>NC_086015.1:89762500-90387500 GCF_028858775.2 Pan troglodytes
CATCAATGTAGACAAGGGTGGGAACATAACAGAAAAGACGGGCCCTGTGTGGACAGGCACGCCATGCAGGAATGGCCTCCAAATGGACCCAATAGTTTAATTCAAATGATAGGAGTGGCCAGAGCTCAATTTATTCAAAGAGCACCAAATATGATCTATTTGGGGGATCATTCAGGAATGAGCATTCGTCTAGGAACTTTGTAAGCAAGAGAAAGGGGGAGAAATACAATTTAAGTTAAGAAAATAGTCAAAACCTATCAGATGGGATGTGATTCAGGGCAGAGCTGAAGTGCTTGATGAGAGAGAAGTTGTAGGGTATCATGCATTATCACCATGGGCAATTAGAAAGAAAACCAGAAAAAAACTCCTGTCCTTCCAAGTAGGCTAAAATTGACTATAGTATGTTAACTTCAAGTGTTAACACAGTCAGTTTATTCACAAAAGTGTTGCAGGTGCCTACAACTCTATCTGGCACGTGGGAGGTGCCCAATGAGTATTATAAGGATGGACAAATAGAGATACTCTGATTTGTTTCCTGATATGTTGGGTCCTGGGAGTGATGGAGCATGACAAGCCAGGAAAATAGCGTTTTTGGAAGGGGAGGTGATGCTGGAGGGAAGCGGAGTAGGAATTCAGCTGAGATGCTCAATCCTCAATACTGGAGAGTGGTTTAATTCAAATTTCTGTTGGATTTAATAATGTCTATTTATATTTGATTTACCTTCAGGTGTCCAATAAACAGACTTAACAGTTTGGATTCCAGAATCTCAGAAAAATGATACAATTATTATCTAACAGTGCTTTTGGAGAACTCACAAAACTTGTTATGGATACAAACAGTGTTTATATTCTCATAATCAAATAACAATGAGAAGAATATATGTATCCTAAGGTGGTGATGCAAATTCATATAAGGAGTTAGCAAGCAAGGGCCATGTGGTCTGAAATATGTGTCCTGGGAATACAGGTAAAAAGACAGGATGTTGGGATAGCTTTCAAAAACTTAAAGACACTTAAGTCTATGTGCTGAAATATAGTAGATCTTTGTGATTTAGTAGAAAAGGAAAACAAGAAAAGAATTCAGACAGGAATTACATAGGGTTTTATTAGAGTGCAATTTAGGGAAGACTTTGTGAGAGTTCAATAGTCTGAAATGGAAACTATATGAATGGGTATCCTCCCAATTCTGGAAATGATCAAAGAGTGACTACGTGATTTTTTTGGAGAGATAAAATAAAATTTTAGCAATTAATTATATACAATAAAAATATTCTCCCAAGTTATTTATAATTTTAAAATTTATCATTCAACTATTTAAGGAATGTGTTGCTGGATTTTACATTGAAAAACAGCTAGAGTGGCACAAACAGGGAAACTATTTGGTCTCAAAACCAAGAAAGTCAGACATAAAGAACATAACTTAAAGGAACGTTTCTTCATTTCTAGCTTCCTCATTTATCTCTCAAAATTCAACTGCATATGTTCCACCCTTAGAAAAAGTGTAGTGTTTAAAATATTGTCATAACCAATTAACTGGAAAAATGTATTTTGTTTTGTGATATATTTAAAATAACTTGAAAATACAGGAAAATTCCACAGCTGTATGCTGCAGATTTATTGTTTAATCATGGTATTTTTACTCACTATGAAATTCTGTGGATGCCTGTACCACTTAGGAAACAAACTAAAGCTGCTCTAACAAGGACATTTCAAAATATACTATTTTAAAGCACTTGGAGTTTTATGTCTGTCTTAAAATAGCCTAAAAGTGAGCATTCCAAGATGTAGGGGTGGCTCAGTTTCGCGTCATCACTCAGGGATCCAGGTTTCATCTATCTTGTCCCTCTGCCATATTCCAGGATATTGCCATCTTCTCCACTTGGTTCAAATTTGGTTCATCCATTGTTCCAGCTTCCAGGAAGTAGAAAAGAGCTTGGGAGAAAACAAGATGAAAGTGTTAAGTCTCACTCAGACTAGAAGTGATATCCTTTACTTCTGCTCAATTCTATCGACACAAACTTAATAACAATTAACTTCAAGGGAAGCTGACAACCATCTGCCTTGTTAAAATTATAGTAGTGAAAAGACAGAGAAAACCAAATGTAGGTGGACCATAAGCAATCTGTGCCAAAGACTCAAAATAAAAGGCAGAACGTGAGGTATCAAACTGCTCAAATCATCAGGGTGCTGGAATTTTTTAGTTAGATTTTCCTAAGACTTTTCATCTTCTGGTTAACAAAGAAACTTTAAAAAATTCCATAGTTAATTTAAGAAAAAATCTAACTGCATTTGTTTTTCCTGGTTATATTTTTAGCGTTTTATTTTATTTTATTATACTTTAAGTTCTGGGGTACATGTAAGTTTGTTATACAGCTGACAGAGACAAAATATCACTGACAGTGGAAAAATACAAAAGTCAATATTTTTGTTAAAATTCTTGTAATATCTATAAAGATTAACATGAATTTGTACCTATAAGTAGCTCTCAATTCTAATAAAACCAGGCCATGCTGTTCTTTATACATTATCTCTAGTTTAGGGATCTAAGGAAGTCCAAATTCAAATTAAATGTGTTCAATCTCTACGTAAGTGTAGTAAGACTCTTAGTAAGTGTAGTAAAAGTTTAGTGAAGAGAACCTCGAAATATAACTTGATGAAAGAAGCTTGAAGTCTACCTAAAGTATTCCAGACTTTTCTCTTACTTCTTCTGGGGACATTTTTAATGGAATAATTTATTTTTAATTATATATTTGTACACCACAGCCTTCTGCTACTTCTCAAAAATTCTTTTTTACTTAATATCATGAACATACTTTATATTTTTAAATTATTTGTTGATCTAGGTCATTTAGTTGAGTGTTAAAATATTTTGCCAAATAAATAAATATTCATATAAAAATTTCAAATAAAAATATTTGAATTTTTGCCAAACTTTTAAAAAATTATTTTTACTTTCCTTGAGGGAAAAGTGTAAGTTGTGTTATTCATACACACACGCACCCACACAGACACACACATACACAGAGTGATATATAGATAGAAAGATACACTTACATGTAGATACAGATGAAGATATATACATTTGTACTCTGTGTTCTCATATATTATTTGTTATGACATTTTGGGTAATGCTAGAAATACAGTATACTTTCGTTGAAATTATAAATCTAAATGTGAAAATTTCGGGTGATAAATTTCAGCAATATGTTTAACATGTTAACTATTATTCTCCTTTGGCTTGGATAATTTGGAACTGGTACCATGTTATCTATAATGGGAGAGATGAATAGCATTACTTGAAAGCCTAGTCTGCTCCATTGGCTCTGCATACATCTTATTTCTACTCACTAAAACTACACATGGTAGATCCTATTATTGTCACTCATTCTCTCTCTCTGTCTCTAATCGATGGAAAATGAAATCTTAAAGACATTAAGTAATTGACAATGTTACCGAGCTAGGAGTGATAGAGTAACTGGCTTTAAAATGTAGTCTTCTGTTCTATTAATATCACAGTACGTGTAGTCCCTTTGTAAACTACTGCTAAATTTCCATTTGCATGTTGAACCATCAGTTTCTTACACAATTATAACAATTATGTCAATTTTCTCAATCATATATATGTAATGAATATGATATATCGTTCTTATATGCAAAACAGAATGTAAGCAATAAACAGAAGTTAACTTCATTACCTACACATTTATTTCGTTGAATTTAAATTGCCAGTTACTACAATGTGTTACTTTCCATTGAAAATGAGTATTATTCTTCCAAAATTCTACCATTTAAAATGGAATTCATTGAAATGAATAATTGTATGAATTATTTTACTGAGCACAGTGAGAGATAACGAAGGAGGTAACAATCATAGCAGAAATACATCAATATTAAATATTTACTGCATAACTCATTCTTATTGGACACAGCTGTCTATAAAATAGGCCTTTACTCTTGACAAGTAGCTCCTGTGTTTTGCTTGTAGATGAGCTTGCAGCCCTGCTCTGTATTCTTTATCTTCATCACTGCACCAGTCTTTTAATTAGGCAGTGAAATCGTCTGCATAGTGATTAGGAAATCACAGTTAAGAAAGCGTTACAAAGAGATGTTTCTGGAAGCGCTTTGCTTTGGAAATTCCTCCATGTTCAACATCAAGGAAACATATTCAGACAAATGACATTCAGGTCATCAGGTTTACCAGATCTTCACTCCTGAATCCTCAAATGTTGGAGGAACTAGAAAAAGTCTTGAGCCTGTCTAACAAATAACAGCAACTTCATTATTTAACCTGTGAAATGAAGGTAGTGAAGAACTTTGTGTTATAATTTATACCGATTTTTATATTCAAAAGAATATTTCATCTTATGCAAATGATTGTGTTACTATTGTAGGTTCATATATTGAAAATATACTGTAGGATATTAAGTACAGTGGCCCATGCTTGTACCACTTTTTTGGGACTGTAGTCACAAAACCTAAAGTCAAATCCAGCAATGCCTCTTGTTAACTTGTGAATGCAGATATTTTATTTATCCTCTTTTAGCAACAGTTTCCTTATTTATAAAATATGATTAAATATATTCTCTTTCTTGCATTCCCTAAATATTGTTGCAATGATTAAGTGAAGTTTTACTTATGAAAGTAATGAAAAACTTCTTAAATGATAACATGTAATATTAAAAATTATCATAATTATATTCTCAATATTTGTATTAGGGAGCTCCAGAAAAATAGAACCAACAGGAGGTGTGTGTGTGTGTATTGTGTGTTTATGTTGTGTTTATGTGTGTGTAGTGAGGGATTTATTTTAAGGGATTGGCTGGCTCATGGGATTGTGGATGGTTGGAAAAGCTGAACTCTGCAGAGTAGGCTAGAGACCTAGGTAAGTGTTGAAGTTGGAGTCCGAAGAGAGTCTCTTGGCAGAAGTCCTTCTTACTGACAGGAGGCCAGTCTTTGTTTTAATTCTTTGTTCTGTTGAGACCACCTGACTCGATGAGGCCTACCCACGTCATATTCATTATGGAAGGTAATCTTCTTTCCTCCAAGTCTACCTATTGAGATGTTAATTTCATCCATAAACCACCTCCACAGATACATCCAGAATAATATGAGACCAAATAGCTGAGCCCCATGGTGCAGCCAAGTTGACACATACCTAATCACACATTTAGGTAAAGCATATCATTACCTAAATGAGTGATTAAAACACTCCCAAGAATATTTCAATTATTTCCTCAAATTACATGTTTGAAACATGATTTATATCATTAATTATCTAGTGCCAGAATAAAATTTAAAACCTTGATTGTGTGAGTGTGTGTGTGATGATATCCACTTAGAGGGTTGTTATACAAATTTAATGACTGGGTCTGTGTAAACACTTAACATGGTGCTGACACATTTTAAGGATTTAATTTGTGTTATATATTATTATCATTGTAAAATGACAGAGCTTATATATGCCATGGCTGTAAATGGTCACCTCCTTCCTGGTCAATAAAGGTGCTCCATGTGTTGATAGTCTTCATAAACTACAGACTCAGCATCCTCGAATCTCAAGGAAATATTTTATAGACGTTGCTCTGAGCAAAATCACAGTAACACACCACCGGCACAATCATGAAACTCTCAGATCTACCTTGAGATTAAGAAAATAATTTTTCTTGGAAAACATAAAGCAACCAGGGAGGTGGTGGTTAAATGCTTAGGACAATTTTTTCCTCCCATGGAGTCTGTTTTCTGGTGTTTTGTGGCAATATATAGATTAGACAAATGTTCAGATTATTTTTACTTGACTTTAATGTTGGAATAGTGAGCATAAAATTCATACAAATTAGATAATTGAGGTACTCAGACCTTTCCAGCTGAGGCTTTGCCTCAATCTAATTGTGATAGGAAGATACAGGTGTGTTCATCTGGCTAGTGTGGGCCTGGCCTCCAATCTATCCTATCCAGCTCTGTGACTTTACCAATTAGTATAATATGTTGGCTAAACTGTATGCCCAAATATAGGATAATTCATTCCTACAAAAATATTGAATTAAAATTGTCATTGTCTAAATATAATTTATTTATTTGTCATTTATGGGAATAAATTTTGGAAAGACTCATCTTTTTTCAGATTCTCTTTACATTTTTCATGACCCGTTTATTTGATTTAGGATGACTCATAACATAGTCATTACTTATCATGTGTCTGAAATAAGTTTCTATTAAACTATCATTAATCTTATATAACAAAGCATCTGATTACTTGATTAAAGACTAAATTAATCTATAAATAGTCTCACCAAATTGTTTATAAATATTTTGAAACAATACATTATATTTATCCAGCAATTTAAAGTGCTCAGAGAGCAAAAACAAAACTTAATTTCTAAGATGAATGGAAATCTACATTTATGAAGGAAATTTTAAGATCCAGGCACTGTTCCTAGATGTTTTATGTTTCTAAACGAATTATTATAGTTTCATTACCTTAATTAAAATCAATTGATATACTTTATTATTTTGCCTATCTAGAAATGCTCAAAATATTCAGATTGAAATGTCTCATGTTAATTGCACACAAGTACTTAAAAAGAAAGAAAAAAATTGCAGAAAATAGAATTCCTGCCTATCATCTAAATAAGACAAACTAATGAATCATTGAAGAAAAATTGTCTGCAGGTTGTCTATATTTCAATCTAATTAAACACTACTTCAAATGATTCACCAGTCTATTGAGATGTCTGTTTTTACCAAAAAGGGATTTGCCTCAAGAGACCTGACAAACTGAAAAATAAATTGCATCTATTGGGCAAAGTCATATAGATATGTTGACATACAAAGTTTTGCTAACTGTTATAAAAAGAGATCTTCTTCATACATCTTTATAAATTGGGGAAGAGACATGTAGCACAATTTGAACTTGTTTTCTGGCCATAGAGTTGCATATAAATACCTTCCCTGTATTAAACTCTAAATGTTAGAGTTTAGCACCCCATGTCTTTTTAAACAATACACATATTGAAGAAAATATTTCTCCATTTTAAAAAATGATATTCTTTAAAAATAAATATAGCAGAGTGGCAAAGAAGAATGTAGAAATATCCAATTGCAGAGGGAAGATGAATACATTCAGCCTCTATTTTGTTTCTAATTCACTCTTTTATGAGTTTTTTCATGTCTTGTGCACATTACCTACTGCAGTCCAAGGTCAATGATTTGCCAGTGCACTACAAAGATAGCAGAGAAAAGCAAATTCTGCAAACCACTCAACCTGTTAAAAGTCTATCCCTTCATTTTTAAGAATTAGTTGCAAAACAAAGAGTAAACTATTATTTTTAACGCATGGCTTGCAAAATACTTTAGATCCACAGAAGGAGCAGAATCTAATTTTAATCTCTGTATCCCTGAAAAATACACCATGCTAGTTTTATCTATGTGTCATTAATCTATCTTCCTACCTTCTATCTTTAAACATACCAATAAGACCTTAAGAGTTGCAATATAGTTAATAGCAAAGATTTTAAACACACACACACAGATCTATTTTCTGGGCAGTCACAGTGGTCTGACATACAATCATCTCCTCTCTATTGCAGCATTCGAAATGAACATATAGAAATGCTCTTTAAGGACACTGTATTTTCAGCTCATGTGGTTTGCAGCATGTTACATTGAGCAGCAGATTAGTAGCTTGATTAGTTAAGACTTTTGCCTGAAGGCATGACCATTGGGTATGTGTTTCCCAAACCTCGAGAGGCAAGAATACCACACTGTCAAAAAACCATCTGTTTCTTTTTTCTTAATGACTCCAAAATTTTAAAAGTTCACTTGTTAGTGGTTAACTGATTCCCTTAAACACACACACACACACACACACACACACACACACACACGTATTAGTTATTTATGGAAAATCTTCTATTAATAGTTCTTTACTTCAACACTTGGCTTGTCAACATTCTTACATATCCAAGGAGAGAGATTTAAGAAGAAGATTAATATGAAAAAAATATATGTTAAAATTCTTCGAAGTAGAACTAAGTAGTGAGAATTGTAACCAAAGGTACTTCAGAATATATACAGGACTTTTCACAGATGATGGAAAAGTAGAATAGATCATCTTTTCCCTTATGTATTATTTTTATTTTCCCTGTTCTCATACGGCTTACATTTTAGGAGAGACAGCCAAAGCAAAAGAAAATACAGGATCAAGATACTGCTGTGCAGTGTTAAATGCTACAATGGGATAAAATGATTTAGTTAGGTTGACATTTTTTTTTGGAGTCTGTCTGTCTGTAACAGTTCTTTTAATGATCTTGTTTGCACAATCTAGATATTGCATTGTATTTTCCTCTCACCTTCTGTAGGGATGATTAAAGAACTCTGGTCTATGTACAACCAACAAGTCAGATATTCTGACCCCTGAATAATTTAGCAGAAACTCCATCTGGCTGTATCCTCATAAACTAGTGTGTAAATAACACCAGTGGAGGTTTTCAGTAAAGCACTAAATTTCTCAGCTATTTAAAGATCTATTTATTTAAAACATGTTGTTGGAAACTCACTATTAGCAAAATGTGCTTTGAAATAAGAGTTTTAAAAAATATTTTACTGAACCCTAACATGAGTTTTATAATAAGCTTTTAATATCTTTTAAAATAATATGATAATTTAAAATGAAAGCTCTTCAAAGTACTTTTAGTTTAGAATCATTTCATGGACATCTAAACCTTACGTATATCAGTTATCTATGTAATCTTTTATGCCTTTGATAAGGCTTTTCCACAGCATAATACATGGTAGTCCAAATGCAAGATTTCCATATAATCTAAAGTTCTCTAGTTTGAAATCTAATGAATAAATGCAAAATATTTGTAATGATGTTGAAAAACTCAAATTTTCAAAAATAACAATTGCAACAACAAAGTGCTAAGCAACATGAAACTCTTTTTGCTGACCTGATATGGAAAAATAAGTGCCATTATTAATGATTTTTATTTTTAAATATTTGAGTAATCTGTCTCTATAGTGTCTCTGAAAACATGAGTATGGTAATATAATGACTGAACAAGATGTTTTTGAGTGGTAAAGATGTTTTGTTGGATAACGTGGCAATGAGATTTGGCACTTCCTTTCATTTTCACAATTTGTTGGAAAAACTGACCAGAAAATAAAATAAAAAATGGGAACTTATCCATTTCCTAAGGTAAGAAGCAACCCAGGGAATTTAATTATTGCAGAAACAAGTTTAATAAGGGATGAGCCTTATAATGTTTTATTGAAATGAAATGCTTTCATTTTCTTAATGCCTTAAAATTACATTGAAATCTGGCGAATTTTAGACTTAGCAAAGCAGCGTGGTAGGCAGTCAGGAGATGGAATAAAGAGAGGCTTTGGATATTGCTAAAGGGAAATCAGCAATAGGAAATAGTATATTGTTATTACTGAAGCTATGAAGCACTTCCAATGTGGCATGCTGTATGCTATGTGTTTTAAACATTTATCAGTTACTCCTTTGATGACTTCCATAAGTTATGAAGTTTTGTTTTTATTTTATTTTATTTTATTTTATTTTATTTTATTTTATTATCTAGAGACAGGGTCTCTCTCTACAACCCAGGCTGAGCACATTGGTGTGATCATAACTAACTGAAGCTTCAACCTCCTGGGCTCAAGGGATCCTCCAGCCTCAGCCTCCTGAGTAGCTGGAACTACAGGCATGCAACATCATGCCTGGCTAAATTTTTATTATTTATTTTTGTGTTTTAGAGATGGGATGTCCCTGTGTTGCTCAAGCTAGTGTCCAACTCCTGTAATCCTCCTGCTTCAACCTCCCGAGTACCAGGGTACAATACAATAGGTACTTTTACAATAGATATAATACTCATGAAGTATGAAAATATAACTATTTGTTAGGGAAACTCCCATTTAGTGGACCAACATCAGAAGAAATTCTATTTAAGGAATGTGTTAAATGGAAACTAAGCCACTTTCAGTGCCTATGATATACCAAGCTATGTTAACTGCTCAATTGTATTACATAAAATCCTTACAACAAACTTTAAAGATGGTATTTCCTCTTTCTGATTGTTAAGATTAGAGAAATAATAGGTTCAAAAGGATTAAAAAACCTTTGTTAGATCACATAGCAAGAGAGTACTGGAGCAGGAGATTCAGATTCCGGTTTGTCTCCTCCCAAAACCCATGTAATTTCATGACACTTCAATGCATCTCCACCACTTCTCTCTTGGATTGAATCTATGATGTCAGTTGTAGGAAATGGTACTTTCTAACTAGTAATTTACCCTAGAAGAAAGACTTGTCAGAGCTATCTTTATAACAGATCTGCCCTAATTATTTAGCTAAGTGGTGCTGTATTAGGCAGTAACTCACTTAAGAATACTTTAATGGGAACCTTGACTCCTAAACTTTGGGAAAAAAGGATATGTCCTGTTTTACTTCAAATTCCCAAATTTCTTATAGAAGTCTAGTTGAATTTGGAATGTAAACAACAATTAACTATTTATCTGATTATTTGATTTGGAATCTTTCTATATTTGGTTTACCACGTAACTTTCTGGTGGTGAGGGGATATAATATTAGGTGAAGTTTATGTATTTTATACTATTTTTTTTAAACTCTGTGTAGGCCATATAACTTTAAAAGTTACTTCTAATTGAAGGTTATGGCTTTGAGCTAAAGGTAGTTTTACTGATTTGACAATGGAGGCAACCAAACTGCATATAAACTGCAGAGATAAATAGGGAGATATATTATTTGAATCATTGTCTATATCACTGTGATCTGACAATTTTGACTACATTTTTCACAAAATAGGTTTAATTAAATAAACTTTGTTCATTACTCCATTATAAATTTAGATTTTCCATAAGCTCCATAAGTTGTATGTTTTATCAACCATATTGTTTTCATTATAAATATTATATTCAAAAATCAATTTTAAAAGACAATATAATGAGGTGGTTAAAAGCAAGGATTATGTAGGTTTATGTTCAGACTCTGCCATTTCAAATTTGTGACTGTGGGCAAGTTACCATGTGCCTCACATAAGTGCCTTGCCTCATATTTGCGTGACTCAGGCATTAGTAAAAGGGGGAGAATAATAGTCCTAACTCTAGAGGGTTGTTGAGATGATTAAATGAGCTAATGTCTGTAACATCTTAGAAAAGTACCTGTCCCATTATAAGCATTATAAAGGATTTGCTATTTTCATTTCTGGCCATAACCTTTGAGTATACTGACCTGTTAACCGCTATCCATAGCATATATCATATATTACTTCTTGTGCAGAATCTCATGACCAAACCATTTTGTCTTTAAAGAGAGGGATAATGACATAGGCAATTTACAACAGGTTGCTTATTTCAGTGATTTCAGTTATATGATGAATAATATATAGAATTGCAATGTTTGAGGACAGCAATTATTTTAGGACAGAGTAACACAAAAATAGAAAATAAAAAGTCTATAAACTTCTAATATCTCACTTTATTTGGGGTTATCCTTAAAATTCTTTCTTAAGAATATTTATATGAATAATATTTTCCTTTATTTTTGATAAGAATACATTTTTCTCAGAAAGCATAAGCATTAAATGTTTTCTCTCTCAGCACATTTGAAGTCTGAACTTGATTCATCTTTCATCTTTATAATCTAAGGCCTATATTTGCACACAAAAGGAAGCAGCAAAACAGAATAAACATAACAATGTTTTCAATGATCAGTTTAGTACATATTTACTTGTGAATTTTAGTTTCAATGATAAGACATTAATCTTTGAAATGACCATTATACACCCGCATACACAGCATATACACAAATTATATATATTGGATATATATATATATATGTTTTGTATCACTTACAATCAATCAACAGTGTTTAATATTTATATGTGTGATCAAAATAAGTCAAAATCTGTATTAAAAGAGTTAATTTATCACCAATGACCTAGGAAAGTGCTCTCATATTGACAGACAAGTAATTATTTTTATTCCTGTTGCTTAAGCCGCTTCCATGAATGCTACAGAGTGAATAGATTCTCATTTAAATGAATAACTTTCTTAGTTGGATAGAATCTACTAACAGCATGGCTATTACAGTGGTGAACAGAATAGCTGGAATGATTTCATTAACAAGTCAGAAAGGGCATTTTGATTTATTTCCAACATGGTAAAGCTTTTGTGATTCCCAGCCATAAACACCGGGTGAGGGGTTGGGGGTGAGGAGGTATGGCACTATAATAATGAAGAGAATTACCACTGAGATTTTAGAGAAGAAAAGCGTTTAATATCCCCTAGCACAATGTCAGATTCTTTCAAGCATATTTAAATTCTTGTGCTAGGATTTCTGTCAGCACAAGATACCAAAGTGAAACTTTCTTTTTTCAGATATTCAAAAGAACTTCATTCTTGTTTTTTTTTTTTTTTTCCTTTCTTACTCTTAAAATATAAATACCCTGATGAACACTCTATTGATGTTATTTGTGTTCTTTATGAGTTGGGAAGAAAGTTGTACTTCAAAAGATGCCAGAAAGAAATGAAAATATAAAATAATAAACAGAGATCAATGGGACAGTGTATGCTGTTCTCCTTCCTACTGGGCAGTTTCATATGTCACAAGTGTAAAAGGGAGAAGTGTTCATAAGAATTTGACTCATTATAATAATACATGTTAAGAAAAAAATACTTGGTTATTGAAAATGTTTACCGAAATTCAAAATTTGCCTTTATTCCTAGGGCATGCTTATTATTCCATAATGCCGATTTACTGAATCTGTAGCTTGTCTCTGGATATGGGAAATTTTTCACAGGCCTGCTACCAGGAGGCCTGCTACTCTAGCGTGACCTTTATTCCAGATGCAAAAACAGAAATCAACTAAAGTTTCAAGTTCTATATTTAATAAAACAATTTGGGTTTATTTTGGTGACAGTTGTATTTCTAAGCATCTGAATACACTATAATAGTTTTTGAGAGTTTGTCAGAGACTTTTAGAAATAATGAAATAATTAAAGCCATTTTTTAGTTTCTCTTCTCTTCAATTGATTTTAAAGGCCCTGAGTTACCGAGTAATCTCCTTGACTTACTACTCTCACTTGTGATGGCTAATTCTATTTTTGCTAAGTGTATTCCTGTGCTGAACTTATGACTGAATAAGGCAAACTGCAACTGTGAGAAATTTATGTAAAGATCTATTTAAACATGTTAGATGTGGTGTTTAGTTTGATATTTTAAAAGAAAATTTAGTGCATTTTTATCGATGGTTCATATTGACAGAACACCTCCTTAGGTTAATATTCATGAGGTATTATTACATGAAGGGCATTTTAAACTAGAGAGTACATTTCTAACCTTTATATTCTACAGACTTTTTTCCTTGAAAATATATATATAATTTGAATAAAACAGTAATGAAAATGGAAATATTTAATTTTGATATTTAAACAGTATACTTTTATTTAAAAATAATAGTTGCTTTATTAATAAAACTTAATATGCTATGTATGTTGTAGCAAGCTTTTAAAAGCATTTTATGAATATATATTTGACAAAATTATAAATGGTTATTAAATCGATCCTTTGATTTTACTCTTAGAATCTGAACACAAACATATTCAATCTTGACTAAAAAACACCCATAAAATTGCCCTTTCTGCGTTTCTCAAAACATAATTTGGCCAAAATATTAAATAGTATAGTATGGGTTTTTTGAGTCATATTTAATTTTTATTTAATTTTGGTAAAATACACATATTATAAAATTTACCATTTTAACTGTAAGTACACAATTCAGTGGCATTAAATATATTTAGAATTTGTACATCATCAGAATATTTATTTCCAAAATAGAAACTCTGTATTCCTTAAACAATGTTACCTGGTAAGTTTTAAGATTTTGTATATATTGAATTTGGGAAACTTAATTATGTATGATGATTTATAAATTAGTGTAAATATAAGTATCATTTCTTATGAAATTTTGCATATGTTTGTGTATATGTAAATAGATTTACATATGCATGTGTATGTATTATATTAACAAATAATTTTTGATTCTTATGTTATCATATGTTCAATTAGTTTATTGAACTTTGAGAATTGACTTAATTATATTTAACTGATGTACATATTTTTTGGTGCTTCAGGTACAGATACACATTTTATAACATTTCCAATTGTATATGTACATATTAATATGTTTCACTGGCAAATAGTATATAATGAGTATAGTATTTATGTAGTCAAGTTATATATATGTAATATATATATTTGATATATATTTTAGGAACATATCTAATGCTGTATATCCAGATATGTATATAATAGAATAAAATATATTTGATGTTATATAATGTTGAATAAGGAGTAACATATTATTTTTGAAACTACTGTTATTCTTACTTATATATAATTCATATTGTTACTTTTAAAGGTCTTCTTGAATTACTATTTTGTAACTGGTTAACAGGAGTTATTATTATTTTCTGGCAATTTTTGTCTCAAAAAACTCGAAGTCCTGTAATTTTCTAAGAATTGAGTTACTAAATTTTTCTACCTTCTTACTGTTTAGGTCCTACTATTTTTGCTTTTAAGCTATTCAGTGTTCTGAGGGTTTTTTCTTCCTTCCATTAAAATGTGTGCTCAGAAAATATCCACATTTCCTCTTCAATTTTCTAAAGTAGCCTGGAGGCATATCCCATGTGTATATAAAGTACAGCCTTTCCCTTTGGACTTAAAACTTTATTGTAACAAAGGTCCCAGGCTACAAACTTTTTTCCAGGAGATGCTTGAGCAATACCCTTTGAATGAATTCTTAGATATTACCGTCCACCTAACAGTGATCCCAAAGGGACAATGATGTCAGCATTGAAACTTTCTGGGGTTTTGTGCTGCTTATGCTCCGTATTAACACAGGAATAATGCTTTCCCTAAATTGAAGTACTTTATCTTTTTATACAAGGTACAATAGGCATGAATTTCTTAGGATTATGTAAACTTTTAACAGTATGTACTTCAATGGAAATGTGGCAACACCTCATGTCTACAGTGCTTCTCCCTACCATTTCCTCAAATGAATCTATACAACCTTGCATTTTTTGAATTAAATTTGTATTCTATATAGATCCAACAGCTACATCCATACTAACAAAGTTATTCTAGTTTAGGGGGCCAGATATGTGCCATGACAATTTTTCTCCTTAACTTCTACTTTATCCATTCAAGTCAAATGACTGTTTCTCACAGCAAAGCCTTTAAAACCGTATTCCTGCTTTCTTACCATCACAGACCCCAACAGCATAAGGACAGTGAGTTTAATTGTACAACTTAAAACTGAAACTATTGTAAATTACTTTGATATTCTTTATCCTTAATTCCCTTATTGACCTTGTTGATGGTTTATCAAATCATATTGACCTCACTGATTCTTTATCAAATCATTTTTATAAACACAAATTTAACATATTTTATAGTCATATGATAGAGTTTGGATTTTTTGACTCATGTCTTACGGAGACAGGCATTCATTGTCCTTCACGCAGTTTGCCAGTGTAGCACAGTAATAGTTTTATGGCTTTAAACAACCACAAACCCCTGTCAAAACAGTGACACTTAAATAATAAAAAGAAAGCAAAACAATGTGATGAAGAGTCTGTTTTTAACATGATGACAATAAAAGGTGCAAAATGAAAATAATAATTCATGTTTTTATACTAAATAATAAAACATGCTTCAATATTCAATATATATTTAGTGAGAATCTGAATTCCATCACAAGTTTAGGTACACAACAAGGAATCAGACAGGTATCTAGTAGGTACCTTTTATTCACCAATATAAATTCCTACATGTGATGTATTTAAAAAATGAGAACTATTGTTCCATATTTTGAAGATAAAATTGCGGTTTACTATCAAAAAAGATATTCTGACCCTCTAACACTTTAGATTTGCCTGTCTTTAAAAATTCATCTTGGAAAATCAGCCCAAAGCATTGTTAACTTCCATTCCTTCACAGTTCACTACACATATTCAGACATAGGCTTTAAATTATTCCTTAAAGAATACCAGCAGGTGATTGATAACTGGAAAAAATAACCATATCTATAAGAATAAATCAAACTCATCGCCATGCTGCATGCGCAGTCTGCCACAGTTATTTGAGCAATGTCATGTAGCAATATAATCTATATATTGAGCCCCCAGAATTCAAATTAACATCAGCGAAATCATAGTTAATTGCTTAAAATCTACACTCTTGTCGACATAATTATATTTTACTAACATGAAAAGTAACTATTTATTGCATTGAATTTGTAAATTAAGACATTCTCTGCTTTTATTTTTCCTTCTCTAAGAGTCATTATAAGAGGAAGAAATAAAAGATTTTACCCCAGGAGGCACATCTAATTCTGTGCCCATGAGTAATTCATTAGAAATTTTGTGATGTTTATGGAAAAAGATGATGAGTATGTGGTAATACAAAACCTTATAATGTACTGTTTCAAAATTCGAAGACCCTGCTAGCATCAGGATCAGGATTTTACATTCAGTATAGTTCATACTTAAGGTTAATAATGACCTTCAAAACTTGTTCTTATTTGTTGCTGCTGAGTTAAGAACCGAGTAGCAGAGGAGAAAATGATGACGTTGAGGTCACAGCAGGAAACTTATTCTCATTTCAAGTAAAACTCATTTGCTCCTCAGCGAAACATACAATTTACAATCTTTTATATTGCAAAGTATTTAAATGATGCAGACATTAAACTGCTATCTTCAGAAAATAATTTCTTGAGAACATTATTCTTTCATCCCTAAGTATTATCATAAAAAGAAATATCATTTTAATTTTATGGCGTATGTAATTTATATTGCAAAGGTATACATTTTTATAGGCAATTTTAGGGGGGAACAATAGAAATAGAAACATTTTGGCTAATAATGGGAATACATTACAAAATTCAAACTGAATGTCTGTTATAATCTTATTTACATAAATATGCTGGATTTCCATATTGAAAATGTGTTTTAATAGCTTGGGAGAAAAGATGGTTAATTAATCCAGTTCCGACATAAATGCCTAAGTGGAGGAAATCTAAATTTTATTTCCGCTCTTATTTTAGATAGTCAGAAAAATGTAACTATTATCAAGGAAATGCTATCCTTTCCCATTCTCTATTTTGTAATATCAAACTATGTCCTAGCAGTTGAATATAAAATAACAAATGTTTTCCAATGGATTCTATTAATTATAAAGGTTCCCAACAGATTTGATTATCCTGTAGATATAGATGTATAATAGGGAGACCAATTGGAATGCGTATATTTTAAAGTTATTTTATAATGGAAAACTCTCAGGAGGCAAGAGAATTGTGTCTGAATCTAGATACCTTACTGAATACTATAAGAATAAAAGCTAAAAAAGACCAAACTCTCACATATGAATTTATGTGGAAAATGTCAAATCCAAAGGAATGTAAGGTCAAAATGTCCCTTCTCTGTAAATCTTAAGTTTTACCTTTGAATATAGAATGTAAGCACTTTTAATAATTTTTTTTTTTTAAATCACAGTGGGCCATCTCTTCTGTGTCATTAAATGAATGTTCCATGAGGACAGGAAATTTTCTGGTTTCAGAGTTAAGAGCTAAAACTGTCTTCTGAAATGTCAAACATCTTTCTCCTCAATTCTTTCCATTTCCCCCAATACTTAGCTTAATTCTTTATAGGAACGAGGTTGGTAGCCAATAATATCACAAAGCCTGGGCTTCCAAGTATTCTGATTTTCCCTGTTTGCCTGAGCTACATTTGAACAAGTCTTTTTCCCCTTCTATCAGAAGATACAGCTGGGCACAGTGGCTCATGCCTATAGTCTCAGTACTTTGGAGGCCAAGGTGGGAGGGTGGCTTGAAGCCAGGAGTTCAAAACGATACTGGGCAGTGAAACAACACATCCATCTCTAGAAAATGAAATTTAAAAGTAAATAAATAAACCGGACATGGTGGTGTGTCATGTGCCTGTAGTCCCAGCTACTTGGGAGATTGAGGTGGAAGGATCACTTGAGCCCAAACTGCATCTGAAGAAGAAGAAAGGAAAAGGAGGAGGAAGAGGAGGAGGAGGAAGTGGAGGAGAAGAAGGAGGAAGTGGAGGAGGAGGACGAGGAGGAGGAGGAGGAATAGGAGGAGGAGGAAGTGGAGGAGGAGAAGGAGGAAGTGGAGGAGGAGAAGGAGGAAGTGGAGGAGGAGGACGAGGAGGAAGAGGAGGAGGAGGAGAAGGAGAAAACAGCAATTGCAAGAATGGAATTTTCAAAGGAATATTTGTCAAGAAATAAACCTCTGTGTGTGTGTGTGCGTGTGTGCGTGTGTGTGCGTGTGCGTGTGCGTGATGGGAATGAATAGATGACACTGTCAGGAACCATGCATTTAATGCCTAATACAATCTATCTGACAAATGGGACCTTATTCTTTTCTAAGATACAATTTTCCCATCAGTCCCCACTTTAGTGAGTATAAACTGTTGTTCCTCTTGCCCCTGCTAATTTCACACCCCATTTTACAATAGATGTAACATTTAACTTAATTCCACTTATTCCTTTATTTTTGTATTTAGAAAGATATTACCCAGAATATCATCAATATAACAGTTCTTAAAAAATACTTTGTACACAAGTAAGGATATAATTTAGATAGAATTTTATCTCAAAGTAATAAAGAAATAAAATTTTTCTGTATTCACGTAATGAGGAACCCCTCTTTCTTTTGCTAAGGCCATTAAAGGTCTTACTAAGCCTGTGGGCTACTTGCTCAAATTCTACCTTGCTCAAATTCATTTGACTGTCAGGTGAGGGAAAGAAATCCACATGTAAATTAAATTATTTTCCCCTAATGTTAAAGTGCTCCTTGTCCCAATTCTGAGTATTTGGCAAGACAGAGATAATGTTTAATTATACTAAAAAATCTAGGCTACAGATTTGATATTTTTAAAAACAGATGCTGAAACCTATTAAGATCCACTAAACATGGTAGCCGTGATGGGAATTTTTGAAAAACATAATTAGTAGTCAGCCTCTGGATTTTTTAGATTCAGGCCTTTTGAGGGATGATGAGATGATTTAGGTAATTTTATTATTTATTTATTTTTGTTTTGTTTTGTTTTGTTTTTGTTTTTAGAGGGATTCTCGCTCTGTCACCAGGCTGGAGTGCAATGGCGCAATCTCTGCTCACTGCAACCTCCGACTCCCTGGTTCAAGAAATTCTCCTGTCTCAGCCTCCCAAGTAGCTGGGATTAGAGGCACTCGCCACCACGCCCAGCTAATTTTTGTATTTTTAGTAGATACGGCGTTTCACCATGTTGGCCAAGATAGTCTTATCTCTTGACCTCATGATCTGCTCTCCTCGGCCTCCCAAAGTGCTGGGATTACAGGCGTGAGCCACCGTGCTTGGCCTATTTATTCTATTTCTTTACTTCAGTAGTACCAAGTGAGGACTGAGGCTATGCTTGTAGCTCATACATGTAAGCTGTAGTAAAAAAAGAAAAAGGCAATGGACCTTCTTTTAATAACTAAAATGTTTTTCTATGCATCACTACTAAAATTATTTTTTCCATATACTGTGTATATTTATTTATATATTTTCCCGGGTAATATCTTAAGAATCTTGTGCAATTCCTACCCAAGTGTCACATCTATTCAACAAATAAAATATCTTAGTTTTAGTATTGTTATTTCAGAGTAATTGAAATTAATATAATCTTAACAAAGGGGAATATAAACTTTATCTTACTTCAAATCCTACATCATTTTTATAAGTTGAAATTGAAGTCTGAAGGCATCTGTGTTTACATCAATATGAAATAAAATTCAGTCTTACTAAGAATGACTAAGTAAAATTTAACTTTGTTCCGATGTGATTAGACTGATGGAGAAAATGGAATTCCTAAAATAAGAGAATTCATTGATTTATATTACACTGTATCTCTTTAGACTGATATACTGATAACATATCAGTAGTTTGTTTCTGTAAATATATGGTAAGGTATTACAAGTTTTCATTTAATATATTTATAAGTTCAATATATATTTCTGCATTGAAATAAACTAACCCTTACTTTTAGTCATTTGTAAACATCAATACATGAACATTAATAATCTAGATAAAAAGAACTTTGCTAGATGACGAGTTAGTGGGTGCAGCGCACCAGCATGGCACATGTATACATATGTAACTAACCTGCACAATGTGCACATGTACCCTAAAACTTAAAGTATAATAATAAAAGAAAAAAAAATCAAACAAAACGAAACAAAAAAAAAACAAAAAAAAGAACTTTGAATTAAAGTGTCCTTCTAAAAATTATTTAACATGTGTGTGTGTGAGAGAGAGAGAGAGAGAGAAATTATTTAACGTGTGTGTGTGTGTGTGAGAGAGAGACAGAGAGAGAGCAAAGCGAGGGAGAGAGAGATTATATACTCGAAATTCAGGGGAAAGAAACAAGCAATAATGATGAACCAAGCTGATATGCAGGTTTTATTTACAAATATAGCCCCATGCCTTCCTTGAATCAGTAGATGATCAAACCCAATATTTTTGATATTCATTACTGAAATCCTATATAAATTTAATTGTTATTCTGATCATAATTCTACAATATTAGAAATGCCTTCAATTATCTCAGTGAGTCCATTATATTAATTGGAGAACTTTGTAAAACATTACCTTCCTAGAGTCCCTTGCTTTTTACAAGACGCTTCTACTTGTATTTTCTCATTTAATTCCCGCAGAAATCATATGAGTAGGATTAGCAATTCCTGTTACACACAAGAAGAAACTGAACCCAAATGGATTAGGCTATAGAAGCAAGATTACACACCTAAGGTTATAGACTCAAGACTTGAACTCAAATTCTCTAACTGTAACTCAAATTTCTATTTCCCCTGTGTCGGCTGCACAATGAATTATATATAGTACAAGTGTTAAGAGTCATTTTAGAATGGAGATCATTTTCATGAGTCAAAAAAAAAAAATAAGTGTTTTTAACTCAATGTAAATTTTTTAAAATCAGCCTGGGTGTGGTGGCTTACACCTATAATACTAGCAATTTGGGAGGCCAAGGCAGAAGGATTGCTTAAGTCCATGAGCTTGAGGCTGCAGTAAGCTATGATTATGCCACTGTACTCCAGTCTGGGCAACAGAGTGAGACTGTCTCAAACAAAAAAACAAAAAATCCAAAATCCAAAATTGTAAAAAATCAATTAATTCCAGTACTCCTTTTGCTAAATAGTCTGCTTAATAAAGGTTGGCTGTGTTTAAATGACCCACTGTTATTACTGATATTTAACATAAAGTGTTGACTATTTCTGAGGCTTTTTCACAATAAATACCTAGCAAGGAAAATTGCCATTTAAAGTCCTTAAAATGCTTACTTGCGATTTACCTCTTCCAAAGAAAAATATAAACTCTTGGTTCTGAGAGTAAAAAAAAAAAAAAAAAAAAAGTAGTACAAATATTCTTGAAGCCGGATACCTGCAGAATAAAAAATAATAAGAAGAAAACCACTTACAGGCCACATCTATGCAGATGCAGATTTAATTTATTTTAAAGAGCATCTTTAGATATTTAAAAGAAATATATTTTTTTACTTGCTCTGAATTTTTCTGAGAACACTTAGATTATCATTTGTCATGTTAAGTCAAAGCATTTTCTCCAGACCTTAAAGGTCCCCAAATCAGATACTGCATCAAATAAACTGAAGCTTCTACGTTGCCCTGAAACATGACAAATATGTTTGATGATTGTGATATTTTGCTCATTTTCAAAGCATACATGTAAGGCCCTTGTTGTACGTCAGGGAGAGCAGTGAAAGTATAGAATATGGACTAATCATGCTTATAGTTATATGACAGCTGAGAGATAAATCTGTGTCATTTTATTTAGATTTGTAAATTTTTTAATAAGACAAAATAGAAAAAAAATACCTAATGACAGTGTTAAGGGAGTTGTTTGGTTTGGTTAAATTGAATTTATTTCCATAAAAGTATACATTCTCTTAAATGGAAAATTAATTTCCTTCATTTCATTTTTGCCATTGAAATAATAGCTATATAAACAACCAAGAAGTGGAGTTATCACATCATGTGAGCGTATATGACATAAATAACTGTTGAAGTTACATTTCAAAACATGTTGGAAAGTTTATTTAAACTGTGTGAAAAGCATAATTATGAGTACTTTGCTTCATCTGTTCCCGGCAATGTACCACTGTGGTCACACATCTACCCCTCTAGTCACTTAAAAGTTTCTTCTGGGCCGGGCACGGTGGCTCACACCTGTAATCCCAGCACTTCGGGAGGCAGAGGCGGGCAGATCACGAGGTCAGGAGATCGAGACCATCCTTGCTGACATGGTGAAACCCCATCTCTACTAAAAATACAAAAAAATTAGCCGGGTGTGGTGGCAGGTGCCTGTAGTCCCAGCTACTCCGGAGGCTGAGACAGGAGAATGGCGTGAACCGGGAAGGCGGAGCTTGCAGTGAGCGGAGATCTCGCCACTGCACTCCAGCCTGGGCGAGAGTGAGACTGTCTCAAAAAAAAAAAAAAAAAAAAAAAAAAAAGTTTCTTCTGTACAACTCCAAGTTGTCTGTAAGGGAAAAGATACACTTCTACCCTGGGAAAAGAAAATTGCTCTTTTCATCATAGTTCAACATTTAATTATTGCTTGTTACAATCTAATTTTAGAAAATATTTTTTAAAAGAAAACAAATCCCTATTTTCCTATCTTCTGAGAAAAGACTATGTGCTCCAACATACTATTTTAAAAACAGAAATATTAAAATAAAATCCTGAGTTATTTAACTTATTGAAATCTTTGTTTTGGGAAGATGTACTTTGTTAATTTGTTCCCTTTCTTTTTGATCCATAAGTAAGGAAACATTTTCTCTTTATAAATGGAATATTTCGAAGCCAGGCGTGGTGGCTCATGCCTGTAATCCAAACACTTTGGGAGGCTGAGGTGTGAGGACCACCTGAATTCAGGAGATGGAGACCAGCCTACCCAACATGGTGAAACCCTGTCTCTAGTAAAAACACAAAAATTCACCCGGCATGATAGTGCGTGCCTGTAGTCCCAGCTACTCGGAAGGCTGAGGCAGGAGAATGGCTTGAACCCAGGAGGCAGAGGTTGCAGCGAGCCAAGATCCACTGCACTCCAGCCTGGGCGACAGAGCGGGACTCCATTTCAAAAAAAATGAATAAATAAAAATAAAAGTAAATGGAATATTTCTAGGTAAAGATACATTCAGTTTAAAATAGGATTATGTGCATATTATTTTCTTATTGTAGTATAGCAAAGATAATATTTATCATTGAAAATCGTATTTGAGTTATTAATTCCTATCATTATGCAGTGCTATGGGAATGTATCTACATGTTAACACTTTTTAAAAAAGAGGTATTGAAGATTCCTAAATGTTGCCAAACAATAAAGGTGTCATCTGAGCACAAGACAGAGGTGCTAGGAAAGAGTAGGAATGTCAAGAATGGTAGGATTTGGGCTCATACTTTGCCTGGTACTAGACTGTTTATATTTTTATAACTCGTATAAATTAGGACATATTAAGGGGGATCTAAAGGGAATGTCAGTAAGGAAAGAGACCATTACATATGGCCCTAGGATACCTAGACAAAACAATTCCATCCAGTAAGTAAGAATCAACAGTTTATTGTTTCTTCTGCTTTTTAAATTGGATATGGTATACTGTATTCCAATATTAGTAACATTTATTAATATAATAATTTTAATCTATATTAGCATATAATGAAAACAGAATAAAGCAGCTTAGATTTATTTTGATAAGGTTTTAAAGTTTTTCCAAATACGTATTTGGAGATTTCCAACTAAAATTGAGAGTGCTTCTTTCTTGTACGTATTAATATAATTCCCTATTATTCCCCAATGTGTTCAGGTTTCTTTTATTGTTCTGACATAACTGTTAGCTATAACCTTCCAAAAGTGTCCCACTAAATAATATGAATACTCTATGAAATAAATATCCTTTCATTAAATTTTATGTTTTTCATCTGCCCTGTACATTTTTTCTTACGTGATTTTATTGGTGTTATCTGTGAAAGAACACTGTCTAATGTTAAAAGTAGAACTTTTTCCAGTGAAATAAGCACAGTGGTTAAATTGCCAATAAACTGACAAATAAAAGATTTTAATTATACTTCCTCTTTTTAAAAAACTGTATGTCTTTTTATTCTACTAGAGTCCTAACAAAGTCAATTTGGGGCTTGCTACTCTAAATGATTCAGGCTCAGAGTTCCCTGAGTATTCTGTTGCTCACCTGTTGTGAAGAATGTGGTCATTGCCTTGAATGCCTATTGAGTTGCTGATGTGACTAAATTAAACATTTAGGTCTCTTGTCAGCTCTAAGGTTTGTACTTCCGGCAAGATTGAAAGAAAATGTCACTCAAGCACATCCTGTGTGAGATATGCTTTCTCCTATCTGATAAAATAGAATGTGAATTTTTATTTTTTATGGAAACTGCCATTTAAATACTTATGACATATTTTATTTCATGGAGAAATAAATCCTCAAATGTGACAGCACAACAGCAAGATTGAAATGTTTATGGCCTAGAAATGCCATGAGTTATAAGTTTTGGTGGGATTTTTGGAGTCCCAATACTTGTTAAATGCATCAAAAAATCAACTTTTCCTTATAAACTTTTCGGATACGGGAAAATTCAAGTTATTCTAAATTGAAGGAATAATTTTGATTCAATTATGTAGTATTCATTTTTGTAAAAATTTAAAAAGAAAAGAAATTAGCTGTGCTTTCTTTTACGTTTAAGTAAAATTTTAACTTCTAGTTTCCCAATTTTAAATTTCAGGGAAAAGAATCTATAAAGTTTCATATTTTAAAAAACATCACAGTCAAAATATAATTGTTTTAGAATATGGTTCCAATTCATTTGCTTTATGCCAATTATTATTTTACTTAAGTTTATACGAAAACTATTAGTCTTCATATTAACAACAAATTGAGAGGTCACCCAAAACATGATGCAAGCTCTTAAAAACCTAGAATCTTGTGTAATGCATTTTTGTATCTATTTTAGAAAGTTCAGTGCTTTGTATAAAGTGTTCACTCCATAAATGCTTGTATACAGCAATGTCTCAGGCATAAAGTTGATCTCTTGGTAACCTTGAGGTTTGTATGTTTAAAAGGTAGGAAACTGAAAACAATATTAGACATGGCTGTATTACATAGACAAGAAAATGAGGTGACACATTAAGCCATCATTTCCATTGAGGACTATATTGACATACAGCATTATTTTAATCTTAATTAAAAATAATTGTGCTGTGCGTGTGCTTTCTTAGCCTTTAATTAACATAAGCTCTTCAAAACCAAAGTGGCAGCATAATAATGCGTTCATAATTTATAGTATAAATGGTGGCCCTAGGGAAAATGCATTGCTGTAACTCCCTTGTAGGTCTATGCTGATGTCACAATGCGGATGAAAACACCAATCAACCAGAGGATGAATGGGGCGAAAGAAAATGTTAGACATGATTTATGTTATTTAAAGTATTATATTTTTGATTTTGCTATAATGTGTGTCAATTACCAGTCGATAGTGCATTTTTTCTAAAACCTCTGTGTTCATGTGTATGTAATTTTATTTTTGGGGGTAGAATATAGTGGCACATTTTGCAATCAGGTAAATCTTCAGGTGACAGTCAAGTGAATTTAAACACTATAGTCTTTACTTATAATTCCAACAAATAGCCTGCAAGTAGTTAAAGAGAAATGGATGATGGCTGTGGTAAAGCAGACAATAACAAGTTCATCAGAGTGACGACTAATGTTAATTTTCTTCTCTTCCATGAATAACTTTATTCACTCTGTGATTGATGATCTGCATTTTTGTAAGAAATCATAGGGGCAGATAGTTTAAAATAACAGACGAACCCCTAAATCATTAATACCTAACCTTAGAAAGACTTCTAAAACTTGGACAGGGAGTGGATTCACATCGTTATTTCTTCCTTTAGCTAAAACTGCAATGTGAGGTGACCCAAAGAAATTCCGGGTAAAGGAGGAAAGCCCTAAAATTATCAATTTTGATTACACATTGTGACTTGCCCTCAGGTTGTTCTGCTTATTTCTCTAACTAAAAGTCTAGTCCCTGTTTGTTCTTTATTATTTTGCTGGTTTATCCTAACCAAAGACCAAATACATGATTATAGGCCAAGAATGGTTCTGGTTCTGCAGGTTGTACAAGAAGCTTGGAGCTGGCATCTGGTCCTGCTGAGGCTGCAGGAGGCTTACAGTCAATCAAGCAGAAGAATAGTGGGAGCATGCATGTCACATGGCAAGAGTAAGAGAGAGATGCCAGGCTCTTTTAAACAATCAGATTCTGCAGTAACAGATTGAGGAGTCATTCATTACTGCAAAGACCGCACAAGCCATTCATGAGGGATCCATCCTCATGACAAAGACCTCCCACTAGGCGCCAATCACCTTAGGAATTACATTTCCGCATGAGAATTGGAACAAGTATCCAAACCATATCATTTATTAATAATGGTTTCCTCTGCTGCAAAAGCCTCAACAGCAACAATTAAAATGATTCCTATGAATAATTATTCTTATTTTTAAAAAAATCTAAATTTCTTTAAATTTCCATTTTTATACTGGGTTCAGGGGTACACGTTCAGGTTTGTTACAAGGATGTATTGCGTTGTGCTGAGGTTTGGGCTTCTATTGATCCCATCACGGAGATAGCGAACATAGTAACCAATAGGCACTTTTTCAGCTCTTTTCCTCTCTCCCTCCTTCCTTTTGGAGTCTCCAGTGCCTACTGTTCCCATCCTTATATCTGTGTGACCCTAAGATTTAGTCCCACTTATAAGTAAGAACATGTGTTGATTTTCTGTTTCTGTGTTATTTTGCTTACGATAATGGCCTCTTGCTGCATCCATGTTGCTGCAAAGGACGTAATTTCATTCTTTGTATGGATGCATAGCATTCCATGGTGTATATGTACCACATTTTCTTTATCTAATTCACCACTGATGCGACCTCACTTTATTCCATGTCTTTGCTATTGTGAATAGTGTTGCAATGAACATACAAACGCATGTGTCTTTTTAGTAGAATGATCTATTTTCCTAGGCATATATACTCACTAATGGGATTGCTAGGTCAAATGGAGGTTCTCTTTTTAGTTTTTTGAGAAATCTCCAAGCTGTTTTCCACAGTGGCTGAACTAATTTGCAGTCCCACCAACAGCGTATAACCATTCCCTTTTCTCCATAGCCTTACCTGCATTTATTATTTTTTGACATTTTAATAATAACTATCCTTACTGATGTAAGATGGTATCTCACTGTGGTTTTGTTTTGTATGTCTCTGATGATTAGTGGTGTTGAGCATTTTTTCATATGTTGTTGACCACTTGTATGTCTTTATTTATTTATTTTTTAATTT
The DNA here is from genome assembly GCF_028858775.2 of Pan troglodytes. Taxonomy (NCBI): domain Eukaryota; kingdom Metazoa; phylum Chordata; class Mammalia; order Primates; family Hominidae; genus Pan; species Pan troglodytes. Next base: position 89,790,001 of record NC_086015.1, read on the forward strand.
TTTAGATGGAGTTTTGCTCTGTTGCCAGGCTGGAGTGCAATGGCGCCATCTCGGCTTACTGCAACCTCCAACGCCCGGGCTCAAGGGATTCTCCTGCCTCAGCCTCCCAAGTAGCTGGGATTACAGGCATGTGCCGTCATGCCCAGCTAATTTTTGTATTTTTAGTAGAGACAGGGATTTCACCATGTTGGCCAGGATGGTCTCGATCTCCTGACTTCGATCTGCCTGTCTTGGCCTCTGAAGTGCTGGGATTACAGGCATGAGTATGTCTTCTTTAGAGAAGTGTCTGCTCAAGGATTTTGCCACTTTTTAATGGGGTTGCTAGTTTTTTTTCTTGTTGATTTGTTTAAGTTTCTTATAGATTCTGAATATTAGTCCCTTCTCAGATACATATATGTGTGTATTTTCTCCCATTCTTTTATCTGATACAAGAATACTGACCCTCACTCTTTTTTCTTTTCCATTTGAGTGATAGATCTTTCTTCATTTCTTTACTTTAAGCCTATAGGCGTCATTACATTTGAAATTGGCCTCTTGCAGTAGCAGAAAGAAGGGAAAGTTCTAAATAATTATAAAATGTTATATCTATATATTGAAAAAATGAACTTTTATTTGATGAAAAAGATGAATATAAAAGAGTATTTTAAAGAATATATTTAATTTTGGAAGACATTACAAAAACAAAATAGATTGTTTAAAAAACTTGTGAAATGTTAAATGTTTTGTAATTCTCATGTTTATGATGATTTATTAAATTAGAAAATCATCTTTAAAACTTATAGCGGTATGTTTTATCAAAGAACAAGCAGTATCTCCTAAAAATCTGTTATATTTTGAATTAAATCCTTTATTTTTCTTAAAGCGTAACCAGGAGGAAGGTTATGGGGTTGTGGGACAGATGTAGAGTAGCCAAGATAATTGGCCTTCAAATGTCATCTTTTCTAAAGCTATCTATCTATCTATTTATCTATCTATCTATCTATCTATCTATCCATTTATCTATATATCTATTATGTATCTATATGTATTTGTGTGTGTGTTTGTATATATATAAATATATATACATGTACACAGTCCATCCTCATTATCTGTAGATTCTGTATTTGTGAAATTGCCTACTCACTAAAATTTATCTGTAACCTCAATATTAACACCTGAGGCATTTTCATAGTAATGGACATACACATAGTGGCAAAAAATTTGGGGCCCAGCAGCACATGTTCCCAGCCAAGGTCAAACAAAGTGACATTCTGCCATTTGTTTCACCTCTCATACTGCAAAAACATTTCCTTTTCATGGTCTGTTTATTGCCAAGTTTTTTTTTTTTTTGTATTTTCTGGGCTTTTTTGTAGGTTATTTCACTGTTAAAAATGTGCCCCAAGCATTGTGCTGAAGTGCTGTCTAGTGTTCCTACTTGAAAGAAGGTTGTGATGTCCCTTTCACAGAAAATAACAACAACAACTGTTAGATAAGCTCCCTTCAGGCATGAGCTATAGTGCTGTTGGTCCTAAGTTCAATGTTAATGAATCAATAATGTGGGCAAGGGGAAATTCATGATTTGTATATCGGGTCACTCTGGAAAGTACCAAAGTAACATCTATAGTGAATGATGAAACTACGGTAAAGGTAGAAAAACTGCTAAATTTGTGAACTCGAGATTGCATCTGATTTTTAAAAACTTACTGGATAACACTGCTGTGAGGTTGAAAACTGATGTCTGATCATGTTACTCAAAGTCAGGAAAATGTAAGACCCTTTACATCTAGTGATTTATTATAAATTAGTACTGCATATAATTAGTGTAAGAAATATGTATTAAATAAAATGGATTTAAATGGAAACACACATAAAATAAGCTTATGTATTGATAAGCTGAGAGAAATACTGTGACCCGAGGTTCACGGGAATTTAACCCTGCATTTTCCCAATGAGCAATGGCTTTGTATTTACTAATTCAGTGTTTATGGTGACTTTGTAATACAAAAGTACTCTGAATAAAGGGAATTAACTGTGTACAATGCATACTTTTACTCAGAAGGTCAACTTCATGACTTTATTGAGAGTCCAGTATGTGAATAAATAACGTTAAGAATTGACATTTGCGTAATGTTTCCATGTTAAAAACCTGAAATGTTTTCATGTATATTATATTCAGGGAGCCAGGATTTTATTGATTTCAAAATGTTGTTTCAATAGCAATAGCTTTGATATATGTATATTGAGCAGAAATTCTATTAATAATTTCAAAGTACCCGCAATAGTGTTTTTTGACTATAATCAGGACTCCTAACAACAACAATTACAATGAAAAAACAAAGCATACTGATGTTCTTCAAGGACACAGTATGATTGACAGAGTCAAAAATAATAACAATTAATGAGGGAAAATTCTCACAGGAAATCTGAATTTTTCTTTAGTGAATTTTACATTCTGACAATGTTTCGTTTTTCAGTCATCATGACTTTTGGTTTGTAGTAAAGAGGTCAGGTATTTAAAGATCTCCTACTGGTTAAGCTGCTCTAAAGTTCCCTTGGTAGATCTACTATTTTGACACTCAAATTGTCTCAATTATAAACTCTAACATTCTCATTGGCAATTATCGGCCACTGTTGTGTGTGTGTGTGACAAATGACATTAATTTTAGCTTAAATATATTTATGATTATAATTAATTTATATTATGTAAATTAATATTAATGTATTATTAAATAATCTATCAAGTAGTAATTTAATTCTAAAATTTTATATATTTTAAGTATTTCATTTTAATACTTCTTATACAGATGAATGCATTCCTTTGATTTGGGTTCATGTACCTTTTTAAGATACAGTTGGGAAAAGAAAGTAAGGCGTTTCTATTTTCTTTCCTAATGTTATGGTAGCGGGGACATTATTGATGGAGCAACCTTAGGCTGTCTTAAGATTTAATTATTTTACAGATTTTCCTAGCAAGGAGCAAAATTAGGCTGCTTTTCCTGATGTCTAAGAATTCCTTCCCTGGGTTTCCAAAATAGACGTCACATGAATTAAACCTTATGTGGAAAACTGATAAGATTTTTCAGAAAACCAGATAGATTTCAAGTTTTCAAAATATTGAAAGAATGAGTAGAGTGCTGCTTAGTTCTACAATTACTGATATGTTTTACAAATGTTATGATAGAAAGACTTGGCCTATTGATTCAACTTTTAATTTATTACTCAGTAATTACAGTTGTGAATAGAGTCCCAAAATAATAATATTAGGGAGAGCATTTGTGTATTACCAAAAGAAACTATTTTACCTCTATATGCTTTTCAGTTCAGTTTTTCCTAACATTCTGTGAAAGGTTTAGTGAACAAAATTGCATTATTTATCCAGCGCTTCTTTAAACTTTTTGGTTTTTTAGGCAGTAAAAAAGCAGAATATATATTTTTTCAGGAATCATAGTTTATTTTCTATAAAAAAAATGGTAAAAATGCTCTAGTTAATCAGTTTTAAAATGTGTATGTTTGCAACAGTTTCCATCTCCGAAATTGGAATGTTTGATTATAAATGATATATTATACTTTAATTGGTAAAGTTTCATCTCTTAGTAATACATAAAATAATGGCGTGTCTTATAATTGATGGCTTATTGGTTTTGATGAAATAAACTTCATTTCTGATGTATTTTTTCATAGGTGGAATTTTTTTTTTTTTTTTTTATGAGACGGAGTGTCGCTCTGTTGCCCAGGGTGGAGTGCAGTGGCATGATCTCGGCTCACTGCAAGCTCCCTCTCCCGGGTTCATGTCATTCTCCTGCCTCAGTCTCCCAAGTAGCTAGGACTACAGGTGCCCGCTACTATGCCTGGCTGATTTTTTGTATTTTTAGTGGAGATGAGGTTTCCCCGTGTTAGCCAGGATGGTCTCGATCTCCTGACCTCGTGATCCGCTTGCCTCGGCCTCCCAAAGTTCTGGGATTACAGGTGTGAGCCACCGCGCCCAGCCTGCTACTTTTTACTTGATGTGAACACTTCCTATTGTTGAGATTATGTTTGCCATGCAGTCACTGAAATTTCTCAAGGTCTTGATTTTCAAAGGGAGTTTTGCAATTAAGCTCTCAGACTATCAAAGCCAACAATGGGCATTTCCCTCATTCAATTTCTGTGGATATATGTGAAAACATAGCCAAAGATATTATTAAATATCCACAGAAATTATTAAAACCATTACATTTAAATTTATTAAAATATAAACGAATGTCACCAGTTGTTTTCAGATTACCAACCAAAAATCTGAAGTACTCATATAATGATTTCAATTCAGTTTTACTTATTTGCACATCTTTATATCAAGCCTTTAATGATTTGGTCAAAGCAAATAAAATAATTAAAATGTGGTGAATAGGATAATGTAACATCTATTTTACTTGAAAGATCGGTATTAAATGTCAATGACTTTAAAAGTTTTAAGTATCTTCTCCTTAAATATTAAAGATTGAGCAGAATGACACTTAAGCCTTAGATTTTGTGTAAATGCCTACCTGATGCAGAGTAAACCATTTTCACCTATGCTTCCATCCTTTGTTAAGTTAGGAAAAATAACATTTTTCACAGGAATTTACCAAGCTTTCCTTGAGATGAAATAGTATTATCAACACAGCAGGAATCAATAAATATTTTGGAATGAGAGAATAAAGAATTGTAAGAGACCTAACGTTGTATGAATTTTTAAAAATATTTTTACCAGTTAGCTTGAAAATATATGACACCAGACAACTTAAATTCAAATTACTAGAAGAGAATAACAATATATTTATATCATAATTTATACTTCAATATGCATTTCCATTCATATTCTTTTGTATTTAGCAGTCATTAAAACATTACATACATGTATATATACGCACATATATATTTGAATATGCACATATATGTATATCTTCGTTTAATACTTTGCCAGTGGTTGCTACCAATGAGAACATGCTCTTGGGTTTGATAATCAGTTAATGTATAAAAGGTACATTGTATAAGAATAATGTAAATTTTTTGAAAAGCCAATTGAAACATTTATTATATCTCCTTTCTTGTCCTTAAGCCAAACACAGCCTATCTCTAAGGTAGTACAAAAGGATATCACACAATTGGCTAGAGAAAAGACTAATATAATTCTTCTTCTAAGAAAGCATGAATTTAAACGCTGAAAAAATGCAGGAAGTATTAGAAAAGAATGAGAGAGTAGTGACTGAGACTTTAGGATTCAATAAAGTACACATCACAATGAAACTTTATTAAAAATGGCTTAAAGTAAAGGACACATGGAGTAAGTAATTGAGTAGATGAATTGAAATATTGCTGAGATATAAGATGTCACACCTAGGTAGAGTTTATTTACTTGTTTTCTAGAAACCCCTTAATCCACCTAGTTTCCTTCTGACCACTATTTCTTGCTACTTCAGTGAATGGAGTTCAGAATGCTGTAGATTTCAGGTCTTGCAAAGGAAAACAAAATTGCTCAATTAGACTCTTGAGAAAGGCTTCATTTGTCATTGTGAATTACTTTGGTTGTTGGCTACTCTTAAGGAGGAAAAAGAAAAGGGAATGAGGGATCATGCTCTGTGAACAGGTCAGATTAAACTAGCTAGAAGGGTTCATAGTGTCATATATATTGTTAAAAAAAAAAAAGAAAAAAAGAATCTTTGATAGCCAATAACTTAATTATCTGCCACTATCAGTTTGGAAGGGCTTTTAAACATGTCCAAAATGTCTACCAAATTTTCAACAGGAGTGACAGCAGATTTTTAAGTAAGAAAAAAATGTAGCAGTCTTCTAGAATAAAACTCTGACAGACTATGATGAATTACCTTATTATAGCTGCTCGCATGACAAATGTACTTGATCACTGTTTCTTCCTGGGAATAGTTGAGCTTATCCAGAGGCAAAAGTTGAAAGGAAATGAGAGCTAACTAGTAATCTTAAGTGTAATACATCAGCATTTCTATAAAAGTATTCAAGAAAACCTTATCAATTACTGTTTATGTCAACAGAAAGTATTTCTTCTATTCCCTCATGATATAACCTTTTTTTTGAGGATTTAAGTGATATAGATCCCTTTTTAAAAGATTGTAAAAGAAAAATTGTAAAAGATTGTAAAAGAAAAAAAGATTTTTATTTTACAAGTTCTATAAGGTATCCAGCTTTAAAAAAGATCCTCAGATAGGTTCCCACCCTAAGTTTTAGTTGAAATGGTAGCCACACATACTTACATATACTCCTAACATAAAGTTTTACTTATTCAAATATTTTTATATGAAAAAATGACAATTCAGAAAAATAGTGGAATTAAGAAAACTCAGTGGATGTTAAAAATGTTTACTGAGTAAAAAATTTCTCAACAAGTTTATTTAAAGAAATATTTTGATTTCTGAATTTTTATCATTTCATTTCTGGATTTGCATAAGCATGCTTCTGTTGGAAAATATGCTCAGGAAGTCAAATTCATTGACAAAACAGTTATATTGATTTTTTATTCCACTATTTAAGGATGAATTGTAAATAAGTCTCCTGGGTTTCATAATTTTAAATAATGCATGTATAAAGCTAAGGATTTTGGTCATTACTTAGAAATTTAATGGTAGGTTAGGTTGCATTGCTTTGCATTATTTTTCTTTATTTGAATGTAACACAATCTAGATCATGCTGGATCATTCTTTTATTATTTCTTTGAAGAATTGTGTTTCCTGAGTAGGTTGAGTATTTTATAGACAACACATTAATAGTCAAATACTTATGAACTGTCAACACCATATTGTATATTTCTCTACATACCAATTTGGATAATTGGAGTTAATGAGACCAAACGATCAAAACTAGTGTGATGTGTTCAGATAGTACATGATGTAGGAAGATCCAGCTATAAAACTATCACTTCAAAGTGGTCAATACAGATGCTCAGTGAAGCTTAGTTTTTGAAATATTACGTACCTAAGCAACATAATGAATGACTGTGCTGAGTGAATTTTACAAACCTATAGTCTTTTCTGCATTTCATTAATTTTCTTAGAGTGCACTGTGTTAAGGCAGAATGTATTACGTGTGAATAAGAAGTGTCCAGTAATTTTCGAAGTGCAGATTGTGATCCATTAGTGAATTACCTTAACAGTTCAGATGTTTGTGACAAGAATCAAACATAGAGAATAGAAAATATTGTGTCCGGACTTGGTGGGTTCTTGGTCTTACTGACTTAAAGAATGAAGCAGCTGACCCTCGCGGTGTTACAGTTCTTAAAGGCGGCGTGTCCGGAGTTTGTTCCTTCTGATGTTCAGATGTGTTCGGAGTTTCTTCCTTCTGGTGGGTTCGTGGTCTCGCTGGCTCAGGAGTGAAGCTGCAGACCTTCGCGGTGAGTGTTATAGCTCTTAAGGTGGCGCGTCTGGAGTTGTTCCTTCCTCCCGGTGGGCTCGCGGTCTCGCTGGCTTCAGGAGTGAAGCTGCAGACCTTCGCGGTGTTACAGCTCATAAAGGCAGTGTGGACCCAAAGAGTGAGCAGTGGCAAGATTTATTGCAAAGAGCAAAAGAACAAAGCTTCCACACTGCGGAAGGGGACCCGAGCGGGTTGTCACTGCTGGCTCCGGCAGCCTGCTTTTATTCTCTTATCTGGCCCCACCACATCCTGCTGATTGGTAGAGCCGAGTGGTCTGTTTTGACAGGGCGCTGATTGGTGTGTTTACAATGCCTGAGTTAGACACCAAGCTTCTCCATGTCCCCACCAGATTCAGGAGCCCAACTGGCTTCACCCAGTAGGTACCTCACCGGGGCTGCAGGTGGAGCTGCCTGCCAGTCCCGCGCCGTGCGCCCGCACTCCTCAGCCCTTGGGTGGTCGATGGGACTGGGCTCCGTGGAGCAGGGGGCGGCGCTCATCGGGGAGGCTCGGGCCGCACAGGAGCCCACGGAGCGGGTGGGAGGCTCAGGCATGGCGGGCTGCAGGTCCTGAGCCCTGCCCCGCGGGAAGGCAGCTAAGGCCCGGCGAGAAATAGAGCGCAGCGCCGGTGGGCCGGCACTGCTGGGGGACCCAGTACACCCTCCGCAGCTGCTGGCCCGGATGCTAAGCCCCTCATTGCCCGGGGCCGGCAGGGCCGGCCGGTTGCTTCGCGTGCAGGGCCCGCCAAGCCCACGCCCACCCGGAACTCCAGCTGGCCCGGAAGCGCCGCGCGCAGCCCCGGTTCCCTCTGGCGCCTCTCCCTCCACACCTCCCTGCAAGCTGAGGGAGGCGGCTCCGGCCTTGGCCAGCCCAGAAAGGGGCTCCCACAGTGCAGCGGCGGGCTGAAGGGCTCTCAAGTGCCGCCAAAGTGGGAGCCCAGGCAGAGGAGGCGCCGAGAGTGAGGGAGGGCTCTGAGGACTGCCAGCACGCTGTCACCTCTCAATATCACAAGTGTAAGAAAGGTTATTGTTTTATGTAACTTGTGTTTCAGTTCAGTATATATGCGTATATTCATATATACAAATGTGCTCACAGGATCACATTACACAGTGCATTTCTTTCCTCTGGGGTGTAGCCAAAAACTGAAAATCTAGGAGGGGAATCATTGATTAACACAGTAACAGCAAATAAACTGAGCCCACATTTGAGACCTTAGGTAAAGTTCTCCTCTCTGCTGTTCATCAGAACCACCTGTGGAGGTTCTGAAACATACAGAAGAATGTTTCTGATTATACCAATTAAATCCCAAACACTTGGTGTGGGATAACATTAATGTGTTTTGCTTTTGATTTAGAGCTCTCCAGGCAGTTAGGGTATGCAACTAAGTCACAGAACCTTTGTCATAAAGTAGCCATCATATGTTAGAGATATATTACATTCTATGATTATACAAACTTTTATCTGTGTACCAGTCAATGACAGGAGTATCATAAAGACAAGTAGGACAATTAATTGATCAAGAGTGTTGTAAATATTGGAAACATTAAGAATGCAGTAATTGATTTTCCATTTTCTTTGAATTAAACATATGTTAGCTCTAGTCAAACAGCAATGAAACATGTTTGGTATTTTTGCTTTCGGTTATTGTTTTTGGGTTTTTTTGGTATGTTAAATTCATAATTTCATCTTTAATTTTTTTTTGCTATAGGTCAAGTTTTCCTTTATCTGACATGTCCACAATTCTTACAGTCCTTCTTTTTTAGAATAGTCAAATCTGATCCTTTTGTTTGATAAGGCAAAAGACAATTAAAACTTGCATTATAATACTACTGTAATTTCTACTATCAGCACCAGGGTGTACAGAGGAGTAAACTATTTCCCCTGCATTATTTTCATCATCATTATTTGGTGCCTATTGTTTTGTGCATCAGGTAAATTGTGGAGATAAGGGCAGCATATACAAAGTAAACAAGTAGATTTGGACTTCAGTGTTCTTTTTCACTTTGTGTTGTTTGTTTTGTTCTGCTTAATTTAGCTGCTCTTTAGCTTGTAACTCTCAAAGTCAGTGGAAAGTCAAAGTCAGAGAAGATCTAAATGTTATAAACAAGTTTGACCAGCCCCAGTGATGTGTATAAGTTTGACATCTATTTAGAATGTATGAATTGGACCAGGACATGCAACATTAACTTTCCAGCCTTATTCCTGATAGTTTTCAATAACATGTTAAAATTCAGCAGCATGTGTTGAAATGTAAAATGAACACAGCATAAATTTAAAATGAAATAATTTCAGAGTTTGTATTTTAATTACACAAAAGTCTTCTGATTTTTTTTTTATTTTTTTAAGAGCTGGGATATCACTATGTTGCCCAGGCTGGACTCCAACTCCTGAGCTCAAGTAGATCCTCCTGCGTTAGCCTCCCAAAAAGCTAGGACTACAGGCACACACCATACCCCATGGCTTCTGCTATTTACTCCTCAGTCTGTTTGGCCTTTGTGTTTTTGGATTCATGTTAATTCTTTTTAACTGATATATACTTCATGAAAGATGAAATACTGGCATGGTAATTTCAATAATTTTTGCACTACAATTCCTGTCTTTTATTAAAAGTAAAATTATCATTATAGAATTAACTACCAAAAATACAGTGTTTTGCCCAACATTTTAAATGTTATAGTCCCAAAAATAAATATTCTAACACTTAAGTTATTTACTTTAAAGCACTATGCTATGGAATAATTTATCTAAAACAAGGTTTTTAAGTATGAAAAACATTAATTATGATAGTAAAATAAATGTATGAAGGTAACCAGGAGAATGTGTTTCCAAGTTTGTATTTAAATTCAGCTATGCAGATATATAATATTTGTAAAGTTATTTCTGTGGAAAAGAATCCATATGTACTTATTATTTTAAGAAAGGTTTTTGCCCTGTCACTCAGTGTATTTTTTTTTTTTTTTTTTTTTTTTTGAGACAGAGTCTTGCTGTGTCACCCAGGCTGGAGTGCAGTGGTGTGATCTCGGCTCACTGCAACCTCCACCTCCCTCCCATGTTCAAACGATTCTCCTGTCTCAGCCTCCCAAGTAACTGGGCTATAGGCGTGCACCACCATGCCTGGCTAGTTTTTTGTATTTTTAGTAGACATGGGGTTTCACCATGTTGGTCAGGCTGGTCTTAAACTCCTGATCCCAAGTGATCCGCCTGCCTCAGCCTCCCAAAGTGCTGGAATTACAGGCGTGAGCCACCGTGCCCGGCCTTTTTAAACGACAACAAAAAAATACATTATATCTTTGTTATGAAACATTATTTATATCCAAACATTATTTGAAATCCATATGATCTGTCACTTTGCAAGTTTAGCTCCTCCATTAGGCAATCATTTCTTCAAGGAATATAATGTTAGTTAACAGATTTGTCTTCATAACTCTAGGGCCCTCCATGGTGTTTAAATGAGAGAGTGAAAGAAAGAAGAATTTAAACTTTTGTGCTCCTCAGCAATATTATATTTAAGGATTTTTACATATCAATATTTTCTCATGCTCTCAAAATGTATCAAAGAAAGTTAATAAGCATATCTGTTTCTGGGGGATAATTTAACCAATTTTACACTTGTGGCAGCATCTAGGTATGCAATTACAAATAAAATGTTCTTGCACTTTTTAGAAGTGCAGTTACTGTTTACCTGAGTTGTAAAAACTATAGATATCTGATGAATTTTGACTTGGATATGCATTTTTGCTTATTTTGGCACAATAATGAGTCTCCTTATCAATAGTAGTGATTTCTTACATTTCTCAACATGTCCCAGTGGAAAGATCTTTGAAGATTATCTATTCCAACTGCCTTCAATATATAGATCAGGAAAGAAAGTACAAAGAGGCAAAATCTTGGACTTGCCTTCATGGACTTTCCTATTTCGCTTCAGAAATAGGCCTCCATGAGCACGTATTGTTTTCTGTATTATATCCTTTGGCTTTTTATGACCTACTATTTCACCTGATAACCACAATATTATTATTTGATGAATTACATATTATTAGACATTTCCCCCCCAAAATAACCTATCCCAGTAGTCAGCAAACTATGACTCTTTGTAGAAACAGTTTCCTGGTCTCTGTCTTATACTATGATCTAAATAATGTGTATTCTGTGAAGAGACAGACAGTTTAGCTGTGCATAAGCAAGTTTGTTGCTAACCCTTGTGCAGAAACAGAGACTACACTTTAAAAAGGCAAACACTTTTTCTACTTCCAGCTACTTGGATGTTGGACCTGAGAGAGGTTAAGGTGACAGTAAAAGCCTCAATTAAAGTGAAAAAGAATGGGTTCTGGAATAAAAGAACTCAAAGGGCAAAATAAAATATGGGAAATGCTTTCGGCTAGAAGATTAGTATCTCCTTATCTGAGAAAAGAAGTCCAGTGGGAATCAGGTAAATGTATAAAGGAAAATTCTTTGGTCTTGTTTTAAGTTTAATAATGAATAAGCCCAGTAGTTTAGGACTTTAGAGATTTTAAAACCTGAGTGCAAAGTGGGAAAAGAACAGAGTGAATTTTCTGAGTGAAAACGAAGAGCCTCATCCTGAAAGGATATCTCTGTATATGTGTGTGTGTGTGTGTGTGTGTGTGTGTGTGTGTGTATCGAGGGTGTACGCGCCCATGTTTACCAGAAACAGTGGCTGGAGATCAATGTCCAACGTGAAGCCAAAATATTTCTATTTAAATTTTAGCCCTAAATGTGCATATGTCACAAGAATTCTGTGAATATATTAAATCATATTTTAATTGATGTTTTTATGAAGAATGTGTTGCTTTTGAAAGAAAGAAAAAGGAATGACGATCTCCAAAGTAACCTGAAAAGACTGTTGAACTAGAGTTCAAGAGCTATGGGACGCTAACCAAATCTCTAGACTTTACTATTTGACATTTAAAACATGAGAGCTGAACTAAAACTTACCTAAGTTCTTTCCAATCTTAAATGCTTATATCCAGCATCCAAAAGCTGGGGGCAGTAGCAGGAGGAGGGTGGTGGCAGTTATAAATAAACTATAGTAGGGGAAAGTAGAAATTGTTATGAACTATTTTGACACAGGGTTTCTATAAGAACAAGCCAGCACATCATTTTGGAAACATAATCCTTTATGGTATCACTATCACGATCATGGTCCAAACAATATTGCAATTTATATCCTGGTAGGCTACTGTGGTCTGGTTAGGAAATTGATATACTATTTAGCTTTCTCCAGTGACTGCATTTCAGAAAAATAGGTATACACCCAATTAAATGACATGTTTAACAGATTCAAGTTACATTAACTGTTTTTAGCTTTTTAAATATTATACCTCATGTCTGTAATATAAATTTAATTATGGTTTCCATCCATGAGGGCAGTGATGGTCTGCATGACATTAAAAGTGATGGTTTGTTAGCAACATCCTATTTTACAGAAAAGCATTGTGAGATGTGTGACAATAATAAATAGTTATATCAAAAATGAATTAAAACCACTATATAAATAGGTTTCTGGTTTTAGGAAACAGCCTGGCACAGTTAAAATCATACTGCTTCCTGAACACAGTTTAGAGAGTCAGGCAATATTAAAATTAAATACTCTATCCATTTAAAGTAGCACTCCAATAAATATATATAGTATTTAGCTTATTATAAAATAATGGAAGAATCTTCTTATATTAAAATCTCACAGAGTGCCAATATTCCTATAATCATGGTAATAATAATTTAGAATATGCCCTCTCACAAGAATCTAGGACAGTCTACAAGTAATAAACAAAAAAATAAAGCAATGTGGGCTCACTGCCCAGATGATCTCAAATATGTATAATGGAACAAAGAAAGAAAATAAATACTTACAAGCAAAATCACTCCATGAAGGAAGAAAAAATGGAATAGTAATTGGTCAAAATTGTGGTAGAAAATAATTATAGGGTGCTCATGAATCTCCTTTATAAGGAGCTATGTGTATCTAAGAATCTTTTTTTTTTCCTGCTTTAGAATTCTTCAGAAGTCCCTTTGAGATAAATACAAAAGAAACAAAGGAAGCTACCTGTACATCTACCATTTTACAACACAAGAAAACTGCAACCGAAGTAAAATGTGCAAATCTGCCTTAACCATGTTAATTGGAAAATCAGCATATTCCAATTAGAAATTCTTCCTCTCAAAACAGACATTATGTAAAATGAATTACATTTTTATTGGTAAATAGCAATTTGTTTTACATTCCGAAAATTGCCTAAAATTGCTCTCTAATGTCCTATTGATGTGACATTGCAGTTTATTGAACCACAAAACACTTTTGCTTTTTTCAGTTTTAATTTTTTTAATTTTAATGAAATTTTGTTTTGTTTGAGCTTTACGAAGTTAAATAACCAGTCAATAAAATAAACCAATATACCTATGTATTCAATATTCAACTCTCCTAGATTTTATTGGATACTCACTTAACTACTGATTTTTTGCTTTCCTATGTGATTAGTTCAATTAGTCTTTCATTCATCTATCTATTTATTTATTTTATAAAAACAATTGAGTTTCTACTTCATATGTAATACTGTGCTAGGTATTGTATTAAAAGGATAAATATAATTCTTGGACACAAGGCAATCAAAAAATAGTAGACATTAAAAATAAGTAATGTAATGAGGGTTCATAAGCTCTAGTTTCCAATATCCAATACAAAACATAGATTTCCAAGGGTTATACAAGAGTAAGCAGTTCATAAGTGCATAGATGTAATTATATTGGAATTTTAAATGTAATTTTAAAACATTTATAACCCCAATAAGGTACTCAACTAATATTTCACATGTTAGACCTTTCGAATGCCTACCCTCACACTTCAGTTGATGTAAACTACCCCGGTTTAAAAGCACACCTCACCCCTAGGAAGGGACCAATATGCCCTATAGGTTTTGGCTACATTCTCAAATTGGATATGGGTGGGCACACAGGAAAATATCCACTTGTAAGGATCATAAATGCTCTGTAAAACAGAACAATTTATTTAACTTTACCTTCTAATTTACTAGGATAGAAGAGTAAAATGTGACATTTCCAGTCTTACCACAGACCTATACTTGTGCTTGTAATTTGCAAACAGCGTAATTCTTTACATACTTTGTTATTTCCACTGCATTGTTACTGAACCTGATTCTAAACAGACCTGTTTTTTAAAATTTTTCAGGAAAGTAAATGTGGATAGTATGAATGATACTGTAGTAACACCAGAAATAATACGTTTGTAATAAGGATGTTTCTAAGCTGTTTTGGAAAGTAATACAATTCCACCGATGTTTTTTATTTGATACATTGTATGCTGGTGGCAGGAAAGAACTGACAAAAATAGATGTCTTCAACTCAATAAAAACGTATTTGCCACCAAGGCATCTATAAAGGTTCTTTTGACTATGCATTTTTGGAAACAACATTCCATTTGATTGTGTCACATCATAAAGATCTCCGGGGTGCAAAAGAAAATAGAGGTTGGAATGAGAATTGTGACTGTTATCCACCATCTCTCATTTTGTCCACTGCAAACTTCGAAATAATATCCCTTTGAAACTAATGGCATGTTTTATTTCTTTCTGTTTTAGGTAAGCACATTAATCATTCCAGTGTAATCAGACTGCATCAAGGTAAAACAAGAAAAAGTGGTGAAATTATATCTTATAGCAATGTTCAATATATAAATATATATGTGGTTTTGAAAAAAATGTTTTAAAACCAATGTTCTTTTAAAATTTTTTTCAACTCTCATTACATTCACAGGGTACATGTACAGGTTTGTTAGATGGATGCATTGCATGATGCTGAAGTTTGGAGTATATTGATCCCCATCACCCAGGTAGTGAGCAGAGAGGCTAATAGGTAGTTTTTCAGCACTTTCTTCTCTTCCACTCTCCCTACTCTGGTAGTCCCCCATTGTCTGTTATTCCCATCTTTATGCCCATTTGTACCCAATATTTAGCTCCCAAGCTCCCACTTATAAGTGAGGACAGGCTATATTTAGTTTTCTGCTCCTGCATTAATTCACTTAGGAGAATGGCCTCCAGCTGCAACAATGTTGCCGCAAAGGGCATGATTTTGTTCTTTTTTATGGCTAAATAGTATTCCGTGGTGTATGTGCACCAGATTTTCTTTATCCAATAGACCGTTGATTTCATGTCTTTGTTATTGTGAGTAATGCCACAATGACCAATATTCATTTTTGTGTTTGTTTTGTTATGACGTCAATTCAGTAAACTCAATCTCTGTATTATATGGAATTTCTAAAATATTTATTAACTGCTAATATTATTAAAGGATTTATTCTTAAAGTAAGAAATGCAAATTAGAATAAATTTTAAATGCAAAACTATTTTGTTAGCAATGTGCAAATTTATATTTTTGCAGCACGTATTGCATCTAAAAATAAAATATAAAAAAGAAGTGATTTTCAAATACAAAAAGATACTTCATATACATATTGATTTTAAAGAATGAACAGTTTGTAAAGATCATACATACAACAGAAAAAATTGAGGACTATTAATAAATATTATTTATCATTCTGAAGATTAGTTAAAAACATATAAGGAATAAACTTCTCTGTAAAAAATGAATTAATCAGTTCCCTAGGGAAAATATGGATTGTCTGTAAAATTCACAATATTGCTTTTTGTAAACTAAATCAAATTCTATTTTAACATGCTAGTTTTGCATTCACAACTTAGAGAAGAGGCCAAGTTTAATCATAGTTATGAGGAAACACATGTTCCAATGCTTTCTAGAGATATGTGTAATATCTAAATTAATATATTCTAAAAAAAATTTGTTCTGCTTCCAAAATAGAAGATTGCTTATAATTATTTTAAATTTAGCCTGCTTATTTCATGCTTAAGTTGGAGGCCATGAGAATTCAAGTTTGTAGAAGCATATTCTATCCAGTATAGGCAGGCATTTTTAGAGATGCAAAACCAAAATTAGTTCTTTTTGGAACAAAGTCCTCAAGTTGGTAGTTAAGGAATCTACATGGCTTTAAAATTTTGTACTCTTGAGTCCTGCAATGCTGAAAGGGAAGGCAAAGTCTCATTTTGCCTTCTCAGAAAAAAAGGACAAAGTATTTTAATTAATCAAGACCCATCGTCATTCATTTATAATAGTTTGATTGTAAATAATAATTTACTTTTTTTTGATGATTATACATTATGCCACATCTCTGGGGTCCTTTGTAGTAAATAATCTAATAAAACAACATGAAAATGAAAAATATATGAATACGTGCTTTTACCCAAACAAGTAAAAATGTAAACCAAAGAAATAAAAACCTCAACAGCAAAATATTCTTTATCATACTATAAATCAGCTTATTTTATTGGCTTTTGTCATTTTCCTTTAAATAAAGAGTAGAAAAAACTTTTTTGGCATAAACTGTTAGTTGGATTCCAGTTAATTGATGCTTTACTTAATGTAAGCATTCTAGACTGCATGATATATGTTCCTTGTCCATTTGAGGCTATACTTTGAATGTAAATACCCAACAATGACATTATTAGTCTAAGATTGATAGTTATTTGATTTAGCAACATCTGTTGTTGTTTAATGTACTCCAAGCAGATGCTCTTTCTTGATATTCAACATACAATTTGACTTACTCTTATGATATAAACCCTTACCAGAAGAATGTTATTGTTATTTGAATATAGCTATTAGTATTAGCAATTGTATATGTCTTTGCTCAAACAAATGTCTATAGACTGGGTCAAGCATCATTAACTTCTATAAGAATGGCAATGGACAAACTCTTTGAATCACTTACTTCTTACAATGACATAATTCTTTCATGTGCCAGGGCATCTAGAGTCATTTTTTTCAATTAGCAATTTTTTTCTTTTAATGTTCTTGGAGGATTAATGAAAACACAACAATATGAACTATCAGAATGATGTGCTTTTCTATGTTCGTCATTGTATTTTAAACCTGCCACATTACACAAAGAGTTGTAATGAGAATAATACCTGGAGACAGACACTACTGTTTATTTGATTCTCTATTCACATTTCGTAATATGCCTCAAAACAATAAAAACCTACATAATTTTAACTGATCACATTGTTTCATGGTTTATATGAGTACTCACAGGGATTTAGGATAAATATAAGAGTGATCATCCTGAGGATTAGAGAATTCTTATCAAGGTTTTACTGGGCAGAGAATATCTTTGAAATGTAAGCAAAAATGTGTTTGTCCTAGGAAGGACATTCAATATATATAATATCATAGTAGAGATTAAATGCACTGTAACTCTAAGAAGACCTTGATGTCCTATAATGGGATATGCATCTGATTCCCCTTTTCTGAGAAAGTCTCTTATTCAGTGTTAACAATCCAATGATATCTTGTGACCTTTTCTATGCAAATATGAACAATTTGAGGCTATCACAATCTCTCATGCATTGCTCCTTAAAGGGACATTCTTAATTGCTTTTATAATCTCAATTTTATTTTAACCTCCATTACCTATAATATCTTCCTTGAAGCTTGAAATTAACTTTTCTTTCTTCAACATTTTATCCTTTCCTATTTTGGTAAGCAATGATTTTACTTTTCCACCAAAGTTTTCGGGGGTTTCATCCAGCATAGACATGATTAATTCACTGTGATAAAGTATATCTTTATTACCCTATTCTATTAATCACATTCACTGAAAGAGAAGCATGTCTTTCTTTTCTATGGAGACTTTTCAAAGATATACTGTCCTTTTGCATATAGAAGTAAAACTAATGGTGTTATAAAAATAATACAAAAAGTCTTTAGATATTTTCTTGGTAATTAGGCTGTTTTATACCCTCTCACTTAATTTCTTGTTAACTCAATCCTTTTGTAATCATCAGATAGGCATCTGTTAAGTGACTGACCTAGAAATCAAAGTTGTAACCTTAGTCTACTCAGAATAATACTCTAAACAATAATGGTAACCCCATTTAGGCTATAATTTGAGAAAGAGAATAAGATCAGTTAACAAATGTAACATCACCTTTTAGATTAGTTAACAAAGATAACATCGCCATTAGATTTTCGAAGATAACACCATCTTTTTTTGATGTTAACAAAGATAACATCATCATTAGATTTTCTTTTCTACCTAAGAGTTTCTCTTTTCTTTTGTTTGTTTGTTTCTTTTTTTTTTTTTTATTATATGGAGTCTGGCTCTGTTGCCCAGGCTGGATTGCAGTGACATGATCTCGGCTGACAACAACCTCTGCCCCCGGGTTCAAGCGATTCTCCTGCCTCAGCCTCCCGAGTAGCTGGGACTACAGGAGAGTGCCACCACGCCCTACAGGAGAGTGCCACCACGCCCACTAATATATATATATATATATATATATATATATATATATATATATATATATATATTTTTTTTTTTTTTTTTTGTATCTTTAGTAGAGACAGGGCTTCACCACGTTGGCCAGGGTGGTCTCAGACTTCGAACTCCTGACCTCGTGGTCCACCCGCCTCAGCCTCCCAAAGTCCTGGGATTACAGACATGAGCCACTGCGCTTGGCCCTAAGTGTTTCTTTGAAACAGGCTGAATATGCCATCCCCTCCTTAAAGTTAAATGTATTTAAATATGTTCCTCTTACTACTGATTTATGAGGCAATGACAATGCATATTTCCTTATTCTAAAATTAAATAAGGCAATTTAGCCTTTGTGTAATTAAACAATAGTAACAGCTTTAATTTTTAAACTACACAAACTTGTCATCCTCATTAAGGAAAGGAAATCAAATACAACTGTAATAACAAGTGATTAAGCATTTCAAAGTTTCAAATGGGCAGTGAATGTGCACTTAGAAGAAAATGTTAATAATATTCATGATCATTTCAGTTTCCATGCCACAGTCCTCAAATGTTTGAGTCTGTGATGTGAATAATCAATTCATGGTCAAATTTGGCCCATGAAGTTGAAAGTTCTCCTAATGCAGATCCTGTGTTCCATTGTCTTTTGTGAGCTCCTTTTACTCAGAATAGTGTTTGGCATATTTTTAGGCTGTTATGAATATTTCTGTTATTGTTAGTGATAGATTCATTTGTTAGATTATTTTATTGATAAAAGCTCTGTATTGGCTCCATGCCAGATTCCACACAACAGAATTGACTTTCACAAATTATTTATTAAAAATTATCTGTCTCAAGCTTCTTCTTATAGTAAGGAAACATAAATAAGTTGGTAGGCAGGTAGGTAGGTAGATAGAAAAAATAGAAGGAAAATCATAATTTCCTTTGAAACTAATTGCTCAATATCATACTCTTTTCAATTACCAGAGATTTTAGTAATACAACCATTAGTTTCATATAGTAGTCTTTTAAATAAGCAGTATATATTTAGTGTAGCCTTTTTTCCCCAGAATCTGTGCCAACTTCTTAAGATACAAAAGAGATGACATGAAACATGTTCTCAACGTCACAATCCAGTTATAGGTCTATTATTTATAAAAAGAGATATAAGAAAGGTAGTTCAACTGGGGCAAATAATTTCAAAATGGACAAAAATAATTTATTTTTAAAATCATACTTCCAAAATTGTACCTTTGAACTACCTCTTTCAATGGTTAGACATTGGCAACTGAATAAATGCAAAGGTACATTAATAAATTAAATTTAAGTTATTTGTTTAATACCATTTACAGTTTATATTTTACTCAAATCCTCTTCACTTCCTTAATTTTTCCAACTGATCACAGAATACCTGTTTTCTATTGTTCCTTTGGACACTTTGTCATTTTTATTTATGCACAATTTTCTAACAATGTATTAGTATATAGTATACAGTATAAAGACAACTACACCACTCTGGTTATTTTAAGCTTAAAAGAATAATCTTATAATCTATAGAATCACAATCATGGATCTATAATAACCTAGTCTCTTAGCTCAAGAAAAATAAAATTATTATTGTGTGATGGTTAGATCTTTTAAAAAAAACACTAAATTTCAATTTTACTCAGTTTTATACATAAAATACTTCAAGAAAAGCTTACTGTAAAAAATTATTGATGCTACCATTACTTGTGGTTTAGCTTTAATAATCAAAGTTCTGGATCTATTTCAAATGAATTATTTTGTTGTTTTAGATCTCAGATTATTAAAGTACTAAGAAATTATTTTGAATTTATTCTAGGATTTATAGCCCTTGGCAATTTCTAAGCCAAGTGCCATTGTAAATGAGAATATATATCAACTTATATATTTAATCTCAGCTGAAAACATACCCTCTGTACTAACCTAAGTGATTCAGTTGTATTATTTCAGGAATCTTAGGCTGTCAATATCATTAGAATTATATCGTCATGATTTTAACAAGATGACAGCCATGACTGTGCTTAACTCTAAAACTCAATTTTGTTAGATTTTATTTTGTTCTTCAAGCTGCACAGTTATGCAGACAGTATTGAAGATGCTTTCCAAATATTTCCCCATTAGTTTAATTAAAAATATATGAAGACAACTAGAATAATAAAAGATTAATTATTTAGAAAGCAGCTTATTTAGTACTTATACCCCATTTCCAAATAGTGGGCAGAATCAAATTATGGAGACAAATATCATTTCTTACTTATTATTTAACCTCTGGTTCAAACACTGATTTAAGTTATTTATTTTTGTAGGGGTAGGGAATGGCTGTAAGTGTATGGCGAATATAGTGCTCATCTTTGTTCCTATGTGATAGGCCTCTTTCAATACTTTCTTCTTATTTAGAAAGACAAATGCATGGCTCTAGGACACAATTCAGCTATGTTTTCTTTTTGTGTGTGTGTGACAGAGTCTCTCTCTGTTGTCCAGGCTGGAGTGCAGTGGCACAATCTCAGCTCACTGCGATCTCTGCCTCCCGGGTTCAAGCAATTCTCCTACCTGGAGACTACAGGTGCGCACCACCATACCTGCCTAAGTTTTATATTTTTAGTAGAGATGGGTTTTCGCCATGTTAGCCAGGCTGGTCTCAAACTCTTGGCTTCTAGGGATCCTCCCACCTCAGTCTCCCAAAGTGCTCGGATTACAGGCGTGGGCCACCACGTCCAGCCTCAGCTGTTTTTCTGAAACTAAGAATCAACTTTGGTTTCCAATAACATGTTCTTCATTTCTTTCTCAGACTTCAACAAAAGCATCTTTAACATTCATATTCTTACCAACATTTCGTTTAAAACAATCTAGGCTTTTTTTTTTTTAATCAAATCCCAAAGTTACTTCTACATTTGTATTTGTTACATCAGCTCTCCACTGCCAGGTAACCACATCTTATTGTTTATATGAGCAAAAATGTTTTCTTTCACAGTTCCGGGAGCCGGAAGTCTGAAATTAGTTTCACCTGGGAAAAATTAGTGTTCGTGGGGCCACGCTTCCTCTGGAGTTTTAAGGGAGGAATCTGTTCCTTGCCCCTTCCAACTCCTGGTGGCTGCTGGCATTCCCTGGCTTATGGCCGCATCACTTCAGTCTCTGCCTCCGTGGTCACTTTGCCTCCTCCTTTTTTCATGGTCTCCCTCTTCCACACTCTCATTAAGGACATTGTAATGGCATTTAAGGCCTACCCAGATGATCTGGGATAATCTCTTCATCTCAAGATCTTCAATTTAGTCACTTCGGCAAAGATTTTTTTCTTATAAAATAACATTTACAGGTTTCAGGAATTAAGATTGGATGTCTTCACGGAACATTTTTCCAGCCTACTACCAGGGCCATTTTAGAATTCTGCCTACCATATTCCTGAAAAAAGAAAGTTATACTATATTTTTCAGAGTACTTCAGGACTAGTCATATTTGTTTTATTAATTCCCTTTAATCATGGAATATAGTATAATGTAAATAATTATAAATATATGTATAATAGAGCATTACACAAATTGTCTAGTTTAGGCAGAGCATACATTTGTCATTACTTTCATCTCTAATTCATTTCAAGTCCACATTCTCGCTTGTTTGGAAATGATGGCAGTAGGGAGGAAGTAGAACAAGCACCCCGTTTTTGCCTTTCTTAGACAACTATAGCAGTAATAGATATTTGATAATCCTTTACAAAGTAAAGAATACAAAATAAATAGGTACTTGAGCGATATATTTCCCTCGAAGTCATACTTAATTTTTTTCTTTTTAATCTTATTTCTTTTGTAAAATCATATTGGATTTTATTCTCAGCCAATTACTTACTCAATTATATCGTTATAGCAATCATAAATCAATATTTGTATTATATAACCTGGTTCTTCCACTAATTAGATCTGTGGTTTAGTTTCTTTTGTTTATATTGGAATAATACTTACCCAACATATTCATTGTAAAAAGCCAATATCGTATGGCTTATATTTTGCTAGTGTAATGAAGCATTTTTGTCATTTTTACCTGACTCATTATAATATTAATAAACACGACATCAACTTTTTACATGTTTTAGCAAGTAAAGTTCTAAGAAGAGCTTGGACTGTAAGCTAATGACTACAATGCAGTATAAACACCGAAGTGACATTGAGTTAGTTATAGAGTTAAAGTAAACCCGCAGCTACATTGATTTTCTATTCGGAAGAAATAGTGAATACTTTGGCAAAGTTCCTGGTACTATTTTAAATATATGAATACAAGTTAGAGAAAGCAATACCGTAGAGGTTTTATTTTATCTTTATACCCACCGAATTTGTAAGGAGATTGCATGATGAGAAAAGATTCCACTTCACTGAGTAAAAAGTGTGAAATATGTTGCAAAACAGAATGTGTATTTTTATTAACAATTAACATTAATTTTCTCAATCAGATGCACTAAAATCTACCAACAGTACTATTGTCCCTGGAGACTATTATAAAATATCAGTATGTTAATTCATTTTAATTTCATATGCATAATATGCTTATTATTGTTTATGATTGATTAAAGGACATTGTTACAGAGGTAAACTTCAACTCTTTCGTTTAGAACTCAAAGTGAACAATATCATCTGTGAATTATTTACATATGTAATTCACAAGGATTTTCATAAAAAGTCTCCTTTTAAAAAAAGTAGCATACAGATTATTATATATTGTTTATTGAAAATTGTCATGTATATAAAATATTTATTTTATTTAGTATATAAGAAACACAAATGTAAAGAAAACATTTTCACACTAACTGATCAAAATATGTTGATTTCTGCATATATATCTAAATATATTAATATTTTAGTCCATGTGCACAATGCTAATTCAGAATTTTTATAACTACTAAGAAGGAAAATAATGTTTTAAGCACTTACTCTGTGCCATGTACTGTGATACAGAAACTTTATTTGCATTGCGTCAATGCATTCTTGCAATTATATTTTTAGGAAGAAAAAATATTGCCACTTTCCTACTTGAGTCATAGCTGTAGGAAACTATTTGGATGTTTATATAGATTCATCTTCTATTAGACACTTATCAGTCATCTCTAGCTTATATCAGAGAGGAAAAAGTAATACAAATTTGTCTGGTTGTCTTAAGAAATTTATTTAAAGAAATACATTAATTAAAAAAATGAAAGTAAACCTGGGCAAATTTGAACTAGGTATTTTTGGACATGCATGTTTTTAAGTAATAACTGAGTTTAATTCCAAATTATTGCAGATTAAGGGGTGGATTGTATTGTTTTTCATGGTGGAAAAGTTTTTGGAATGGCTCCTTAGTATACTAAACTGATAATCAGGATAGCTTGAGTATGGCCAGTTTCCAGTGAGAATTTATGCTATTGCATAAAACAAAATGTGGTACAACGTAACTTACCTACAAAAATGAGTATTGCCATGAAGTTACATGATACACCATCTGATTTCCTATGTAAACTCATAAAATTATTCAGTGATCTACTTTTCTTAATTCGTCTTCAGCAAAGTAAAAATGAACGCAATTGTTTAGAGAAAGCCTATGTAAATCCACTATTCCTCAAAAATGAAACTCTAGGAATAAAGCAGCTATTTTAGAACAGATTTCTGTGATTGTTTGCATTCTCACCTCAGCTTTGGATGTGCCACAGTAATATATTTTTATTATTTTCCTTGATTTTAGGCAAATCCATTATATAACTGAATAAATGGCCTCTTTTTGAGGAATTAGGCTTTTTCCCCAGAAGAATTACATATCCATGTATGAAAGCTTCATAGATCTAAGCTAACTATGTTTTTACACTCAGTGCTATCAGCTACTTATGGCTATATGCTTATCGATATCATTTGCATTTAAGTGAGATGATTAGGTCACTCTTTTATGTTTGCGTCTTTGTTTACTGAAACAGCACTGTTTAGGATTTGTTTGCTTTAATGATTGTAAGCATGTGATTCTCCCTGAAAACAATTCTTTTCTGTAAATGAATATTTGGAAAATGAAAAGTAATTAAAGATTAACAAAAGTAAGCAAAATGGATTTTTAAAGCCCCTTAATTATTATTTAAGACACAATGGGCATTTAAGATAACCAATCTTCTGCAGAAAATTTAAAACCCTGTAGCTAATTTACATGTTCAGTGAGTTTATTGAATTCGTTCACATTTGACGGGTGAGGGAATTGTGGCAGAGAATTTAAGAGATTTACGGAAGGTCACTCAAAATCAGTGAGAGTCGAAAAGGACATAGAAAGCACTTTTTGTGTATTCTTGGTGGTGATACTCAGTAGCTGAAAATGAATGCTGCACTGAACCATACTTACTGATGGGATTCTGCCCTCTCCCTCAGAAATGAGAGTCCAGAGCGGTACCAGTCGCCTTTCTGGGGCGTGCTAGCTTGCAAATGATTTTCACAGGTCTCTGAGGGAATGCTTATGGGTTTGGGGAAATAACCCTCTAATGTCAAAGACAGTATTTATTTTTGTTTCCTTTGTATTTTTGTAGAAGTCTTAGCTATTTCATCCCACTAATCTCTTCTCACTTCACTATTCTGTTCATTCATTCAGGTTTTACTTTCTGTTAGGTGATAGGCAGTATACATCACGATATTATCCGTCCCCTTCCCCGTTCGCCTTCCCTTTAGTTTGTTCATTCACCTTGCCCAATTATACGTTAATAATACATTAACGATTAACAATACTTTGAAAATAATCTGAAAATATTTCAAAACTTATTTTTTCCTTTTCTGATGGCAATTCACCTTTTTTTCTGTTATATTTGAAGCGAGTTAATTAAATCATGTTTGTAGAAATGCTTCATGCAGTTCATCCCACAAAGTCGATGTAAGATAAATGACAATTTCTGCCATTTCTTTATAGCATAGAGGTAATTCCATTAAATAAAGATCAGAAACTTAATATTGTAGTCAAATTGTGATGTAGCAAATATTGACATTTTTAAACTACATATGGCAATTCATTGTCATTGTTATTAGTATAAACAAATCTGGACAATGTAGTTCCAGAGAAACAGGTTCATAGAACACATATATTAACTGTTGTTGGATCCCATTGTGTTTCTCTGTTCTGTTCCACCAAGAAATCAAGAAGCTTGTGAATTTGCTGCCTGTTGTAGGAGCAATGAAGATACTCATTTACTGACTCTCAAGTCTAAAATAGGAAGGGAGAAAGTATCAAGGAATACAAGTCTGAGGAATTTGGGTTTACAGAGTGACAGAAAGACACAGGGCTGATAGCTCCTGTATCCCAAGCATCAGGAATTCTTGGAGAAAGAGAAGAGAGGTCACAGGTAACACCATGATTAGGGATTTAGTATGAGAAATGAAAGAAACACAGTGTAATTTTATAGCCCAGCTGCTACCAAGAAACAGGACCACATTATTTGTAGCCTACTTTTTCAAGAAAAAAAAAAGAAAACTTGAGGAAACAGCAACAAATATTTCTTTTGATCAGACCCCCACACATTTGCTAGATTAAATTTACATTAGTGTGTATATATTGCCTACAAGCTGTAAGCTACTTGAAGGTAACACAAGGCTTTGGGCAGATCCCCACACATCCTGATTTATTTCTTGCACTTGAAGCAGAGCATCTTGGCAATAGAAAGCCTTCAATATATGGTGAGTTAATAAGTGGCAAAACACATTTCTGTTTCAAATCTAATCAGAGATAAAGGAAGGAAGGCTGCATCACAGAAGTTTGAGTTAGGAGTGTCTAGTTTAGATTCCCAGAGTCATGACTTGTGCATAAGCTAGGGCAAGATAAATGAATTATGCATCTCTTTCTTCATTTGTAAAAATTGGTTAATAAACATAACTCAAGGCAATTTGAACAGGAAAATATAATTGTATAAATAAAGGGCATAAGTATATGTTAAACAGTCAAAGTGATAACTGAAAATATTTGGCTGGAAGACTCATGTAAATTTCCATTGGCAAGGAAAAGGATTCCTTTTCCAAAATATGTATCTAATTGTTTGATATCTGAAATTTTTTTCTGGAGCTTCAATTACAACAATCCTCAGTAAAAAAAGAAAATAATAATAACTTATCAATAGTAGTGAGTCTCATTCATTATATAGGAAACTGATTTTATTATCTTCTTTTTACTTCATTTTTACTGATTTTATTGTCTTCAATTTTACTACTTTCTTTTTTACTGCAATACATTATTAAAGTATAGAACGATATGGGGTCTATAATGAAAAAGGTATGTCCATAGAGAGGAAAAATTGAATACATGGATAAAACAGAGTTTTGTTGATCAATTTTAAATAAACAGAAAATAAGTAGAGATGCATTTGTACACTGTAGCCCAACAAAAAAATAAATTGATCATTCATTGGTTGTCTAAATCAGAGATAAATTTAAAATATTGTTAATTATTTAGGGACAGACCTTGTGAATGTCAAGATGTACATATGCTTCCAAGTTATAAGGAAATCATCAAACACTGTGAAGATCATCCACAAGGAGCTCTACCTGTAATCAAACTAGGAATGTCTTGCCTTTGTGAGTTACCATCCCCAAAATAAATTGACTAAAGTTTGATGGATTTTATGAGCCTTCCCAAAGAGGCAGCTTTTTATTTCATTGATTATCTTTGTTGTCCTGTTTTCTATTTCATTAATTTCCACACTGATCTTTATTATTCTATTTTTTGTGTATAATTTTTTCTTCTTTTTCTGGTTTCTTAATATGAATGATGTCATTGATTTGAGACCTTTCTTATGTTTTAACGAATGTACTCAGTGCTATAACTCCATTCCTAAGTACTGGCATTTTACCCATTGTGACACCTTGTTTTTCATTTTCATTTAGTTATTTATATGTTTGCTATTTAGTTTTCAATAGTTGCATATTACCAAAAAACTTTCTGCCATTGTTCAAAGAATATACTTTATATGACTTGAATCTTTTTAAATTCAATAAAATTTGTTGTATGGCTTAGCACGTGTTCTATCTTCATAAATGTTTTACAGGTACTTGGGAAGAATGTGTAATCTACTGCTGTTGGGTGGCATATTCCCAAAATTTTGATTAAATTAGTTGATAAGGTTGCTCAAGTCTACTATATCTTTACTGATATTATCTTAATTTGTTCTGTCAATTATTGGCAAAGGAGTTTTAAATTTTCAGACTGTGATTATGGATTTGTCTATTCCTCCTTAGAGTTCCATTAGTTTTGCTTTATGTATTTGAGCTTACACTCAATACACATGCTCAATATTACATGTGTAAATCCTTAGTATTTTTATGTCCTCCTGATGAACTGATACCTGCATTAAGAGATTATATTCTTCATTCATGGTAGTATTTATTGTTCTGAAATCTATTTTGCCTGATATTGATATAGTTACTTCATGTTTCTTTCCTTGGGAGTGGAACATCACACATCAGGGCCTGCCAGGTGGTAGGGGGCTAGGGGAAGGATCGCATTAGGAGAAATACATAACGTAGATGACAGGCTGATGGGTGCGGCAAACCACAATGGCACCTGTATACCTAGGTAACAAACCTGCACGTTCTGCACGTGTATCCCAGAGCTTAAAGTATAATAAAAAATTAAAAAATAAAACATAAAGTTTTACATATTAAAATAGTTTTAGGTTTACAGAAAAAATTCAAAGATTGAATGGAGAATCCTCATGTATTCCGCATCCAATTTCTTCTATTATTTACATCTACCATTAATATGTCACATCTCTTACAATCAGTAAACCAATCATGCTAGGTTATTTTCAACTAAAGCCCATGCTATATTCAGACCTTTAGTTTTAATCTAGTGCTATTTTCCTGTTCCAGAATGACAACCAAGATGCTGACATTATATTTAGTAGTCATATGTCCTCAGGTTATTCTTGGTCGTGACTATTTCCAGCTTTCTTCTATTAGTGGTAGTGTGCTGTGTCTTAGTTTATCCTATTTGTGTCTTTATAGTTGAAATATGTTTCTTGGAGGCAGCATATAGTTAGGTCCTGATTTTTATCAATGTGATAATCATTGTCTCTTAACTAGGACAATCTTTGCTTTTTAGTCATTCTTACCTAATATGATTATTTATTTGGTTAAGTTTATCATCTTCTTATTTTGATGTATCAACTTAATTTATTCTCTGTTCCCATTTTCTTCTTTTTTGCATTCTTTTGGATTTGCTATTTATGACTCTTTTTAAATCGCTTTTTGGGTTTATCAGTGAAACTCTTTTAAAGTATTTTAGTAGTTGCTTTAAGATGTATAGTTTACATCTTTGATTTGTCACACTGTACTTTTAATTAATATTATGCCACTTAATATAAAGAAAAATAACCTACAATTTCATACTTCTCCTTCTCTCCTAGTATTTGTGCTATTATTGCCATTCTTTTTACCTTTACATAGTTATAAACCTTACACTGTATCATTATCATTTTTATTTTAAAAAATCAATTATCTTTTCTCTCTGACACCCTGTTCTAAGAACTGTAGCCACCGTGAGTCAGCCAGGCCTCTCCTGGATTTCCTGTTCCTCTAGTGGAACTTGAAAATTCTCTCAGTATAGTAAATTGGAAAATTTTATACCTCATCCCATTTGTCTTTGATCTTTCAAGGCTCACTGTCCTTTATTTCCTTATAACAAGTGTTTTGAAAGCTGGCATTTCATATATTTTGTTTGTTTAGTAGGAAGGTAAATCTGGTCCTTTTTATTACATTTTGGCCTTCCAAAATAAGTTGAGTAGAGTAGTTATTTATGTAGTGATTTTTTGCAAGTGTTCTAACAGGAATTTAAACCTCATGTGGAGATATCAAATATACACACACAGAGTTATGTAGCTTCTCAAATCTCAAGCCTCCTTGTACTAGGAATTATGGAAGTAGGTTTTCAACAAAACAAAACAAAAGCATAATGCTGTGTAAGAATGCTATATAATAGGAGGAACACTGACTTGTGTCAGATGACCTGGATTAAAATCCAAGAATGTATCCCTGTGACTGAACAAATAATACAGCCCATTTGAAACTCATTTTCTTCACATAAAAAAACTGAATTAATAATTCCAAGCTTACAAGTTTTTATTGAAGACCAAAAATGAAACACACTGTGTGGCTCACACTAGATCCCTAAAATGCTTTATTCTCTACTAAAATGGGTTAGATTTCATATCAACTTGTATGAACCTGAATGCCTAATATGTGCAAGACATCATCATGTGTTATAATTTACCCTATCAAAACTAAAAATACAAGTATTATCCCCATTTTATAGCTAAGGAAACTGAATATCCAAAAATAGATAATTATGGTTGAATTTACAAAATGAGTAAGAATTTGTTTAGGATTTGAACACAATTCAGTTTTAATCCATGATTTTTTAACGCTCTTTCTGCAGGGATTAAGCTTCTTTGTCGTAAAATAATTTAAATGTATATTTTAGTTTTAGAAATATGGACAAAATACCAGATTTTCACATATCCTTCACAGACACTTGCTATTTTGTGTGCTAATTATATCTACAGTTCTATAGAGGCCAGGCACAGTGTCTTACACCTGTAATCACAGCACCGTGGGATGCCAGGAAAGTAGGATAGCTTGCAGTGAGAAATTTGAGACCAGACTGGGAATCTTTGGAGACATGGTCTCTACAAAATATTTAAAAATGAGCTGGGTGAGGTGGCATCATGTCTATACTTCCATCTACTCAGGAGGCCAAGGTGAGAGGCTTATTTGAGCCCAGGAGTTGGAGAGTTGGAGCCTACAGTGAGCTATGATCATGTCACTGCACTCTAGCCTGGGCGACAGAGCAAGACACTCTCTCCAAAACAAAGAAAGAAAAAATTCTATGGAGTCTGTAGTTATGTACTATTACTTCTACAAACTCTATAACATGGTAAATATTCAAAATGCATTTCTGAATAAGTGGAATTCATTTTCTACACACTATATATGAGATAAATTATCATTATTTTCCTTAAGATATTGTTTTTGACAATGACATCTCAAAAGACTCTTAGTTGTAACCTGAAAAAAAATCAAAATGCACACCCATAAGGAAATAGCTACCACTTTTTTAGTTTCTGATTCAGGATGTTTTGGTTGTTTTTATAAC
This sequence comes from Pan troglodytes, assembly GCF_028858775.2. Taxonomy (NCBI): domain Eukaryota; kingdom Metazoa; phylum Chordata; class Mammalia; order Primates; family Hominidae; genus Pan; species Pan troglodytes. The sequence continues at coordinate 89,820,854 of NC_086015.1, forward strand.
ATAACATGAATTTCTGTTATGCATAATACAAATTGACAATGTCAAAAAAGCAGCATTTCAGAAGCCTGGCAAATGCCATAACTACTCTTAAAATCACATCCTGCTATTTTATGTTAGTATTTTAAAATGCTTTGCATTAACAATACTCTGAATCATTCTAACGAGGATTACATTTTTTCTCCAAAGAGTAGTATTTTATGCTCTTTTAGTATGACCTTTCTTTTAGTCTATTTTGAGTTCAGTCTATCTTCTTTTCTGTCAAGTATTATTTAGTAAAAATGTTTTAACAATTCATTGCTTATATATGATGTTTAAGACTGGATTTCTCAGTCTGACTCTGTGTCTTCCATCTGCACTTAGAGACAAAGATCACTTTTGCCACCATCTCGCAAGCACAGAAATCACCTTTCAAGTTTATACATTTTCCCACTAACCAAGCTCTCAGGGATCTCTCTTGCTGCTTCTTCATATTTCTCTCCTCAGGAACCTCTTCTGTCCCCTTCCTGTTGTCATTATCACAGACATCCTAAGTGCCACACATCAGTTTGCTGCTCTGCTTACCTATGTGGTTTTCTGAGGGAAAAATCCTAAAGTAGCTTAGTTCAAGAGTAACAATGGGAGAAACATCAGCATACTCACACACACGCACATGCACACGTGCACACATAAAATCTTACTGTTTCCTCTTTATAGTTTAGTAGCTATGACTTCAAAATGAGAAGTAAGCTTTCTGGGTTCAAATCCCAGCTCTTTCAGGAAATAACTGCATGACACTCGACAATATTGTTTAACCTCTTTGTGTTCCAATCTTCTTACAAATTAAATGAAAGTAGTCAATGTACTTACTTTTCAGCGTTCATTATGGCATAAGCATAACCCTCTTCTAACCATAGCTACACTGATAAGTCTGGCATGTAATATTTATCAGGTAAAAGTTAGCTATGACTACTGCTGCAGATAATACTAATACTGTTACTATTGCAGTGAGTAGTACTGCTATAGTATACAAATAAAGATTCACTTGGTTAAAAGCATACCAGAGGCAAAATGTTGACATTGGTGCCTCCATTTTATGTACTTCTACACTAATCCCAGATTTAGAGAGTCAGTACTAGTGTTGTTTATTTCTTTCTTATCCAAAATCTTCTCTCAGAAAAAAACAAAGCAATGAAAGAAACAAAAACCAATTCCTTTAACCATGATCATAAATAATATTTACTTTCCAAACATTTCTCTTTTTAATAGAAAGAGGACTGAACCTGGAAATAGTTAGCTTTATTAAACAATTTTTAAGGGTTAGAAAACTTTACGTGTATCACTTTATTTAGTCATGTAACCACCCTGTCAGAAAAGGAATTATTAGAACATTTTATAAATGAAGAAATTAAAGTTCAGAAAAAAAATGGAATTATGTGGTCAAGGTCAGATATAAAATAAGAGTTGATAATGAGTGTCAAGACCAGTCTTTGCTGCCTTCTGAGATAAAGAGATGAGAACTTAAGTCTAAACCTGGAATTTCTGACTGAATTGCACTCTATACCTAGCTGACTAGAAAGGTATTTTGAGCACTTAGCGATTGGGTCTTTGCTAAGTACACCTGCAGTTATCCCTTAAAGTTGACATCTTCATGCTTCTGTGGCTTTCCCAAGCTTGAAGAAATAATTAAGCAGTAGGTAAGGTGACATTTGGATACACGCATTTTGAGCCAGAGCAAAGACAGCTGCCAGTCTTATCTTATATCCATTGATTGCTTCTGACAATGATTTAATTAATTCCCAGCATATGAAAACCTTGTTGCTCTTTTAGTATACTCACTATATGTGAGACCATAATTGCTAGAATGATTATACTTTAAAACCATAAGTTTTATAGCCTCTGATCATCTTGGCTCTCTCTTTGAAACTCTTCAACGATTACTCATTGCAATAAAATTAAAACATGGTCTACCTTGTCTCTGACCTCCAACTGCCACCACTGAAGCATCATGTGGAGTCCCATCCTCTCAGTCACTGCTTGCTCTATGCATTTACCTGCCCTCAGCATTTGGAACGTATTTCCACTATCCGGGCCTCTGGGTGCAGTTTTATTCCTTCTACCTATGATACTCAGATTCACTCTTCTGGTTAATTCATCTTCAGGTACCTGCTCCGATGTTATTTTCTAGAGACATTCTTTCTGAATTTCAATATCTTATAAATTAAATCCCTCTCTTATTTTTTCTGTTAACAACTTACTTTTTTCCTTCATAGCACTTATCTATGTAATAATTTTTATCCCACCTGGTAAACGCCAATGGGGTAGTGACATGGTTAGGCTTTGTGTCCCCACTCAAATCTCATCTTGAATTGTAATCCCCATAATCGCCATGTGCCAAGGAAGAGACTTAGTGGGAGGTGATTGGATCATGAAAACAGTGCCCCCCATACTGTTCTCATGATAGTGAGTGAGTTTGCATGAGATCTGATGGTTTTATAAAAGTGTCTGACAGTTCCTTTTTCACACACTTGCTTGCTCTGAAATACCTGCCGCCACATAAGACATGTCTCTTCCTCTTCCGCCATGATTGTAAACTCCCAGAGGCCTTCGCAGCCATGAGGAAATGTGGAACTGTGAGTAAGTTAGACTTCTTTTCTCCTTTTTTTTTTGAGACGGAGTCTCGCTCTGTCGCCCAGGCTGGAGTGCAGTGGCGCGATCTTGGCTCACTGCAAGCTCCGCCTCCCGGGTTCACGCCATTCTCCTGCCTCAGCCTCCCGAGTCGCTGGGACTACAGGCGCCCGCCACCACACCCTGCTAATTTTTGTATTTTACGCAGAGACAGGGTTTCACCGTGTTAGCCAGGATGGTCTCAATCTCCTGACTTCGTGATCCACCCTCCTTGGCCTCCCAAAGTGCTGGGATTACAGGCATGAGCCACTGCGCCCGGCCCACTTTTCTATATAAATTACCCAGTCTTGGGTAATATCTTTATAGCAGTGTGAGAATGGATTAATACAGATAGGCACCATGTTTGTTTACCATTACAATCTTAGCATCTAGCCAAGTATGGCACATAGAAGGCACCTAATAAATTCTTATTGGTAGATAAAAGCATGATTAAAAGAAAAGATTCTGTCTTAGCAATTAAAATTATGTGGTCTTCAAAATCAAGTGGTTTATGTAAAAATACACACACACACACACACACACACACACACACACACACACAAAATTCATTATTGTGGGATGTCAGGGGTTTCCTTAATATTCCCAAAACTCAGATTTCTTGTCTGTAACATGAGTTTTAAAATACCCTCTTCATCAGAATACTTTGAAAATTGTGTATGAAAGCTTCTACTCAGTATCTGTTGTTTACCTTCAGTTTCCATTCACGACTTAGCATTGGTTTTTACCTGTGAAGCCGATTCACTGAATATCCTTCTACTAAAATCATAAATGCCTTATAAGAGCATCTCTTCAGTTTTTGTCAGATTCATTATTATTTTGATTCATTTCTATTTTTCCCCTCACAAGTTCCTAGCTAAATTTGTCATTAATTTTTTGATTTCAGTAAGTTGGAGAATAATTATAACACCTTTCACTCACCTCTGAAAATGAGACCCAAGGAGACATAAAGACACTTATTTGGGTTGAGATGGTGGTTGTTTCAGTGTAAGCAGTTTATTTTTTTGACAGTATGAACTGTGATAAATTATTTGGAGATGTTAGTGTCTGTAGTCTGGGGATGACTTACCACTTGAAGAGTAAGTATAAAGGTATAAGCCAAAGAGGTTAAAGAAGTGTAAAATAATACATACTAGTGTTTGATTTTCCTCAAATGGATATTTTTATTTTGAGTGGCTCTAACATTTGCAAGAGTATGTTCACCAACATTCCTCCTGTGTTTATTTGCAACTCTCTGGTTTTTCCAGCCTGTTTTTTTGCCCTCTCCTCCTAAACGTTATATCCAATGATAAAAGTATCTAGGAAAATACATATCCTTTTATAGAAAGTTATTTTCCCCCAGTCTAAAAATATACCCATGATCTATAAATAAATGAAATAAAGGTAGAAAAATAAAAAAGTATATGAAATCAAACAAAATTGGCTTTCTCCATAAATCCATCCTCTAATTGCTTGTGATAACCCCCATTTCAATGTTTTTTAAATGGTACATGGTTATGTTTTAATATTTAACAAATAAAAAAGTCCGGGTGCGGTGGCTCACGCCTGTAATCCCAGCACTTTGGGAGGCCGAGGCGGGCAGATCACGAGGTCAGGAGATGGAGACCATCCTGGCAAACACGGTGAAACCCCGTCTATACTAACAATGCAAAGAATTAGCCGGGCGTGGTGGTGGGAGCCTGTAGTCCCAGCGACTCTGGAGGCTGAGGCAGGAGAATGGCGTGAACCCGGGAGGCGGAGCTTGCAGTGAGCCGAGATCCCGCCATTGCACTCTAGCCTGGGCGACAGAGCGAGACTCCGTCTCAAAAATAAAAATAAAAATAATAATAATAATAAAAAAATAAAAATGGTGATGCAGGAAATGTTTTGATGGCAATATTGAGGAAACTGCGGGCAGTATTCTCCCTCCTCAAACTGAAATAATTCAAAGTACTTGTGATTGTTGACTTGAAATTTATGAAATTGAGAAAAGCACTATCTCCTTAAGCAGATGTATGACATTTCTGTCCCCTGGAGCAAATTTTTTTTATCTTTTGTTCTTTCTTTAAATTTTAGTTGTATTTCACACAGTATTGTATTTTAAATATCTTTAAATACCCCAGTAAAATAAATCACTATTTGTGAGCTACAGTCCTTTACTAGTTCACTCCACTCCACTCTAGTTACTCAAAACTCATAACGGAAAATTACTCAACAATCCTAAAAATAAAAGCATCAGTGTTTGGTGGCAAATGGCAGGAGAAATTGTATTTCATTGGCTCTTCTAGCAATATTGCCACCCACAATTCCATTACCTGGTATGTACCCAAAGGACTATAAATCGTTCTATTATAAAGATAAATGCATGCATATGTTCATTTCAGCACTTCATAATAACAAATACATGAACTCAACCTAAATGCCCATCAGTGATAGACTGGATAAAGAAAATGTGGTACATATATGCCATGGAATACTATGCAGCCATAAAAAATGAGATCATGTTCTTTGCAGGGACATGGATGGGGCTGGAGGCCATTATCCTTAGCAAACTAATGCAGGAACGGAAAACCAAATACCACATGTTCTCACTTGTAAGTGGGAGCTAGATGATGAGGAGTAATGGACACATAGATGGGAACAATACACAGGGCCTCTTGGAGGGTGGGAGGTGGGAGGAGGTAGTTGATCAGGAAAAATAACTAATGGGTACAAGGCTTAATACTTGGGTGTTTAAACAATCTTTACAGTAAACCCCCATGACACAAGTTTACCTATGTAACAAACCTGTACATCTATCCCTAAACTTAAAATAAAAGTTAAAGACAACATGAAAATCTCACTGAAGCTGGTTCTTTGTGTGTTGGCCATACCTGAATGAATCACCTAGGCAACTTGGTCTATGTAATTTCCTTTATAAGCAAATTATATATGTTCTGTTATATGATGTCAAACATAAGAATAGAGGTAGTCTTTTTTGATGCAGGAATCTATAGCACAGCAGGTGATATTGATAACTGATTTATATGTGAAACTATTATGCATACTTTAAAATGCCCAATATTGATACCTAACTGAAAACCAATTTTTAAAATATTTCTGAGGAGGCAAACGTCTGTGTGTAGCAAAACACAGATTTTCTGAGATTTTATCGAAATTTAGGAAATTAATGAAAATTTGGCTTACACAAACTTTATTCAAATGGCAAGTGTCATTAAGACAAGATGTCATATAATTTCTCTTAAAATAAATCATTTATTTTCAAATAGAATCATGGTGACTGTTCCAAGTATTTTTCTCCTCAAATAAGTAAAACCCTGTGAATCTAGACAGAAACAGAGCGAATAGGGCATGAAAGAAATTATTACAGTGGAAAGTTATTAGCTAGAATCAAGGGCCAGCTTAGAGACAGAACAGGAAGCAGAAGGTGAGTTTGATCTTTAGCCAGATCAGAAGCCATGCACCATGGAGGCCATCTGGATGCCGGAAGTTAGTTTAAATTCTGGTCAATGCTTAATTTGGAGTAAGTCTTTAAATTCTAGGGAAAGAGCAAGCCTTTCCACAGACAGGCTATTTTACATATTCTACAGAATATTTTACTACTGTAAAATATTCTAAACTTATCATTTAGAAATGCCATAGTCAAAGAAGCTAAGATGCAAAATGACATTATGGTGCAACCCTAGGAAATCTGAAATCTCCATATTTACTCAGATGTGTAGCATATGTTGATATTTTCCTTTTCATATTCTTTAGAAAAAAGTTCACCATCCACTTAGGAAAATAATGATTTTTTTTAAGTTTAAACAGCATTTGTTGAAATTTGCGATGTCTGATATCTTTACAGCAATTCATTTCTTGGAATGTTAATGTTTCCCTTAACTCTTGCCATTTACTTATTGCTGTCATATAAAACCATCTAAGACAGTACCGTTCAGTAAAGTAGCTACTGACCAGATGTAGCTATTTAAATCAGAATGTAACTTAGTTAAAATAAAACATATTAAATATCCAGCTCCTCATTTATACTAGCCATATTTCGAGTCCTCTGTAGTCTTGTAGACCAACTATTTCCATCATCAGAGAACGTTCTAAAGGACAGCGCTATTCTAGAGATGATGTTGGTAAGTTATGGCCCATTGGCCAAATCTAGCCCACTGCCTATTATTGTGAATAAAGAATTATTGCAACACAGTCACACTCTTCTGTTCAGTATTATCTAAGACTGCTTTACTATACAGTGGCAGAGTTGAGTACTTGTAACATATACCTCCCACAAAATCTAAAATATTTACTATCTGGCCCTTTGCAAAAGACATCTGCTGGCCCCATATCTAGGCTATTGTCTAAAGTGCATTTTTAAGGGCTATTAAGGTGAATAGCTCTTGACCTTTGTTTCCCATTCTTTTAATTTTCATGTAATTTATGTTTTGCGTAAATTTGTTTCAAGGTCCCTATCTTCTATCTCAAGCTCTCTTTGCAGTGTGCTAGCCTTAAGTGCTTTTTCAGATTCAGGTAAGAAAATGATTGCAGTGAGTGGCTGCTTTTGTTGTTTATGTCAAACTGAAGTCATAATCTCTATAAATTTTGGGAATGCTGAGTGTTACAGTGGATAGGCCTGATATTACAGCCACAAAATGTATCAAAAATCAGTTTGGAACTGGAAATATTTACGTGCTCTTTTCTTCATGTCTGTTTCATAATATGTGACAAATGCAGTTCACGATGTTCCTCAGTAATTTGAAGTTCATTTTGTATTTACAGACTCGATTGCACTTTATATGCAAATGACTCATTATACTTTAGAAAAGCAGTATGTTAATTTGATTAATTTCTTACCTTATTTAAATCTTATGAAATGTCACCTGCCATTCAATCTACACACCAGTTATAACAAAACAACAAACATTACAAAGAACTGAAGCATTAAATTTCTCCTAATCAGAAGGTGGATATGACAGGATTCACTTTATGCACATATGAATACTGAATATGTTGGAGGTTTGGAACTCTCTGTTTCCAACGCTTCCATGGGCCCTAAGTAACAGACTCTTAATAATAAAATTGTCCATCTAAAATAAACATCTGGGAACATTGATTTCATTTTCTATGTGGTTTGCAGTAGTTTTTGAATTAGACAAGCTCTGTTTGCAAGGCTGAGGTACACTATAAATAAAACATTGCTTTGCAAGTATCTTTTTGTGGCAACTCCTTGTATCTAACATGATGCCATCCCCTTTGAAGGAGTTTGTTTCCTCTTGTCATTGCCTTTGGTCATGGGGAATGATAAGGATAATTATGTTGTCTACCCCTGTGATATTTGGTGCTGTGTGTCTCCCTGGTAGGATGCCATATTTCCTCTTTTCAAAGCAGCTTCTGTTCCTTCTGTCCACTGACTCTCAGCTTTAGGGAAAGGGGAAATGTACAGCATGACACTGCAGGCGAGAATTTATTCCTGGAAGCCACTGAAGGGAAATTAGCATGGTTAGATGAAAAAAGGAAGCCTTGAGCAGAGTAACCCTGTAGATCAGGTGGCTGTCGTACAGTAATGCTGTGTGTAGAAGGAATAGTATTTTAGGCTGTAGACTTGTGTCTGCATGTGGTTCTTCTGGTGTAACAGGATGGTTTATTAAAGAGAATAAAACTTTGGGACTCTTGTTTGTCCCAGCAATGCCATAGGAAATTGTAGCACATGAAAAAATATATAGTATTAGGGGAGTCACAGACCAGTAGGAAGTCTAGGGGTATTTAGAAAGAAAGAAAACATATGGAAAGGAAATAAAGTCATTGTGTGTTTAAGGGATTAACTGATAGAAGAGAAACACTAATTTAAAGACTATTAAAATATAAGAAAAGTTGAAGAGAAGATTAGAAAAATAAAAGATATTCAAAGCTAGAATCTCAGGTATGTGAGAAAGGATAGCTCATACCTGAGATTCGTTAGGAAGGAGAAATTCAAAACAAACACTGAATAGACCAATAACAAAGAAAGTATATTAAATCATTCTAATTGGCTTGATCATATCTGAGGAGCTAAATATTCCTTTTTCTAAAAAAAAAAATTGATGTTTATGTTAAAGATTAGCCTTTTTAAATTTTTGGTACTATTAAATATAGTATTGTTTTTTTCTTTTTCTTTGTTTTAAATAAAAAATGGCATTTATTATTTTCAGGCTTTGTTAGGAATGGTTCTTATTTCTCATTGATTACTCTAAGTTTTTCATAAGATATTTACTCTGAGGTGGTTCTGACTTGCATTTTCTTTTCACTGGATTACTTAACCAGGAGGATTTGCAGCCTTTTCACTGAGAATCTTTGTAGTGACCTTGAGTAAACTAGGAGTGTGTAAGCAGACATCTGGTAATTCAGAGATTTGTTGTTTGCAATCAGAAATAAAGAGAAGATTAAGTAAATATGAGAGATATGTATAGCCAGATTAGGAGAATATTATTAATGACTTTAGACTATTATATATATATCTATATATTTAATTGATGATTATAAATAGCTTTGCTCCCTGTGGTTTTGTAATATAACATTTACCAAACTTCTTTTTTGATAGAATTTACATATGGCACATCAGGATGATTAAAAGCCAGCAGTCTTTTCACAGCATGGCAAAAAAAAAATAGGATTTGATTTATCTTCATGCCTTGCCTATCGCTTGCTGTGACTGTACTTTTGAAATTTTAATATTCTCATTTCTCATGAGAAGTTTGTTATGTAAAATATTATGTAAATAACTTTCTACAGTTCTGAGAATTGTTTCTTGAATCATTATTTAACACAATAATTGTGTGATGTGAGAAACAGTATACTTAGTTCTCAGAATCGATCATGTTTTCTTAAAGCATGTGTTTTAACTTAAGCAGAATTATACCTATTCTAACATATTGGAATGTTGAAATTGCTAATACAGTAACTTTTTCAACATTTTTTAAGTATCAAAATATTCAGGCTATGTAGAAGCATCTACCTTGGCGTATATTAGCATTGTTAAAACATTTTTAAAAAATTAGCCCCAGAACTGAGTTTGCTATTCTAGTACCCAATGTAATTCTGAATTCAATGTTAAATTGATGCAATGTAAAGAATATATGTTAAAATCTTATATGGTTATCAAGGCTGATTGGTCAAGTACAAGTACTCATGCATGGTTGTTTGTGTGTGTGTGTGTGTGTGTGCGTGTGCAAGAAATAACATGTTAATATGAGAAGAAAATGTGTTTATTTCCACAAATAGAATCATCAAACTTTGGTGATTGTAGATTATGCTATTTAACATGTCATGACTATTTAACATGTCTATTTTAACATGTCATGTTATAACCAGTTAAATTGAGCAATATTCTGATTTGTGTAAAATAACTACAAACTCACTTTAATAATAGTATCCCTTCTGAGGACAATGGGATTCTGTGGGAAAAAAAATGTTATCTATGACTCCATGTAAAATAATGCTAGTTACTGTGAAATTAGAACTAATTATATATCAAAATTTAACAGCATCATCTTCAAATTTATCATAACCTTGACTCATAAGTAGCATTTGTGCTCCAAAATCAGAATATGTTTTGACTCGGGGCTTGATGGTCATGCCAGAAATCACAGACAGCTAATGGCAGTGTCAAGATTTGAGCTCAGGGACAAACATTTTGCAGATGTTTATAGCAAAAGTTTTGTTCATATCATAATGTATTGTTTTATCTAAAAATTATATTGTTCTTCCCCTTATCAATAAAACCAAGATATATAAGATTTGCTTTAATATTGCCATTTTTAATTTTGTCTGTAGTACATCCTCCTTGGGTGTGGGGTTATGTGGTGAATATTTAACATATTAAACAGGAAGTGTAGGAATAATTTCCTTCCAATGCCATGAGACACAATTCTAATAAGAACTCACACTCATATAGTCCCTTTAATGGTGCCACATCTCATATACAGTGTCTAAACCACTTTCATGACCATAGTTCCTTTTGATCCCCACAGCTTGCCAACAGCTCTGTGAAGTGAGATTCTCATTAGATCCATGACACAGGTGGAGATACCAAGGCTCCTTGGAGAAGGGCACATGGTTATGAAGGGACTATGCTGAGATGCAGGTTCAGGTCTTGAAAGTAGCTGTGCCCTTTCCACTTCACCACAGCTGCTTTCATGAATGAAAGAGGAAAGAGACTGCTTTGTTCATGTTTGTTTTAATGCTTTAAAAATATATATATTACTGAGAAGTTTGAGATGCTGGGAAAGATTTCAAAGTTAAAAGCCATGGTTGGAGGTCAGGGTCAGATGACAGACACTATGTTGTATAAAATTTTTATCAAGAAAACTATTGTCAGAAAATTGTTGATGCAATTTCTAGTCTGCTTATAATAAAATCATGGTGTTAAAATCACTCCACATTCACGGCTTCTGTGGGAGATTTGATTCTTTCTGATGTACTTGGGTTTCTGCCATTTCAGTCTGATGTGGGAAGTGAGAGAGGTGATGGCTGGGATACAGGAAAGAGTGCCTAATCAGCTACACTGACCTTTAAGGACTATAATATCATGAGTTGAATACATTATATTGCAGAGCTATATATAACATTGTGTGGGGAGGCAGAAGAATTTGAAATGTATGCTTTTTAAGACTGAATATATTTGTGAGAGAAAAGCCTTCTTAATACAACACTAAGATTATCAGTACTTTTGCCTTCCCTTATACAGGGAAGCCTGAATTTCATATCTCTATGATGGATTCACAAACATAACCTTCTCGGTTTAAATGACACTTAAAGATATTTTAAATGACAATTATTTAGATTTACATTAAAAAAAACAGCTGTATGAGATTCTTCCAAGTCTTCTAGTGCTTAACTTGTGGTTTCACAATTTTGCCAAGTAGACTGACACATAAGGCTGTAATAGATCAGTGTGAATAAGATCAACTATATGGAAACATTTCTCAAGAGTTCAAAGTGTGCTAATTATATCAGTAAAATAAAATATTTTAGATGATACTAAATTTAAAAAATGACTTCATATTTTTTATTATTGTCATGAACTACTTCCAGAACATGTGAAGCATTTGAAGTTTTCAGAGTATCTCAGTTCCTCTTTTAACTTCTCCAATGCTCATAATGCCTAGTGTACAGAAATTCCTTTGCAAACATATCCCTAGCACCCCTACTAAATTCCTTACTAATGTTATAGATGCTCTAGCTCTTTCATTCCAAATTTTCTTTAATTTTAATATATTTATCTTTAGTTCTATTCTGTTGGAACAATACCAGGTAATTTAATTAAATCCTTATAAATAGTTCATTTACTTGCCAATGACTGATATGTATTCCTCCATTTATTATTTTTCTTTATTTTTTAATGGGGTAGAAATGCAATGGATTGGGTAAGAGAGGTGGATAATTAAAGATAAACCATGTTTTCAGCTTGAGCAACTTGGTAAATGCAAGTGCCGTTTCTAACATAGGGGAAATGGACAAGGTGAAGCTGAATAAATGGACAGTGGTGTCGTTGGATAAAATCAAGATTTCAACTTTTTAAATACTAAGTTTGAATTACCTCTGTGACTGCAAAGTAGAAATGTCATGTAGAAAGTTCAATATATAAGTCTAGAGTTAGAAAGGAAATATGACTGGGGGTGATAATGTCTGATTCTTGGAATAGGTATGATTATTTCAGGAGAGTAAAAGAGAGACCAGAGCCCAGGAGGAAGCCCTTGGGATTTTCATCATGATAAATTTATTCTCCCGTAAGTGCAATTTTAATGGAATTCTTACTTTCAGCTTGCATATTATCATATTATTCATGTTATCATAAAAGCCAAATGAAATCTTGTAGGATTATATTCATTTTCATCAAAATCTGTGTGATAAAGGTGGCAGTAATCATACTAAATTATAACCTGTAGTAAATAATATGCTCCTAAATCTCTTTTAATTACCAAGGACAAACACACCAGAGCCTCTTAACAGTACTCTACCTACCAAGTACTTTGACTTTTTTAGGTACTGGGCTCTATTTTAGAGCCTTGTGGAACACAAAATTCAGTAGATAAACATACAATATTTCATTGACATCCTTAAGGACAAACAGATACTTGGCATTTTAGATTTGAGACTACTTAAAACATATTGACTATAAAATAAGTTAGATATAACAAATATGCTCGTCTGTGCTGACATCCACAACTTTCATGCCAGTGGATATGTAATCAACATTTACGGCACAGTTTTCCTGAACTGAGACTTGGTTTCAGAGTCCTCCTCTGTACTCTAGTACAAACTCTCACACTGAAATGTAAAGATTAATCTCATTTATCATTTCCCTCTATTATCATAAAGTTATCAAGCATTTGCAAAAGGCATTTATTGCAATGGAAACTGTGTTCATCTACTAGGGTTCCCATAAGAAAATACCATGTACTGGATAACTTAAACAACAGAATTTACTTTTCTATAGTTCTGGAGGCTGGAAGTACAAGATCAATGTGTCAGCAGCTTTAGCTTCTCCTGAAGCCTCTCCCTAAGGCTTGCAGATTCTTCCCACTGTGTCCTCATATGGTTCATCCTCCGTGTGTGTCACTTCTGTGTCTCTTTCTTTTCTTATAAAGACACTTGCCCTATTGGATCAGGGTCCCACCTTTCTTTTTTTACTTATTTAACTTTAATTTCCTCTGTCTCCAAATACAGTCATTTTGCAGGTTATGGCTTCAATATGTAAATTTGGAGGTGAGGGGTACAATTCAGTCTGCAATTCAATAAAATTATTATAATAAAATATAATCTAATTTTCATATAATCTTCAGCCAATTTGACACATATATACATTTATATATTTATTATATATACATGTGTGTATATATATTAGCCAATTTGGCACATATATACATTTATACATTTATTGTATATGTGTGTATATATAAACACAGATCATGTATGTGTATATATGTCACATATATACACACATGCATACACACACGTCTGTACACAAACTTATGCATGTATATACATTATATTCACAAACATTGAATGTAAATTGAATTCAAAATTGAATGAATGTGATAGCTTTTTATGATAAGTATAAAGTATTACCAAAGTTTTGACATGTATTATTAATAGGTAGATAAATGAGAGTAGATATCAGAAGAGCATTTAGAAAGGAAAGATAGGAGAACTATATATTAAAAAAATGACTAGGTACATTACTACAGGATAGTAAATGCCAGACTTCAGAGAAAGGCTGAATAGGTTCAAATCTTGGGTCCACTCATTGTATAACCTAGGGAAAATTACTTCTTCCTCTACACAATTACAATGAAAAAAAAATCTTGAATGAATCTTGAATTGTTGAGGGAATTAAATTATATATATATATTATATATATATGTATATGTATAGTGTTTATGTCAGAGACTGGCACAAAATAAGAGGCCCCTAAATATCCTTTATTATTATCTGTAGGTTGAGTAGAAAAAAAGTAGGCAGAAAAGCATAAGAACGACATGGAGTATACACTGTGTTTTAAAAAATAATTCTAAAAAATCAACTTCTCATAATCTTCTCTCGTGAAAATATAGTGTCTCTCACTCAATTGTGCTTTACTAAGACGTAATCTATCATCTCTCAGTGAGTGATTGCCTGCTCTTTCCCATGGGTTGATTGCATTATGGCAGCTCATAACTTTTGCTACTTTTAAAAATCCTTAAGATGCCCTGTGACATTGCTTCCAGGTTTTAGAGCTGTCTCTCACCCATTGAGCCACAAAAAGTGAACCTTGATCTAGAATGTGCACATTGTAGATCATAAAGGCCAGCTCTCTCGGTCCCTCAAAGAAGCACAATGAGAAAAGAGATATCTTACTGCTATAATACCTAATTCCTGCCCTGAGAAATTGTTCTCATTCTCCCAAAAGGAGTTTACCTAAACATTAATGAAATTGATTGAACAAAGACCTTTTGATTATGTTCTAGACATCATGCTAGATACTATAACAGCTCCTTCAGAAGAAAATTCATTCTGCTTTAGAACATTGTTATGTCATCATCCTATCACCTTTTCATCTCATAAGATAACTTGCATATTATATTTACCAGGCTTTTAATGAATCTTTAAAACTCATATAAGCATGCCACTGTTGAAATCAGTCATAAGAATGGTTTCATGACAGCATGAAAATCTTTATAAACAGTATTTTGAATAGCCTATGCCCTAGCTCTCTTGTTAAGCTTACATTTAAATATATTGACATAGCTATTAAAAGAATTAGCTGCATTTCCTCCACCTACTGCAAAAAGAAAGAAAAACATTATCCCTATTGCCGACATGATTATATTATTTCGAATAAAGAATGGTCTTGAAAGCATTTGAGCCTGTTAGCTAATTATTGCAACAACATAAGAAAGTTTAGCATCAAATATGTTAACCCTAACGTCAAGAGTGGCAAATATTTCACCTTTAAGTGAGCAGTACTTTATAACTTTAGTAATTGAAATCATTCAACTATTTAAGAGTACATTGTGCAGCTAACTCATGCTAACTCATTGGACCAGACCAATCAGGACAGAGTTCTCAAACTCATATGGTATATATTGGTCAAACTATCATTTTTATCATTAAATGTGCTTGTTATATGGTAGAAAATCTAGAGAAATCAAGAACTTGTACACATTTTTCTCCATGAGCTGTGTTACTTCCTCAGAAAATTCATTCTTTTGAAAGGCAGTAGATGTCCTGGTTTTCTCCCTTGGCAAAAATAAGGCAGATTCCCAAATGTACAAAACAACAGGTACATTGCCTCCTACACACATATCTAAAGTTCCACAACTCTTTTTTTTTTTTTTTTTTTTTGGAGACAGAGTCTTGCCCCGTCGCCCAGGCTGGTGTGTAATGGTGCGATCTCTGTTTACCGCAACCTCCGCCTCCCGGGCTCAAGCGATTCTCCTGCCTCAGCCTCCCAAGTAGCTGGGATTACAGGCACCGCCACCATGCCAAGCTAATGTGTGTGTGTGTGTGTGTGTGTGTGTGTGTGTGTGTGTATTTTTAGTAGAAACGGGGTTTTACCATGTTGATTAGGCTGGTCTCCATCTCCTGACCTCAGGCAATCCACCTGCCTTGGCCTCCCAAAGTGCTGTGATTACAGGCCTGAGCCACCGCACCTGGCCAAGTTCTAGAACTCTTAATCCATTTTGTGCTGCTATAGCAAAATACCACAGGCTGGGTAATTTATAACAAACAGAAATTTATAGGGTCACAGTTCTTGATGCTGAAAGGCTATGATCAAGGTGTTGGCATCCAGCAAGGGCTTCTTACTCTGCTATCACATGGCTGAAGGCAGAAGGGCAAGAGCAAACTCACTTCTTAAAGCCCTTTATATAATGGCATGTATTGACTTATGAGAGCAAAATCATCATGAATTAAACATCTCCCACTGTTCTCCACCTTTCAACACTGTCACATAGGGGATTAAGTTTTCAACATGTGAATTCTGGGAGACACATTCAAACCATAGCTCCTTTGGCCCAAAGCATAAATATCAAAGCATATGTTCAGTACAACTTCATTGGCTTCCAATATCCTGATAGCATCCATTTTTGTTTTTCAAATTAGAAAGCAACTGTAACATTTATGGGTACACAAAGAGAAAAAATTAAATGATTAATAATAAAACAATTTTTAAGAAAAAACTAATGTCAAGTAAGACACAGGCAAATAATGACACCTTGTTTTGAGAGAGGATGTGTTTCTGGTTACAATAAATGTAAAGGAGAGAAAAATTCACAGTTGGACCAATATGCAAGTATACAGTAAAGGAAGGCTGAAGGAGGCCCATTGAGCTAGCTTAAATAAATTACAGATTTATATAAAAAAGAAGAGGCCGGGCGCGGTTGCTCACGCCTGTAATCCCAGCACTTTGGGAGGCCGAGGCGGGCGCATCACGAGGTCAGGAGATCGACACCATCCTGGCTAACACGGTGAAACCCCATCTCTACTTAAAATACAAAAATTAGCCCGGCGCTGTGGCGGACGCCTGTAGTCCCAGCGACTCGGGAGGCTGAGGCAGGTGAATGGCGTGAACCCAGGAGGCGGAGCTTGCAGTGAGCGGAGATCGCGCCACTGCACTCCTGCCTGGGCGACAGATAAAGACTCCGTCTCAAAAAATAAAAATAAAAAATAAAAAAAAGAGGAAAACATTGCATGTTTAGAGGTCTATGTGAGAAAGCGTACAGAAAACCAAGCAAAACATCAAAGAAGATGCAACGAAATAAACCATTTGACATGATAACTTTATTACTGGAGTGGAATTCCTAGATTGGGCATAATTGACAATGGGCCACTTTTACAATTTTGCATATCTCATGGCTAGAGCTAAATTTGTTGATAATATGCTACATGTGTTCAAAAAAAAAAAGCAAAGAAAAGGAGAAAAAGGGAGGATAGGAAGGAAGAGAAAGGAAGAGAAAAAATAGATCTTGAGCGGTGCTTTGTGAACAATCATGTTTGCATACTCCTAAATCGATAACTTTGCTGTTTCTTAGGTCATCCAACTCCCACCCAGACCTGCTCCTTGTCAAAACCTATACACTGGCTCTGTCCTTGCACTTTGGTTTTCTATAAGTCTTGGCAGTTTTGTAAGGCACAATGTGTCTTTAAAAGACACAACGGAAGAAAGCATGCTGATGTGTTATTTGGTGGGCTGGTATGGGACTAATAATTTTTTGAAGTTGCAGTTAATCATGCCAATAATAAGCATGGCATCGTTGGTTCCTTAAACCTATGACTACAGGAAACA
Source organism: Pan troglodytes (assembly GCF_028858775.2). Taxonomy (NCBI): domain Eukaryota; kingdom Metazoa; phylum Chordata; class Mammalia; order Primates; family Hominidae; genus Pan; species Pan troglodytes. The sequence goes on from NC_086015.1 coordinate 89,838,282, forward strand.
TTAATTAAACAAATGCTTCTTAAGCACTTAATATGTGGAAGTGTAAAAAACCAATTGTAATGACTATTTTTTGGGCTCTTACTATGTTCCATGCACTGTGTTATGTGTATTCCACACACAGTCTCTTTCAATTTTTAAAACACTAAGAAATAGAAAATGTAATTCTGTTTGTTTAATATATAGGAAAATTTTAGCTTAAAAACTTTGATAGCCCAAGGTCAAATAGTTGGTAAGGGAGTACAGAGAGATTCCAAACTATATCTGTGTGATTCCAAAATATATGTTATGAACTGATAAACTGTATACCACTTACTTCAAAATTACTCCCGTAAGCTCAAGTTCAATGTGTCTGACCTATTCATTGCTCAACATTTAAATATCATGTTTCCTAGATGCTCTGAAACTATGAGGTCTTTTTTCACATCTGTGTTTGATGCATCCAATATGGACCGAATAGGGCTGGGTGGACCCCTGCTGCACTCTGAAACATAGACCAAAGTTGTGGTTTAGGAGCAGTATCATAAAATCTGGCACTTTCCAAGGCATATTTTTTCCCATTCACCTTCTAGGGAAAAAAGTAAACCTGAAATTTAATTTTTTATGTCAGGTTGGATGAAGAAGAACCAGAACTTCTGCTTTATATGATCTCAGTTTACCAGAGATCTAAATTTTGGTATGAGAGCATATAGATTAAAATGCCTACTAATTTCCATCAGATGAATTTCTTTCCCATCCAGTTTCCCAGTGCAAGAACACATGGGAAAGCCACAATTTTAGAGGAAGTATTTTATTAATTAAATAGCACATTCTATACCTAAAATATACCTGACCATGACAGCTCCTCATACAGAAATACCTCTTATGAATGTCCTAAATTTTACTTCCTTATTACCTTTATGCTCAAGTCCCTGAATATAGATTTTTACCTTCCTAAGAAGGTGATCTGATAAGAATGTGCTTCAAAATTCTAGCACCATGCTGGGCAAATCTTGGATAGTCCTGTTGTTTGTCAATCTTGACACCTCTTTCATTTTTTAAGGCAATTAATCACCTGCGGTGATACTAAGGTTTGCTTGGAATTTTTACATTTTGAGTTGCTTCTTTGATAGCATCATCCAGATTTTATTAAATGGGAATCAAATAAACAATTAAAACAGCTAATCGTGCCATCTCCCTCTCTTTCCCCTTGCTGAAAGACACAGGAGGCTTTTCAGCCTTCTTTTTCAACTCCCCCTCTCTTGTTCTTTTGTTTTCAAAGCTGATCAGAAATAAGATATCCTAAATATATATAATATTGCTAACATTAGAATGGGCTCCAAGAAATTAAAATAACACTACTAATATTAAACTATATATGATAAAATTAATTTGATAAAAGATAATAAAAAGATGGAAGTGGTAGTAAATTGAGTTGCAGATATCAGCTGCAGCTGACTCACAGACATCAGAATACTAAGATGAGAACTGCATTGATAAGGTGATTTCCCTGCTAATATCTGTTTTCTTTATTGGTAAAGAAAAGATTACAGAGTCAAATGTAAAAAAGTGAGTCAAATAAGGCCAAAGAAGGTAAATAGCATAGTAATAATTCAAGAAGTAGTCGGCAGGCAAAAAAATATTTTGAGACATCTAGCCAAGACTATGCATATATAGCAGAGAAAAATCTGTCAAACACCATCTTTTTCAGTCACAGTGTTTTATATTTGAAGTTGTCTACAGAAAGTATTTGTTTTTATTTTGTAAGCTTTTTGTGGTTAAAATGAAAGAAAAGAAATTTATTTTTCTTATTTTTTTAATGTCTGGAAGTAGGGATTCAAGCTAATAAACAAAATATATTGTGTTGAATTTATACTATTTTGATGAATATATATATACATCAAAATTATTGAAATAATGAAAATTAAATATTTGTTGTATTGATGCAAAATTTCATTTGAAAACTGCATTTTTTTCAGGCTGGTGATAGCAGATCTGTAATATAATATCTAACAAATGGATAGTTCTTTGCAAATATTTGTTCAGTGCTAACTTGGAAATTTGGGCATGGCGATTTCATAAAATTCAAGCTGCTATTTATGATTGTTTGAATTATACAGTGCGATGGATGGCAGCAATTAACCAAGAAAATATGAAGTGAATTATCCAAATAATTAAATCAGAGGCTAAGCTATAATTACATATTGAAAATCCACTTGCAACATTTAATTATTCAGCAAGACTCGCATTATTTTTTGTCATAGAGAGCTGTTTGATATGGTGGGAAAAAAAGCTGACCTGGCAGTCAGAAACCCTAGCTTCTGCTGTCAACTCCAAAACTATCCCACTCAGTGTCTTATTCTGTCACAGATTCTCTAGCTTTAATATAGGAAAGGAATTTGTGATTGCTTAGGCCCTTTCCACCTCAGAAAATGTTAGGAGTCACTGTAACACATGTAGAAACAACCAACCCTATGTAAAAACAACCAACCACGAAGTTGAATCTCCACTTTAGTCAACATGTGATGCATTATTTAGACTTAGGAAAGGGATCGCTGGTGCTCATTATCATGAAGACAATCAGCTTTCGGAGGAAAATTTAAAACTCCAGCAAAAATCTTAGCATGGAGAGCACAAGTCATCTACACAGTCACAGAGATGGCTTCTAGAACATGTTGGCCACTGTAGGTGAGCTAACCACTACCCCATGCCATTCAGTGTTAGAACCCAGGACTGCTGAACCTTAGGTGGATAACTGCTACACAATATGGAAATTAACATATTACTTTTATGTTTAACCTGATTTCAGTGATCAGTCCTCAGTTGTAAACTAGCCTCCGTCACTTACTAGCTGTGTTAACTAGAGCCAGTTATTTAACTTTTCAAGGTTACTTTCTCTATTTATGAAATGGGAAAATAGTTCCCACTTCACAGCGTGCCAGGATGACTAAAGAAATAATGTCCTTTATGGTGGATTTATCATAATGCTCACCAGACAATAAATGCTCCATAACTGATTCATTATTTTGATAGAAGGTATTGGCTGTAGAGGGAAAATACTGTAAGAGATGAGGAGTGTATGACATGGATAAATTAATTTACATCCTCTCCTGTCATATCCCCTAAATGATTATTTTGCAAAAGAGACTAAATCTGTGGAGTTTCTAGATTTTTTCCCCCAAGACAATTCCCACAAATGGAATTGTCTCATTTCCATTTGTTTGCATTTTGTACTTTCACAAATATTCAGGAGTAAACTCTAAGAATCTGGTAGGTATGTACTGCTCAAGCTTTATGCATCCTTTTTAAGTTAGATCGAACAGCTTATCTTTGTTCCACAGAATAGCATACAGTACATAGAGTGTTGACTATTACAGAGAAAGGCTCTAACTCTGCTTGAGAAGATTAAGACACCTCTGAAAAATGAACCCTTTGTCTAACCACAGACCAGCGAGAACACGGGCCTAGAAAATGACTCCTTCCTGCTGCCTTTGCTGTCACTCTGAGGCCTACCCAAAGGGCACTGCCACTCACTTACTGTCAAACACCTCTCTCAGCTCTGGAGCGGCACTGCCACATGACTGATAATTTTCTACTGTTGAAAAGAAAAGTGGACTGTCCCACAGCACTGTGCTGTCCGTCTTGTGGGAAAACCTACCAGGAGAGGTTCCCATTATTTACTTGCAGCCAATATAGAAGGAGTACAAAGAGGCGTAAAATTTCATTTCAGACCTTTTTTTTTTTTTTCTTGGATTTCAAAACAGTCATAATGAAGATTTCTAAGATTTTGGAAGGGCCTTAAATAGGAGGCACTGTCTATTTCTGCTCCCTGGGAACACTGTAGATGGTGCGTGGTGTGAGACTGCAGGCCTCAGGCCTTCTCTGTGGCACTATTAAAATAAACATGTACCGTCTTGTTAAATCACAGGTGATTTAGATTTCAAGTTGCTGACAGTTTGCTTGGAACTCCTATTTAATCCTCACATTTATCCGAAAGCTCAACTTATTTCACGTTCTTTCATTGGGCTTGAGCTCTGTCATGTTATGACCTCAGAGATAACATGCCATAGTCTAAGATGTTTAGCTAATATGAAACTGTTTTAGCCTGTGGCTTTGCCTAAGGATAAATGTGTGCCACCCTGGCCAACATGAAGGAGAAATTTGCAGTAGTAAGAGCTCGACAGTCTAATTAATTATTTAGAGGTTTCAAGGGGAAAAAGAAGCCTAGAGTCCCAGAGTTCCCATTTGCAATGCATTAAACAATCAGAATAATAATAAGAAACAGCAGAGAGAGACTGTCCTGGCTGTCTGGAATGTGTAGGATGTAATTTGAAGGCCCAAATTAGAAGTAACCTAGGATCTTAAAGACAGTTTTAAGGCTGAAGGTTACAGGAAGGCAAGTCCTTCTAAAATTGCAATAGTATTTTTTCCTCCTTTTGTCTTTATTTTTGTATCTTGAAATGTCTGTAGAGCTTTACTTCCTTGCTTCTAAATTGCCTTCATGTATTAGAAGTCTTTGGCTGAGCATATAGAGTCCAAATGTGAACACGAAGGAGAAAGGTGTCTAATAAAGTAAGTGGCAAATGTGAATTTATTAAAAGTAGGTCATGTCATACATTGTAATAGCCTTCTGTGGCATATCTCCTAAGTTAGGAAATAAAAGTAATGAAAGATACTGAATGCTTAAGTTTGCAAAATGTGTTTGTTATAGTGCTACATAATAGACGCCTATACATTAATTGGATAAATATCTGAAAGAAAACCTGGTCCTATGAAGCCAAGTAAGCATAATCAATAAATGTACAGCCTCTAAGTGGAAAGCTGCAGGAGGAGTCTCAAGGGGTCAGTATTAGCACATATTAAGTATTTTGTTAATAATATGCTCACATCTGTGGAATATATTTTCTGATATGAAAATCAAATTAGCCAGGAAACACACAGAAGGGCAGAGCAACCTGCAGAGTTAACAGTAGTGGGATGAAAGTCATAATGAATATAAACTAATATTAAGATAAAGAATAAACAACAGGCAAATGCAACAGGAGAACCCAGTCTGGAAAAAAACAAATTGAGTCACATGTCTGATACACACAGGTGTTTGTGGTTAATTTTGAACCAGTCTCATATATAAGAACAATTGCATGCATGGGAGAAATAACAAGAACTATAGATATCTATACATCATCGCCTAACAGAGTTTGCCATAGACTTTAGAGTAAGTGAATGATGAGTAGATGAACATAAAGGAATAAGAACAGATAATTGGTGAAAGAGGAAACACAAATGGCTAATCAACATTTCAATGTTTACACTCTGTGGTTATTAATATATTTAAAGGTATTTATTTATTTATTTATTTATTGAGACAGAGTCTCTGTCATCCAGGCTGGAGTGCAATGGTACTATTTCAGCTCACTACAACCTCTGCCTCCTGGGTTCAAGTGATTCTCCTGCTTCAGCCTCCCAAGTAGCTGGGATTACAGGCATGTGCCACCATGCTGGGCCATTTTTTTTTTTTTTGTATTTTTAGTAGAGACGGGGTTTCACCGTGTTGGCCAGGCTGATTTCAAACTCCTGGCCTCGAGTGATTTGCCCGCCTCGGCCTCCCACAGTGCTGGGATTACAGACATGAGCCACCACCTAAAGGTCTTTTTTTAATTAAAAATGAGCAAATAAAAAAATGACAATAGTAACAGCTAACACATGTATTTGTATATGTCAGATATTGTACTATGTGACATAATGTAATTTATTTCATAATCCCAACAATCTTAGGAGGCAAACACTGTAACAGCCTTTTACCGATGAGATAGGGAGCAGTGAGTGAGTAGTCCAAGGTCACACACTGTAATGGTGGAACTAGAATTTGAACTCAAGCATTCTGCCCCTGCGTTTCTGCTGTAGTTTATTACATTTTACTAACCTGTCCAGCATTTCTGGGGCTGAAAAGATGTGGGGTGCATTGTATATTTTAAATTCAAGGAGAATAAGCCATGTATTGGTTCTGAGGTAGTTCAGTAAAAATTTGCTCAAGTATTTGATATGGGGGAGAGATTCACAAGTTTATGTCCATTTTCTATTGATGGAGATCCATAGTTCTCAATGTGTGGTCCCCACAACAGCAGAACGGCAGTACCTGGGCTGCTACAATTGCAAATTCTCAGTCCCTAACCTAGATGTATTGAATCAGAAATTTGTGACTGGGACCCCTGCTGTGTTTCAACAATTCCTCTGGGTGAGTCTGGTACACTCTCAAGTTTGGGAATAACTGATGTAGATAACACAAACTCTTTTCTAGTGGTAAATTAGCTCACCACAAATTAAAGAAATTTATTCTTTATATTTCCTAAATTTATATGCAAGATTCTAAGAGCAACTAATTGTGTTCCTGCGTCCAAAAACCCTATTCTCACCAAAATGTTTCCATTACTCTGGGTCAAAAGACAAAGCCTCTTAACTTGATCTAAAATGCTTGATTTTCTTACTCCCCTACCTTCCTCTCCCGTCTCACCTTGAACTAGGCTCTCCTTTGCACTCTGATTTCCAGCCACAGGCCATTCAGTCCTTAATGGTCAAATCATTTCACTGCACAGGTGTTTTGTACATGGCTTTCCCAAATTTGTTAATCGTATTTTTTACTTCTCTACTGAACTCCAGTTCAGTCATTGATTTTAATTAATTAATTAATTAATTAATTAATTTTTGAGACAGGGTCTCACTCTGCCACTCAGGCTGGAGTGTAGTGGTGTGATTTTGGCTCACTGCAACCTCTACCTCCAAGGTTCAGACAATCTTCCCACCTCAGACTCTCAAGAAGCTGGGACTGTAGGTATGCACCACCATGCTCAGTTGATTTTTTATTTTTTGTGGAGACGAGGTTTCTCTACGTTGCCCAGGCTGGTCTCCAACTCTTGGGCTCAAGGGATCCTCCCACCTCGGCCTCCCAAAGTGCTTACATTACAGGCTTAGGCCACTACACCCTGCCTAGTATTCATTTTCTTAGCAATCCTTCAGCAATTCTGTGATAAGCAAGTCCTTATTAATCTTGTGGCTGCAAGGATCTGTCTCTTAAAGCCTGTATTGCAGTTGCACTTTTATAATTACTAAGATTAATGCTGCCCATCTATCCTGCTTGGACTGTGATCTTCATTTAGTCAGGTACCCTAAGTAGCCTTTGATCATATGGTGAGTCACTGAATAAGTGAATGCATACATTTCTCTCATTTCTTTAAAGTTCCAAGCATGGCATGGTTTTTCATGAATTAGAAAATTGATATTTTGTCTTTTCAAAAATCAGTTAAAGGGTTGTCTACTTAAAGAAACTGTTCCATTCTTTTGTTAAAATATATGTACAGAACTGAGTGCATTATCCATGAAGCTGTTCAGCTTTTTTAATAGCAGTACTAACACAACACAAGGCAATCCTTTTTCGAGTACCTTATTGAAAATCTAATGTAAACTCTGTACTCTGGTTTTCAAAAACATTTCCTACTCGGTATATAATTTCATAGAAATCACAGACTTGCTGAAGTCCATGTAAATCCACTATTTTAGATAGTTTTATCCTATGATAATTCAATTTTGTCCTGTTTCAAATTGTGTTTTACTTACAGTTATTCATTTGGACAAAGGTGATGGTAATTCCTAAATTAATAATTAAAATATTTTTGTGATTATATACACTTTTTTACACATTAAAGATTTTATATTTGTAGGATCCTTCTTAAAATATAAAAGACCATACAATATAATCAATATTCTAACATTTCATGATTCCTGAGTAGAAAAGGGGCCTGGCTAAATAAACGTCATTTCTGGGATTCTAAAACTTTAGAGATACAAAAGACTTTAGACATGAGCTATCCAGACATTTTATTTAAGGGTGATAGAACTGAAGCCTAAATATGATAATTGACTCATTAAAGATCAAACAATTAGGAGGCAGAACCAAAATTAGAGCTCAGGTCTATGACATTTGACTATGACATTTAAAAAATAATTTGGAGACAGGTGTACTTTATTAAATAGCAGAATCCATAAAACTTAAAATAATTAAATCACTTTGAAAAGTTTTTTTTTTTTTTTTTTTTTTTTTTTGAGACGTAGGTTTTGCTCTTGTTGCCCAGGCTGGAGTGCAGTGGCGCCATCTCGGCTCACTGCAAGCTCCGCCTCCCGGGTTCACGCCATTCTCCTGCCTCGGCCTACCGAGTAGCTGAGACTACAGGGGCCCGCCACCATGCCTGGCTAATTTTTTGTATGTTTAGTAGAGATGGTTTTTCACCGTGTTAGCCAGGATGGTCTTGATCTCCTGACTTTGTGATCCGCCCACCTCAACCTACCAAAGTGTTGGGATTACAGGTGTGAGCCAATGCGCCCGGCCCTTGTTTTGTTTTCTGAGACAGTCTCACTCTGTCGCCCAGGCTGGAATGCAGTGGTGCGATCCCGGCTCACTGCAACCTCTGCCTCCCGGGTTCAAGTGATTTTCCCTCCTCAGCCTCCCAAGTAGTTGGGACTACAGGCGTGTGCCACCACGCCCAGCAATTTTTTTGTATTTTTAGTAGAGACAAGGATTTCACCGTGTTAGTCAGGATGGTCTTGATCTCCTGACCTCATGATCCACCTGCCTCGGCCTCCCAAAGTCCTGGGATTACAGGTGTGAGCCTCCAGTCCTGGCCTCTTAGTTTATTTTTTTTTTAAATATTTTTAAGTTTTTGACTACATATGTCTTGGTGTATGTAGTCAATTTTCTTAAATTTAATTTATTATGTTCTTACAATGAAAATAAGATTATTCACCAGAATAACTAAATAAATAAAAAATACTAGGGGTCTCTAAGTCAGTAAATAACCGACCAAGAGAAAAACAAAACAAAATATAATTGTCCATCTAAAACAGGGAATTGGAAATGGGACCAAGAGTTATTAATGATGATAATGATGATGATGCCTGCTTACCAAGCATCTACCATATATCAGGTACTCTAGATAGTTTATTGTGTTTTATTTCTTTTTTTTTTTTAAACAAAGCAGATACCATTCTTAATTGTATACAAGAAGCAGCTGAGCTTCCAGAAACGTAACTTTCCCAAGGATACATAATTGCTAACTTCTACAAGCACAGGCTAATTTTGAGAAAAGCACATTTGAGCCATTGTACTACACTATTTACTGTCACTTGGAACAATTACTTATTTTGGCCTCCATTTCTTTATAAAACAAGAAAATTCTACATTCTACTTAACGGATATGTGTAAAATACATTTAAAAAAACTTCTAATTAAAATATCTTCCTACAGAGCAGTGGTCCTCAAGCTTTGGTGTACATAAGACTCCAGGAAGAGTATTTTTGAAAATATCTCCCATTCAGCACTTACTACCAGAGATTCTGATTCAGGAAGTCTTGTGTGGGAACTAGTAATCTGCATTCTCTTACGTCAATTCAGGCGTAAACGTAGTCCCACTCACCTAGTGATTAAGAATACGATTAGACTTCAGAAAAGTATTACGAAAAAGATTCACTTTGTGCCTCCAGGAACAAAGATCCCAGTCCCTAAACCTTGTCTTGAACAGGTGCATGCTGTAACAGATTATTTGCACAGCTGTTTGAATCAGAAAAGCTCCAGAGTATTTGTTCTGAGTGAAAAGAAAAGTTATGGCGTATGTTGGAATAAAAAGCCAATTGTGGTAAATAAGTAACAAATTGATCCATTGATTATACTTCACAATTAATACTACCCGTGTTCCAAGGCAGCGGTCCCAAACGTTTTTGGCACCAGGGACCAATTTTGGGGAAGACAATTTTTCCACAGAAGTAGGCAGGGTTAGTGGGTGAATTAGGGGCTGGGGTGCGGGAGGTGATTTGGGGATGAAACTGTTCCACCCCACATCATCAGGCATTAGTTAGATTCTCGTAAGGAGTATGCAACTTTGCAGCCTAGGTGCCTTGCTTATGCAGTTCACAATAGGGTTCCTGCTCCTATGAGAATCCAATGCCGCCCCTGAATCTGACAGGAGGCGGAGTTCAGGCGGTAATGCTGGCTTGCTGGCCCGCAGCGCACCTCCTGCTGTGTTGCTTGGTTCCTAATAGGCCAGGGACCAGTACCGGTTGGCGGCACAAAGGTTAGGGACCCCTGTTCTAGGCGTTCTTGGATTTAAGAACTCAGCTGCTGAGTAGATGAAAGAGACCAAGAATCGATGATAGACGCTTAATATGATTTGAAAGAGGTTTATCTATCTTTTCAAAATCAGCATTAAGTAGAGATGTACAGGATGATAAATTATCATACCACTGCTAAAATGTGCATCTGAATAAAAGGGCATACCTAAGTTTTTATTTAATTTGCTTTAAAATTGACATGAGATTATTTTAATTTTATATGTCTTTAAAGACATCATTTTTATTTTTATTTTTGTGACAAAGTCTTGCTCTGTTGCCTAGGCTGGATTGCAGTAGCGTGATCAGCTCACTGTAACCTCAAACTCCTGAGCTCAGGCAATCCTCCTACCTCCACCTCCTGAGTAGCTAGGAGTACAGGTGGGCACCACCATGCTCAGCTAATATTTTTTTATTTATTTTATTTTATTTTTTTGTTTTTGTGCAGACTGTGTCTCACTTTGTTGCCAGGGCTGGTCATGAACTCCCAGCCTCAAACCATCCTCTCACCTTGGCCTCACAAAGTGTTGGAATTACAGATGTGAGCCACTGCACCAGGCCCAAAAACATCATTTCTAACCACTGTATGAGTCAACTTAAAATCTGGTGATCTAGGAAAAAAAATCTAACTGTGTCACTGCTTTCACTGTGTTTTTATAAGTAAAGTAAAATGTAGTTAGGGCACGTCATTCCAGTATAATATTTATACCAATTGTGTGAATATTTTATATACAAAAAATGTGCTTTAAGGTGGCTTACACTATACTTAGCATGTGTTAACATGGTCTTGGGTAATCGCCAGTGTATTTGATGCTTTCCAGCAGTTTAAAATAATCAATGTTGCTTCTGTCACACTCCCTGTATCTTGGTTGGCATTTACAATGCAAAGTAACTGTTTTTACACAAGATCTTGGATGCTATTATTCTTGATTTAAAATAACTGCTTGGTCAGGATACTGACAAAAATAGTGACAAGGAAAAGAAGCTGGGTATATAATAGTATTAATTGTATTTCAGTGTGATTTCATTGGTTTAATTTAAATATACTTCATATAATCAAAAGTAATTATATTGTGAGGTGATAATGCATAAAATCAAGCAGAGATTTGAAATTTGATGTTATTTTTATTTGTACCCTAAGCCTAAATTATACTTTTGAATTTTTGTTCAATATATTTCCTAGAAAAATAATAGTAAATTATATGAGACATAAAAATACCCTACAGTTTTCTATGAAATACAGCTTTAGGTTGCCATTTGTTCCAAGGGATATTTTAAATCAATTTTCTGAAGTTACATATAAGAAAGGCTTCACGCTTTGTCATTTCAATTAATTCTTTGTTAATAAACTCATATAAATTACACGTATATATTTATATAGCTAGTTTATAGATCAGATTGTAATTGTTATTTTAGACATTGAAATAGATTTTAAATATATTTAACTAAAACCTAGAGTGAGTCATGGAATGTGACTAACATGTACTGTCTGTATATCTTTTACATATAACATATATATGATTTTATTTTATGTAAAATTAGCCCTTGAAGAACACAAGGATCGGGGCATCGACCCCCATGTAGTTGAAAATCTGTGAACAACTTTTGACCCCTCCAAAACTTAACTGCTGATAGCCTACTGTTGACTGGAAGCCTTACCAATAACATAAACAGTAGATTAACCTATATTTCATGTTACATATATACTATATACTGTAATTTTATAATAAAGTAAGCTAGAGAAAATAAAATATTATTAAAAAGTCAGAAGAAAGAGGAAATATATTTAGTATTCGTATGGGGGAGGTTGGTCATCCTATTCTTCATCCTTGTCATTTTCCTGTTGAATAGGCTTTGGAGGATGAGGAAGAAGAGGAGGTAGTCTTGCTGTCTCAAAGGTGGCACAGGTGGAAGAAAATCCATGTTTAAGTGCACCCACACAGTTCAAACCTGTTTTGCTCAATAGTCAACTCTATTTCAAAAATTTAACATCAAAAACTACACTGTAATCTTCAAATGTTCATAGTTTACCTTAGATAATGTCTTAAGGTAAATTAAAAGAGCTATGGATTATCAATAAATTGTGAAATTCCATGCAATTTACAATGACAGCAGTCGTTATTTAAACCTTGAGACTTACCTCGAAACATTTTAATGCTCATCAGCTCAGTTGAGAGAGAGCACAGATTGCTCCAGGTCAGCAGAGAAATGATTTATTTCACAATTTAGCTCTCTAAATAACTTTATATTCTCTCATTAAGAACAACAGTACAGAAAATCATTTACTGATCATTTTACAATGCACATAATATCCTGTGCATGCTTAGGCAACTATATGTTGATTTACAAATCAGGACAGACATCAAAATTACTGAACTTAGAAAGTAATTCACAGTGTCAATGTGAATAAATTTTTAGATTTTGACAATATATTTAGTGCAATGAAATAAGGTTCTTTTGTCATGAACAAATTTGAAAAGTATTCAAGCAGGACTCCTAAACCATTTGCTCTGAATTATTGGCTTTATGATTTTAATACCATTTTCATGTCACTTTGTGGTAACCTTGTGACAGCGTAACAAACACAAGAAAAAGACATCAGTTATAAATTAGCAAGTATATTTCTTACCCTTTAAAGAAGTTAGGGGAAAATTTTGTCACAATCAGATTTATCTTAATACATCTAGATTTCCTATCAGAATGAGCTGAAGTGATAAATAAAAATAAGTATAAACAAAAATTTGGGATAAAAACAACATACAAACGTATATACACATATATTTATGTGTATGTAGATACAGCTGTAGATATATTTATTTGTAGCTAACAGGAATATTACATCTGCTACTTGTGAATACCAAAGAATAGAGAAATTAGAGAACAAAGTAAGAATGAAAATAAAATAAACAACTAACAGTTACTGAAACAGTAGACTCAATTTTTCAAAATAATAGAAAATTTTAGGTTGGGGTTTTTTCCTGTTGATTTTCTTCCTTTAAGTCTTTTCATTTCTGAGCAAGAGTTTTTTGGAAAAACCAAAGATAATATATATTTTACTAATGTAAAGTAAAATTTATTTAGTAATTAAATATAAATTAAATAGAAAATGCATCCCATGTTATGGTTTTCATAAAGGAGATAAGTTCACACATACAGCTAAAGTTTTTTGTTGTAATCATAGTTTTACACTGTTGTGATGAGTATATTAACACACAAAATTATTCATTTTGTTGTGGAAAAGCCAATCCTCATTACTTTCAAAAAAGCTACAAATAGACAAATAGCTCATTTGGTCATTTTCAAGTTTAATATTTTGAGAACATTTAATCTATTTGTGAGTCCAGTTCTGATCCTGTACCCTATGTGCCATGCCCACAAGACTTGATCCTTCATAAAGACATTTTTTGCTATTAATGTAACAGTTTGTAGATGTTACTCAAAATTCAATTTCATGCTTAAACAATAGACACAAATCTACGTTCGTAAAGAGAAAACCTGTCTTTCGACAAAGCATTTGAACACTAGGAAAAAGGAGCAAATGACACAACTTTCAGGTAATTCTCCTTTTTACTTGTCTTCCTGTAAAACCAGTCCTAATTATATTTTAAGAATGCAGATCACAAACACTTCTTTGATGTGTGTGAATCTGTGAGTGTGTGTGTGTGTAAGAGAGAGAGGCATTATGTTCTCCTTGTTTCTCAATCCACAGACTTATACATAGAAATTTATAGATATGAATGTGATGCTCATTAGATAGAATAAAATTATTATAAGAAATATAAATATAACTGGAGGAAGAAGCCTGACTCTATTGCTTTCCATCTAAATTTTGTACCTAAGCCAAAGATGGTTTAGCTTTCATAGTTTGCAGCAAATACTAAGTACCTTATTTGGGAAGTAGAAAATAAATAGTAATTATCGTGTTGATTCTGTAACATAAAATCTACAAAGAATGATTTTTTCAAAATGGCTTTCAAAATATCAAATCAATACAGTTAATATGATATTTTTATTTATTACTAGGCATATTTATGCAGTATATAAGTTAAATTAGAACTCTGCAAAATGACATTTATGGTTCTGATAATGCCATCATTTTTCAAAATTACATTTTCTAGAATATCTTCTATGTAAATGTGTGAATATTGGTACATTATAATCTTAGGACTATTTGTTAACAATAACCTCAGTTTTTATTACGTAACTTGAGTCAATATTTCTTCTCCTTTTCAGTTTGAAGAAATGTTAATTGAAAAGCTATCCCAATATTTAGTATGTATGAGGTCCCATGTAGGGTACAGATGGCATCTTAACCCCATCCATATGTTTAAAGCATCTCGTTCATTTGGAAGTCTTACAGGCACCAAAACAATCATGGAGAGAAGTGGTCTTTAAATTTTAATTTTATCAAAATAAACCAGATCTCTTGTGTATAAACCATTGCCAAAAACGGATTTTCTTCAAACAGACAGCAAGCCAAACCCATTTGTAAAGACCAAGGAAAAGACTGATTACGTATGCATTTGATTATATGAGAGTTAGATTGAATTATCTTTGTTTTGGCTATGTTATTTTTGTTATGCATACACTTTCTAGATTATTTTTAAATACCTCTCAAGTGGTTTGAGGCTCTTTTCTAAGTATTTTTGTGTTTTACTCTCCATTTATTTAATTATCTGTTATGTTGTGATATACTATAAATTCATGAACATATCTGGGATTAATATACATTAAATATAAGCATATTTATGTATACATATACCAATGTTTTATCCAAATCCTAAGTAATAATATTTTCATCTTAATATACAATAGGAATTAATTTTCTAGATTTTGCTTTTCTATATAAAAATGGCACCTTTTGATAAACTTTGATAAACAGATTTGTGAGATGCCTGTGCATTTCCTATTCAATATCTTAATGGAAATAGGCTAGCTTCTTAGGTTTCCATTTGATAAGACAGTAAGTCTGTATTTTGGGGTGACATGAATAATAGTCCTATTAAGCTCCTAAATTAAGATATAGTAACAAACATAAGCTACAGCTTATTGCCTTGACTAAGTTTGGTGAAAATTATATAGTAAATATATTTTTACCTGAATTTAATGCTCCACTTTAAAAAAGAAACACGTATACAACTTTTTAAAAATCTATTTTATTGCTTAAGCCATGATTTAAAAGAAACACACACACACACACACATATATATATAACTTTTTAAAAATATCTTTTTATTGCTTAAGCCATGATTCTTCAATAACAAGTCAACCTTCATTTCTCTTGAGTCTGAAAACAAGCCAAGATTTATTGGAAGGTGAAGAGAAGGAAATTGCATCAGTGATGACTGGTTTTGGAATTATGTTAATTTAAATATAAAATTTAAGGAAAGAAGCCATTATCAGATTAGAGTTTCATATCTCAGAGAAATGTTGCCCTAAACACCTTTTAATAACTCTCCCTAAAGAAAATAACATAAATAAGTTCATATTAACAGGTAAAGTGTTTCAAAATTGGAAGAAGCTCTTTGAGTCATAATTCCAATTTCAAGAATTAATTCGCCCCTCTTCTAGTCCTGAAACACATTGATGTGCTTGTTTATGGATTTTAAAAATGTAGAAGGAAAATTATAGAAAAAAAAAAGTATGCCTGAGAATGTCTTCACTCTTTCCAGAAAACATTCCTATATGCCTGCGGTTGCTTTCAAAACTAAGCTGGTGAACCATGAGGGGATTACAGTTTTATCAACAGCCTTATTCTGCACCAGCAGCAGGTGCACCAGCTTGATGACCTGCAAGGTCACTGGTGCCACTGAACCCAAGTTTCTGGCAGTAGTCACTTTGTGTTAAAACCATTATTGATGGTAGTCCAAGCAAGGTAGCAATTGCCAAGGAATAAGCTGAAGTACTAGATGTTGCTTTTAAAACATAGAGGAAAGAAAGAATGAATGAAAAAAAGAAAACAGATTCAGGCGCTTGGCTTATTTCTTATATGACTACTGCCAAATGCAGCCAACGCATGGCCATGGGAGTTGGCGCTGCAGGGGAGGCAGACATTCCGCATGGAGGAAGTTGGAAGGACTGAAAAGTTAACGCTAAAACTGAAGGCAAAGATTGCCAAGTCAAATGCTGAATTGTGCAAGTACAGGATGTTTTCCTTTCCATTTTTTCACAATGAAGCATTTATTTTACTCCCTCCTGTTTTGTTCAAAGACTAATGTTCTCAACTTTCACTCACCAAATTGCTGTGGTTTTGTTACTCATTTATACAACAATTGTAAGTAAATAGGGTCATTAAAGTAGCTTTGCTGGTAAAATAATTAAAGTTTAAAACAAACAGGAAAAAAAGTAGAACAGTCACTGGTGAACCCAGCTCCAAATATGTAAATGTTTTGCCATGTTTTCTTTAGATTTAAAAAAGTGAAATGAATTTAGTGATATCCCTGCCATGGGAATCCTTTAATGTTAATACATTAATATGTGCCCATGATAATATACAGTATTTATTTCAAATTTATATTAATGGTTTTGCTTACTGTTTCATGCTTATTGTCTAGGATAGTAGCTGCCACATAGAAGATTCTCCAAAAAGAATAAAAATGTTTGACTGAATGACTGCTAACACACTGATAGGTTATCCCTTTGCAATTTCCTTTTTCACTCAATATTATGTTTTTTATATTGTTCATGTTCATTGTTCATGTTCAGATTTTTCAGATGCTACACAATACTTGTCTGTGACTATTTAACAGTTTATTTAATCACTCTGATGTTCATTTATGTTGCTTAATTTTTTTAACTCCTACAAACAATATCCAATAAACTTTAAATAAGAATAGCAAATTAAGTTCAACATCATTACACTGACATCATGTTTAAGATGTGGCAGAATGTTTGATGTTCAATTTGAGGATTTTGGATTCCTAGGAATAAAGGGAATTAATTTATTTTCATCATTATCACCAATAATGCCATATCATAAAAGTTTAAAAGAATTTATTAGTTTAGAGACTCCCCACTTTTTAACAAAAATTAAATCCAGAGGAGCTATAATTTCTATTTCTTAGGGGAGTACATATTTTCTAGGTTTTTATCTTCCATGGTAATAGGACATTGACATATCTAAAGCTGCATATGAGTTCAAAACAGAAGGGAGAAGTTTCTGAGTATCTTCTATGAGCAGCTATTGCTCTAGGCATTGAGGATGTGGCCGTGAACAAAAGCATCTGTTCATACATTCATTCATTCAGTAACACTATATTATACCTTTTTTTGGGGCAAGTGAGGTCTTGAATGCTAAAAATTTAAAGGCAAATATCAGACTTTTCGTTGATCTAATTTAAGACTTTATTCAAATTTACTAAATGCTTTGCCTCTGCTTATTTATGCCAGCTTTACAATTTAGAGAAGTGGCACTTTTCGATAATTAAAAACAAAAAATAAGCAAGAAAGAATAAAACTGTTTGGTAAGGAGATGAAAATAGGAAAAATCTAAAGTTAATTTTAAAAAAGTGCCTCAGAGAATAGGTAAAAAATAGAGGTCCAGCAAGTTAAAGAACTTACCATAAAAGTTGTGTCAACCATAGTACTTGGAGCTAGGTAACGTTCACTAAGCACAGGATGGGTTTTTGGTTTAAATATTATATACCATTTTGGAGGGAGCATGGAATCAAAAAGTTTTGTGAATCTTCTCATAGCAACATTAATTGTAAAATTAAGATAAGAGTACTTCACTCATGTAATCTCAGCACTTTGGGAGGCTGAGACAGGCGGATCACCTGAGGTCGGGAGTTCGAGACAAGCCTGACAACATTGAGAGACCTGATCTCTACTAAAAATACAAAATTAGCTGGGCATGGTGGTGCACACCTGAAATCCCAGCTACTCGGGAGGCTGAGGCAGGATAACCACTTGAACCCGGGAGGCGGAGGTTGCAGTGAGCTGAGATAGTGCCATTGCACTCCACCCTGGGCAACAAGAGAGAAACTCCATCTCAAAAAAAAAAAAAAAAAGACCTAGTTCTAATGAGAAGACATACATGAAGTATTTAGCATAATTCTGACACATGGTAGAATCTGAAACATTGCTACTTCCCTTTCTATTAATTTCCTTGGAAAATACACTTCTTTCTGCATTATATAGCCCAATATAAAATATACATGCAATCATCTCTTTCTCTATTCACCTTTTTCATTGGAGATGGGGGGATCTAAAGGGGAAAGCAATGTAGAAGACAGGCAACAACATGTGTTGCTATACTTTATTCTTGTTATACTGCATAATCCTTGCCTTAATTGCACTTACCTGACCCATTTTAGAGATTTGTCCACTTGTAAATATGCCACAGTCTCCATTTTATTCTTCTTTGGGAAGTTATCTGGTATGCATAAATACCTAATTTGTGAGTTAATAGCATCTGTTCCAGGAAAGTTATTGTACAAGAAGGGAAATCATGGCCTTACATTTTTAAATAAGTTTTCTTCAAATGTGTCACAGCACCATACTGTAACATTTGGTGTCTATCTTCTTGGTCAGTTTATAAATTGAAACTGATGCTACAGTATCACATGGGGAAATAAAATTCCCTTAATTAGAAAATTATTAGATAAGAAAATTTTACTGGAGTGTAAAAGTCACCTGGAAAATGAACGCAATCAATTATTTAAAACAAGAAATTCTGTTGGAGTTAACAGAGGAACAGAGTCACATAAAGTTCACTCAAATAGCAGCAAATCTGGCAGAATACCTGCAGTAAAATGTGCTTACCATAAAACTGATTTTCAGAAATTGAATGAGTGGATTGAAGGGGGAATTTGATAGTAAATCACTTACTTACCTCTTCATACAACCATTTTATATCTCTTGTAACCTAAAAAATGATTCTACATATTGCAAAAACAGGGAATTTGTGTGTGTGTGTGTGGGGGGTGGTAATTTAGCTAAAATTAGGGCCAACATTTTTCAATATTAAAAATATGTGATCCATTATACTTGAATAGCAGTTCAATATTATGGGAATTACTATTTCTGATTTTTGTGTATAGGCCAGCATGACTCCTTGAACGAAACTCATGACTCCTTTGAGAACTGTGAACTAAATCGAGGGCCACTAGAAGTCAATAATGGTAGTTATCATTTTCCTGAGAACCTAAAAAAGGGAGCAGAATTCTAAGATATTTGTTGATAAAAAGATCCTCAGTAGATAAAGGCAGCAATTTGCGAAAATGTGTAGGGTCTTCCAAATTTGCACGGTGATGACTAGCAACCGAAAATGAAGCAAGTGGCCAAAATTCTCCATATAAATGATTGTTCTGAAAGGACTATCATGTGTGTTGATTGCAGTGGCACCATTAAGTTGGGGACCTCCCTGATTGGTATAAACAAGCTTCCTGTGCCAACATAATCCTAGATCTTAAATAGATCGTAGCTATTTTATATTCTGAATGAATATAACATCTTCAATTTTACTCAATAATATTTTAACAACATCCTTTCCTGAATACCTTTAGCAACATTTAAGAATTTTAATTGTTTGTTTTGCCTTTCCAATAAGATCTTAAATAATTTCAGGACTGGGTGTCAGTTGTCCCTATTCATGTTGCTTAGCTTGGTTCTAAAAATTTAGTCTTTCAAAAGGATGAGAAAAATTTTGCAAGTAAATAATTTAGAAAGCATGATTCTCTCTCTCTCTCTCTCTCCATTTTAAAAATTGTGATAAAATACACGTAACATAAAATTTGCTATTTAAACTATTTTAAGTGTACAATTTTGTGGCATTAAGTAACATTGAACATTGTTATACAATGCATCATCTCATAAAACAGCTGGACTTTATTGATAACTGCAGAGTCAGATATCTTAGCAATGAAATATGCCTCAAGGATGTAAGTCTTAGAGTAAGAGTCTAGCACGGCTATTTATATGGCTCATCATATCAAAACGGTGAACAACATAGCTAACATCCTTAATACTTCACAATCCTTTTACTTGATACTCCTAGGATCTATTGCCTGATTTTAAAGGCTAATAAAATCTCTCTTTTACACTTTAATGATATGATTTAAATAAGATATATAATAGATTTATGTTCTGGGCATAAAATCATGTATTTATTTGTGTATTATAGTGTGGAATTATTAGAAATAATTTTAACATGCATACTTATTCATCTGTCTTTCTATAAACCAGAAGATATGTTAATGAATTTTTAAATTCTATAATTAAATACTTAAAGACTGTAAATTATAGGAAAGGAGGAGCAACATACTTTAATACAAGAGGTGTACTGATTTACCAATTCATAAATGAAAACTATCTTAGGATGCTAAGAAATAACTCACCTTCTAAATGTGAGCTTGGAGGAGTGTGAACTATAAATAAAATAGGAATACTATTTAAGAGTACAGAGATGGAAGATTATAAAAACTTCAACATTTTATAAAGACACAAGGTATATAGCTCGAAGCTTTAGATATGCATAGATCTAATTTATGCAAATCAGAGGTACATCTGGCCATTTTGAAAGTTGGACAAGGACTCACTAACAATCATGAACAAAAGCAATTAGCTGGGTTATGGTGTTCTTAATTGCAGATGGTATCATGCCAATTTATTCATACCTCATGGAGTTTTTCTGTTTATGCCCATTGAATAGCATTGTTTATAACTGCTCATAGACTTGTTTGCCTTTATAACTTGTGCATGTATCAGTCAATCTGTTAGTCGAGAAGAAAAAAAATACTTTGAAATATAATTTGAAGCACATTTTAAACTATTTGCATTAACTATCTCTAAGAAGGTTTTAGAGTATTTTAAGAGACTGACATTTAGAGTGTATAATCTTTCATGTAAAAGTTCCTTCTTTGTCTCCTGAGGCTTCTGTTTATATATGAAGAAAACGGCAGTGTGACATTTGCTATTAGTGTCTGCTGAAGGAATGATACATCTTCAGGATACTTCTAAGATTTATAAACTATGGCAAATATTAATAAAACCATCTTTAGAGCGTAATACTTTATTTTTAAGTAAACTCATTACATATTATGTAGGCCAACTTTTCCACCATAAAAACATACCTTTATTTTAACAATGCTCATATCTCTCTGTGAATCATATGTCTAGTCTCTCTAAGAGGAAAAAAATGCAAGTTTTAAATTATCACTTACTGGGGTGTGAACTTGAAGAAGACAATCTTTCCATCAGTCTTTTCTAAGCTGTAAGATAGGGAAAATAAGATGTTCCTATTATTTGAAAATCCAATGAGATTATGTACTACAAAGTTTTCAGTAGAGTAGTACAGAAAATTAAATGTTAACTTTTAAAAGTTTAAAATTATTTTACATTTAAATAACTCCTAAACCCTTCCATCTTTTTCTTTTAACTTACACTTTTTTTTTGTTTAAGTACTCCAACTTGTTTATAAGTAAGCACTGGATTGTCTACTAGAATGTACAGTATGAAAGATGGCTCAAAAGGAAATAGTGGCACGCTTTAATAAACCCATTTCTCTAAGTCTCACTAGGGTTGTAAAATGACGTTGGAATACTAGTAAGTTATCAATGCTCTTAGAAATACATTGTTTTAAAACTTTGTTTTGTTAACTGATCCAAATACTGCTAATACAAATATTCCAAGCATTAATTCTGCAAATGGCTAGCAAATCCTTAAGTTTTTGAGTAATCATTTTCTGTATTTTCGATTGAGTGTGATCTTATCTCTCCTACTTGCATCAATTTGATAGCATTAATACCTAAAGAATACATTCCTTTCTAGAAAACAATAGAAATTTGAAAGTAGATGAGATTGTTTCATAATGATATGGTACTTTAAGTGATTTTTTTTTACATAGTAACTGATACTGAGTGGAATTTTATTATAAAATTCTTTTTTTAAGAAGTGCTTTGATACTCAGAGAAAACAAGCAACCTACATAACACATTACTCAATTTGTCCAAGCCTTCAAATAAGATGCCTTGTTGAGCACAGTTTCTGCTTTTACCCAAGGCAATGATCAGAAAAACATACACACATAAAACAAACAAAAACTCTCAGCGTGTGGAGATTCAGCATGATGTGTGCTAGGCTGAGATTTCCAACTGCAGTCAAATAACTGGGAGAATCTAGTATAAATGGAGCTCACCTCCGTAACAAAAAAATTGGAAAATCTGCTCAGTATATTAGAATCCAAGTGTGTTGAATTTGTGTTTTAGTTTAGTTGATGTAGAGATTACAAACTTGCAGCACTTTTAAGCAATCTATGCATCATCATTTGATAATCAAGTGAATTGCAATTGAAGATCGCAAGGATGCTATTGAAGATGCTGACCCGTGTCTTTTCTATGAGGAAGAATAGGCAAAATTAATATCTGTACTCCGTTTCAGGAATATACATGGGTTTCACAAACAATTTCATTCTACATGTTGAACACTGTGACTTTTTTAGTGACTCTATTTTTCTTTTTAAATTGGCTTCTAGAAAGCTTATAGCCAATTAAGCTTCCCATCTTTAAAAAGATTATATGTACACCTTTTTTAGTCAAGTAAACCTGGGTTTGAATCCAAAATGTGTCATATTCCTCCTCTGAGCTTCAATTTCTGTATTGTATCCTGCAGCTAATGACTATTTCACAGGCCAGTGTTGACAATAAAATGGGTCGAGGGTTTTAAAGCACATAAAATCGCGTCTGGTACTTTGATTTTGAAATATATTCTTATTGTTGTGTGCAAATCTCATCAGACTGCTGCATTATTGAGAAGATGGTTAATAGCGCCCCCTGTAGGCAAGCAATGTACAACATACAAACCCCAGGCCTTTACTGCCTTATTTTTCCATGAGTATTTTTTTTTCCTTAGAACACATTTTCTTACTTCTTTCAATGTATTTAAACTTGCTGTGTTGCATGCATTTTGATACCAACCTTAAATTCTGTTTGTAATAGAGCACAGGCAATAAAATTAAAAAACTAATATGAAGAGATTATTTTCCCCTACAATTGGATTACATAAAGTATAAAGGTCTTAGAGAAGAAACATTCTTGTTTAATGTCTCTTCTCTCCTTCATGGTAGCTATTGTGCAGATTTTTTTTAGTATGTATTGTTTTGAATGGTATATTAGAGCTCTCCAGAGAGACAGAATCAATTACAGATAGATAGATAGTAGGTAAGTAGATAGATAAGTGAGAAGGCAATTTTTAGGAAAATTGGCTCACACAATTAGGGAGGCTTAAGAAGTCCCATGACAGTCCATCTGCAAGCTCAAGAAACAAGGAGGCTGGTAGCATGACTCTGTCCAAATTCAAGTTCTTCAGAACTGGGGAAGCCCATGTTGTGAATCTCAGTCTGAGGTCAAAGGCCTGAGAACCCACGGAGCTGCTGGTAGAAGTGCTGGAGTCCAAGGACTGGAAAGCCTGGAAGTCTAATGTGGAAGGGCAGGAGGAGAAGGGAGGCCCCGCTCTAGGGAGCTCTCCCCCTTTTTGTTCTCTCTGGGCCCTCAGTCTTTGGATGATACCCACACACATTGAGGAAGGATCTTTCTTACTAAGTCCACTGAGTCAAATGCCAGTCTCTTCCCAAAACACCCTCAAAGGTATCCTCAGCAGTAATGTCTTACCAGCTATCTATGTATCCCTTAATTCCATCAAATTGACAGCTCAAATCACAGAGGGGAAGAGGGGGAACGCTGTGGGCAGAACCTGCGTTCTTAGAGTTCACTACTACTGAGAGAGACTACAGTCCAAATAATCACAATTCACTCTGCGAAGTGGTACACAAGAAATGCAAGAAAGAAATCTTACACAGTTTAAAGTGTATGAAGCATAGTTTATAGGGTAGAAGTAAGGAGAGAAGGCAGAGCCAGTAAAGAGTGGTAAGGATTGTTACCTACAATCTTTCCTTCCTCCCTCTTTCTTTCTTTCTTTCTCTTTCTTTGTTTCTTTCTCTTTCTTTCTTTCTTTTTCTTTCTTTCTTTCTTTCCTTCCTCCCTCCCTCCCTCTCTCCTTTCTTTCTTTCTTTCTCTTTCTTTCTTTTCCTTCCTTCCTTCCTTCTTTCTTTCTTTCCTTCTTTTCTTTCCTCTCTCTTTCTTTTCTTTTCTTTTTTTTTTTTTTACAGTCTGTCTGTTGCCGAGGCTGGAGTGCAGTGGCAGGATCTCGGCTCACTGCAACCTCCGCCTCCTGGGAGCAGGCAATTCTCGTGCCTCAGCCTCCCGAGTAGCTAGGATTACAGGCGTGAGCCACCACACCAAGCTATTTTTTTTTTTTTGTATTTTTAGTGGAGATGGAGTTTCACCATATTGGCTAGGCTGGTTTCAAACTCCTGACTTCAGGTGATCCGTCCACCTCGGCCTCCCAATACAGACAATATTCTGAACGTTTTATATGAAATTTTAAAGTTTGCACTCCTCTCTGTAGGCACATTGACATCATAGTTTTTCATTTTAATCAAACTTCTCAATTTGACATAATTATAAATTCACATCCAGTTGCCACCCCATGGTAACATCTTGCAAAACTGTGCTACAATATCACAACTCAGATATTGACATGGAAACAGTTAAGTCCCAAAATAGCTCTATCACCACGAGGATCCCTAGTGATGCATTTTTATAGGCACACCTACCTCCCCTCCACACCCAATCCTGAACTCTGGCTTTTGTTAACATCTGCTATATAAATGAAATCACACTGCATGTACCTTTTAGATTCTTTTTTTTTTCCTTCAGTGTTATTCCCATGAGACCCATGTAAATTGTTGCACCTATCAGTGGCTTGTTTCTTTTTCTTGCTGACTGCTATTCCATGGTAAGACTATCCTATATTATATTTAATCATCTAGCCATTGAAGGATATCTGGGTTGTTTCCAGTTTGGGGTTATTAAGAATAAAGCTGCTATGAATATTTGTGTGCAACTTTTTGTGTGAGTATGCTATTTCCCTGGAATAAATGCCCAGCAGTGCAATTACTCAGTTGAAGAAACTACCCAATTATCTTGCAAAGTCACTGTACCATTCTAGCTTCCAGCCAGCAATATACGAGTCACCCTGTCCCCACATCTTTGCCAGCATTTGGTGTTGTTCTTTGTTGAATATTTTATTTTAGCATTCTGATAGGTGTGTAGTGTCATCCTAGGTTTCCAATATTGGATGATTGGTTAGATCAATGTTTTTTAGAGGAACCTTTCTAATGGCCAAAAAAAAAGAAAGAAGAAAAAAGAAAATAGAATGAAATGAGAAGTTCGGGTCAATGGTGCAACTTAGAAGTAGATTTCAGTGACTTAGGTTAGAAAGAAAAACCTAATCTGAGGCAGAAGAAATGAGGGTTGGAAGGAATTGCTGTATGTCTTGTAATAGTCTTGTAAAGACATTATTCAGTATTTGTATACAATTCTCGATTGGCAAAGCAGAACTGGCTGAATAATGTAAATTCCATGGACATTTCCTTTAATTTCCAGTTGCAGAATGTTGCTATTATATAGGAATGCAGCTCATTTTATATGATTCAAACATGTATCTGTTCTTCAGAGCACAGCTCCATAACACAAATGCTAGTGATCATCCTTTAAGCTAGATTACTTTTGTGAATGTAGTTTATAGATTTGACAAATTAATTATCCTTATCCTAAGGATAGTCATTGGAAAAATAGAAACATTTCCTGATATATTTTTCTGTCCATATATTTATTTAGAAATCTGCCTGTCTACCTACTATCATCAATTCATTTTTCTTGACTTTTGGGGAATTTTTTAATGATCCCAACAGAAGCTTAAATAAACATGAGTTAATAATTACATATCAAAACAGAGGCTACCAAGAAGAGCACCAAATATTACAGTGGAAATCTTTTACGAAGCTCAAGTACTAAGGTTATATAATTCTAATAAGTAAAATAAAGAATATAAAATAATAAAACCATTTTTAAGGAGATGAGCTAATGGGGTCCACCAATGCAAATTGTAGATATATATTTACTTTCAGTCATATAGACATAAAGAACAATTAAAGACTATATTGTAGCATTAAAGAGCTCTGTACTGTATTATGATTTTTTTGAGACATATGGTCTTTTGTGAGCACAAAAATAGGTAGCGTTTTTAAAAACTGATTTTGAGACTTAAATTGGAGTATTGAAAAATACTAACCTAACACAGTGATTAGCTGTACCCTACATTATTACAGATGGTTGTCTTATTATCCAAGGGAAAAATATAGAATTCCAGATTCTTCTATTACAGATAGAATCTATTGCCACAAATCTGAAAATCAATAAAACTTGTTTTGGGAGAGTAAATGATTACTTGGTAATTTATCTTCTACACCATTTCCAGTGAAAATATACGAAGATTGTGTGTGAATCTAGTCAGGTGTGGAGTGCTATTGAAAAGTAAGAACCGCTGCTCAGAAAAGGGAAATGAGATTTTTGAGGAACTACCTGATTTTTTTTCATTTTATTATAAGAATAACAAAATGTTAGAAGCATGATTATTATCCTTGCTAAATATGCAAAACTGATGGTGAAGTGTGGGCTCATAAGTGAAGCCGCTGATGGGCGGGTCTATTTTCTAGAGTTCTCCTCTACTGCATCCAGTCTGTTGCTCCCTGAACCTGTTATTCCTGTTACTTCTGTTTCTATCATCCTGAAGTGATGATTTCATACAAAGATATTCATTTGGCATGAAATTCTTATAATTTTATCTAGAAATATGCAAAATAAGAACGTTAATAAATTATCCATATGAATGTACTTTCAAGGTGTTAATAATTTATGTCAGATATTCTCATATAAGTCCTTTCCTCAAAATGGCTTTTTTTCCAGTTGAGTTATAAAACTTAGTGCAATAGAATTATGACCTTAGAATCTTATGCTTAGGAAACCTTGCAATTATAATTGTCCAAATGTTTTTTTTTCTGCTGAAATTTTGCAGGCCACTCATTTGTGAAAATATCAGCTGTGTGTCTGTGTGCACGCGCGTGTGCACATGTGTGTATTTAATTATTGGAGAAAAAAAGAAGTTTAAAATAAATAACAACTTGGTCACTTAAAATGGTTAAATCTTCTGTATTATTAATGAACATTATTTGTATATTTGTATATGTTCCATATAGCACATTGAATTCTTACTCTCTAAGCTAAATTTATTTTTCTCATGCTTTGTTGGGAATTCAAATTACTATGTTGTTTCTCCCAAAGATATTTGGATTGTAACTTTTATATCTAGTTGTTAGTAGATTATAGCACCTGTTAAGTTATTTTCTGACATTGATGGGCAAGTCAATGACTATTTTGTAAGGTCTGCTTTTGAGGTGGTATTGAACATACATACATCAGCCCTACATGACTTATAGTCATGAATGAAATGATCCCAAGATGCAGAAGTTTAGTCATGGTATACAATGTGCTTTGACATTGCCTATGTTAAAAATATGACCAACTTCAGTCTGGGCTAGTTACACAATTAATAACAAGCCAGGTTACTAGAGCTCTATTTCAAAACTTCATGTGGACCAGGCATGGTGACTCATGCCTGTAATCCTAGCAGTTTGAGAGGCCGAGGCCGGTGGATCACATGAGGTCAGGAGGTTGAGACCAGCCTGACCAACATGGCGAAACCCTGTCTCTACTAAAAATATAAAAATTAGCCGGGTATGGTGGCGGATTCCTGGAATCTCAGCTACTGGGAAGGCTGAGACAGGAGAACCACTTGAACCCAGGAGGCGGAGGTTGCAATTGTGCCACTGCTTTCCAGTCTGGGCGACAGAGTAAGACTCTGTGTAAAAAGTAAATAAAAAATAAATAAACTTCATGTGAATTTTCATGTTATAAAGCTTTATGTAAAAATATATGAGGCATAAAATTTTGTATACTTAAGAAACAAACATACTTATATGTAAATGCATGTACCTATAGGGTTCTCCAGAAAGAAGCAATAAGATGAGTAGAGACAGAGAGAGACAGAGAGAGGGGAGATGGGGAAGAGGTAACTTATTAGGGAAATTGGCGTGCATGATTATGGAAGCTGAGAAATCTCATGACAAGTCTTCTGCAAGCTGGAGACCGTGGGATGCTTGTTATTTGTCTTGGTTCAAGTCCAAAGGCCTCAGAACAAGAAAAGCCAATGGTATAACTCTTGGTCTGAGGCCAAAAGCCTGAGAATCAGTGGTGTCACTAGTCTTTAAGTCCTGGAGTCCAAAGGCCAGCAGGACTGAAGTTGTCCAAGGATAAGAGAGAAAGAGTCCAGCTTCAGTAGATAGATTAACATATTCACTTTTTATTTTTGTTCTCTCTGAGCCACCAGCAGATTGGATGGTGCCCTACCACACTGAAGATAGATCTTCCCACCAGGTAGTCCACTCAGACTTACCTTTATCTCCTCTGGAAACATACTCACAGACACACCCCAAAGTAATACTTTACTAGCTTTCTAGGTATTTCTTAATCCAGACAAGTTAACACCTAAAATTAACATTACACTGTACATATTATCCTAATCGTGTATACATAAGATGCAGTCCATTTTAGTTAATGAACTATTTTAACAGAAAATATCTTATTGTTATAAATGGGAAAGTTAGGGTATTTAGACAAAAATAGCTTATTTCAACATCTACATGACAATCTCAATGTAATATATAAAAACGTGCTTATTTTATTTATTTATTTATTTATTTATTTATTTATTTATTTATTTACTGAGACAAGGTCTCGCCCTGTTGCCCAGGCTGGAGTGCCGTGGTGTGATCTTGGCTCACTACAATCTCTGCTTCCCGGATTCAAGTGATTCTCATGCCTCAGCCTCCCAAGAAGTTAGGATTACTGGTGCATGCCACCAGGCTCAGCTAAGTTTTGTATTTTTAGAGGAGACGGGTTTCACCATGCTGGCCAGGCTGATCTCAAACTTCTGATCTCAGGTGACCCACCACCTTGACCTCCCAAAAGTGCTGGCATTATAGGGGCATTATAGGTGTGAGCCACCGCTCCCAGCCTATATATAAA
The DNA here is from genome assembly GCF_028858775.2 of Pan troglodytes. Lineage (NCBI taxonomy): Eukaryota > Metazoa > Chordata > Mammalia > Primates > Hominidae > Pan > Pan troglodytes. The sequence goes on from NC_086015.1 coordinate 89,867,393, forward strand.
AATGTGTGCTTCTAATGGCTATATTTCTATTAACTACAATCAGTGTAACATTGTAAAAGGCACTGAATTAAAACCTCTTGGAATTCTAATCCTGGTTATGATCTTGCATGAATATGTAATCTCAGGATGATAACTTTTCTTGTACAAATTATTGTCCATAAAGTGAAGTGTTAGTGCAATGTCCATCTCTCAGGTATCTATGATCAAATTGTGACATTCACAGTGGCTTGTGGAAAGCTTACAAGTTTACGTGATCTTATTCCCTGCTTTACTATTTTCAAAATATCTGTGACTACTAATGTCTAATCACTTTAATTAACTAGTCCTTATGACATATCTGCCCACAGAGACCAATCCTCACCATCCTCACCACATCACCAATACGGACTGAGAGTCTATTGTAGTAATCTACATATGCAACATGTGAAGCATGTTTGAAATTTCAGCTTCTGCTTACCCAGCTGTCCACGATACTGACTGGTTATTTCAGATTATGTCCAATGTATCCATGAGACATTTCATCTGTCTCTCTATGCCTCCTTCCTCCTCATCACTTTACCTAGTACCCTTAGCTATGTGGGATCAGACTTTGTTAGGTTGAAGGGTTAACATTTAAGCAAACACCATATTTCTAGTCCTCAGTCTGGGCAAGTTTTTAGGCCTAGACATTTCCTGTGCTTCTTACCAGTGATGACTGGAATTTGGATCTTGAAGCTCACTGCTGTCACTCCATGGCTAATCATAAACAAAGGATGGATTTGCTTTAGCAACATAGGTTATCTCTATGTCTAATTAGTGCATCCTTGGCTGGGGTGCTGCTAAAGTAGCAAAAAATTGGCTTCCAGCTTTGTGCTGCTAATGAGGATTTTAGTTTGCAAGTATGCTTTGCCTGTAGCAACTTGGTGTGTTCTCTTCATTTTCGGTCCACTTACTGTCAGTCCACTACAGTGTTCCAATTCTGTAAAATGATACATAGGCCCAAGAATGTCTTCCTGTTATGTCTCTAGGGCAAAAAGTGTCCCCTGGCTGAATCATGTAAGGTCCCTCAATCTGTTCAGCTTTCCCTGGTATTACTAACCTTCAAAGACTTAGTTGTTTCATCTCTTTTAGAAGTATAGAAATGTTCAAATGAACCAAAGTAAAACAAAAATTCCAACTCTGTAAAATGTACAATAGAAAATATATACCCAGTGTAAAATCCTCTACTTCATGATATGTTTCTTTAGCTATACATCTAGAGTACATATCTCTTATTTTTCAAATTAGAGGACTCTATCAGTGCGTTGAGAAATTTCTCCTCTACCTCAGTCTAGGGGGTTCTCATAAAATTGTTCAGTAGAGCACTTTAACAAACTCTCTGGTCACAGCAGGAGGCACCTGGTTGTGACCTAGCTAATCCCAGAACCCCATCCCTTTCTCCAAAAAGACCCATTACTCAAGCTGATTACCCTTATTGAGAGTAGATAGACTTTAGGAGAGTGAGTCACCTTTTTCTTTTTAAAATTGCCCTCTTTAAAAATATTTAGGCATGTAATAGTTAGTGGCCCCTCCTTCCCCATCAGTGCAAGCCTGAGAAAGAAATTAAGATGGTGACCAGTAGAGAGAGATGAGTCTGAATTAGCTACCATATCAATGAGACTACTCTTATAATTTTCATTTACATGTACCCGTAAGTTCCTTTTTTGCTTACTCTATTTTCAATTAGAATCTTCAATGAAAATGCATTAACTTACCAAAAATATACTCTTTAAAATGATTGGGCTGGGCGCAGTGGCTCACGCCTGTAATCCCAGCACTTTGGTAGGATGAGGTGGGTGGATCACAAGGTCAGGAGATCCAGACCATCCTGGCTAACACGGTGAAACCCCATCTCTACTAAAAATACAAAAGATTAGCCTTGCGTGGTGGCGGGCATCTGTACTCCCAGCTACACGGGAAGCTGAGGCAGGAGAATGGCGTGAACCCTGGAGGCGAAGCTTGCAGTGAGCCGAGATCGCACCACTGCACTCCAGCCTGGGCGACAGAGCGAGACTCCGTCTCAAAAACAAACATAAAAAATAAAATAAAATAAAATAAAATAAATGATTGAAATAGTAGCTTGTTATCTAACAGTATGGTAAATTTTTATGTAAAATAAAGAAGATAGGATTATAGAACATGGCTTAATGATTATATGTGAAGATTAGGTTCTTTCACAAAAAGTATGTTTTGAGATGACACTTGCATGATAGTATGATGTCAAACTGTTGGGTGGGAAAAAGGAAGGGGAACTGTGTATAGGAATATATTACAGATAGATTTTAAAAGAGCATGCAAAAATATGTAAAAATAAGAATTTTCAGGAAACTGCAAATTATTCAGCATAGAATGAGTATGTACTGAAGATGACACCTACGTGTAGACAGAAGTGAAAATACTAAGCGCTCAAGACTTCTCTAACCTTTTTGAACCTCAGTGCCCTCATTCATAACAGAGGTAATAATAGTATTTTTCCTAGAGGGTTTTGTGAATTTTAGCACAATCCATGGAAACTGTCTAGCCAAAAGTTCACTCCATAAATGATTTTGCATTTCTATATAGTGAATCATGTGACACCTCTTAGTATAACTACCAGATTGTCAACTTTGTTTTAACATAATTTATTTATTATAAAAATTAGTTATGTAAACATTAAATTTATGTCTTCAATAAAAAGTTATTTTCTTAGAGAAAATCATCTCTGCTTTAGAAGCTGTTGCCTTGCCTGAAAGAGGTAGGCAAGGCTGCCATCTAGTGGCAGTACCTTAGAACTGCGGACATATGGTCCTCAAAGCTGAGAAAGCATTCAAATTCAAATCACACAAAGTGATCTCATTTGAGAACAAAGAACATCCGACGATTGCTGGATACATCAAATTTGTATTCCTGCTGTGCATTTTATGACAAAATCCTGAATCTGACAATTAAAAAAAAAATGAGTTTAAAGCAGTGCTTCCCAAAGTCACCTTAAAAATGTTGAGATTCCATGACAATGTTTACACACACATATGGAGGCACAAACATACTCATACACAAATATTAGTATAAAGTAACTAGATTTTCTCTCTTGGAAGTGTTGTTTCCTTTTATAAAATCATAGCGATAGTGCATTCTGACTCTTTTTATTTATTCATTTGGAGTTAATGTTATAATTTTTCAAATTGCAGGGCCAGCAGTCTTATTTCAAATCTCAAATTTTCGACCAAAATTATACATTTCTCCCCTAACCAAAAGTTTGAGAAAATCTGGTTTGAAGGAGTCATCTACTCTTAAAACTATTACTACAGCTCTCCGATAACTATTAACCTAGACTACACCACCCTCCCTTTTATTCTCTATTCATGTGAATAATATCCCCTATTGTATTCTATAATAGTCCTTTATTGTTTACCCAGAGCCACCAAGAAGAGACAGCAACAAATAGAACACAAATGAGGACAAGATCTTATTGTTGGCTGACTAAAATGACCATTGTGACAAAATTCTCCTGGATGTCAAGTCCGGAAAAATATTTGTCACTACTAATGAACTGGCAAACCTTCTATATAGACAATGAAATCTATGTACCCCATCTGAGTCTTTATCCGTTGATTCTCTATTTTTTTTCTTACAAAGGGTTTTCCAGTTTACATTGTGCATTCACCATTCATAAATTACTTTCAACTTGAAGCTTCTTTCAGTTGCATTTAAGGATGCTATGATTTGAACGTGTCCCCTGGAGTTCATGTGTTGGAAGCTTAATCCCCAATATAACGGGGTTGAAAATGGGGCCTATAGGAGGAGATTAGGTTAGAAGGACTCTACCCTCATGAATGAATGAATGCTGTTATCATGAGAGTGAGTTAGTTCTAGAGAGAGTAGGCTTATTATAAAAGCAAGTTAGGCCCTCTCCTGCCCCGTTGCTCTCTCGCACGTGCTCTCTTGCCCTTCCTCCTTCTGCCATGCAGCAAGAAGGCCTTCAGCAGATGCAGCCCCCTCAACCTTGGTCTCCTGAACTTTAAGACATAAGTTTATTTCATTCAAAAATCGCCCAGTCTGTGATATGTTGTTATAGAACACAAAACAGGCCAAGACAAAGGACATTTTTTTCTTATTTTCTATTATTAAAAACATGTATTTTAATATTTTGTTTTTTTCCAAACACCATCTTACCTATATTTCATGTTTTATTTTTAAAATTAAAAACATTTTAAATGCCTTAAATTTAGCATTGTAATCTGTGAACTCTATTTTTATTGTTGTTTTATTTTTTAACAAGTAAAGTTTTTAAATTGCCCTATAACTATTATTTTATAAACCTTTCTGTGTAACATCAGACAAATGGAGAACAAGTATAAGAAAACAATGTATATTCTGTTTAGAAAGCACATATTCTGCTCACTGTCCCAAAATCAGTCTTCTGTTTCACTAAAAAATTATCCTCTAACATTATAAGATTTTTATAATCTTACCTATTAATCTGTTTCTTTCTTTCCTTCCTTCCTTCCTTCCTTCCTTCCCCCCCCCCTTTCTTTCTTATTTTATGTTGTTTATTTATTTTTATTTATTTTTATTTTTTGAGGCAGAGTTTCACTCTTTCACCCAGGCTGGAGAGTGGAGAGCAGTGGTGCGATCTCGGCTCACTGCAACCTCCACCTTCCGGTCATTTTCCTTTTAATAGGTGTCATGTGATGACAGGTAGGAAGTCTGCATTGTCAGATGCACTAATGATTATGTAGTAGTTTCAAAACAAAGCTAAAATTACTGAAGAGTGTGTTCAAAAATGAAAATCAGAAGACACACCACTCATCCTCAACTCTGAAGAAAGCAACAAATACATTGTTTGCAATATCATTTTGAGAGTAGGCGCTGGATTTTCTCTAACATAGGTTTTTATACTGATATGAGAGAGATGTTTTATAATGAGAGTTAAATGAGGTTAAAAACAGGGCAAAGGCCATACTTAAAAAAATAAATAGATCAAGACTTTAGAGTTCTTTTGTTTAACAGCCCTTCTGGAGGGTAAATTTTTATGCAGGTCAAGCACTTGAAACCATAATTTATTCGTCAGCATCACTTTCTCTAGCTATTCTTCCTGAAACAGCATCATGATACTTTGCAAAGGAATGTGATTATACAACCTGATAGTACTTGTGTGCACTGATAAAGCAGGAAAAGATGATTGTATTCTTATTCTTTTGCATCTATGAATTTAAATTTCAATTAAATCAGATTAGATATTCTGTTCTATGTCATCTTTATTTAACATTAGTGGTGATTAGTTTCTAATTTCTGTTGCTATTGATATCAACTTTATACCCTCCCATCTGTGATTATAAAGTCGAGTCATTCACACACTCCCATTATATTTATTTGTATTTTAAATTGAAAAGGTGGAGAACTCTTAAAATTTAACAAAGTGTGAAATGTTTCAAATTAGCAGCCACGGTGTTGCAAGTATTAAAGCACAAACTGGGTTGTTGACGTCTTATAGCTGCTAAAAGTTTGAAGCTAATTTCAAATTGTGTTTTATCTTCTCCTTAAAAATAAATGAGTAAATAAATAAATAAAAGATTTTCTAGGTACCTCTGGATCCAGTGGTAATATCTAAGGAAACTAATTAGCAAGATATTTGTATAAGTAGATTTGAGCAAATAAATTTGAGTCATGAACTTAATTTATAATTTTTAAAACTCAATCCTCCAAAAATATACCATCCTACCTTCCTTCATTCTTCCTCATTTTGTTATTTTTCCTTGAATTTTATTGCAGGAGATTGAATCCCAGGTATCCATTTACTCTAGGACTCTTTCTTTATTCCTCATCCTTAGTTTCCCCAGACCCATTTGGTCTCACAATCACTGCCTAGTTTATGACCTAACCATTTCTCAGATGTGTGCATGCAACAGCATCCTAATGGGTCTTTTTGACCAGCAATTTCAACATGCACAAGGCTGCTATGCTGACTTGTCTAAAATGCAGATTTAGTCAGTTCCTTTCATGTCTCCCCATTGCTTAATGATAGAGTCAAGTTTGTTAACATGCAATGAAATAGCTGTTGATTTATTCTGAGTAATTACACTTACTTTTGATTTTCAGAATATAATGGTAAAATTCAGTTCTTAAATGTTACTAAAATTATTAAGGTAATACTAATAATATAAAAAGTAAGTGCCAGTGACCTAATGAAACATTTAAAATAATGAATGGCCTTGTGTAGGAAAAATATGGGCTCAATACAGGTCTCTAATTCATATATATTTATATAGATATCTAATTTACATAGATATATAGATTTATATAAATACGTATATTGCATTTATATGTATACATATGTATTTATATGTTTGTGTGTATGTGCATCTGTGTGCATGTATGTGCACATTAATGTGTATATGTACATCCTGCAGAAAATGTATATGTTTACATACACATATGGGAAGAAGTCATGACACAGATTTCTTGTTCTATACATGCCTTAGAAATGCAAATAATTCCATTGTTTTTACTCAGCTAAATCATTGTCAATGGCTTTGACATCTACGTTTCGAGGATGGCAAGAAATCATTTACATAATCTCAGTTTACACCAATTATTTCAAATTAAGATCATTCAAATCATTTAAAACCAGGAAACTTCAAAATGTAAGTTATTTATTGACCCATTTAATCATTTCAGTTATTTACTACAATGCTATCAACCTAGAATTTAGTAGCAGTTTATCCCATTGCATATGCAGGAGGACAGTATCTTCAACAGAATGTATCAAATTGTCTAACATCATTCATGTTTAATATTTCTTTTGTTCCATTTAAGAAAAAAAAAAAGAAGAAGAAATAACCTTTCCGATGCATCTTAGTTTGTGAGAAACTGTGGGTGGTAGTTTAAAAGGTGGTTAGAAAATTATCCCCTAAAGACATTTTAGGTTAAACAACTTTCAGAATAAGATTAGAACTAACCCAACGGTATTGGAATGAAAGGGTGATGCGGGTGGTAAAGGTGGCTTGTGGCCAAAAACTAATTAGCATTGCATAAATTACTAATCAAATTTCCTTTTTCAAATATAGATATGATTTATTCCAGGGAGGGTCCTGGTATAATTGACCTAAATAATGACCTATTTTTTCTATCTTTCCTGGTATCAAATAAAAGTCTTCTGATAAATGGGAATTTGTCAAGTGAATTTCCTGATATTATTTCATTAACAAATTCATAATTTTGTTAAAACTACAATGCAGAATGAATCCTATTACAGAAACCTTGCAAAATACTGTCAAATTTTATATTATAATAATCTTTCATTTGTATATTTCACTTGTGATAATTAAGTTAATACATGTAAAACAGTTTAGAACAGAATTTGTTAAATGCTAAATGCTTAGAATATGTTAGCTGTTATTTTTACTATTATATGTAGATTCATTCCAGTATACAAAGATCTTGATTTCTAGATACACACATTTAAAATGGAGAAGTATATTTGAAGTCTAGTATGACGTTTGGTTTTTTGTTTTTACTTGTTGAGACTATTGAGCATAAATTATCATTACATGAAATGTTCCCATAGATTATTTTTAATGATTACTCTGCACACTATGTTTAGAAACATGCCTAATTTTTAAAATGACTTTAATCACTTGAATTTACATTGCACATACATTTGTCCACATTTGAATGTTCTTTTAAAACTTTTCAATGTGCTCTTTCATTCATTAAGCCAATCAACAAACAACAGAAATATTATATACTACACGGTCTATGCATACATATTTATGATATCTATTTTGAGGAAGAAGCTAATGTCTAGACATTGAGACCTACGGGAATAAAAACAGTCATTCTCTCTTGTTATATATGTTAAACAGAAACACGTAAGAATTAGAACAAATTCTTCCTGAAAAAGTCAAGGTTGTTTCAAGAAAAAAAAAAAAGGACTTTGAGGGTGAAAAAGAACATATAAAGCAAGAGAATAAAATGATCTATGAGGAAGAAATCATGCTTCAAGCTATCAAGTCATTTTAAAAGTATATTTTTTTTCTTTTCTGTATTTGCAGCACAATTACAAGCAAGTTTTTGTTAAACTACCTTTAATTTAAGAGGGCATTTAAATTGAATGCTGTAACACTTGAGAGCTTGCCCAATAATCCCTGAAGCTGAATAAACTTGCTCATACATGGAAAACTGGGCTATCATTTCTTTGACTTCCAGCAGTGTGGTAATTACATGGGCAATATCTGGACAAAGTGAAGCCAAATAAAGACATTATCAGACATTTTAAGTTCTTAGTGAGCTTCGAGTATTTATACTTCAAAAAAAAAAAAGGTGAACTGAAGGTTTTAAATATATAATGTGGTTATGATGAATTTTAAACCATGCTATTTTATTTGAAGTGTTTTTTGTTTTGTTTTGTTTTGTTTTGTTTTGTTTTTTAATGAAGTCTCGCTCTATCGCCAGGGTGGAGTGCAGTGGTGTGATCTCTGCTCACTGCAACCTCTACCTCCTGAGTTCAAGCAATTCTCCTGCCTCAGCCACCCAATAGCTGGTACTACAGGCACGCGCCACCAAGTCCAGCTAATTTTTGTATTTTTAGTAGAGATGGGGTTTCACCATGTTGGCCAGGATGGTCTCGATCTCTTGATCTCATGATCCGCCTGCCTCAGCTCCCAAAATGCTGGGATTACTGTCCTGAGCCACCACGCCTGGCCCTTAATTTGAAGTTCTAATAATAGAATCACTCTAAAATTTTGAGAGAAAATAAATCCCAATAAAATATAAGGAAGCATGAAAAGAACAATAAGCCAGAAAGCATAATTAGGTGAATCAATCAATGGAATCCAAAAATTGTTCTAGCAGATGATAACTGATTCATTGATCTGCTTGTTAAACGAGATTTTTAGAGATGGTTTATTGCAGAAGTAGTATATGAGTACTGTCTTAGCGCAGGCTGCCGTAACTAAATAAATGTTGATGCCTTCAACAACAGATATTCTCAAGTTTTGTTGAGGGCTCTCTTCCTGGCTTATAAACAACTCCCTTCTGGCAGTGTTCTTACATGGAAGATGGAGAGAGAGCAAACTGTGGTTTCTTTTCTCATGAGGGCACTAATCCCATCATGAGGACCCCATCTTCATAATCTCAGCTACACAGAATTAACTCCCAAAGGCCCCATCTCCAAATACCATCACATTGGGAACTGGGCATAACATATGAACTCTTGGCAGACATAATTAGGCAACAGAAAGTACTAAAAATAGAGTTGTCAGCTATTTATCTTGGAAAGTATTGTACAAATGCTAGGAATCTAATAGAGTGAATGAAATGGGTGAGTAGAATCTCTGCTTCACCACATCCTTGTTGGTGACGGTTGGCAAGTCATTTACTTACCTTCTCTGAGCATTAGTTTCCAAATTTGTAAAATAAGGGTGGTAATAATACCTACCCCAAAAAAGAAAAAAGATGTTTAGGACTGAAAGAGATAAATTACTTATGTGTTTAGTACAGTGCCTGGTGCATAGGAAGTGCTGAATGTATGTTGGTGGGGATTTTTAATTATTATTTACTATACATTAGGAATAAAGTTCAGATAGATTCCTGAACTTCATGACAACTGGCAGTCTTTGAGTCCTACATGTCTTTAGTACCACAGAAGCAGCTATTATAAGAACTCGAAAAGCCTGAGATGTGTACGGCTTTGTAAATTTGGGTCTCTGTTGAATTGATGATGGCTTCATTCACTCATTTAGTCAGCCAGTTTGTATAAATAATTTTTGAGAACCAGGGTTGGATATTTTCCTAGGTTGCCAAAGGCGAACTTCACCATATTCACACTGTTGTTTAGAATTGGAGATCTCAAGTTGAGGACTTTTTTTCTGGAAACGACTCTCCTACTAAAGCAATAGTAAGTGGTCACAGGAGGGTGAAAGTTATATCTTTTGCTTATCTCTAATCATTGTCATTCTAAAAACAATAAAGTCAACATGAAAAGCTTTGGAAACATAGTGGAAATTGAGCAAATGGTTTCATTTTAGAATCATTCTAGATGGTTGAAACTAAACTTTTAAAATTTCAATAGGATTATAGAAGATGTTTATTTTTAAATACATTATCATTAAATGTGGGAGCAAATGGGACAAAAAATAAACTTTTAAATAATCTGTAAAGCAACAACCAAACCTCTTAAAAAGGGTAATAGATTTATGAATAGTATCGGTTCTAATAATTTCCATATATTAAAAATTACTTGAAATCAATGTGTTTCAGCAAGAAATATTAGCATGAAATTACATTTTTTTAAAGAGAACCATTCAAAAATAAGCAGAATGCTTATCAGAATCAAGATTATGAAATATTGCAATTTTGAAATATAATTAAATTTGAAAATTCCAACTATAGAAAATTTCCCAATATAATGACTACCACTTGTACTTTTAAATATATGCATTTATTTAGATTACTTAGCCTGTTCATGAGGACATCCATAGATTCAAAAAATTACTTTCTACCCTTTATTTATAATGCAATTTGGCATATTGTTAAAATTACGCAAAAATATTATTTGTAATTAGTAGAATTGAGAAACTATTTTTGGTTAGTGTAAATTTAGCTTTATGGTCATCTAGCTTTTACATATACATATAAACATATAATATGTGTATACTTCAGTTGTAATATTTAATGATCTTTAAGAGCCTCACATTTTAAATAAAAACCAAGAAAAATGCAGGTGTCAGGAAAGCAGTCTGTAGAATACTGATAATATTCCACTGGGAGCATTCTGTATATTTCAGTCTAGAGGAAATTAATCCCTCTACCTTAATCACTTCTGGTTGGGTTCATTTTTATACTAAGATATAAAGTTCAAATTTAAACACAAATAATATGCAAATAATATTATGCTACCCATTTATCTACAGTAATGCAAAGAAATTCGAAGACTTAACTACTTGGTTTTATTTGTTTATAAATATATGTTATGGTGCTTGCCGTCAAAAGGGGATAATTAAATTTCCCAAGTTTCCTAAAGATGCGACATTTAATTTGCTACACCACCTTACTGTTTCTAATGTTAGTAGTGTGAAAATGTACTTCCCCTTTTTTGTCCCAGAAGTTCACATGGCCAATTGACTTGAAAAAGAAAAAAAAAAAAAAAATAGGATGGTATTGGAACGTGCATTGTCTTTGTAAGGGAAGCACAATATTTTTAATTTTTCATGGATTCTGAGACAGATTGGCTCCGCTTGTAGCATCTGAAAGTTACAACCCAGACAGTCCTTATATAATTACCTCAAGAACCTGTCATTTAATTCCATCATTCCTGAAATTTAAAGCTTGTGCTACTTCTAAGCTAACTCCTTGTGGGAACTGATAAAGATTTTATCAGTTAAATTTAATCTTCATCAGAGAATAAACCTGAAGAGAGATTTGTGAAATCGGAAGTACAGTGGTCACCCTTTGGCCGCGGTTTCACTTTCCATGGTTTCAGTTAACTGCCTTCAACTGCGGTTGAAAAATATTAAATGGAAACTTCTAGAAATCAACAATTCATACGTCTTAAATTGCATGCCATTCTGAGCAGCGTAATGGAATCTCATGCAGCCTGCTCCATGCCTCTCGGATCCTGAATCATCCCTTGGTCCAGCATATCCACTCTGTTGAAGCCACCTGCCCATAAGTCACTCAGTAGCTGTCTTGTTATCAGATCAACTGTGGCAGTATTACAGTGTTTGTGTTCAAGTAACCCTTATTGTAATTTGGATCCATAGTGGATCCAAAGTGCAAAATTATTGATGCTGGCAATTCAGATATGCCAAACAGAAGCCATAAAGTGCTTCATTTTTAGTGAAACAGTGGAAGTTGGTACTTGAAAAGAAAATGTATACATATATATATATATATATATGTATGTATATATCTTGTATGATGAGGTTTATAAGATCTATGGTAAGAATGGCTCTTCTATTCATGAAATTGTGAAGAAGTGAAAGGAAATTCCTGCTGGTTTTGCTGTTTCATCTCGAATTCTTTATCATAGGAATGTTTGTATAAAAAAACATAGTATGTATTGGATTGGGTACTATCTGCACTTTTAGGCATCCACTGACGATCTTGAAACATACCTTCTGAGGATAAGGGGGATCTACTGTAACAATTTTAAACATTTATCAAAATTTGCTGTGTAGGAGATCTGTGTTCTAAAAGCTGTTAATTTCAAAGATGTTACCAGAGACAAAATAATAGAGATTTGGAGTTTGGAGAAATAGGCTTGGTCCCTTTTTAAAAGTCACCATGTTACGTAAGTTGTTTTAGCCAGCTGAGCCCTATGATCTTATAATACAGGGGGAAATAAATGCCTCATTTATTTCACAGGGCTGCTGTAAAGATCAAATAAGATAATACAGGTGTGACAGCTCTTAGTAAACTTTAACCATATAAACATAAATGTTATCATTTGTTTAATGGATATGATACTGCTTAGTGACTCCTATCTAAAAATTAATCTCAGCTGTACTTCTAGGGATTTTTGTTCTACAATTCAGTGTGTGATTTTGTTTAAAGGGGAGCCATCACTCATTAAAGTATGGTTGATGTTCATGCTGTTCCCATTTGTCCGGTTTTTTACCTATCATCCACTGATAGTCATTCATGAACATTTAAAATGTACCACAACAGTCTGCTACAGCACGGCCTGTCTTGCATCCCCCTAGCTCATGCTGGGCTTTCACAATGGAGCCTGCTGAGACAAAACAGTTTCACAGTCTTCTTAGGGTGAATTACTTTCCATTTATCCAGGATAAATCAAATTCTAAGCAACTCATAGCAAAAGCCTCCTTAAAACAAAACAAAAACAAAAACAGAAAAATAATAGAATAAAGCACACAGATTTTCTTTGCAAACTCTAACATACCTATTTCTGGTAATGAAAATGTGAATGAAACAAGGAAAAATAAAATGATAATTACAAGTGCAATATTTCATAATACAGTTGCTATTTCCCATTTAGATTTCATTAGAAAAGATGATTTGTAAAATAAATACAGTTACAAATATTTCCATTTTGCAGTAGCATTACAATTTATCATTGGGAGCCCAAATATCAGTTAAAATACAAACAGATGTGGCTATTTTAAAGTCACGTATATTAATAAATCTGTTAGGTTGGTGCAAAAGTAACTGTGGTTTTTACCATTCCTTTTAATGAAAACAGCTGTATGGCTCAATTTGACCACACAACTTCAATAAGTAGCATCTTGAAAATCCAATGTTAAGTATCATCTCTGAATAACTTTATTACAAAAGAGAAAAGTATCCATGACACTCCAGCAACTGAATCCCCTGAAATAGTCCCCACATTCTAGTGAGTAGGCCTAATGTTTTTCCACTTGGTAAGGACTTAACTTTCAGCCTACAGACAATCATGAGAATGGCCCAATGAGGGGTAGCATGCTTGCCACATGGAGATTCCAGTACATGGAAGGCCAAACAAAGACGAAATAGTAGATGGGATTCATTTTGATAAAGTTATTTTGGTGTCATACATTTGAAGGTTTATTCTTATTTCTACCAGTCTTCCTGAGATTTAGCTTTCTAATTTGCAAAATGGGTATAATTTACCTACTTCATCAGGAATCTGTAAGGGCTGAAAATATTTGTAGATGAGATAGCCTGGCAGGAACTGAATGGGTCAGTAGAAGTTACTAGGCCATTATGTCTGAGAAAAGATAGGAAGTTAGACATAAACGAAGCCCAAGATATAAAAAATACAGTGACCCAAGTCACGCATTATTTATCGATCATAAAAAATTGAGCAAACAAGAAAAATCTTATTTGTTCCAGTAATAGGAGGGTATATTCACAAGTCATGTGTTTTTCTATGAATTAAAGAATCCAGATAGGTAGCACCTCATCCTTATTCAAAATGAAATGTCTTAGGCAAAGAATTCAGATCTCTCAGTGGGAAAATTGTCTTGACATGGATTGCCACTGAATATATATTAAAGTAAGATGCCAATAGTAGAATTCCTAGTGAGTCACACTAAATAGTCAACCCCTATGATCCTTGGGTGTACATAGAAATTGTCTTGTCTTTGCTTTAACCATGTACCAAATGACTGTCCCTTTTCATGTTTCATGAATAAATTCATAAGTTTCATGAACTTATTTGAAAATTCTGAAGTGCCTCTTCCATAATGGCAACAAGAAACATTGTGTCCATAAAATTATATGCATGGATTTCAGTTCAATGACATTTTTTTTTTTTTTTTGAGACAGGATTTTGCTCTGTCACCCAGGCTGGAGTGCAGTGGTATGATCTTGGCTCACTGCAGCCTCAACCCCCAGTACTCAAGCTATCCTCCCACCTCAGCATACTGAGTAGCTGGAACTACAGACACGCGTCACCATCCTCAACTAGGTTTTTGGTGGTTTTTGTTTTGTTTTTGTATTTTTTGTAAAAACAGGGTTTTGCCATGTTGCCCAAGCTGGTTTCCAATTCCTGGGCTCAAGCAACCACCTGCTTCAAGCCTTCCAAAATGCTGGGATTACAGGCATTAGCCATCGTGCATGGCTGGCAAAATCTTAAGAAGGGGTAATTTGTAAAACCCAATCCTGACTCATTTCAGAAATAATTTGTCACAGAAAATGATGCATCTATCACCTGTCATAATTGCCAGCAAATATTATTTAAAAGCATATATCCAGGTAACAACAAGATACAAGCATTGTTTAAAAATATGACCACTGTTGATGGTGCATAGACAGATTTTATTCTAAAATTCTGATGTTTTAATTTTAGTAGAGATGTACGGTGGCTTGTGTGGTTAAGGATGTAGAGATGATGTCTAAAATGCATTTCTGCTAGTTGATTGGAGGGAAAATACTCACCCCACATTGACGTTAAGTTTATGATACAGTGTTGCAAAAGGGAGGAATGCAAGCAAGCAGCAATAAGAGCCAGCAGATCTGCATTAACATTTTATACGTTGAATTTAATAATGTATTCTTCATGCTAAATAACATTCTGAAACTTATTTCATCTGATTTGAGATGTGATTTGAGAACTGCCAATATGTTAAGCAATCTGCTGCAAAATTGTCTGTTTTCATCTAAGTACCTCTGTATCATCTTTAGCTCTGCTGTGTACTGATTTTTTTATGCAGCCCTACTCAGTAAATCAGAGAGCTTAATCTTATGTTTCCAGTAGCAACAGTATGCTAGGGGGATTATTTTGGCTACATTTTGAGGCCAGTAAGAAAAGGCAAATGTCAGCATCAGGGCAGACACTCTGGTAGGTGCAAATAGTGCACCTGCCTGGAGAACCAATTAGATTAGACAGTAGAAGCAAGGCAACAAGTGGGAGGCAACTGCCAACAAGGTGGGATTTTGAGTCTGGAGAATGCCTGTCCATTTCATCCACTGCTGGAAGATGCATTAAATATTTCACTGGTAAAAGTTTATTCTTTTAGGTCTTGTGTTTCCCAAATGGCTATTCTTATTAAAATATAAGCACCACAGGGAGGGTCAAAGGCTATGCATTATGTCAGATTTATACAGTTTAACATGAATGGGTTCATGAGAGCCAGTCCTTAGAAAATATTTTGATAAAGGGAGTGGTGAGGGAATACTCTAAAGGAGAGACACATGTTTGTGTGTGGGGAGGAGGCTGGGGGTGTCACCGTGTAATGAATATTTCATTTTACCACTTCACTGTTTTGCTTGACTAACTGCCCAGATGTGAGAGTTGCAACCTTGTTTGAGAGCTCCCATGTGGTTTTAGTTCTCCTGCGGTAATATTTGAGTTTCTGACCCTAAAACCTCGATTACTTAGGCACAATAGCATTGGGTTGATTCGTTTCATTCCAGAGACAAGTCGTGGTCCAATAGAAAAGACAACAAGTAAAAATCAGTTCCAGTACTGACTAGCTGCAGGACCACTTGACCCTAACCAGCCCATGATCACCCTCTGGTACGTGACTCCCAGTCTCAGAATTGTTCTGTCATAGGTACCAGATTCCATGCTTCATTAGTATCCTGTAGGCTGGTCTAACGCAGGCCTTATACTTGGCTGAATGCAGTGTATAAATATGGTAACACCTGGACATACACATAGGGAACCCAGAGACAAGAACAAATAAATATTTTTAGTACTGATATTTACATACAGTTTTCTCTTTGCTTCTGTTAAGAAGAAATTTGTTTAATTATTTTGAAATTGTACTTTTTATAAGAAAATAGATACAATTATAATCATTGGCAATTTCCTGATCAAATTACATAAAATTGGGTGGACCTTAGTTTAGGAATTTATAAAAAGAACAGTGATCATTAAGAAGGAATGAGAACAAATTTACTGAAAATATGTTATGGGAGGAGTAAGTAAAATACAGAAATGAAAATAAACTTATTAGATTTAAGGGAAAATGCCAGTTGGTTAACCAGGTAAAGAAATAGTGGTATTTCTATGACTAGGTATAAGCAAAAAGAAACAGATATACAGTATATCTTAAGAGACACTTTTGTGGAATGTACATTTAAAAACAGGTTCAAGGAGTGTATATTTATTTACATGGTAATAAATATTCAATGAAGCCATCAGCTTGCTGGTCATGGATAGTTCACATGTAGAGAAGTTTTTATCTGTACAGTTCACCAGATCCAGGTTAAAACACGTTTTAGAACAAATAGAGCCAAGCAGAAAAATAGAAAATCATCTAGGGAAATATATTTTGCTAGTAAAACTTATACAGAAGTGGCCTTTGACATATGACAAAGACTATGCTAAGGTAGAGAGAATAGTTTGTCATAAATACCAACCCAGAAGTGAAGTTTGGGGGCAACAAGTGTGGAAGCTGTAAGAAGGTAAGCGCTTTATAGTACTTGACCTCAATGAATTCATTATCTAAATAATTCAAACTTTTAGACTGAAAGCAAAAAAATCATTAGGACAGGTAAATGCACTAGAAAAATACACACGTGGCATGTTAGAGTGTTTTGAAAGAAGACTTGAAAGCAAGACTGTTGGAAAGAAAACATAATTTTTTATTCACTGGGTACTGTGACAGTAAGAAAATTAATTATACAAATTCCATTTAAGCGAGAATGAATGTTTTTGAACTGTTATAGAATGAAAAATAAACATTTAGGGACAAGAACTAAAGGAAAGGCTTTGAAAAATAATGGGTGAAAAGGGTCTGGAACATAGGTGATAAGGAATGATTTGCTAAGAACAAAATGAATAAACTCTATGAAATATAAATTAGTCTATTGACAAATACCTAGAGGAAAGCTAAAGCAATTGATCTTCAACAAAAATAATGTTAATAGAAATATCTTCACACTATAAACAAAAAAGGATAATTTTAGGTTTTTAGGTTATACTATACTCAATATTTTTAAAAATGAATATGAAATTTATTTATTTGGAAACTCATTTTTTTTTGCCTGTCTTCTTGTTTTTGATTAATTGGTTGATTGGTATTTTGTAGTGCTTAAGCTAGAATAATTCTGGTTTGCAGTATCTTTTGTGAGGAAAATAAGAGTTTGGTCAGAAGTGCTATCACTGGTCTTGCCTAGTAATATTTCAGTGTAAGTGACTTTCCTGAAAATCAACAATTTGTTGTGAGAACCTTTACACTACTTTCCAGTTTTAGTCCTTTTAAGCCTGTTATTCATCTGAGCAGTTAAATATTTTGTCTTGCTTTAATTTCAATGAAACTGAACCTTCACTGGTGCTAAAATTCTGTGCACTCCAGAAATCTGTGAAAATTAAAAAGAATTGAAGATGATCCATTTTCTTAGAGTATGTACTTTTGGAAGTCTGGACAAGTGGGAGTATATTTAAAATGCAAATATTATACTTGAGATGCTAAAATAATTTACATTCTGAGGCTGCAGTTTAAATATAATTGCATTACATTAAAACACAGTTGGGTTTATGGTGTGATATAAATTTGGTTTATTTTTTGCAGATTTATGGTGACTAGGATTTTGTTTTGATCTTGTAGTATATACAGAAATTTCACCACCATCACTTATAATTTGTGAAGCTTTAGCAGCAACATTTGTAAACACAAGGGGATGTTTTCACTTTTTAGTTGGGGAAGAGCAGATGGTTGGGATTAAGGGAATCACTCCTTCGTGTTTAATAATGCAGCAGGGAAGGCAGTGGCAAGCTAACTTTTCACCAAGAGAGAATAATTTTTCAGAGCATCAGCTGGATCTTTGCTAGCTAGAATAGAGCCCCTTCAGATGTGTACCATCTGCATGGGAGTGAGTCACAGCAAAAGATCTAATAATACTTGTAAAATACACTTTGTTCCCAGTGAATTCTATATAGAGAAAATAATCTCTGTATTTGATGGAAGGGACTGATGAGCAGAAATTTGCATCTAAGTAGCAGATTGTCAAATAGAAATTTAGTAAGACCACAGAACAGGCATAGGCCAGGCAATGAAACACAAAAGAAACCAATTTTTAAAAATCAGGTAACTTCCTGGATTCATTATAATGTATAGAAAGACTTAATAGAAATGAAAGATGATTTTCAAATAAATATTATTTAAAAATAATGTAAAGAATTGATTTGTAGTCATCCAGCAAGTGTTTGCAAAGAGTAAATTTATAATATGATTTTTAAAAGGATGAATTAATTTTATATTATATAACAAGATGGAAAACAGAATATTGATAAAACATTATTATCTAATGCAAACACAAGAAGAGAGAAAAATTGTAGAGAAATAACAGGTTTTTAATGATCAGAGTTTCACTGTAATTGATGATTATTAAAAAGAATTTGATAGACTGAAGATGAAGTGATTCTCTCAACATGTACTCTTTCACATCCACTGCTAAGAAAAATGCAATACAGTTGACCCATTTAATGGTCATCTCAGTTTGGCTCCTTAACACAAAATTCTACAGGAGCTGCTTTCAAGCCATCAGTGATGCGAATAGAAGGAAAAAAATTACTGTAACCACAGAGTTAGTAACTGAAGAGAACTTTTGCCCACAGGAATCATAGGTTAGAGGATGGAATTTAACTGTTTTTCATGGTTTTGGGTCAACAATACCTTTATATCTAGACCTTCATGGAAACAAGAAAAAGCATATATATTGGTGAGTATGATAGTCTCATACTCATGAATTTAGGTAAGAAATATAACTTGAGAAACTGCCTCAATGATAAATTTTTGAGTTCTGGATTTTTATTATTATTATTATACTTTAAGTTCTGGGGTACATGTGCAGAACGTGCAGGTTTGTTACATAGGTATACACGTGCCATGGTGGTTTGCTGCACCCACCAACGCGTCATCTACTTTAGGTATTTCTCCTAATGCTATCCCTCCTCTAGCCTCCCAACCCCTGACAGGCCCCAGTGGGTGATGTTCCCCTTCCTGTGTCCATGTATTCTCATTGTTCAATTCCCACTTATGATTGAGAACATGTGTTTGGTTTTCTCTTCTTGTGTTAGTTTGCTGATTTTAAAGGGACTCCAAAGAGCCTGTATTCTGTCTGCCTAAGTGCGTTCCCAGTGGCCAGTGTCATGGTTCCTGCATTTCGGTTGCTATTTTTCCCTATTTTATTTGAACATGGCTTTTATATTTTTCCATTTATTTTGTGCATTAATACACATCCTGATCTTAGATGCTTTCCTTTTAATAAGATTTTTTATTTTATTTTATTATACTTTAAGTTTTAGGGTACATGTGCACAATGTGCAGGTTTGTTACATATGTATACATGTGCCATGTTGGTGTGCTGCACCCATTAACTCGTCATCTAGCATTAGGTATATTTGTTTGAAAGTTTAGGCACTAACATTAAAGAAAAATCAAAGCAAGATTTTTACTTTTGAATACCATCTCTGTCAATTAAAATTCTAGAGCCTCAATTTTTTCATCTATAAAATGAACAGTGTATCAGATTATTATTAGTACAGCAACCATTGCAAAATGTATATCTGTGTTCTTAGCCTTTGTGAGAGATTTCTATCGTCATAGAGCATTTGTTTCCAACTTAAGTGTGAACTAAAGAATTGTTCCTAGTGATCTGCAAATAGAAATGTGTAAGAGGCATTATCGGCACGCAGAATAAAAAGAAACACATAAGACATTGGGTGCTGCTGTGATTCATAGAATAAAAAATTACTACTTTCTAAAATATCTGCTGTAAAATTAAATACATTTGAGCATTTGTCAAGTTTTTCATGTTCCAACATGATAAGGCTTTGAATCTCTACATTATAGGGTACTAAGCAGTAGGAAATCAGATGAGAAAATTTATGTTATCTGTTAACTGGGTCAAGGACTCTTTCCAAATACTTGAAATAATTCTCATTGTCACCCCTTCCCTCATATGAACAGATGGAGGCACAACTGCAGAAACACAATCGAGATTTATTTCTGTTAATCATTAGACAAATTAATACAGGTTAATTGAAGATTAACATTGGAGTTTTATCAGCTGAATATAGTGAGTGAAAAAAAAAGGTAAAGCAGATTATAGTTAAATATCCCAAGGATGTATTTCATATCCTGGCTATTGCTGGTTACATATTTGCTGATGTAAATTCTTAAAAACAGTAATTATAATATCAGATTTCTCAGCCTTATTCTTTAAAATTATAATCTTTGAAATATTTATATTGTTAACCTGAGAATAGTTCAAAGGTAATTGAAAATATTTAACATAACAAATGGACAGATTCTTAAAGATACTACATTTGCCTGACTCAAAGCCTAAGGAATCTCATGAAGTTAGAACATAACAATTTTTATCCTGAATGAAATCAGGGTTAATAAAATATGAAATTCCCTAGTCTTAATTAACTGAAATTATTTATTTATTTATTTATTTAAACAAAATATTGAAATAGATGTAACAGTGAATTCAAAAGCCATTGAAAATATAATTATATTTTTCATGTTTTGGGGTGGAAAGAGCAGGCAATAATTGTTTTGTTATCCCTAAAGTAACTGGCAGAGATGTGAATGACTATAATGAAAAATATTTTAGAGAGTTAGAGAGAAAGCAATAGAAGCAACTTCATGTGAGTGTGTTATAGAAGTAAAAAGAGAGAGAGAGAATACATTTGTATTGAAGCATTCATTTATGTTAGATAAGGGTATAAGAAATACATATGTGACAGAAATGCAAAAAGACAGAGAGCATATGACACAGTTACCATTCTGTTTTTACTTATTAGTGAGGTTTTTTGTTTTCGTAAGTCTACTATATTTAAAAATGCTTTGTTTATAAAATGCAATGACAAAGAGCCTAGCCTCTACATTCTGTTGTATTTGAAATATTATAACCTGGGGCTATGGGTTCATACATTAGCTATGCTTAAAGTGTGCTTGTTACTACTTGGCACCGTCAGTTTTAATGCAGCTTTTGTTAGCTTCAAACACTGAAACAAATAGAAAACAATCAGGCTCTAGTGGCTTGGAAACCTAGACAGCAGCCCAGCTTTCATTTATTAGGACTCTGGGAAAATAAATTTAAAAGGGGAAAATTTTCAAATCTGCTTTCAAGTTACATTTAACAAGTACTTCTCCCAAGGATCTCCAAGCCCTTTTTACATGCATTTATTCTGCTACTTGATAATACAAATTGAAGTAGGAACTAATGCGTTTCAGTACTGAAGTGTCTATTCAAATCATTCTTAGGGCTGAACAGAGCACCAGTAGTTACAGATGAAATCACAGGGTTTCATCTATTAGAGTAGATGGGTATGGAGGTGCCCTAAGGTTCACCTTTAGAAATCTTTGTATTATTTAGTACAGTAGAATATCCACTGGCCTAGATTGTCCACTGAAAATCATTTTATGACTTCTGATATTATCCAATTTAAGAACATGGCGAGACTGGCAAAATATGCAAACAGTTCACAGAACTATATTTGAATGCTGTATTATTTCTAATGTTCTGTCAATATTTCAAATATCTTTATCTTATCATTTTGTACGTGGTATTTGGATGGGTAGCTCCTGAAGAAATTAGTCATTCTTCATAATATAACTGCAAAGATTAAGCTAATATGTGTAGTATTACTTAGAATTCTTATAAGGTGGGTGCAAAGTATAGGAATTGTCCTGTTTAAAACCTTTTATATCCTAGATTATAATTGTCCAGTGTAGTAGAAAACTTACAATGAGAATAAAAGATAAAACCTGATACAGTTTCTGAATCTCTTCGGTCACAAGGAGGGACCATATAGTCTAAGTTGAAATAAAAAGTAATATTTAAGCGCAATATGTTATTTATTCTTAAAATAAAAACATTAAACAAGTGCATATCTTCATTAACGAGATTTTAAAGTGTTACACTTTTTTTCTTTTGGTCCAGGAGGCTTTGATCGATAAAAATAATTTTGTCTCTGTGAGATATTAAATACCAAATAATAAAACTAATTTTATGTTGTGCATTTTCTGTTACCAACAATGGACTTGGTCCCTAAAAATCACCATACCATATATGTCATGTATTTTTTCTTCACCCTAAAGTAAGTTTTGCTACTATTAAATTAATTACTATATGATTTATCATGACATAATTATTTTATATTTTTGCTTTCAGCATATTTATTTATCTGAAAAATATGTATTATGCATTCTTGGCCCATCTTTCTGTTGGTTTATTTATATATTTTATTTTATTACTTTATTTTATTTTTTGACTGTCAGTGTTCAATTAAGAGTAATTCATTTGAGGTATCTTATGAATCATACTACCTACCTTGACCTTAGTTTATCTCTAAGGGAAGAAATTACTAATATACAAAATCAGCCATAAAATATTTCTAGTTAAATTTAGACCATAAATGAAAAAATGTTATAGTTTTTAAATAAATGATTTAATAGTGAATACTTTTAAGGAAATATATTTAGAAGAAAAAAGTAATAATTACAAAAAACAAAGCATATGCTGTTTAAAAAGTTAACAGCTTTATTGATATAAAATGGTGACTGATATTTTTAAAACTGCATATAATTAATGTGTGCAAATTGATGAGTTTGGACATAAGCATTCACCCATGAAACTATCACCACAAGCGATTGAACATACCCATTGCCTCCAAAAGTTTCCTCATGCTCCTCCTCTTTTTTTGTGGTAAGACCACTTACCATGAGATCTACCCTCACAACAAAATTTTCAGTGCACAGTGCAGCCCAGTTAACAAGGCAGATTATAGAACATTTCCATCATCTCAGAAAGTTCTATTGGACAGTGCTGATCTAGAAACATTTGATGATTTCACAGTAGAATTATTGCTCTGTTGCCCATGCTGGAGTGCAGTGGCCCAATCTTAACTCAATTAAACCTCTGCTTCCCAAGTTCAAGCAATCTCCCAACCTTAGCCTCCCTACTAGCCGGGACTACAGGCATGCCCCACCACGCCCAGCTAATTTTTGCATTTTTAGTAGAGACAGAGTTTCGCCATGTTGGCCAGGCTGGTCTCAAACTGCTGACCTCAAGTAATTCGCCCACTTTGGCCTCCCAAAATCCTGGGATTACAGGTGTGAGCCATGGCATCCGGCCTTGAATATATTCTTGATATATAAATAGGAATAAACCAGAAGTTCTGAAAGTTTTCTTTGTAGATTAACTAAGGCCTTCTATTGCTAAGGATTTCAGTAGTATATGTGATATTGTAATGTTTTATGGAGAGGGGAGAAAAGAAAAATATGACACTTAATGAAAGTGCACAAGATTGTCAAGATTTAAAAAAATGCTGTATACAATAAGTAAGTACACATAAGAAGCTTATACAACTCTTAAATCTATATGGTACTTTGAAGGTTAGATACAATCTTAAATTCATCTAAGTCTTCTTAGCACTACAGTCATGCTGTGCAATAATGCAAGATAACTGCCTTGATGTGCTTGTCTAGATAGATACATATCTTAAATGTTATTTATTAACACAAATCTGAATGTAATGTGCATGTTTATCTCTTCGCAAATCACATTTTTATTCTATATCTTGCTTGTTTGTTTCATCTATGTGCCACTGATATTTTAGATTCCAACTCTCCAGAGATTGTATGATAGTGGAAAACAAATTATCAAAGCAATTAAAATGTTTTGATACCTATAGGAGCTAGAAATCTGTGCTTTTAAAATTAATTATTAGTTTCAACTCCTGAAATGTAGACAATACTAAAGGTAATCAAGCTGTTAGAATGTACTATTTTGAATCAAAGGACATTTTTGTCAAAAGTGTATCTTAAAATCTGAAGCTATTGGAAAGTCTTATTAAACTTCCATAAAAACAAAACATTTAAAAGCAGCGAAGTTGATTAGACAGTTTTCCCCTTTGATGAAAATGATACAAACCTAATCAATATCTGCTAAAACTTAAATAATAGTACTTTTCATAATGTGTTTAATATTGGTTAAAACCATCTTTTAGTTATATATTTTGGAAAATGTGATTAAATGCTGACCAACTCTAAACATTTATTCTAAAATTCTTGTAATAGAGGTTTTTAATGAATGAAAATTACAGATTCTCTTTTTGTAACATTTCTTTAGCAATTTTACATATAGCTTTAGATTACATCCTAAATCTAGCCATGTTGGTCTTTGCTGCCATGGGAGACTCATTTCAGGAGACTTCAGACCGACACGGTGGTAAATATTTGTCATTCTTTCTCCCATTCTAGACATTGTGCTAACTAAAAAATAAAATAAAAATAAAAAACACAAGATCATCATTTTGAAAAAGCATTTACAAAAAAGCATCTAAACTTGACTTCAGCATTCAGGCTGGGCTTTAATCTTGCTTAGAAACTCTCATACACCTTCCCATCAAGCCAAACACTGGAGACCTAGAAACGTGAAGAAACCCTGAAATGTACCTAAAAATAAGCACTCTTTTTCAGGTTCCTCCGGGATAGTAAAATCTCTGGAATTTCTAGGATTAATAATATTTAGAATTTTTTAGATATCATTTATTTCTATATTTTATGTAAATTAATAGTTTCATCCACTTGTTTCATTGTAAAGTCTGTTCCAATATTCTACGTATGGAGGAAGATTTCATTGGTTTTAACCATAATTTACTGTGAAAAAAGAACAGGAAGGTACAGAGAAAACACCACTGCTCTGGTAATAATAAGACTTAAAAGCTAGTACTCAATATTTTGTCTACTTAATTGGTCATTTAAATAAAATATTTACTGACATCCACTGTGTGTCAGAACCTCTGTTCTAGGTGCTGATAATATAGCAGAAAAAAATTTTAAAATTCCAGTATTCAGTGAATTTACATTCTAGTAATTATTGTGGAAATTGTTTCATTGCCATTCTCTATATTTATCTATATAGTGTATACATTTGCATACCATGCATATACTTAAGTGTGTGTGTATATATATATAGATTTATTATACACACATAGACATATATATCTTTTAGTCAAAAGGCATTATCAATATATATAGAAGAACTCTATAGTATGAAAGAAAATGCCCATTTTATTTGTTACCTTTTACTAATCAAATCATTCATAACCCTTAAGAGTTATATTGAATTTTCTATTTCAAGTACTGAGTTGCACAAAGAACTATTGTCTCTAGATTTCCTGTTGTGTAACCCATGAAAAAATTGACCTTTCTTTATTGTCATATTGCATTTAAGGAAGATACCTGGTTTCTTATCCACCCACAGTTTATTTTTGGCAATGCAACCTATTCATTTTCTTTTACCCTTTGATCGATACCTTTTAGAACTACTTAATATAAAAGTGATATTTGTTACAGCACAAAGTTAGCAATTACTCAGCCTGAAGGCCACTATTAGGTCTTGGCTGTCTTTTAAGGACTGAATTATAACATTATATGATGGTCGGAATTACAGTCTTTTAACCTGGAATGGATGTTAAAGATCGTCTGGTACTATCCTGTCATTTCACATAGTGTTAGCCATCGAGCACAAGGTCACACAGCTGGTAGCAGAGCTCGAACTCTGTTCAGAGCCCAAAACTGTTTCTGCATTCTTTCTGTCCTTAAAATCCTCATTTATATGAATTAATATTATTCCTTCTTATTTCATTTTCCCTGTTCCTAATGTTAACAATAAAAGTGTACTGCCTTGGCAAAGCTTGTGAGGCATTCTTACCATGCCAATACCCACAATTATTTTCTGTTAAAATTATATCCCCTAAAAATCACATGCTTTGAAAAAAATTAAAAATTAAAAAATATATGTCAAATTTATAAAAATTTCAATTGATTTTAGATGTATAGGATTCTAGTAAAAATAAATGTTCTAGAAAACAGCAAAAATAACCATACATTTAAAAAAATATTTTAGGAAATTTATAATTGACCCTCTTAGATATCAGTATTTGAGTCTAATGCACAGAAAGAATTAGCTAAATTTAAAAATTTATTTTTAACCTGCCTAGAAATTATGTACATAGTTAATTTAATATTAAGCCTTAAAACATTTTAGGACAACTCTGGAAATTTTAAAGAAGTTTGTCTATTTCCTTAGATAAAATGAAATAAAGTGTTTTTATTCAAAAATGTAGCACAAACATCTTAAAGCTAAGAAATATTTAAGTTTTGGTGCAATTCTGTGAGAAAGTAAAGCTGATTTATTTGATATATTAATAATATTTCAACTTTCAAATACAAATTATTGCTTAGTATCTTGCTGATCTATATCTTTTGCCATTTTAAGCATTTTTATATGTTTGAATGCCGAAATGTACCCTGCCTCTCCACAATAATCATAGAATTCTAGACACAGAAAGAACTTAGAAAATCATAGATTAATAGGCTTTTTCAGGTGAACTAGCTGAGGTCCTAAGAGATTCAAAGAAGCACCTATAACTTTGTAAAGTCCATTAGGGTAGGAACAATATCTGTCTTGTTCGTCAGCACTTTGCCTGCCTGCAATAGAGTAAGTGCTCATTAAATATTTGTAACATGCTGTATGAATTAGTAAATTAATTACACCTAATGCTAAGATGTGTTAAACTAATGAAGGTACTTCATCTGATTCCAGAGACTTGATAGCAAGAATGTTTATGTCTTTTAAGTTTGAGATTCTTACAACTTTGAACATGAGGTATGCATTCAAAAGTTGATCAGAAATAAGGATGCTGAAACAAGGAAGTTTTCTAAATGCCTCGTGATTCACAGTATGCTTTTAAGTTGTTTTTTTTTAAAATACGGTTAACTTTCAGAATACAACACATGATAAGATACAAACATAATACAAAAATGGCTTTTGAATCAGTATGAATTGTTTTAAAATTGTCTGTACATCAGTATCATGATATACTTACTCTATTAATACAGATTATTTGGTGTTGACTCTATAGAAATGTAAAGATTAGTCTTGTCAAACCAATTCAATTTACTTGTAGGAAGGAATGGAGGGGTAGTTAGATGGGGGAAGAATAGCAACGATTATATCTTTGACTTTGAACTAAGTTCTACAGATATGATCATTGAAATTCGAGAACACGAGAACACAGGAGATGTAAAGATAGAAAGATAGATAAATACCATATAAATCATTGCCTCCATATGTATATATTCATATACATACCTATATTTATATATATATATCTACCTATCTTTTTATGTTAAGTGCAAAAAGTAATTAATATACTGTGCATGTATGTATGTGTGTGTGCATATATATATATACATACATGTCATTTGCTCCCAAGTGGAATACATGAGAAATGAGATTGTGTGATGATGTTTGCTATAGTGAATATTTGGAAATATTATTTTTGAAATATGGCTATACATGATATATTAATTGTATATCAATTTATTTTCTCTTTTACTGAGAGAAAATTTTTATCAGATGGGTATTTATACTAAATTCGTTGAAAATGACCCATTATATTGTAATCACAATACATTAACTCAATGAACTACTGTTTTTCAAAATTTCTGAATGTGTAACATCACAGAAAATATGAAAAATCTTTATTTCATAGAGTGTTTTTGTTTTTGTCATTTAAATACTTCCCATTTTAGATATACTCAAAGATCCTATTTAAAATCATCATATTTGTATAGAACAAAATCTTTACTCAGCTTTTTCTTTTTTAGGCTAATTTACACTATTTAAAAAAAAACCGTTTATATTCAGGTTAATGAGTATTTGAATCTGTTTATCTGTTTGTTTCTTTTTTTTTCCTAGCCCATGTCTCTATGCTAATTCTATACTTCTCTTTTGGAATTCTTTCTTTGTGTTCATTTACTATGCATTTGCAAGAGTGATTTTCATGAGCTTGTTGTTTATATTACTTCATATTCTCTTCTTAATTGTGTCTGTTTTTCATTTCTGTTTCTTTTAGTCATTATCCTCACATCTTCTATTTATGTATTTAAATTTATTTAAACAGAAGTGTGATTTAAAATAGATGCAAAGTCAGCTGAAATCTTAGAGCATCCAGAAGAAATTCAAAGCAAATCAAATTAAAACTGTCAGCAGGAAAATCCTTCAAACATTGTTCTGTTCAGTGGCTACTATTGTAATTTAAACTTTCACTTAGAATTAAAAGCAATTATCATTAAAGACATTCAATTTTTTACTTTTTCTTCAAATATAGCAATGTAGGTCTGTTGATGCTACAAAGGTAAATTTGTTTAAGAGTGTACAGTTGAAGCTTTAAATAAAATGAGGTTATTTAAAACCATTTTAATTTATGTTCTGATGCTCCCTGTTTTTAGAATGTGTTTGAGAACTTAATTATCTTGATGACTACCATAAAGTTATTGGACAAATTACCCTAGGAAATATAAGAACATACTTTAGGACCAAAATTAACTAGCTTTTGCTCAGTGGAGTTCTAGCAAGCAAACTTCATTTTGAACGAAGTAACTAAATATTGACTGAGAGAAAAATGGAAAAGATTACGACTCTTCACCCATTCTTGCAAAATGAGACTTAATCTCTACATTCCATATCCAATAACAAATCCAACAACTTGCGACATTGTCTTTTTCTAGATTTGTTATTTTCTGTAAGATTTTAGGTTAATTGTTCATTGAAGACCAAAAAGGGCCTAGGTCTCTCTTAGCGTGGTTGCTGGGCATGTGATTTTAAAATAGGACATGTATATTAGAATGCTTATACCTGTATTTGATTCTTATACACCCACTTAATCTAAGTTCAAAATATAATCCTGCAAAATACTTTGGTGGAAGTGTCATCAACACTAGTATCAAGATGAGCATAGGCAGTTTTAGGTGTGACATTTTGCAATTAATACTGGCAAAGGTGTTCATTCATGTTAACTCTTCAGTACAATTTGCATTTGACCCTTGACAGTGCTCTCTCTTACATTTCAAAATTCATTGTTTTCAAGGAATTGTTTTCGTTTGACCCCCTTAGTTTCCAGTATCATTTTTGCCGTATTTGTTCATTTTTATTTTTGCTTTTTTGGTGGTTTTTCTATGTTTGTACTGACTTACACAAGCAGAGTTAAGCAAACCCTCTATGTACACCAGGTTATAGTGTCTTTCATATCTCTAATCATGTTACTTTAAACACTGTGTTCATGTCCCTTTCTCTACTAGCTGATAAATTTCTTAATGTCAAGAACAGCATTTTATTCATGTTTGTATACTTAGCACCTAGCTCAATGTCTGTCAGATAATGGATCTGAAATGTACATTTAAAACCTGAATACATGAAGGAGTAGAAGAGTCTCCTACTTTGAACCATGTTGAGACTCTCTTTCCAGGCCGCATTTCTTCTAACATGCCATTGACAATTCTTTTTTTGAAGGGGAGAAGGGATACAGTTGGTAGTTCTTGTTTTGAGTTACCAGTTTAACTACTTAACTTTGCAAACAAGGTTTTTTTAAGTGAACACTCCTTTTAATTTTTGTTTTTTTCTCAACAAGTTGTTAGCCTACACATTTGTTTTTCCTCAATTTCAAGAAGAAACTTATGTGTCAGCTCACAGGACTCTATCAGCCTTCTTGAATAATTCCCTCAGGAACTTGCTTGCTGTTACTGAACTAAACATTCTTTTTTTTCCCCAGGGGAAACAAAGGGGCTGTTCACTGCTGTTAGTCCCTAACCTGTTTTCACTGGCTCAGCACCTGTCTCCCAGGCAGATCAATTTTAGTTTTATTAGTACCTTCTGTGTTTCCTCTGTACTTGGTAGAGATCTGGTGTCATTTCACCTTGAGAAGTTGAATTTCAAGCCATATACTTAAATATATAATTTAAAAGTTCTCTGCATATTTTAAAATTCCAAATAAATCAATACAACCACAGATAGACTAGACTTCATAAGGACTTTCTTCTCATCAAGAAAACAATTTCTACTAACCTGTTTTGTTAACTTCTTATCTTCATTTTTAATAAGGAAATGTATCCTTTAAAGTGTTTTAAAGCTATCACTTGGTTCATCTTTCTCTTTGCATTTTTAGTCATGAAAATATTGAAATTTGAAAAATATTTTCCTAAACCATTTCCATATATTCATTTAAATAAATTAGAATCTTATTATACATACTCAGAACGTGTTGTTTTACTTTTGTTTCTCTGGCTTCCCTTCTGTCATTCACCTAATCATCATATGTAGGAGAGAAAGGATAAATAATGTATTCTTTGTGTACACATAATTTACTTGATGTTTTAGCTTTTAAATATATTATTTTATTTAATCTTAATGCTTACACAGGGAACTAGGCAGAGTAAATGAAAATATTTACACTGGAGGGTCTGTGCTCAGAGAGATCAGTAACGTGACTATCATAAGGTTCTGAGGCTTAATCTCATCTGATCACATATCTGATGCTCATTCCCACTACCTGATACTGTATCTACCACCTAATCCTTTTATTCATTCACTTATGGGGGTAATTCCTAAAGACCACAAGTAGCAAATGTGAATTACAAACCATACATCACGACATGCTGTATTAGTTTACCCATGTGAAACCTCTGTGTTTGTGTGTGTGTTTCTAAAACCTGGTTGTGATATAAATGTTGAATCTTACAATTGCTACACAACAATGAACTAGGTGCCACTGAACAAAAAATCTCAGATGAATGGCTGATGATTTATGCTTTCAGAAAATTTACTGAATATTTACCAACTCCTGGGATCAATCTCATCATAGCAAAGATCAATGCTAGCATCTTTTTGTTGTCTGTTAATTAATTTCTGCCGAGATTCTACAATTCTTATATATCCTCCTAGAGTAATCCATCATCATGGTAAGGCAAAAGGAATTCAATCCATCACTGCTGGATTCTGATAGAAGGCTTAGGGGGAATGCAAGTCATCCCCCCAGCAGTAATCAAACAGCTGTGATACATGCCACTTTACGCTTATATCATCATATAATAGATGGCTTTCCTCTTCGTGGAAGCTTGCCTTAAAATTTTCAGACAGATGGACCCTGATGCAAAGGTTTCATTTTGTGGAATTTAAGGCTGTGAACTAGTTATTGACAAATACTACATCATCAGTTCCAGTTGAAGACACAGCCTAATAAGTAGAACATTGGCACTAATCCTTATTTAATCAGCCTTAAAATGGTAATTTCAAATTGATGAGGGCACAGGGAATAGATTTTGTACTCATAAAGTGCTTCTAAAAATACCAGTAATATGTGTATAGAACGCAAGGGTGAAATTAAAGAGCTCTCAGCATGTATAATAAGAAGAATAAACTATAAAGTGCATAACAAAAGTACAACTGAAGGACCTCACAAAACTCAGAAAGGCAAATTCCTGTGGTCTTTCCAGTAACACATATTCATGTTTGTATTCTCCAGACTTAATCCATGGAACAAATATTCACAGGATTAAGAGAGAAGAATTTTTAGAATGCTAGTAAAAGTGCCATTAAGAACTTCCGTGATTTCTGAAGACAGTATAATCAGAGCATGAATAAGCTTTAATGTTGAAAGGGATTTTAGGGCTCGTATGGTCCAATCCATAAGTTGATATATAAGCAGGATAAGACAGTTTAAACTATACAGAGTGAGCTTCTGGGTGAAAGTTAGAATCCAGACCTCCAAGTGTTCAGTGTTTTCTATGTTCCTGTGCTGCCTCCTCAAACATAGGTCCATGAAGAAACAGTTGGCTTGTATCTGCCTCATGAGAAATCATAGCTCTATCCTCTTATTTAGATGATTCAGCACCTGTAATTGTAAGAAAAGCTGGGATGCAGGCAAATTTGTCTTTTGACACATCTTTCCAATTTTTCTGTCTCCTCTGTGACCAGATCTCCAGAACACATCCTTTACACTCTCCTTAAGTCTTTGCTAAACCTGATTTCAGTAAAGAGTCAATGTACAGTAACATGTGTTAATTAGGAAACTCTTTCCTGAATAAAGAACCTCAAATATAAAATCTCATGGCCACAGTATGAGTCTAATTGTGAATGCTTAATAGTTAAAGAAGACGTGAATAAGAAAGTTCATGAAGCAGATCTGCCTTCTTTCCTGTGTTTCAAGAACAGTCCTCATAGGCACAATTGGATATTTGACTTTAATAATAATAGCAGCAGCAACAAATACAACTAATAGAGACTGAACATGCATGTCTGCATGGTACTAAGGGCATTATAGACATTAACCTTTCTTCCTGGAACAACCTTTTTTATTATTATTAATCCCTACTTTATATAAAAGGAAATTGTGGAGCTGTTAACTCAATGAGTGTCTTAAAGCTAGTGAGTATCAGTAGAATTTGAACTCTCATTTTTTTGATATAAAAGTCTCCTTTCAATGATTCTAATGCACTACTTACTACCCCACACTGCTTTCCACATGCTAGAATTATCTAGTTCACACTTGCTCCCTTCATATTCCCAAACAACTGGAATCTAATAATTGCACAGCAAAATTGGAGTGCCCGCAGCTTAGTTTCTATAGAATCAGAATTTTAATATATCTCACTTTGGAAGTAATATACTATAAACACATATGCATATTAGAATATTGGTATATTTACTAAATTGTTTTGGTCAAGAATCACACCAAAAAGAGGATAGAATATCTACACTCCTAGAAGCAGGTTGGGGCAATGCCTTAAAAATATTGCGGAGTGCTACAGGCAATCAGAGAATCAGGACACCCATTTCTCAGAAGGGTGATCAATGAAGACTTCAGGGAACAGTTTATATCTGAGCTGGACCTTAATGTATGAGTAGGATGTTGAAGAGTTGAGGTGGAAGAACGGAATGTGAAGAAAAGGCAAAGTAATGGAAGCGAGTGGAAGAATATATAAAATATCCTGGCTTTTTTTTTTCTTCTGAGTATCTTTGAAAAATACTGTAAATTTGAGCTACAAAGATTGGATCTGCATTATTGGAAGTGAAGCATATTGAAGATATTTGGTCTTCAGGGTATTATTTTCAAATTATTAGCAGTGTGAAAGTTCAATGGCTGATTAGAGAAAGATAAGAGATGGAGAAGTCAATTAGAAGAAGATACCATTATTGACATTGTATAAATATTTCAATTATTTATATGACAAACCTAAAAACCGGATGCCAGTTTATTTTACAGATGAAAACATTAAAATTTATAGAGCTAGATAGCTTGCCCAACATCATAAAACTTTTAAAAAAGAGAAAAAAATTAAGAGGTTTAAGAAGATGAAGACATTAACATTTGATAATTAAATGGTCATTTGCAGGCAATTTCTTCAGTAAAGAATAAAGACACACAGCAAAGAATGCAAGAATACAACTCTAATTTCAAAAATGATGAATAAATAAAATGTATGATGGCAGGGTTACATAATAATTTCAGAGACTCTTGTGTGCTCATGAAGACAGTATGAAAATGGCTGGGACCGTGTGCAGGGGAGAAATGGGTAAACTAAGCAGGCATCACAGGGAAGTTAAGGAGTAGTAACAGCTTAAAGAGAGATGCTTAGAGAATCACAGGAATTTTGAAGAACTAGTAATACTGTGAAACTGCATTGTATAATTTAAAATAACTAAAGAGTGGAATTAGAATGTCCCTAACAGAAAGTAGTGAGAAATGCTTGAGGTGATGGATTCTCCAATCACCCTGAATTGATTATTACACATTATATGTCTGTATCACAACATTACCTATACCCCATAAATATAAACACCTGCGTATTCAAAATAATTATTTTTTTTTCTCTGAGATGGAGTCTTGCTCTGTCACCCAGGCTGGAGTGCAGTGGCGCCATCTCGGCTCACTGCAGCCTCCACCTCCTGGGTTCAAACAGTTCTCCTGCCTCAGCCTCCCGATTAGCTGAGATTACAGGCACAGGCCACCAAGCCAAGCTAATTTTTGTATTTTTAGTAGAGACAGGGTTTCACCATGTTGGCCAGGCTGGTCTCAAACTCCTGACCTCGTGATCTGCTCGCGTCTACCTCCCAAAGTGCTGGGATTACAGGTGTGAACCACCACGCCCAGCCAATAATTAGAAATTTAAAAAAATATACATTTATTAGAAACAAATACTTTCTGAATTCATTACCTCGTAATTAGATTAATAGTAAAAAATGTGATATAATGTTTATCCTAGCCACTACGTATAGAGAAGCTTAAACTGACTAATTTGTCAATATTCTATTTTCAAACCGTGTGGGCATACAATGATGTGTTTAGTTAATTTTAGTTTAGATTTTCTTAATTTATTAGTTGCCTAATGAAACCTTATTTTAAAAATAAAATTTAAATCTTTAAATACATATACACTCATGTGTTGCAAAGTATTATATTTTCAACTAATATCACAGACTTGAAGGAATATTCTCTTAAATAGGGCCACCTATTAATTAAGTCGCTATGGGTAGATTTTGTAAAAAGCATCACTCCTCATCAATTCTGAATTTTTTTTAGCTTAGAGATGTTAGATTTAATAGTCACACTGCAAAAGGCTTATTTTTGTTTACATTCTATTTCTTTAAACTTTGTGGGACATTTTAAGAACCATATTACCTGGCTTTTGAAACTCCAGTGGTGATAATAAGTCAATTACAATTGCTAAATTTTGTTAATTCAAGACAGACACAAGTGAATGGCATTGTAAAATAGATGGGATAAAGCATCCAAACCTACCAGCAATGTCAGCTTAAAAAGGCAAGGTAATTCAGTTGTAGGTTATTATTTAAGAGACTTCAAGGCTTATTTTATGCTGATCAAACTAATTATACACTGTAGAATACTCTCTAGGATAATTGAAGCTCTATCTTATCACTAAGATTTCTCTTGTCCTGTTGTTTTGTTAGTAGTAAAATTTAATTTGAAGTTACTTTAGGGTAAGTAATAATCTAGTAAACAAGAAAGGCCCAAATGAGAGGGAAAAGAAAACCCAGCAGAGGCACATATTTAAAAGCTTTCTTGGTTTTCTTCAATTTTTCTCAGCATACCTGAGTTTGGAAATAAGTAAGATTCAAGTCAAATCAAGTCCATATTTTCCAAACAACTTATCTAAATTATTATTAAAAATATTTACAATTTTTTTGTTCTACTTGAATTTTTTTGTTTTCATTGTCACTCTGTTCTCCAAGTTTCCTCCATGTTTTTTCAATAGCTGTTTCTCAGGTACTACTTTGCATCTCCACACTAGCAGATCTCCCATTTCCTCACCTGCTTGTGAGAGAAGCCCGCTCCTGGTGTACCAAATATAGGAATTGCTCCAGATTCTCGTGAGTGTGAAGAATGATTCCCTAAGATTTGAGTTCTTGTTCTCTGAGAGGCGTTAGGGGCATGACATGCACCTGTCTAGTCCATGTAATTGCTCAAAAAATATTCCTGGACCTATATTAACTACAAAATAATACTATAGTGTATTTGACTTTATATCTTGACTTGAAGTGTCATATTTTGTTCTGTTCCTTAAGCAGGAAGAACAGTATATGATAGATTGAGACCATAACTCTTGGTGTTTTGGGGTAAATTTATGTTCCTCATTCTATACCGTTATTTCTTCTTGTGGTGTTACTGGTGGAGATTCTAAATTCTTACGGAAACTAGCACAGTGATAGGTACAGGATAGATTCTCAAAAATGTGTCAACTGTGTTGAATTAAAAAGCCTTCAGTATAGATTTACAGCCTGGAATTTGAATAGTAGCGCAAATGGTTCAATTGCTTTTAAGGCTAAAATAACTTATTTTGAATAAGGAATGGGGAGATCCATAATTCTACTTTATAATCAGGTATACTTGGAAATTATGTCTACACAGGCAAGGTGTTGTTTTATTAGCTGTTGCTGTTTATAATGTTCAGTCAGCAGTGCTGGTAAAAACTGAGGTTCTAAGTTCATAATCGTAATGTGTTTTAAAAGATGATTATAATAATGGGGATTTAATTTTTAGAAGGAAAATCAAAAGAATAGATGCAGTAATCATAAAGGAAGAAGGAATAGTCTTTGTGCATATGTGTTAGCAAAGAGGCATCACATTTTTTTTTAAACTCCATGATAGAACTGTACACATTTGTTAAATAATATTTCTGCTGTATTTATGGCATGTTTAGTCCCCAAATCTGATTTAATTATTTCACGATGGTAAAAATGATATGTATATTTTATTTGGAAATTATTGATAGTTTTAAACAGGGCTCAAAGCGGGCTCTCTAATGAACCATAAGGATCTATCTATTTTATAATTACCTATTTGTCTGTAATTTAATGACTTCGAAGAGTAAATAAAACTTTCTGAAACAATCTTTATGCAAAAGATCTTTGAATGCAGTCAAATGGTAGTGGTCCCCATGATGTAACTATTTGAATTCAAAGTATCT
Source organism: Pan troglodytes (assembly GCF_028858775.2). Lineage (NCBI taxonomy): Eukaryota > Metazoa > Chordata > Mammalia > Primates > Hominidae > Pan > Pan troglodytes. Next base: position 89,904,130 of record NC_086015.1, read on the forward strand.
AAATACATTGTGAATACCTATGCTTTTTAATATAATTGATAAAATGTTTCATTTGGCTATTTTTAAAAAATTATTCTTTTAAACAATTAATGGTGTCAAAAATAGTTTATATTAAATAGTTGATATTAATAGAGTCACTAGACAGTTGATTAAAATAAAAGCAAACCAGGATAATGAGTGAAAATGATCAATATTCAAAATGAATAAACAAAATAATAATAATAGCAGCTATTCTGAGTGCTTACAATGCACCAGGCACTCTCATAAATGTTGTATATTTATTTGAATTGCATGGAATCTAAGGTATAATAATATTACAGAATCATCACCAAGCAAACACAGATAGTAAGAAGTATATTTGAGATTAAACTCAAATAATCTCACTGTACTGACTATGCTCTTAACCACTTCATTATGGCAACGTGCAATAAATGTGTTAAGTACAACTTTAAATTCTTTTTCAAATTCAAACTTAGGATTCTTAAGGTGACATATCAAAAAATTACAATATAATTAATGTATTCACTTTGAAAATGATTATATCTTTTTATTTGATTTTTCAACAGAACAACTTAATATAGACTGTTTCATTTATTTTTACATGTCACATCCTCATAAGTGTTGAAACTTGAGAGAATATTGTATACTCCATTCTCTGGATGTCAGGATGTAACATCAGTGGAGGACAGATTAATTGACTGAAACCATAACTTGCTTTGGAATTGTCAGACACTACTGATCATGTATATCTGAAAATTCATTTGTTGCCATATGAAACTAATAGAATATAAAGAAAAGAAGAAACAAATTTATGAGTAACCAAAAAAGATAATATCAGGGATTAAGAAAAGTCTCATGCACAATGCTTTTCAACATGCATTTTATGTTTTGAATAAAGCGAAAATCATTTCCTTTAGTTAAATATTAAAGTGTTTAATCATTAGTCATGCATACTGCAAATGTTTTTTTTTTCTGTGAAAGCATACCTTTTTATCTCTGATGATGCTGGTGCTAATGTTAGCAATATGCCTCCATTAATGGTAAAATTATTATTTTGGCAACCTTCTAGAACATTGCCAATAATTTATTAATAACATATCTCAGCATATCATGAAATTTTCAAATTATCTTGGGTTAGTTGAGCACCTGTTTTAAAATAAAATGTGAAAAGTGATGTATAAATAAATAACACCACCCCTGCCTCAAGTTGAACTCATGAGAAAGGGTGGAGGGAAAGACCTGCTAATAACAGGCTCTAATAAACTCTTAAACATATAGCAATAATTTAAAAGTGTTACTGAACAAACAAGTCGGGACCAATTAATTCTGTCTGAGAGTGAAGAGCTTTGGAGGCTTAACATAGACCCACTGTCCCTGAACTATTCCTTGGAAGATGAGTATCAGCTCACCAGAAGAATACTTTTTTTTTTTTTTTTTTTTTCAGAGAATGAAGAGATTTGGTAAGCCATTGAAGCACACACAATTTGGAACATTGAAATGGGAAGAAAATGTGTGTGTGTTGAGGGACACATGTACTAAATTAGAGAGCAGAAAGATGTGGCAGCTTCATTTGTAAAGGGCCAAAGGATGTCTCAGATAAGAAGACAGGATTGGAGGCAAAGGTTAAGAGTAGAGAAGAGGGCCTAAGTTTGGAGCCAAAATTAACTTCTCCAGGAAGAAGAAATGGGTTTCATTCCTAGTCATTCACAAATAACCAGGACAGAAAGGGAAGATATTTAGGTTATAGTTAAGGAGCTGCATATCCATAGGAAATGGAATTAAGTATAGCAACGAAATTAAGATGGATTCGCATGATGCATTCAAGATGCATTCAAGAAACTAATAACAGTGTATATTGATAAGTTTAAAACACCAAAATTGGTTTAAAATTATTTCTTATCTTTTATATTTTAGGGAAAATATCTCTTTTTCAATGCAAGGAATAAGAATTATAACAACAATAGCAACTAACAGTTTGTGATTCCTGTGTAAGCGCATAGCCACACTTAGCACTGTGCTAACAATGTTCTTTCCACAGATTTCCATGCATTGCAAAAGTTGAAATGTTTCCTAAATTATAGTGTCTGGGTTTCTAATTCTATTTTCTTGCAAAATAAGAATTATAAATTGTGTTTAAATAGTTGTATTTTTATATTTTATTGTTAAAGCTATTACTGATATATTAATAATGGAAATTTGAACAGGGATGCTCCAATACAGTTACTTAGCAGTTACTTAAATATAGAACTGAAAATATATTAGTTAAGTATGTTAGGTTTACAAAACGTATTAGCAGATGTAAGATTTAAATACCATTATGCCAAATTTTAAAACTTTTGAAAAAAAACTTAAAAAGTTACTCTGGTAATCTGAAAACAATTCATTATGATTTGATTTAACTTAGTAATATGTTTGTCATGAGGGACAGTTATTATAGCATAATAGATACAATATAGGAACAAAAATTTTTAAATAGCTGTGTTGGCAGCAAATTTTTGTTATTACCATGATAGTTAAATCAGTATATTAGTCACCTATTTATGTGTATTTACCATAAAATAACTGACTTATTAAATTGAAATCAAGTCATTTTTGTTTCTTAATTTTCACTGTGACCACTCATCCTGTTGATTACATGTTTAAGTACACTTCTAATTGATCATGGAGTCTTTTGCTATAAATTACAGAGACAGAATGACAGATTTCACAGGTTGGTTGTGGCTTAATGACAAATTTCACAGTTTGAATAGAAAAAGAATATAAACACACACAGGAATAAGGTAGTTACATGGATTCATGATGCGAAAAGCTCTTTTCTAATGTATGCAGACACATTGATAAATTGAATGTGAGAATACAAAGAGAATATTAAGCAGTGAGGAAATCAAAGAATATGCTATCCATTACATCTATCTAAACTTTTATTTTAAAATAAAAGATATATACAGGATTTGATGTTTAAAATTCACAACACATTAATCTAGTATAACCTAATAAAAGCATACAGCTTTAATAAATGAAATGTTATTGAGTAAAAAATTGGAATTGCATTACATTTTTCTCATATGTGTGGTATTTTCCACCCATTATGCCTTTGATTCTGAAAGGAACCAATTCGTTGCAAAAACATAGCACTTTTCAAAACCACAGCATCCAGGTTTTCATAAAGGACTGTCAGGTTAATAGACACCTGCATATTAAAGAGAGGTCTTTGAGTGATGGGCAAACTTCTAAGTTTTAATGATTACGATACCAGGGTTCACGAGGCAGAATTTTGATTTTCTTTTGGTTTGAGAATGACGCTTTATAATAATAACTAATATAATTTTTAATTTATTTTTATACCTTGTTTTGTGGATCTTTAAAATTAGTCAGAAAATATGAAATGGTAGCTAACTCAAAACTAGTGACTATAAGAAGAAAATTTGGAAGATTTTTAAAAATCGTGTTAATATAATGCATTTTTATTAATATCAGAAAATTAATAACATAGTATTTAAGTGATTAGTCTCTGAAATCTGACAGGCCAGGGTTCAAATACTTCCAAGCAATAAGCCCTTAGACAAATTTTATAAATTCACTAAGAATCAGTTTTTCTGTATCTAAAAATGACAGAACGGTAGTTTTGCAGGGATTCGCTGAGCACGTAATAAATAAGTGTTCATTAATTTAATGTATTTTCTTACTAGTATTAGTAAAATTTGTATTTATGTAGCTGAGTGATGTACTTGTAAGAATGTTTGTTGCAAAATTATTTATATTAACCAAATGTTGAAAACAATTAAAATATAAAGATAATAATACACAGACAACAAAAAGATTAGTAAATCCAAGTGTATTGGTATGAAGATATATTCACCACATACTGTTTGATAAAGACACAGGTCTAAAAGTGTGTGTTTGATGATTCAATTTTTTAATAGAAGTATAATTGTGCATTAAAAATGTCTGAAAAGTAACCACAAATATTAGTAATCCTCTTTAAATGGCATTACAGAAGACCTTATTTTATTTTATATATCTCCTTATTCTGATTTTTTATAGTTAATATATAGTTTTGTAGTGAATATATATACACATATATAGTAGTTAAAATAAGTAAACTTCATTTGCAGAGAAAAATAATTATGATGTTTCAGTTTAAAAATTAATATAATGGGTTTAAAAAGAATTTAGGTAGTCCTTAAGTAATCCAAGTCGGTCAGCCAAATAACGAAGCTTAAGATAAAATAATATTGTTTTGATTATATTTTCCCCCTTTCACTTAAAAACGCCTTCTTTGTACATTTGTGTGCTCTTTACCTCATTAATTTTAGTGGCTACTAATGCCAACAATTTTCAGGAATTGTGGGATGCACTAATGACTTGTTCAATATTTCTTACGTTGGCCCCTATATCTATATAATTCCAAAGTCCTACACACATGCAAACCTCTCATGTGAAAAAAGTATTGACTCTATGAGCCTCTAAAGTATCCAGATGTTGAAAATTTGTGTGGATTTGTAGCTACATTGCTACTTCACTTTTTGGTTTGTTTGCTGTTATTGTGTTGACATATTCAGACAGTGCATACCAGGCCCTTTTATTTCTAGGTGAACTTAGTGTCTTTTCATATAAATGTTAAAATAACTAATTTCATTCTAAAATTCACTCAGAGCCACTTGTAGCCTTTGATATAGCTGTCCTTTAGCTAAATGAAGTGTGTAGCATTGCTTTACCCACTCACTGTTGCTGGTAAAATGTAAAACTGAATGTGCATATGTATATCAAACTACCTGTTAGTATGTGAGCTTTTATGATATTCTCATACTCTTTATTTATTTATAATTTCATATTTGCTATTTGTTTACTCTTTGGCCTAGATGTCTTTGTGCCTATGGATATTCCCCTTAAGTACTACAGAAAGAGAGAGAGAGAGAAAGAGAGAGAGAGAGAGAAAGAGAGAGAGAGAGAGAAAGAGAGAGAGAGAGAGAGAGAGAGAGAAAGAGAGAAAGAGAAAAGAAAGAAAGAAAGAGAAAAGAAAGAAAGAAAGAGAAAGAAAAAGGAAGGAAGGAAGAAGGAAGGAAGGAAGGAAACACATAGTTCTCAGTTTTCCAGGGTTAATATTTTCTAGAAAATTTTGCTATGTTTCAGTGAATCTTTGTGACTTTGTCAACCTTTGTAATCTGTCTAGCCAGTTGTTTTCCATATTGTGGAATTTCGGTGGTCCTCAGATATCCATCATGGGTTTAAAACAATAATTATTTATTCAAACCAAACAAAATAATCTCAATGAGGCAAAATGGAATCAAATTCATTCTAGGTATTATAAATCCTTACTGACCCTATTTCTATTCCTAACCACATAAATTTCTTTTCTTTCCTTTTATTTGTCTTTCTTTCCTTTCATTTGTCTTTCTTTCCTTATTTCTTTTATTAGGGACAGGAATAATGATGACACTTTTCTAGGCTAAGATAATCCTTTAAACTCAGGATAGCATCATGTGAATTGGTATTGCAAATGACATGGATGCAAATTGGCATTTGCATTACCAATTCACATGATGCTGCCCTATAGATCTGAAGACCTCACAGATTCTAAAAGTCCTTAATATTCACAGGTAGTCACATGCTGGGAAGATGGTCTTCAGGTAATTTATACTTTTATAGAGCATAAAATATGAGTTGGGTTGCTATCCATTTCATTTCAGATCTTGTAAAAAGAGACTGTACTCTGAATAACAATTTCAAGAAAATCATTGACTCAAGAGGTTGCAAGAAATTCACCAATAAAGTATAATGTGTTGAAGGAGATGGCTCTGAGCTTGCACTCTGGGTAAGACAGTCTAGTAAGAGCTGATGAGCAGAGTTGACTGTGTAAAATTATGCTGAATTGAAAGAGCCTTGAGGTAAGCTGTGATTGTCGGGCATTTATTACTGAATTAATCCTCATTTTAAAAAAATGAAAAAATGTGAAATTTGACAATCACCTAGTATAAACCAAGAGCTGATATACTAGATCAGTACTAGAATAAAAACTGTTTGCAAAAACAAGTTTCTGCCTTTTAATCAACATAGTCACGTTCTTAATATCCAAATTACCAAATTTATTCTGAGTTTTCAAAGCACAATATTAAGCATAGCATAAAATAGAATTTACATACATATAAATAGCATTCAAAAGAACACTGAAAGATAATTTCAACATTAAATAAAGCTATTGAAATATGTGTAACTTCTACAAAGATATGTCTCTCTGGTTAAATTGAATGGTTATAATTATGAAATTTTACTTTAAATTTGATGATTTCGAGTATTTTGTTACTGTTTCAGGTGATTTTTATGTATTTAATCCTTAGGTAATTGATATTATTCTCCCTGCTCTATAGATGCAGACACAAAGTATAACATATAATAAATGAGAGAATCCATGTCTATGTGACCAAAACCCAGTGGATATTCCCACTGAACAACACTGTCTCAAAATAGCATAATTTGATAATTTAGGTTCCCAATAATAAATTATAGCAAGTTATGTGTCTGTCATTTTAATAAGACTTTAATTTAATACTATTGAAATAGATTTTTGTAATGTATAATTGAATGTAAATATGTATCATAAGAGGAGTCTTGACTATGCCATTGGATACAAAGAGGGGAACCTGTTATTCTATTCATTATGATGAAAGACTGAATCATATAAACAGAAGAAAGCAGAAATACTAACAAACTTGGCTAAGAAACAAAGTCTAGGTACATTTAGCTTGGTAATTGAGTAACCAATTATCAAGAAAAGTGTGTGTGGTGAAAACACACTCAATGTGTTTTTCCTCTGCTCTCAAGCAGTGATTAACACAGAAGATTTCTGTGAAAACCACAGGGAATTTCTCCCCACCAACAAACAAGCAATCAGTTCTTCCATGGACACCAGCTGGGGTCCTCTAATCCAATTCCCTCACTATCTACCTGAAGATGATGTCAGATTCCATAGGTTGAAGGGTCAGTCCCCAAGCCTCCCCACCCCTTCCAACAGCACTCACAAGTCTGGACCTTGGGAATTTCTGATCAACTGGCCTCAAGTTGGGGTTCCAACAACCCTACCTTTCAGTTTGATTTATTTGCTACAGCAGCTCACAGAACTCAGGGAAACAGTTACTTATGATTACCAGTGTATTACAAAGATATTTTAAAGCATACAAATAAACAGCCAGATAAAGCAATACGTAGGGTGAGGTCTGGAGGGGTACTACAAGAGCTCCTGTCCCTATGGGGTTGCAGTAGCCCACCATCTCCTGCACGCAGATGAGTTTTGTTCATCTTCTTGCAATCCTCCATGTGTTCATCCAGAAGCTCTTTGAACCCAGTCCTTTTGGATTTTTATGGAAGCTTCATTATGTAGACATGATTGATTAAATCATTGGCTGTTGTTGATCAGTTTAATCTTCAGCCTGCCCCCTTACCTCGGAGTTTGGGGCATGGGGCTGAAAGTCCCAACTCTGTAATCATACCTTGGTCTTTCTCGTGACCAGTTCCCATCCTGAAGCTACCAAGGGGCTGCCAACCACCAGTCAGTCATTAGCATAAAAAAGTCATCTCTTTGGAGATTCTAAGGATTTTAGGAGCTGTATGGTAGGATATGGGGTTGAAAACCAAATATACATTTCACAATTTCACAAAAAGTGATAAAATAAAGATCTAAAACCAAAAACATTGAAATGCATTAGAACGTTACATATTATAATGAAAGCAAAGGAAGGTGACTTTTTTTAAAATAATAGAAGAAACATTTTCTCTGCTTTCAACTCTGTTCATCTCCATTGTACAAAGTTGCTTCACTGATGAATCTATTGAACAATTACTTGATATTTTAAACATACAGTCATTCTTTTCTTTAGGAGGAAAGTGTGTTAAAAATTTAGGAATTGTTTTGTAAAAAATAACTAAGCAACTTAAATTGAAAACAAAATTTTAAAAAGGCTTTGTGAAAAAAATTACATAGCAGCTAAATTAATAGACAATTTAACATTTCTTACAGCCTCAAAACTGAAATTCTGAGATATCCCTGGATCAGAATTACTAATCAGAGGTACCTTTTTTTCCCCAATAAAAGATATTGGGAATCACAATATATGAATAAGATGACATGGAACAGCCCAAGACGAGGTATGGTAGGGGAGACAAATTGGCCTTTGCAGCTTCCCTTATTCAGTTACACTGTACCTAAGAGTCATTAAAGTAAGTAACGAAACAGAAAAAAAAAAGATAAAAGATGTTTGTTTTCACATATCTAACAAGGTAAATATTTAGTATTTTTTGTACTCTTCTTTGATTCTATTTTTTGTACTGTTGCTTAATTCTCTTAACCACCATGGTACCTTCCATTCTTAGTTCTACTTAGTCATAGCCAAAGGATAATCCCAGTCCAAAGGCTTGGCTCACCTATGTAATTCTTTATCTTGATATGTATTTGTGTACCTCTCTCTCTGTATATAAGGAGAGAGTATAATACACATATTATACTATTAATTACACAGATATACTATTAATTCTATATTTTGTGTGTATAATTTATTTTTATTTTTTATCTTAAATTTAAATTCTACTGATCGAAATTTGTGACAATAGTGTCTATTTGTTATCTCCATATATGACTGAATTGGTGCTTACTTATTGCCAATATTTGCAAAATAATAATCCAGGAATTTAAATAATTATTTTTCTGTAAAAGAGGTGTAGTTGTGGGTGCGTGTAATCCCAACTACTCAGGAGGCTGAGGCAGGAGAATCACTTGAACCCGGGAGGCAGAGGTTGCAGGGAGCCGAGATCGGCCACTGCACTCCAGCCTGGGTGACAGAATGAGACTGTCTCAAAAGAAAAAAAAAACCCAGAAATTAAAACACAGTTATGCAATTATGAAACTTATACTGGAGTTACTTGCAGAGAACAGTGGAAAAACATACAGGGTATTAAAATTTTGGACACTGTAACTGTGGACTCTTTCTCAGACACCATGCGGATTGATAGTCAGTAGATGAACATATAATCACCATTTCAGGCAGCATGTTTCTTTAAATTAGCAGAAAAAAGTATCACCAATGCTTAGATTTATTGATATTTTTTCACTGGAAACTGATTTTCTTAATTAAAAAAAGATGCAATGGAACTTTAAACTGTCAAAAAGAAAAAAAAGGAAATGGGGGGACAAAATGAAAGGGGGAAAGAAGGAAAAAAATAATTATTTCTAATCAACTGTAGTGTCATCCTCATTTTCCCAGTATTCTTGCCCTTTCACTCAAAATATCCTCTGGTCTGTGGAGATCACTGCAAATCAGTTAGATACATCACCTTCCACTTGCTACCATATGTTGAATTCAGCTTGGGTCTTTTGATTATAAGCTCTCTGATGGAAATACATGGCTTCTCTGAATCTGACCAATTAGTGTTATTTTAATAGTTACTACCAAAGGACTTGTGAGGATTAAGATATTCTGAAAATCACTATCATTCCTTGCCTCTCTCTTTTTAGAAATTTGTTATTTTATAATCAAGAGGAGACTCTTAAAATTATTTTTGTCCCACAGAAAAAGAGGTTAAGGCATTTTTATCTTTGAGAAAGAATTCCACCATCATTATTTCCTTCTTCTCAATGCATGCCAGTGCATAACTTAAAATCAACATTGCTTATATAAGAGCAAAGAGAATTTGTAATTAAACCTCCAAAATCCCAGCCTGTCAGAAGTTCTAAGGAGAAAAACACAATCCAACTCATCAACCAATAAAAATCATTTTACAATTATACAAACCAAATACAAAGTGGGATGAAATGTCTTTTCATGAAAGTGATAGTTATGCTCAAAACATGTGAAGAGACACCATGAATATGATGCCAAAGGTTTAAACTATTTGCAAGCAGCATTGATTCATGCCCAATAGCCCAATATTCTCTCTTTGGTCAAGTCCTTGGGTACCAGAGTGACATATTCACATGGAAAGGAATTAAAGCTAATGAGATGATATTAGAATGAACACTTAGAATTATCTTTGTCATTTACTGTTTAAAACACAGAACCTAAAATAGTCAATTTAATCAAATAAAACAGCTTTATTTGGCTTATATTTCACTGTGGAAATGTGCATTATAAAATTTAGTATAAAATAATAGTATTTTATATAAAATTCTTAGAGCAACCAATAAACACACATACACACAAATGTACACTTACGTATAAAGATGATAGGTACATAGATCCAATGTTGGAATTGTTCTAAATAAAACAACTTAAAATTTATGAAAAATCTTTAAGCAACCTCCATAATTTCCATTATAAAATGGAACGTAAAAAGCAACATAACTGTAAGTTAATGCATTTCCATTATAAAATGGAAATTGTAAATACTGATTCTTTATTTTGCTAGTAATAGTTCATTGTCTTAGTTACAGACAGTATTATTAAAAAAGCATCAAACATAAAATGTTTCTAAAATAAATTTTGATTGTAGACATATGTGCAATCCTTAAAACATCTTTTAAAACATTATTTGAAATTATCTGATATGTGACACAAAGCAATAGTCCTGAGGTCTCACAATTAAAAATTCTGAAGATCATACAATTTGTCTAGTCCTACCTCTTCCCAATGCTGCCATGTTTTTCTGTGACAGCACTGTTGGAATAGTCTCTAACTTTAACCAAGTATCTCTAAAACTTGAAATAATACCACTTTATGTCACAGTCAGTTTTTTTGGAATTAGTTCTGGTTGTTAAAAAGTTATTTTGAGGTGAAATCCAGTTCCTTAAGACTTCCACTTTTAATTAAGTTGTCCTTTATTATTGTTATTTGTTTAAACAGAAAATAAAGCTCAATAATTTTTAAGGTAATATTCTTCAATAATGGGAGGCATCCCCTTACAATGGAAGTATAGTCATATACCAATGCAAGAAAATGACCTCTGTTCTAACAAAGACGCACAATTATTTTCTAGTTACACTGTAATGAAACTGAATATATAACTAGTATTTTCCAGATGATCAGAAACTATGTCTTAACATTAGGTATTAAAAAAGCAACATAACCATAAGATAATGAATTTTGCTTTAGAGATGTTATATAAACCAGTGTATAGAAGCTGCTTTCAAATTTCCTGAGTTGTTTTTTAAATAAAAGACAATAATATCTGTTAATGAAAGAAACATTTTTAAGAAAATAAAGAATAATTCTACAGACACGTCATATTCCTATGTTAGCAATTTATAAGTATTCTATCTGCTAAAAGCAATAACTAACTTTGAAAATTTGAATTAAATTCTTATTAGATTTATTTTGCCTAGTACATATAATAGAAAATAATTTATACTTGAAATGTAATTATGTCTTTATACATCCTTTCTTAGTTCAATGCAATTGCTCTGTTTTTTAACAGTGAAAACCAGTAATAAAAGAGACTCAAGTTTATTCTGAATGGAAGCTCATTTCTAATGAATGCTACTGCTTCAACTCTTTGTTTTTCTTTTCCTTGGAAATCTGAGAAAATTCTGTGATTTGGATAATAAACACATGGTTTTCAGATTTTGTTTTAATCCAGCACAACTCTTTTGACACATCAAGCAGTCACAAACCCAGCTCTGGTCTGAGCATGATGACAAGTTGTCAGACTGATGTGCAGTGCCTATCTCGGCATTTTCACGTTTTGTAGATGACAAAGTGAAAAGTGAGTAAACACTACACAACAAGAGCATAAAATAATTCCCCGTTTGAATTCCATTGCTTAGGATTTCTCGAAGGGTTAGTTTAGTTTTACAAAATAAAAGTATATATTTAATTTTAAAATTGGCAGATGAAAATGTGTATACACAAAAACTGTAAGCTTAGAATATTAAAAATGCAAACAATTGCTTACCTTATGTGGATAGTCTATTTTCATAAGGTTACATATGGATGGAAACTATAGATTCTTAAAAATACATTGTACAGATAGATGCCTTCACCACCACCATATATGGTGATTTGGGGATTTCTTTTTTTCTGGAAGGGAGAGAGGCATAGCTATAGCTTAATATGTCAGCAAGACAATATTATTCTGTCTTTAAATACAAAGCTTCTATCTAGTGTTTCCTCATGAAATATAAAATTCCACTTAAAATTCTAATCCTGTTTTCTACACTACACTAATTTTTCAAATTTATTTTTCACACTGAATATCCAAACTAAAAAATGCTGTAAATCTAAGACACATTCTAAGAATAGGATGTGAGAAGAATCCATTGATGTTAATGAACTTGTGATAATAGTTTAGTTCATTTAGATTTGCTTGTATCATGTGTCTGTTTCCTCTTGCCTCCTTTTCATTCACTCTACACAAAATTAACATATGGAATTTTCTACAAGATCTTTTAGCAGATCCTCATAGTTGATTCTTCTTCTGAAGACTTTTCTTAACCATCTTTTCCCCTTTAACAACTTTTGGCCTGAAACTATGGACTTTATTACTTTTCAATAATCAAACTTGCATACTTATCATGGTTAATTTAATCAGAATATCCCAGCCCCGCTACCCCTATGCACTGCGTTTTAAGAATTTTAACTTATTTGTAGCCACTGTTGGTCAGCTATTTCACCAGTAATATGTAATAAACAATGCCAAATCTGTAACAACACACATTCTTTTCTCATGAAGTGTCTGCAAATTTTTTCTGTTTTGTTTTGTTTTCTGTACTCAAATGGGATGGGCTTTAGGCTATGGTTTGGGATCATGTTTGTCCACATGTATCTCATTCTTGGGAGCAAGCTCTTTCAATAGGTGAGTATCAGAAGTGGGAGAGGCCAAGGCAAATTACGTAAGCACATTTAAGCTTTCTGATAAGCTTAAGCCCACTGATAAGAATCAGTGGGCCAGTAAGGTATACTCCAAGGACAAAGAAGCCATAACATGGGCTGGAACTGAAGGAAGAGCTGTGGACAAAATGTCACTTAACACCACTAGTTTCAAGGCATTCTATTTATTTTCAGTGCACACGTTAGCTACATACGACTTTTCTTCCTCAACTTTTAGCATCATTACTCATTTTCTAAATTTCTAGATGGTATTAATCTCATGGCATTTGATAATCACCTTGTTTATATTGAAGGTATGTGCCTTTTCAAATGTATAGGGTTAATTAAACCATTTTGATTATACGTTATATGAATTTTCACTTTAAATACGTTTACTAGAGATTCTTGATTTGTTTTATTTAATAAAAGGTGTCATTTTGAACCATAAGGGTCAGCAGCAATACTAGTTAGTTTTCTCTTTCCAGGTATAAAAGATGCAGATTGTAGGAGCCCAAATGTAATGATGGAGGCAAACAACGTATGTGTGAGATCCCAGGCTGAGAGTGAACAAAGGATACTTAGCTGAGATAGGACAGCAGAGAATCAGAGAGCAAGTGTTATAATTGGAGATACACCACATTCCTCTTATGTCAAGTTTCTTGTTTTATAGAAACTTCTGTCTTTCCTTAAACTATAGAGAAGTTTGATATATAAACCCAAATGTTAATTCAAATAGCACTGGTCGCTGAGTAAATTTAATTTGTGAGATGACATTTCCATTAATAGTTATCTTTTAAACAGCTATTTCAAGAATATTTTATTTTATGAATAGTTTAGAGATCTAATAGTTGAAAATTTCATTGTAGAATCATTTTTTATTCCAAGACAAGTAATTATGGAATTACTGTGGATCATTTAGAAATCTCTATGAGAAAAAAAATGTTAAGGATATTGCTTTATTTTGATACTGGTTTTCCTTGCTACTTACAAGAGTGGTTTTAAATGAGTAATTGATGATTGTCAGAAATGTTGTCTTAAGGTCAAATACTTTAAAATAAAATATTCATATTTTGAGTAATTTTAAAATATTTAATTGGCATATTTAAAAACATTAAACAGTAGGCTAATTAATTCATATAACCACATAGAGAATCATTTTGTAACAGATATTCATGGTAATTTAACTGAGAAGTTACTTTCCTCTTTTTGACATTTTTTGGTCAATAGCTCAGTTATTTTTAAAAATTCAGATTCTTAGTGTTAACATAATATCTAGCCAGACTATTTGACAGTTGTTCACCTGGTACATAAAGTTTTGGCTCCACTCAAAATGCTTTTATAGAAACTCTTTTTTATTTTTTTTTGAGATGGAGTTCCACTCTGTCATCCAGGCTGGAGTGCAGTGGTGCAATCTTGACTCACTGCAACCTCCACCTCCCAGGTTCAAGCAATTATCCTGCCTCAGCCTCCTGAGTAGTTGAGATTACAGGTGCACACCACCACACCCGGCTAATTTTTGTATTTTTGGTACAAGTGGGGTTTCACCATGTTGGTCAGGTTGGTCTCAAACTCCTGACCTCGTCATCCACCCGCCTTGACCTCCCAAAGTGCTGGAATCACAGAAACTCATTTTTATACCCCTGCCTTGTTTGGAGGAACACATCGAAAATAGATCATACAAGCTAGTCTTTACATTTATTTTAGGGATTTTTAGAAGGTGTAGTCTCCTTCTTCATTCACATTATTCCCAGCTTTGAAGATCACCTGGAAAAATGCTTCTGTCTTATGAATGATATTTACTTTATTTTTTGATTATTTAATAATTTTTAAGTTTTTTATGGGTATTTAGTAGGTGTATATATTTATAGGGTACATGAGGTGTTTTGATACATCAGCAGATCATGGAGATTTAATTCATTTTAAGTCCATATAGTAGATTGAAGGCAAGATGATTGAGTCTCATGAGAGATAGATGTGGGTTCAAATACCATCTCTATCTTGGAGAACTTTCTAACCTAACTAAGCTTCGGTTCCTCATCTATAAAACAGACAAATTACTCTCCTCACAAAATTTATCTGAAGGATAAATAATGAGAAAACACTGACCATGTAAGATAGCTAATACTACCCCTGTGACCTGTGAAAGTGCTAATGAATAGCTTTTGATGATGATGATGATGTATCATACATCTTTTTAAATTTTTGGCTAACTGAAAACTCAGACCCAAATTCTTAGTCTAACTTAAATAATTTTGCAAGAATTTAGTATTAACTTTTTGCATATTATTTCCTCTAGTATTATATTAAACATTTATTTGTGTTTTGCCATTTAAAATACCTTCTACTACATATGTTTTTAAAGGCTATCTTATCCATGGTTTTTAGTGAAAAAAGAAAAAAAGAAAAGTTATCTTAAACCAAATATGTAAGGATGCATGCTATTAGGTAAATAAATATTAAACAGTCACCTTTACAATAAACAGTTTTATTCAAAGGAATAATTTGTTTCTATTGCATTCCATCATAGTGTAGATTTATTGAAAAAAGTACTTATGCACTGTTTCAACTTGTATAAGTGAGCAGTTTAAATGCACACCTCAGCGAGGATGTCACTCTTCTGAAAGTATATTACTATACATAATATTGATTGGCAATGTTCCAAAGAGAGTGAAAATGAAGACAATTTAGGGATTGGGGAAGGTGCCTATAATGAACTTTAACTTTACATGAGTAATAAATTTTTGTTCTATGCTAGGGTATAGAGGCTGTATATAATGTAGTTTGGTACTGTGATACATATCAAAATAAAGTTTCTCCCTGCTTTTCTCTAATTAAAAATAAAGCATTGATTTTAAAACTATTCGTATGTATTGCTGTCAATACTTATGTTTAAAACACTACAAACTGAGCGATATCTTGACCTTGTTTTTATAAGTATCAAACTTGATTGTCATTAATTTTGGAAAATCATGTATAAAGCAATATTGTTTGAAATTATGTAAGTATTTGAAAATCGTAAGGCAAGTTGATAATTTTTAGTGTATGCATATTATTCTGTTTTAGTAAGAATTAATATTTTTCAGATTTTTAACAGGTACTTAGAAATTAGTAATTTACTGATAATAGATTTGGAACGAAAACTGAATAATGAAGTATTATTTTATACACTGTATTCTTTGGAGATTTGAAATTGCAGTGTGCTTTCTAGTTAAATTGAAAGGTCGTAAGAAAGGGAAATGATTGGCCGGGCGTGGTGGCTCACGCCTATAATCCCAGCACTTTGGGAGGCCGAGGTGGGTGGATCATGAGGTCAGGGGTTCGAGACCAGCCTGACCAACATGGTGAAACCCGGTCTCTACTAAAAATACAAAAAAATTAGCTGGGCGTGGTGGCGGGCGCCTGTAATCCCAGCTACTCAGGAGGCTGAGGCAGGAGAATAGCTTGAACCCAGGAGGCGGAGGTTGCAGTGAGCCGAGATTGTGCCACTGCACTCCAGCCTGGGCAACAGAGCAAGACTCTGTCTCCAAAAAAAAAAAAAAAAAAAAAAAAAAAAAAAAAAGAAAGGGAAATGATTAAATGATATAAAAGTGACAGCTCAGTAATTACAAACATCCTATTTAATATGAATATAGCTTATCTATCAACTTGTTCTTAGTCATCACTGAAGTCCCTTCAGTAGCAGGTAGTATTGAAAATGTTGAATTAAACAGTTTAATTTACAATGAAATGAAATGAATCTCAGTGGAATAAATCAAATGTCTCACCCATGAAGGGTAATTATCTTTCTTTTTCTCAAAAAAAGGCATCTATGACTGAGTTATGTCTTCTCACACTTGGAAAGTAACTGATGCTATTTCTAGGTGGATATTTATATGCCATTATTTAATTTTAATATATTTTTATAATTATACCTGATATCCTAAAAATATTATCAACAAAACAGCAATTACTTTGTCAGTTACTGTTGACAGCAAAGAGATTTCTCATGTAGTTGAAAAATAGCAATTATTAACTCAAAAATCTGTAAATTGCAGCAAATGTAATTATTACTATGAATATTCTTATTTTTTCCAACTCTTTCAGTATTGTGGATTCTATTGTTAATGATCCCACATTTTCCCCCCTTTCTTTTCTAAAAGGCTGTTAGATAAACATGAAAGAGAAGTCGAAATGTCCTGCTGGCATAGTAAATCAGTGCATAGCTTGGCTTCAATCAATGAGGGGAGAACTGAAACCCATTACTGTGGATGAATACTTAACCGTCATACTTAAAGGCTCTGGTCCTTCAAATAGTTTGCAGAGACTACAGAATGAAGCTGGAGAAGTTTTCTTTGAACAGTGTGTAGGAATTTTAGTTAAATTGCTTTCATTAGCATTAGTAAGAGGCTCCAAAAAATGTCTGCATAGCTCTTTAGAATAGTAACAATGAAGTAAACTTTCATTAAATTTTTTTTAAAAATATTCCTTCACTATTTTGTGATTGTTTGGAAACCTTGTGTCTGATACTTACAGTCAACATTCTGGAGGTTGTTAAAACGACCTTCCTTTTACTGAATACAATTCAGGAACAGTGAAGTGAGTTTCCAGACTCTGGCTTTGTAATTCTTTCTGCTTTCTTTCAGAGAATATTTCACCTTCCCTGCAGAGATGCACATTAAGACCACTAACTTGGAATGGGTCCTGATTGTTTTCCTTATAAGACTCTGATTGTGTGTGTAGATATGTACACATCCATGTATACATTTGGGTAAATATGAATATTCATATATATACATGCACAGAGAAAATATCTTTAGGTATGTAAAAGTGATACATTCTTTAGTGAATGTTAGATATTCATATAAGAAAATTTGAAAAGACAGTTTGAATCAAAGTGGATTAGCCACCTGAGTATTCTGTATCCAGAGACTAAGAAATGACCAACTATATAATTACAGCATATGAGACCCCGGGGTGCTCAAACAAAGATAACTATGGCTCTTTCATTCACTCAAAGTCTAACATTCTATTGCTTTAAATTTGATGCACAAGAAAGAGGAAGAGATAAAAATCCAATGACAAAACAAAGCAAATAAAAACTCCAAAGAAGGTAAAAATATACACCAAAGACAATGTGAGCCCTCCAAAAGCTCATTTCTTATTTTGGTTGCAAATGAGTTTTAAAGTTTTTATTGAAGATACAAGGTAGAGAATTGGACAACTGCGAGCAATCAAATCTGGTCCAGGTAGAGCAAGCTGATAGCAAACTGATAGCATGTTGGTATGACTCTTACTGAATTCCTCGGATTTCCACATCCTGATGAGGTTCTTTGCTCTATTTCAAAATGAACCACTTGCAAACACTTGCCCAAGTGCTGGAGTTGTTTGAGTGTTGGGCCGAACAGTATGAATCGGTAGTAATAAAAGCATCAACAGGATTCATTTGCAGCCTCCTACTGGGAGACACTTTACCTTAGCAGCTCAAATTATACTGAATCGTAATGAATGAAGAAGTGGATCCCTGCCAGGGAATAGTTTGTAACTTGGAAAAGTAGATATAATTACATAATAATTCTGCCTTTGCAGAAGGTGCCTCTGCTTTAGGAGTACCTGATGTTATTTACGGCTGTTACTTGCAGCTCTGTTTAGTCATCATGTTGGTATATCAATCTAACCCAAGAATTTTATATTCTTTTTATTTCTACTTTACTGCTAAACAAAAAATATAGTGGCATCTATTTCACTTCTGCAATCTATCTAAAATCTCAGCATCTTAACTCCTAATACTCTGCTCCAGGTTTTATTTACAGATCATATATATCTTTAATATGGAGGGATTTTTATAGTCTCTCATTTTCTCACCCCCTCTTCCATATACATATATATATGTGTGTGTGTATATATATATATATATATATATATATATATATATATATAATTTGCTTGCTATAAGATTTACCTGTATAAATATTTATACACTATACTCATACAGGTATCCTATAGCAAGAAATAGTAAAGGCTCAAATGGTGATTACATGGGAATATCTTAAATGAATCTATATTGTTCTTTAAAATATATCTCCAATTTTTTTGTTTCTTTGACTCTTATCGTTTTTCTTTAATATTCTTAAAATTAAAAGTTATTGAGGTGGTATATGTTTAATAGTCTAGAATTGTTCTAGTGTCTTAATGTAGCATGACATTACATTAACTATGATCAAAATATATTGAAAGGAGTATATTAACAAAATTAGATTTTGCTTTATTTCAGACAGAAATATGACATTAAAATCATTTTTGTGCATACAATAGTTAACCCACTTTCATGTAATGGTAATCTCTGTGAACCTCAGACAGCATATTATAGACACAGCTATTATATATGGTCATATATATATATGTTTTTAAGTAATATTTTAAAGTATTTTGGAATATCTTGTGGACAGCACTTTATTGATATTACAAAGCATACGAAAATTGAATTGTAACTCAGTGCTTAAATTAGAAACATTTCTGCTTCAGAAACAGAACACTAATTTTGTCAACAAAATGGAGGGCAAAGCCTACTAAAATAAATAGATAGTAAAGTCATGCAATAGGGAGTAAAACCTGGCAAAACCTGATGATACGGATATAGCATGCATGCACACACACACACAGAGATATCTAATCAACAATACTGAGAACAATGTTTGCATTGGTTAAAGTTTATAGATGAATTGATAGAAATTGTTACAAACTGGTAATATATATTTAATTGAAAGTAGCTTGCAAGGGAGAAGGGAGATAAAAGCAGTGGTGATTTTTGATGGCCTCCAAAATGTCAACCATTGTATTAGATGGCTTGCATGTATACTATTATTTAGTCTTCACAATAGAACTATGAAGTTGACATTTTACAAGAACGTTTCTTTAGAGACACAAGGAGAATAAAGCAACTTTCTCAAGGTAATCTTTTAGACAGAAGTTACCCATAAGTCAACCAAGGTCTAGATAAAACAAAGTTTGCCACTTTATGTATACACAATAGGCCCACAGTGGGCCAGACAATTGCTTAACAAAATTGACTAGAAATGAGCAGATTGGTTAAACTACTCTGTTTTCTTAAACTTCTCAATTTTTTCATGTATAAAATGAGAAAATAAAAGCATCTATTTCATATGGTTGTTAAGAAATTTAAATGAGTTAATTCATGTCAAATGCTCATTAAGTGTTTCTTTTTGTAGAATTTTATCTTTTATCTGGTCTCTGTATAGAGTTGACTTCATTATCTGTGATGTCAATATTGAATGGTAGTAAAACAGGTGTAATATTTTTGATCCATTTTAGACATTTGCAACACATATGTTCTGTAACATTTTATCCTCTATTATTTATAGGTATGTTGGCTGTGAGAATCTAAGACCATGCTTTTTGCCACTCTATATACATTTATAAATTTGTGGGATTCAAATGTTCTCTGGTTTGATCTTTTTTTATCTCACCCCAGGTCTGTTTTCCCAGTATCCTGAGATCTCATCATGGTGAATTTCCATTCCGACTTATACCTGACAATCTTTAATCATGTATCTTGTTGCACAGGAATGACTTCCCCTGTTCTCTTACAACTGGCACACAGTGACTTCTCATTCAAGACTCAGTTCAAAGACCTCTTTCTGTGGGAAACATTACCTGGCAATACTGCCATCTGTATAGTGTAGAAACAACTGCTTCTCAGGATAACAATTCTCAAATATTCAGATATATAAAATCATGTGAGTAGATCATTAAAAAAATGTATATCCTCAGGTTCCATCCCCAGACACTAATTCAGAAGGAATGAGATGAAGTCAAAGAATCTGCATTTTTAACTTATGAAGCGAATAATTCTTATACAGTCCCAAGATCATACTTTGAAAAGCTCTACATTAGGAGAAAATGTAAAATTTGTATCAAGAATTACTTTAGAATAACTCAGTTGGCACAGTGTGTGTGGCATTAAAACTAGATTTACTAAGAAAGAAAATTAAGCATTCACCTCTTGAAATCTCAAAATGCCAATTAGGTTTTCACCTTTAATCACATTTCTCTATATAACTCCCTCTCCACAGAGCAGTCAGAGAGATCTATTAAAATATCAACCAGATCTCCTGCTTAAAACCCTCTAATAGCTTTGTATTACAATTAGAAAAAAGAAAAAAGAAAACCTTCCTATGGCTACAAGACATATCTAGGCACTTTCTATTTATCTGGCTATATTTCTTACAACTTGTACCTGGATTAAAATAAAAAGTTCTTATCAATTTGATCCCTTTTTTATTCCTCAAAAACATCAAACTCATCACATATATGCCTACCATGGGGACTTTTGTTTTCCCTGTTCTTTGGGTAGTGACCACTCTTCTCTTCGGACTGGCTCAGTCTTTTCATTTGATGTCTCACCTCAAACATCATCTCTTCAGAGAAGCATTTCTGAAAACTCTACCTGAACTATCTCCCACCCTCTCCAAGTCTTCTTCATCTTGTCCAGGACAGCTGCTGTCCTAAGTGCTGAAGATACTGTGGGATATAGTATCTTCATAGATACTATAGATACTATAGAAGAGCTTAATAAATGGCTGTTGAAAACAAATACACTGTATGTAATTGAAACTCTATTGATACTCTTATTCCATGGATTATAGCATGCTAAGGTTGAAATAACATTCATGTATTGAAATAAATCTTTCACCAATTTGAAAACGGAAAATCTAGGCTGTAGGGACATCTATAGTTGAGACAAATGTCTCTTCAGTTAAGCCAGCAAGTGAACTTATCTGAAAATATAGATAAGAGAAATCAGAAGAAAAGGAGAAAGTTAACAAGACAGTTAATTTCTCCCACAAATTAATTTTTCATTGAAACAGCTACTTACTTAATATTAAATGTGTACACCTGGTTGTGTAAACATTTTAAACAATGGAAGTCTAAGAATCATTTAAATTTTAGTGTATCTTTAAAAATTTAATATATTTTCTTACCAATATTGTTTTTTAAAAGTAAAAACAAAATGAGGCTTTGGAACAATCAATATTTACCAAGTATATACTTTTGCCAAATGCTGTTTAAATTTAAATTTAAATCTCAACAGATGATACTGGTAATATTTCAATCTCATGACAATTTCTAGGTTTTTCAGAAATATTTTCCAAATACCAACAAATTTACTGGAGCTTAGTCCTTTAGTTCAGACTTGATAATTTATGTTATACTTTTTATTTTGCTATGCTTTGCTTTTCCTCTACAATACTTAAATGGCTTCTGATGTAGTTTGGCTCTGTGTCCCCACCCAAATCTCATCTTGTAGCTCCCATGATTCTCATGTGTGGTGGGAGGGGCCTGGTGGGAGATGATTGAATCACAGGGGCGGGTCTTTCCCTTGCTGTTCTCATGATAGTGAATGAATCTCATGAAATCTAATGGTTTTAAAAATGAGAGTTTCCCTACACTAGCTCTCTCTTTGCCTGCTGTCATTCACATAAGATGTGACTTGCTCCTCCTTGCCTTCTGCCATGATTGTGAAGGTTTCCCCAGCCATGTGGAACTGTGAGTACTCCATTAGACCTCTTTCCTTTGTAAATTGCCCAGTCTTGGGTATGTCATTATCAGCAGTGTGAAAACAGACTAAAACAACTTCTTAAATAAATTAGGCAAAATAAGCAATAATATCAGAGTCAGAATAATGCGTCGAGAGCTGTTTTGTGACCAGATAATTTATGGAAGAGCCTTTTGTTGGCTGAAATAAACAAAGTTTTCTGGCTGCTTCTTTAATATATAGCTAATTCTTTTCAGCACCATATGGTTTGTAATTTCAGCTATAAGTGTAGAAATTATAAAGAGCTAAATTTAGAGGATGCTCATGACAGCAACCCATTTGGAGATTCCCATGAGGTAAATGTCTTGATTTCATTATTCTCATTGTGGTGCACTTTTGTGGGTATTTTGAAAATTTTTCAGTGCCTATGACAAGCCCAACTTCACTATTAATCTATTTAGAGTCCCAGTAGAAAGAAAACTTTTCTTTATAGAAGGTCGACTTGAAATTATGTTTTGAAAATATAATATGTTGTCTGGAAATTTAATATGACTATTATACCATTTTCAATAAAATCTAATAGAATAGATTTTATTCTATTAAATTAACAGAATAGATTTTATCTAAAATCTAAAATAAAATAACTTGAGTATTATTTTTATTAAAAGTTTATTTTAATTCATATCACGATGCTTAGAAAACCTAGTATAGAACCTTGGGAAACCTGCATAGTATCGTCAAGTACACGTACTATTTGTCAAGTCTATTGACAACAACTATGGAAAGTTCCAAAGCAAAGAGCATTGCCAATAAAAGCAGTGTACTGACCTTCTTTTGAGAATTAAACCTTGATTAATCATCATATTTATTATTGAGTAATATTTGTGGCTGAGTGTTGCCATTACTTAATTTTTTGTGAGTGATTTCTTATTTGTTTGTTATAAAGCTGGAAGCAAGATAAACTTTGTTTCCAGATTTATAACTTTAATGTTCTGTAATATTCTCCCATATGATTGTTACTTTCCTGCTTTAGCAAGTCTTGCTTGCTGGAGATGATAATGCTTATATTGGAAAAGTATGAACTATAGTGGTTTTGAGAAGAAAAAAAGATGATCTATTAGACTGAACCATATTAAGTTGTCCATGAATATGTCAATGGTGCTCAATTTTACATATTAGATACACTAGGGACATGTTAAAACAATACTAATGTCCAGGCCCCTCATAAACCAATTAGATCTGAATTTTTAAAGGTAGGACAAGGGCATCAGTTTTCTTAAAATTCAAACATTGTTTCAATATGCAGTCATAGTTAAGAGCCACTAATACATGTAATCCTGTTTTTCATAGAATATCATAGTCGCAACCTCCATGGAACCAATCACTGTATGCAGAGAATAACTTTCCATAAAAAAGGATGGGAGGAGAATAACTTTCCATTAAAGTAACAAATAAAATATTCCTTTCAAAGAAAGATTTTTAAAAATTAGGCCAAAAAGTGGAAATATTTTCAAATGTATTTAAATTCAATTTTGTATAATATAACAAACAAGGAGCTTCACCAGTGAGAGTATGACGAAGCAGTTAATAATGGTTGCAATAGTGTCAATTCTGCCTATTTGACAAAAAATGAGGGAAATTTTAATAAAATATGAACCCCCAAGTAAACATCTGTGGAAGCGTATGATCGGAGTTTTGGAATAATACAAATATAAAAAACTTGTAAAATCCAAATTCCAGAGCTCTTTATGTGAGAGGTAAATCTTCCTTGCTTGCGACTGCTCATAGGGCCTTTTTTGGCACATGGACAAGAATGTAGATGAGATGTCGGAAAGGTAGTAGAGAAGAGGAACGTAAAATGAAGTAACTAGGTATAAACTCAGCTATTTTCAATGAGGTATTAAACATATGCTACTACTCTTCCACAGATTAAGTTGCTTATAAAGAGAATATTTTACTTAGTATATTAGAAGAATTGCAAACGTGAATTTCAAAGTTTTCTTGCTTCATATAGATGTATATTTTATGATATTAGTGGACTGAACTATCTACTGAACTGAAGACATTGCCTAGGGACATATTTTTTAATTTTAAATATTTTTGAGCTTATTTTCTTTTTGTACCTCCTTGTAAAAGAAGTATATATAATTGAACCTAATTGCTGGTTCTAATTTATATGAACTTTTACATAGTGCCCCAAGAAGAAATAATACCTGTGTAACAAGGTATGTCAAAAAGGCTCTAAAATTTCTGTCAAATGAAAATTGAGTTAGTGCAGTTACACATGCTTGCCATTTTTTCAAATCATTGTTTCCTAAAAATAATTACAATATGGGCCTCTGAAGAATTTATGTCCTTGTGAATAATGCAATTTTACACATATATGTGTGTGCAGGTATAATATCAATGTGTACTTGACTCTTTTATGTGATAGATCAATCATTTTAGATGCAAATTTCTAATTTCAAGTTGCTGACTTTCTGATAAGACAAAGGTAGATTTCTTGACAGAAACTACATAGCAAATTTTAAAATTCCATAGCTACTCTGTATTTATACATTCAGTTTTGAAACAGAAAATTAATTTTTTTAAATGTGTATATGTGCATACATGTATTTAACAATTCATTCTAATGGCTTGTGGCCCATGTTTCCAGATCTGTAAAATAGAAATTATAGCAGTTCCTATGTGATGGGAGTGCTGTTAAACCAAATTATTTGATCCGTGAGAAAGACTTAGCATAGTACTCGTCACATATTAAAGGCTTAAATGAATGCTAGTTGACAAAATGAAAGGGATTAGTGGATACTTCTTAAGGTCTCTCCTTTATAGCTTATTCTAAACCTCCATTGCTATATTTCTTCTTGTTTTAAAAAAATACAATGTCATGAAAATGGTAAGGATCACATCATGCCTGATGCACAAAAAATTTCCTGAGAACACACGCATAAGCGGCATATACAGGAATAGAACCTAGATCTTCTTTTTCCAAATTTTTGACACATTCTACTATGTCACACTGCCTCCACAATTCCACATGGTAAAATTATTTCTAAGTGGGTTAAAAAATACTCTTACAGAATTAAGTGAATATGTTCAAAAAACTAGTCACAGTAACCTCGAAGAAGTACAGTGATTTTTAAAGTCTTATACCTCCGATGGTATTTCGAAGATTGTTGCACACTATAGAAATTTTTAAGGAAGTGTTTTCTTTAATCTTTTCAACATTTTGCATGTTCAAATATTACAACTAAAAGAAAAAATCTTTGAATTAAGTATTTCCTTTTTACTATTCTAGAGCTGCCTTTATCTTGTAACATTAGTGTAATAATGAACTAATTTGTTATATCATGGGTAATTTATTTTAGGACATAAAAAATTTAGTGCATACAATTTAACAAATAATATATACACTAATCTATGTATTTGTAATGTATGATAGTTATTTGGATTTAAATCTAGAAAAAAACTCTGAGTTAAAAATATATGTACAGCCATGCACAGTATAATGATATTTCAGCCAATGATGGAGTGTGTATATGGCCATGTCCCTTAAGAGTATAATGGAGATTAAAAAGTCCTATTGCTCCGTAGTGTTGCAGCCATCATAACATTGTCATATAGAAGAATACATTACTCATATGTTTCTGGTGATGCTGGTGTAAGAAACCTACTGTGCTGCCAGTTGTTTAAAAGTATAGTACATAATACTTGACAATGATAATACAAGGCTATGTTACCAGCTTATGTATTTACTACAATTTTTATCATTATTGTAGATTGTACTCCTTCTACTTATAAAAAAAAACTTAGCTGTAGAACAGCCTCAGGCAAGTCCTTCAGGAAGTATTCCGGAAGCAGGCATTGTTATCGTAGGAGATGACAGCTCTATGAATGTTATTGCCCTTGAAGACCTTCCAGTGGGACAAGATGCAGAGGTGACAGACAATGATACTGATGATCCTGACCCTATGTATGCCTAGGCTAATGTGTGTGTTTTTGCCTTGGTTTATAACAAAAAAGCTTAAAAAGTAAAAAGGTTACTTTTAAAAAATGAAAAATTGAAAAAAGCTTATAAAATAAGGATATAAAGAAAGAAAATATTTTGTACAGTTTATTTCAAGCAATGTGTTACTACAAAAGAGTCCAAAATTTTAGAAAATTAGAAATGTATAAAAATTTTACAGTAACCTAAGGCTAATTTATTTTTAAAGATAGAAAATTTAAAAAATAAAATTAGTGTAGCCTCAATGTACAGTGTTGATCAAGTCTACAGTAATGTACAAGAATGTCTTAAGCCTTCACCTTCACTCACCACTTACTCACTATCTCACCCAGAGCAACATCCTGTCCTGAAAGCCCCATTTCGCTAAGTGCCCTATCAAATGTAGCATTTAAAAACATTTTATACCACATTTTGTACTGTACCTTTTCTATGTTTTGATATTTTTAAATACACAAATACTTATCATTATATTATAATTGCCTACAGTCTTCAGTACAATAACATGCTGTATAAGTTTGTAGCCTATGAGCAATAGACTTAAAACCTAGGTATATGGTAGGACATGCCATCTAGATTTCTGTAAGTACACTCTATGATGTCTACACAACAAAATGCTTGTCTCAGAATGTATTCCTAACATTAAGCATGACTGCATTTGTTAGTTCATTAGAGAGATTATTGTTGAATACCTATTATGTCCCATTATAATCTTTCTTTAATAGGCAGAATAACTAACAATTATCCTGAAAGGTAAATATTAACATTCTACTCTTTCCTTTTTGGTACCTGGCATGATTAAATCATGTATATTCTTTTTTTTTAATTGAAACATGCATATATGTTTACAAAAGTCATATATTTTTTGAAATGAGGGAAAGATAAATCCTCATGTTGATACTATATCACATTGCAAAATCTATGCTTTAATATCAATAATTTAATTGAATTTTTTTCTTTAATATGTTCTAGAACATCTTGAAATAATTCCTTTTGAATTTAAAAGGTATTATTTAGCTTATTATTTCTCAGAAGGGAAAACTTAATATCCAAAAAATGACAATAACTTAGCCAAGAGCACCTAATAAGTGAATGCAAAAGTAGGATTCAAATGCTTGTCTTCTTATTTCAAAACCCATAATGTCCCTACCATTCAAGACTGCTTTCCTCCAGGAAAAAATAATATATGACGGAAGACAAATTTATCACAAAAATTTAGGTGAAAACATGGCCAGATCAAAGCTCCTGAAGCCAAATATAATTAAGTCTAATCAAAGGCATCAAGGTTCCACAATCTGATATTTAATGCTGTATTCTAATGCGATATATGAACAAGGGGGTTTATAACCTTATAAATAACATTTCTAAAGAGTGCAATTCCTGGGATACAACATTTCCCTTTCAAGAAACAAATTCCCTTAACACATCAGCATAGTTCAGTAAATGTTGATTTGCAACCATCATTATTATCTCTTAATTGAATATGTAGATATTACAGATGTCTCCTAAACACTTGAATTAAGTCAGACAAAATGAATAGCCTCTAGAAGATTGCAATTTGAAGGGAAAGCCATAATTTAAACATCTATATGAAATGCATGAATTTCAAAGTACATAGAAAGAGTTTTATATTATGAATAAATAAAGTTGTTTAATTCTAGACATTTTCCAAAATTATAATATTTAATTTCTGTGTTTCCTAAATTCTTCTCTCAAATAAATGTCTCCACAAATTGATACAACTACAGTTATGAAAATATTGAAAAAATATTTTCAAACATTGAATATTTGGTTATTTTCTCAAAGATGATTTTTAGAACAAGAGGTGTTTGCTTTCTAAACAGTTTTTATATGTTTCAACAGAACTAGTTATAAGAAATTCACATAATGTTGATGTTTTCCATTTACTGCTTATTATACTTATGTTTTAATTGAGCATTTTTACTGTAAATATTTTCTACCATTTGTTTTACTAAGGTTATTTTTTTAAATAGGTAAAATTTTAAAATGCTGTTGGATGACTCTTAAAATTTGCTTTAAATGCCTTAATCATTCCATACTTATTTCCCCTCCCTGAAGGTTTCTTTCTTTATCTCTAAAGGTTACTATTTATTTTTTTCTTTCTTTCTTTCATCACAGAATATAATATCAGCAAATCACAGGCATGCATGTAAAAAGTACATAAAAGGAGAGATATTAGGGTGTTTTTCTGCAGTCGTTCCTAAAATATTTCCCCAATGTAAACTTAGAAAGGTTTTTTCTATTTTTGTTTTGTTTTGAAGAAGAAGAAGAAAAGAGACGAGTAAAGCACTTGTTAAAACAACAATATTTATGATTCTGAAGGTGAAGGTTACAGAGTACATTCCTGTAAAGAGTAAATACGAACCAAAAATTATTTTAAACTTAAGAGTAATCAAATTAGTTTAAATTTGTAGGTAATATGGGTAAATGGTAAATAAGAAATGAATATTATTTTAAATTTATTAACTTGTTGAAAATAATTTCAAATTTGCTTTAAAACATTACAATGATTAAAGATGTTACAAACCTTTCTTTTAGTTTTTCATTTTTACTTTTATTAAAATATCATAGAAGATAATAGGTGAATGTCTTTGAAGCATTCAGAAGTAGATATATGTGAAAATAGTTTACAATCATCAGAAATGTTGAGAGTTATGCATCACTAAACATTGCATCGCACACTATGCTCCCGTGTTTACTGTAACATCTGACATCGGGCATGAAATTCAGGGTCAGCCTTTAGTAGATACAGGAAAAGGTGTCAACATGGTGAAACAAATTTCTCCATCACATGCCATTGACTTTTTCGGGTATTAAGTTCAGTCAACTCGTAGAATGCTCTACCACCAGGAGCTGTCTTACTGTTTTTTTCATGGTACCCGAATGTATTCCTTTATCTTTGTATTTTCTAGAAACTGCCAATATGTCTATAACTTGCCTTTTAATTTGGATTCTAATTAAAAGGCACATATTTTATGTTATTAGTAATTTGGATTGAACAAGTGTTTGTATGATGTATTTGGAGAACGGCTTCTAATACGAAGGCAAATAGTGTCATTAAGAAGGAAGAAAGTTTCAGGGCAGAGACAGAGACTATCAGAGCCCTGAATCACTGGTATGGAATGTAAAAGGACCATAGTATCTCCAAATAGGACATAAAAAAATGACATGAAAGGGAATAACTATTGAGAAGGGAATCTTTCTGCCCTAACTCCAAATCTTTATATGATCTGAAAGCTTGAGAAGGCAAGATCTTTGACATAAAATAGAAATGTGACATCCAAGTTATCAGTTTTATTTATTCCCATTTTTTTCCTTCATCACTTCAAAGCATGTCTAAGGAGCACCTACTGAGTGCTGAGCAGATATGTTAGCTGCTTTGAGAGGACCTTGTTCCTCAATGTCCTCCGTGTAATTCCGTGGTCTCCTGCCTCTGCCTTGTGCTGTCATAGTACCTTGTGCATTTCGTTAGGATAGTACTTGTCACCAGGTATTGTAGTCATATGCTTATTTCTCTATTTTCTTCCCATTACTGTGCACATTTCAAATCTCATTTGTTAATCTGCAGTACTAAATATAATGCTACACCAATCACAGATTTTCAGATGTTGAACAAATGAGCAGAGCACAATCCATGCTTTAAGAAGTGATTCCAGGCATAGAATCACTTGTATAATTAGACTCAAAATTTAAAAAATGTGGTTTTTGAACATGATGGGATAACATATTATGGGAGAGTAATGTTTATATAGAAGAGACAACACCTAGTTGACACTTAACTCATAATCACGTATTCACCAGGGTTGGAGAGGTGGAGTTAGTATTCCATGCATCAGTATGGAGGCTGTAATGTATGAGAGAGATTGACATTTTTAGGGAACAGCAAGATGTTTGGTATGTCAGGAGCCAAGAGCTGGTTGGTGGGGAAAGCAGATTGGGATCAGACTGTGAATGGACCCAGACACCATTCTACAGAAACTGGATGTTTTCCTGAAGGTAGCAAGGGATCAGCATAGGATACACAAGTCAGGTTAAACGTCATTCTGTTAACACCTTAAAGGATAAATTAATGAAAAGGTACTATTGACAAAAAGAGCAATTTAGAGATTGTTGCAGAATTTCAGTTAGAAAGTGATTTAGGTCTGATCCAAGATGATGACATCAGGTTAAATGTATATTCTGGAATTTAAGCAAGTCTTTGAACTACATTTCTATCTTGTTTCAGAAAGTGGATTTCTACCATCTTAGTTTTTGCCTAATCTATACCTTATTATGCTCACATTCCAGAGCCAACTAAACATTATTCGAAGAGTCAACCCAAATAATTAAATTGGAGCCCTAAAATCCACTCTGGCTACTAAAGCCCAACTTTGTAACATAGAGCATGTTAAAATTTAAGTTAGAACTTCTACCACTGCATTACATATCACAAACATGTTATTGTTTTAGTGTATTGCATTAATGCATTTCAGCCTCTAACACTGAGTTCTGTTGGTTCTTCATCTTTTCTTAGCTAAAAAAAAACTAGTGATAGAAGTATATACACTAGTGATAGAAGTAAATACACTAGTAATAGAAAATATTTTTCCAATTCAGTTAACCATTCACTATATAAAACTTTTTTAAATTTTCTACCCTATACTTTCATCTCTAGCATCATGAAGCACGTAGAACTATAGTGAGAAAAATCTCACATGTTGGCTTCCAGTTCTTAAATAGCATGATTTTCATATGGAATGGGAAATTATTAGAACTGGACATTTTAAAATAAGATTGAAATCAGTTGAAGCAGCCTAAGTTCTTGGTCTTGATAGGTTATTTTTTCCCAAAATTATATTGTTTGGACAGGGAGAAAGAAGCTTGGAGTTAGAATTATATCTAATATCTTAAACATTTTTCCTTTAAACCTCTGGGTGACAGAGATATCAGGTATGAAGGTTAGAATGTAGGCATGAATGGGCCGGGCGCGGTGGCTCATGCCTGTAATCCCAGCACTTTGGGAGGCCGAGGCGGGCAGATCACAAGGTCAGGAGATCGAGACTATCCTGGCTAACACCTTGAAACCCCATCTTTACTAAAAATACAAAAAATTAGCCAGGTGTGGTGGCAGGCGCCTGTAGTCCCAGCTACTCGGGAGGCTGAGGCAGAAGAATGGCGTGAACCCAGGAGGCAGAGCTTGCAGTGAGCCGAGGTCGCACCACTGCACTCCAGCCTGGGCAACAGAGCGAGACTCCGTCTCAAAAAAAAAAAAAAAAAAAAGAAAGAAAGAATGCAGGCATGAATGAGATGTGTGCACTTACTACAGTTCTCAGGCTTTCCATCTCCTTGACCTTCAAAACAGAACGACCTCACAGGCCTCAGATTAAAATTGATACAAAAAAAAAAAAAAAGAAAAAGAAAAAGAAAAAAAAATTCATGTATTTGCCAAAGATAATGGGAGGCCATTACCCTTTGCACTGCAGAGTTGTGTGGAAAGTGTCTCCTCATACTTAGATAGACAGCCCTGTTTGTTTAATACTGCTACCCAATTTTGAGTAAACTAGTTATAGTCAGCAGGGAATTCATTCAGAAGATAGATTATGGAATAAAACCGAATTTGACACGATGAATATATTATTTAAACTATAAACCTAAGAGATACTGGTTTACTGCAAAAAAATAGTAACTAAAAAGTATTATATAGAGAAAATAATACAATGAAAAACTAAAAAGTATTTTATAGAGAAAATAATACAATGAAAAACTAAAAATGAAAGTAAATAAAAAATAATAACCTCACAGCAAGGAGGAAGAATAGAATGGAAGGTTTTTAAAAAATAGTTAAAAAAAAAGCTGTTGTCACTTTTCATTGAAATTACATGAAATGAGACAAGAAATTTAGTTTAAGATTTAATCAATTACGATGATAAAATTTTTAGGAAAAAATTAAGTGTCTATTATTTGCTCAGATAACCTAACTTTACAAGATAGTTATCCAAACTTTTATATAGTTTTACCTATGATTATACCACTTGGAAATGCTATTAATGAGGCAGTGGTAATAATGAAATATCTCATAGAAAAGATGATTCATTATTCAGTGCAGTACAGTCAAGCAAGTTTCAAGTTGCATAATTGTAATACGAGCAGAAAATGACAAAGATAGAAGAAACCTTGTTATAGGGTACAATTTAAATATAGTATTTGGGAAACGAATGTGAAAGACATTTTTCCCTGAAATTAAAACCAACTCATCTGCCTCACATTCTTTTTCACAGTATTTCATCACAATGTCTTCTCTTGTTGAATTTAAATGACTGTGACATTATTTTTCATACCTTGGCAAATTTTGCAAGGAGATATTGTCTTAAGTATATTAATAATTCTTAAATGTGTGGTCAAAGATTGGGTTTAATTGGAAACACAATTATAATATTGATTGTTCACAGTTCAATTTCTTGGCAGATATTTCTTCTGCAAGCTACTGTTGACCATAAAAATGGAATGGTGATTTTGAATTGTACTATGCTTGTTTAATGTAGCATGTATACTTCTTGGCTTAACATGGGCTGCTTTACAAAATTGTATAAAACTGGCTTGCTTTATTTTTCTACAGCACAGAATAGCATACTGCATGTATTATTCAACTTGTTGAAGCATCCTAGAAAATATTTTTTATTGTTAAAATTGTAGTGACAAGTAGACATTAATTATTTGTTATAACACAAAGAACTTTTATACTATATTCCAATTTTGTTTTACACTGAAGTCTTCATTTGAAAATATGAGCGAAAGATTGACTTTAAATTTCCAGAGATGATTAGCTGCCAGCTCTAATCAAATTGAGAAGTAATTAGCAAATCAAAACTTGATTTAGGTCTTTGCTTGATTTACTGAAATTACAGTTTATTCAGTTTAAATAATGGGGGAGGGGAGTTGACTATACTTTAGATAAAGTAGAATCAACTATGCTGAAGCAGGAGGGGAGCCCAATATCCTAATAATTGTCTAAACCTGACAATACTTTTTTTGGCTATTTCTTTGTGATACTATAATGCTACACAGTAGTCTTTTGTGTTTTTATGAGAATAAAGGTTTCTATCATTTGTCAAATATAATCTGATATATAATTTAAGTTTTTAAGGATTATTGTTATTATATGTGGAGTCATTGTTTAATCATAGATATTAGATGTTTAATCATAGATGTTAGAGCCCTACCCTCATTATATTCTTAATACATTTTTTAGGCTCCACTTCTAAATACAGCTACATTGGGGGTTAGGGCTTTAGCATATGAATTTTTCAATTCCTGGATATAAAAAAGTTTCAAGGTATGCTAGTTCATGCATTTAACTATTGGATATTTAAGATCGAAAGAAAGAAAGTGAGTATACCCATGCATTACTCTGCTATGGTTACCATAACAGAATATCACAGGCTGACACACACTTATTTTCTCAGAGTTCTAGAGTCTGGAATTTCAAGATCAAAGTTTTAGCAGCGTTGGTGTCTGGTGAGGGCTGTCTTCCAGGCTTACAGACGATCACCTTCTTGCTGTATCTGTACATAGATTTTCCTGTGTGTGTGCAAAGAAAGAGAGAGAGGAAGAAAGAGAAAGAGTTCCAGCATCCATTCCTCTTCTTAGAAGGATGCCAGTCTTACTGGATTAGGCCCTATGCCTCATGACCTCATTATATTCTTAATACCTCCTTATAGGCCCTGTTTCCAATATGGCCACACTGGGGTTTAGGGCTTCAGCATATGAATAGTGGTGGAGGAGCACAATTCAGTCCATAGCAACTAATAACCAGTGTTTCTATACAAAACAAACTTAATAGAACCAAATGATAAAAGAGAAGAGAACTTTCTGCCCGGTTACTTTCACTGCCCAGTAGCTGCAGGGCAGTGAGAGGTACAGCAGCAATGTTCCAAACCAAAAGTGTCCCCAGCACTTCTTGAGATGACACTCAGAGCTACAATCACCCTTCTAGATTTCACTCTCATGGAATGACCGTTTTGGTCATTGATATCATGCCTTTGCCCAAACTTAAATGTGAAAGCCCTTAGCCAAAATTAAATAGGGAAGTAAGTAACTCTCTGGCTCATTTCTAGAGCTTCAAGTACAGTAGTATGTATTTTAATAACTTTGAAGTCTCAAGAATCGCCAAAACTGCAGCTCATTATTTTCTGTCAGCTATTTGTTAAGTGGTCCAGTTGTTCATTGCTTCCTGAACAAAAGTCAGGAGGTTCAAAATGTCATTTATATATCCAGAAAGACCCTTTTCTGGCTCCCTATCAATAGTGGCACTATTATATAAGATTTTTCCTAATGAAGTATGTTTTTTTAAACATTCTATTTTTGGAGGTGTATACTAAACTTAATTGTTGAATAACTATATCAAAGTTCTTAAAATTTTGATTATAAGCCCATTCTTCTCTTTTCTGATACTTTCTCTCATCTAGAAAGTATCATATGGAATACACTCAGCCATCATTTTTTATAGTTAAATTGAAATTTTGATTTATGAAAAATAAAAATTGTATCTCATAAGTGATATTCTACTTTTCCCCATATCATTTAGTTGTAGATTTTTTCAAGTAAGGCATTTAAAACACAAATCAGTTTCAGAAATATGACAAAATTGTTGCAGCAGTTAAAAGACAAGCTGCGTTTTAAACAACTTTTTATTTTAAATAAAGTAATAAAATTATAGAGACATCTAGCTACCAAATACAATTTTCTAGAAAACATTTTAAACACATTAGACTTTTGAGGCAAACACCATGTATTTAGACAACAGTAAGTTTCCTCTCTTACTTTGTTTTTACATAAAAATAAATATAAATTTGCTTTTACTGGTCTTATTAGTAAGGTGGTTATGCTAGAACTATATTAAAGTCACTGCATGATTTTCAGATAATTTTAAAGGTATATTTACTTAGAGATTAAAGCTCTGTAAAAATTTTTATACCACAATTATTTTTATTAAAATTAATCTTGGATATAATAAAATAATGAAATGTTTGTTGAAATGAAGTTTTTTTAAAGTAAAAATATATAATCTGTAAAGAATATCCTTACAATATGGATATAGTGTTTTTTCTATTTTAAGAATGATATATTGCCCATTGGCCTAAAAATATATTCAGAAATAAAAGAGACAACAAAGGAAAAACTTTATTTTGAAACGTTGAACTCTGGGGAGGGGGTAAGAAAATACGTTATTAATAGAAAAATAATTCTCAAAGTGGAACAGCATTCTTGACCCTAGATATACTCCCTGTGGTGTCTCTTCTAGAAATGTATTTGAACTAAATCTGCCTTCATGAGTTAGGACAGTAAAATATTTAAAGCAGTAATACATTTTTTTGTTGTTGATGTCCCTGATCAATGGAAGCCCTCAAGACCAGCCTGGATTCTAGTGGATCATTTCCTGTCATTTCAGTTAGTACTTGGGATAAAAATTGCATTCAATGTTAAACCTAAATACTTATCCCTTTTAGTTTCCTCCTCCTTTGGAATACAGCATTTCTATAAGCTTCCATAGCAACTGACTTCAACCTGAACTGTTTCCTAGATGATTGGGTGCTTAGCTTTACAATTGTTTCTAGACATGTCAATCTAGTTAAATATCAGATAATCATTCCACAATAAATTTTTATGTTCTATGATTTATTCAAAGGCACATTCTGAAAATCCTCAAAACTTGGTTTACTGGTAAGTAGTTAATGAATGAAGTCAACAGTCAATTAGGAGCACAAAAACTGACTTCAAGCTTCTGACAGGGTGATAATCTCTAAAAAGAAGTATTCTGGTGCAATAGAACAAAACTGTGAAACAGGTAGTTTGCATTCACTGTTTCATACAGTCATATCAAGTTCTCATCACTGTATCAACTGATTTTAGAGGAAAGTTGTTTCTCACTAAGTATATTTGCATTTTAAAACAGAACACTGTAAATAAACCATAAAAACGTCTTGAGGACCCAAAGAAAGGAATAACATTTTAGGCACGATGACATATTGCAGAGGGAAGTTATTCAGAATAGTAGTCCTTCTGGTTACTTCTCAAATCGCAGCATAGAGGTGGTCTATTTTTGACTTATACTTGAAAACTAGGCCAGATTTAAAGCCGGGAAATAAAATATTGTAATATCCTTTTATTAGCTGCCAATGTGTCTTGTTGATCAATCTAATCTATTTTGTCACTAATTAACACAGGGCAATAAATAAATTAATTCTTTGGACTGTCTTTATATCCTTGGCCTGTGGCAAAACATCCCGTGTCTTCTAAAGACATACAAGGTGTTTTTCTTTATAATATATTCTTTGGTTTTCTATGGAAATTTAAAACTCTCTATTCAAGCAATTTTTTGAACGTAACTTGGATTTGTAATCTTAGGCATTTTAACAATTTAAGCTTTGGTCTCATCATCTATAATGTGAGAGGAATTTAATTAGATCAGTGTTGGGAAAGATGAGGGACAAAATTCCCAAAACACTGCCCTTTACCAAGTACCCATGAAAGATACAGATAATTAATTTGTCATGTACATTTTCTTGCTAAAACTTGTAATATTTATTCAAATTTATACCACATATCCATGGTATATAATTTGAGTTTAGCATGGAAAATGAAACCATTTTGTAATCCTCAAATATAGATAAACACGGAGCTTTCCTTTTAGCTTAAGTTTTTAATTGTATTTTTTCTTATACCTAGAATGTTGTCCTCATTTATACTAGATGCCAGGAGTTTTGTGGAATATATATATTTGTGCAATCTACTTAGAAGTTTTACAAAATATTTAACATAAAGGAAGTTTTAAAAAATATTTAAGATAAAGGACAACCCTTTACAATACACACTAAAGTTAATCTGTTTTAGAGACTTGTGGAATTTTTTTGCATAGAGAGTGTTTTTGTGATTTTTAGTATTTGAGGACACACTTTATAAATGATGCTTTTTTAAAATTGACTTTTAGAAAAATTCATTTAAATATAATCTGTATTATATCCCCACATAGAACAAAAGACAAAATATTTTAGATGCAATTTTATTTTATAAATGTATTGATTGCTAATTTTATTCAAATATTTTTGTGACCCCTACCCCTTATTAAAAAAATGAAAACTACAAAACCACGTAGACATCCATTCACTAATTTCATATCAACTATGATTCATATTTCTCTAGACAACAAAAATAAAAGAAAGGAATTGACTTGCCACTCAGTTGATTAGTGTTTATGTATCAATAGATCCTTTCTGGGTTTGATTAAGTCTCCTTTTATCATTTCCATGTATCCCATCTATGTTTCCTCCATTTATTCTGCATTTTTATTAATTTTCTTTCTTTCTTTTATGTGCAATTGAAATGAGTTACATCTTGCCCATTAAGAAACTGTTTCAAAACACTTTGGTCTAAACTTTAATACAGATTTTTGCCCATGTTTCTATGGTGTAATTTAGGTAATTGACAGAGACAAAGCCAGTTCACAAAGTTAATTAAAATTTCCCATCTCTTCACTTTCAATTAGTTTCATTGATATGACACACTTTTTTCTATTTAATGTCTTCCCGTTATCACAAGGCAGTACACAGGTTATGCTAGTTTGTCAAATAAATGGTGATTATTAAAATAATCTTTAAGTAGACACTATTTTGATGTTTTAATTGTCCTCTTGTCTTTGAGCAGCTGAATGTTGTAATTAGTATTTACTTCATTTATGTAGCAATTTTAATTTGTTCTTGAAGGTTTTTTCCACCCCCTTCTATCTGGGAACCAGAAAGGGTTTAATGCAATGCAAAGGAAATAAGAAATAATAGTATTATATGTTTAACTGCAATGTGGTAACTGAAATAATGGTTTAAAACTATGGCATCTTTAACTCTGATTCTATATGCCTCTCTTAAACGTTTAAAATCATTTATTATGTGGGGCATATAACTTTGTTAAATTATATTTAATCTAAAGGAAGTTTTATAGGAATGCCGTTAAAGAAATTTTTGTAGATTAATGTTATAGTCCTAAGAAGAAATCCAATAATTACTGAAAGTTTTTCTCCATTACTGAGATTTCACCTGGATGGCTTAGTTTTACACACATTACAAGAGTGTTAACATATTTTCTTTGGATGCATTTTTGAATTTAGCTTTTTTGAAAGCCATGTAATATTCATGGAAATGAATCATCTGTCAAAATAGTCGTTTTGGTTTTTATATTTTTACTCATAAATTCAGATTCATCAAAATACTTCTCCTTTTTTTTCCTTCCACAGTGGATTTAATGCCATGTAAAAAGAAAGAAATAAGCTATTATTTTGATGATTTATGTTTTTGTAAATTCCTCTTGTGCTCTATTTAGAAAGAGAAGTTAACCAGACTGGGTGAAGAAATTACTTTTATGATATAACATCCTTTTCCATGGAAATTGAGACCATTTTAAATAAATTTCTATGTTAAAGCAATAAGAAAAACAGGATGATGAATACTTTGCAAAAAGAGTTATCTGAATTTAGAATACTTCACAGACTCTTAAGAGATTAACTTCATTTTTATTACAATGGCCATTTCAATGTCATCACTTTCTAATGAAACCACTTCTGTTTCTTAAGAGTTTATTTTGTTCATTTATTTTGAGTCAATAACTATATATACTTATTGTTTAGCAAAATATTTATGTAGGACATCACTTAAATTAATTATTTTATAGAACAGAAAACTGAAGTAGCCACAAAATATGGCTGAGATATGCATTGCTGTTGAATTTTTTTCTTAAATTCTGTTTCCCAAAAAGTTCTAACTCTCATGTTTTGAAATCGATAAAGAAAACATATTCTAAAAACAAGAAGCCCTTAGTTAGTGTTACCTTCTCTAACCCAGACAACTGTAATATCACTGTCTTATGGTACCTTTAGTTACAAAAATCAGAAATGTAGTTAAGTTACCTTAAGAGAAAGCAGATTTATGAGATTATAGATCTCAAGGAATTAAAGGAAAGGCTTAACAATGCAGCTACCAGGACTTCTCTTAAACGCAAAGGAGACCGTGACTCTGCAGTCTTGAGTTCAGCCATTGGTGTAACTTAGCTATGAACTCACTCATGCTTTGTGTCTCATGGTTTGAGTCTTGATTTCAGTGGCTCAGTCCAGTTATAAATTCGTTTTCATTTGGTCAGGAACTGGTCAACTATGGCCAGAAGAGGTTGTATCACATTATACGAAGGACAACCAGGTCTGTGCGAGAGGAACTTGTGTGGAAGAGGATTAGTGAGAAGTGAGGATAATAAAAGCAAGGAAGCAATCAATAGCCATTATATAGGCATCACTCTAGACCTCTGTGAAACCTCTTCATTTCTCCTCATCTTTCTCTATAAATTATATGTAATTAAATTGGGCTTGGCATATTCTGCTCTTTAAGGTGGTCATTTTTTTGTGGCTACATATTTTATCTCCAAAAATCATGATGTTCAATTAAGTAAATGTTCTAGATATGGGAGAGGGCTACGTTCTCAGCCGGCAGCTCTTCTTCACCAAGCCACAAAAAGTGAAGCCTTCTGAAAATTTCCTCCTGAAGTTGAGATATTTCTGTTACCCATTACACTAGTGGGGAAGTAAGGAGAAGCGCTTTTGTGACAAATGCTGTGAGTAGATAAAAAATCTCTTTTTGAACAGGCTTTAATAATAATTGTGTTTTAAAAGACAAGCAAATACAAAGTACTGACATGGGGAAGTTTCGTGATATCATATTAAATGAAAAATTAGTTTCAAAACAGCATTTACAAAGGATACTGAGTGTGTGTGTAACTATGTGTTAGTGTGCGGGTGTTTGTGTACAGATATTATATTTTAAGTGATCAGAAAAAAAAAAACCTCCAAAGAGAAATGCCAAAATGCTAAATCTGAATTTTCTAGAACAGTGGTTCTCAAAGTGTAAATGTGCAGCATTGGTGTAACCTAGGAACTTGTTAGAAAAACAAATTATTTCTATTGAATCAGGAACTCTGGGAATGGGGCCCAACAATCTGAGTTTTAATAAGCCCATGAGCCCTCCAGGTGATTATGTTGAACACTCAAGTTTGAGAACCAGTACTCTAGTCTAAATGATATGATTACAGGTGATTTATTTTCTTCCTGGGACTTAATGAATATGTATTTTGTTTAAATTTATAAAGCACCATAAATGTTAATTTTCAAAAGAAGGATGCCTTCTAAATGGCCACATTATATACTTCTTTGTAAACCCTGCTCTTGCAGCAGTTATTTGCATACTAGATGCACAAAATGCATGCTGATGGCTTGATTCAAATTGGCTTCAAATTGCGCCTTCATTTCTACCATTTTCCGCACCCCCAAAAACGTATTGAATGTGGTCCACCTAGGTCAAGTTCATGGTTTGAACAACTTTAACCAATGAAGTGTGAAACAATTTATTTTAATACATTTCCTCAGGGCTACAACATAAATAAAATTTATCTTGCATAAACTGCCATAGCTTGAGTATAGAATTATTTAATTTATTTCAAAAATTCAAATCAGAATTAATGTAATACATTCTGAAAAATTCAATGAACATTTTATGTTGAACTGGGTGTCAGCATTAATATTTCATTGCTATTCTTGAGTTTGTTGATGTTGTAGGTCAAATTAAAGGTCACTTAACAAGAGCAATTACAAGGAAGCAAGCAAGTTGCAAATTAGTCATGTCTTTGTGGATTCGTACTCCACCCATTCAGTTTTTCCAGCTCCTAAGGATTTTATAACAGTTGTTTTCCTTGTATATTATATACTCTGGGCAATATGAAGACATGGTCAGTTAACAAGAAGGAATTTTACAAAAAAGAAGCATGATAGAAATAATTTTTAGGAAGAAAATAAAGACTGCTCCAATAAGACTCAAAGAAACAGATATAAAAAGACAAATCACTATTTCTGATATAACAAAGAAATTGAAAAGAGAGTACAATAAAACCTTTTTTATTGTTTTGTCTTCTTTGGAGGTTATATAAATTTCTATATAATCTCTACTAATTCAGGTCATACTAATGTAGGATATGTTTCCCAAACCTCATTATTCTTGCTTTCCAAACTCTGACTACACCCTTGGTTTACAATACATAATCTTAGCACTTGATTATGTTAATCTATCGACTAAACTTAATTTTGTTTTTTTCTTTTTTCTTTTTTGAGACAGAGTCACGCTCTGTCACCCAGGCTGGAGTGCAGTGGCGTGATCTCGGCTCACTGCAAGCTCTGCCTCCCCGGTTCACGCCATTCTCTTGCCTTAGCATCCCGAGTAGCTGGGACTACAGGCACCTGCCACCACGCCCGGCTACTTTTTTTTTTTTTTTTTTTTTTTTTTTTTTTTTTTTTTTTTTAATTAGAGACGGGTTTTCACCCTGTTAGCCAGGATGGTCTTGATCTCCTGACCTCGTGATCCACCCACCTCAGCCTCCCAAAGTGCTGGGATTACAGGCATGAGCCACCACACCTGGCCAACTAAACTTATTTTTAATGACTTAAGATGTCAGTCTCGTTTACCCAATTAAAGGATTAGTATCTTGAGAGCCAAGAGAGGCAGTGGATGCTTCCTTTATATCATGTTCTTATTAAATAATGAAAAAATGATATTAATTCGTTGGGCCATGAGCCTTCTAGAAGCAGGGGTTAGCATGTGATATCTGCGTTAGTTGTCTTGCATCATAACAAATTACCCCAAAACTCAATGACTTAAAACAATGCATATATATGATATCAGTTTATTTGGATTAAAAATTCTAGGCTCACCTTAGCTGGGTCCTATAATTCACAGTATCAGACAAAGCTAAAATTAAGGAGTTTGATCAGGTACAGTCATCTCAATGCTTGACTTGGAAACAATCTGCTTCTACTCTCACTTGTAGTAATTGCTGGCAGGATTCACTTCCTCATTGCCTTTTGGATTGAGATGCTCACTTCTATGCCAGCAACAAATACATAGTTCTTAACATGGTCATGGAATAGCAAAGAGATTAGAGTCTGGAACAGAATGTGTGGTGGGGGAAAGAAATGGAAAATGAAGTCAGAGTGAAGGGTGGTGGAAAGATTATTTATGACAGTATTTCCCAAATGCCAATGTGCATACAAATAACCTGAAAATCTTTTTTT
Source organism: Pan troglodytes (assembly GCF_028858775.2). Lineage (NCBI taxonomy): Eukaryota > Metazoa > Chordata > Mammalia > Primates > Hominidae > Pan > Pan troglodytes. The sequence goes on from NC_086015.1 coordinate 89,946,606, forward strand.
CTTTTCTTTTCTTTTTTTTTTTTTTTTTTTTTTAGACAGAGTCTTGCTCTGTTGCCCAAGCTGGAGTGCAATGACACGATCTCGGTTCACTGCAACCTGTGCCTCCCGGGTTCAAGCGATTCTCCTGCCTTACCCGCCTGAGTAGCTGGAATTACAGGTGCATGCCACCACACCTGGCTAATTTTTGTATAAGTAGAGACGGGGTTTCACCATGTTGGTCATGCTGGTCTCCAACTCCTGATCTCATGATCCACCTGCCTCTGCCTCCCAAAGTGCTGGGATTACAGGCGTGAGCCACCGCACCTGGCCTAACTTGGAAATCTTTAAAAATGCAGATTTAAGTTCAGAAGGTCTGGGATGTGCCTGAGATTCTGCATGTTTAACAATGTGACATTCATATTGTTGTTTGGGGAATCACACTTTGGGTAGCAAAGAACGAGAATATTAGGATAATTACATAAGTTGCTGGCTTTTACTGTGAGCAAGGAAGGGAGCCATAGGAGGGATTTAAACAGAGAGTAGAGTTAGGAAGACCAATAAAAAGGTGATTGAAATAAGCAGGTGACAGGTGATAGCATCCTAGATAAAGGCAGCAGCAGTGGACAAGTAAAATATGGAACACTTCTAGGTATGTTTCTAAAGTAACATTGACAGGATTAGTTAATAGCTTGGTTGTTGTATGAGAGTGAGTAAGAGGAGTATAAAAGGACCCCAAGGTTTTTAGCTTAAGTAATAGGAACATGGTGATTGCTTTTTTCTGAGAAGGAGAAGACTGTAGGAGAAGCATATTTGTCAGGGGAGAATGATCAAGAGATTTTTACAATTTAAATTTGTTTTATGATATTTTTTAAATATCCAAATGAAGATGTTGAATATATAAGTCGGGAGTTCAGGGAATGGGTCATTACTGGAGATATAAATTTGGAAAGAATCAGAATATAAATGGAGTTTAAATTTATGGGCGTATACGGCATCACCTAGGGAGTGATTTTCAATAGAGAAGCTGTACAAGTGCTGAAACACCACAATTTTAGGAGATTTACAAAATGAAGGTAATCCAGCAAACAGGGAAAAATAGGTCAAGAGAGACATTTGTTGACAGAGATAAAAGGGCAACCAGTAACTTAGAAGGAAAATCGGGAGTCACCAGTTTCAAAAGTCAAATGAAGAAAGTGTTTCAATGATAAGGGAGTGATGAATGATGTCAAACATAAAATACGGACTGTGAATTGGCCATCGGATTTATCAATCTGAAAGCCACTAATGGCCTTGACAAGAGCAGTTCAGTGGATTTGTGGGCACCACATACCTGACTGGAGTGAGCCAAAGAGAATGGGAGTGGATAAATTGATGACTGGTTGACTAGGTAATTATTTTGAGGCATATTTGCAGTAAATGGGAGCAGAGGCACTGGGTGTTCACTGGAGGGAAAAATAGGTCAGGAGAGGTATTTATCAACAGAGAAAAAAGAGGACCATGGTTGTATGCTGAATGGGTATATCCAGCAGAGGGAGAAAATGTCATGACATAATAGTAAAAAGTTACAGTTATTGGAATGGTGTCATTGAGTAGGGAAGAGGGCATGGGAACTAGTGCACAGGAGGAACACAAGGCTTAGGAAAAAGTATGCAGGGTTCATTTATGCCACCATTTTAACAGAAGGGAAGGCAGCATACATGGGCAGAAAGTTCAGTAGATACATTGATGAAAGCTTGCAGAAGTTTTCTGAGTGTGCCCTTTTCTCAGTGAAATTAAGAAGCATGATTGTCAGCCAGGAAAGAATAAAATAAGTGATAGAGGTTTGATAGTGAGTAGAAGATCCAGAGAGTCATTGAGGCAATAGTAAAACGTCCTAGAGAAATACAAAAATTCTGTATAGGAATAACAACCCACTTAATATTAGTGCCCATGAATTTAAAATTGGATAGCCTCTAATTGTTCTTTTTCCCCATGCATATTTTTTGTCACTCCCGTGAAATACCACATGCTGCCTTTAGGGTTGGTGAATTTTTTATGTGCATAATCCAAGTCTAATTGTGACATCTTGGGTCATGTATGTTACAATTCTTGTATTCTCTACATCATTGACCACAATACTTTAAACTTAATTGTTAATTGATTGATAGCTTTAGTGATAAATGAAAGATAATCGTGGATTGTAGAGTTGGAAAAAACTTGGATATAATTAATTCCCAGCATTTTATGGTTGAAAAAATTGGGAATTAAATCAGTTAACAAAGTGGCCCAAGGTCACACTGTTAGTTGAGACCAGGAAACAAAAACTTGTAAGAATTCTTATGCTTTATTTTGAAATATCTCATTTCATTTTGGCATGCTTTGATAAAACCACCAGGGTTCTAATAACACAAAATGAGAAACAGGAATCCACCTTGGTAATTTTTTTTTTTTTTTTGACACAGTCTCACTGTGTCGCCCAGGCTGGAGTGCGGTGGTGTGATCTCAGCTTACTGGAATCTCTACCTCCCAGGTTCAAGTGATTCTCCTGCCTCAGCCTCCTGAATCCAAGTAGCTGGGACTCCAGGCATCCGCCACCACGCCCAATTATTTTTCGTATTTTTAGTAGAGATGCAGTTTCACCATGTTGGCCAGGCTGGTCTCGAACTCCGGACATTGTGATCCACCCGCCTCAACCTCCCAAAGTGCTGGGATTACAGGCACGAGCCACCATGCCCAGCCCCGCTTGGTAATTTTTTAACCTGAGCCATCTTAATGTAAACATCACTTCTTAATAAAAAAAAAGCCATCATTGTTAGGTGTTTCCTACCTGGTAGGCACTGTACTAAAACTTTGCACAAACGATTTGTTAAATTTCTCACATCACCACGTAGAGTGAGAATTCTTGTACAGATGGGAAATTTGAAGCTTACCTAATATTAATGACCTTCCTAAAAGCACACAGTTAGTAAAAGAATCATAAATTCAAACCCAAACCCAGCAGAAGCTAGTGACTCTCAAACTCTAAAAGGCATCAGAATCACCAGAAAAGTGATTGTTAAAACACAGATTCTTGGGCCCCATTCCCCAAGTTTCTTAGTAGGTGTGAGATAGAATTCAATAGCACATATGTCCAACAATTTCTCATTTAAATGCTGTTGCAGCTGGTCCAAGGACCTCATTTTGAGAACCGCTGCATTAGTTTGTCTTCCTCATAGAGCAGAAGCCTCCTGAATTTTGCTCCAGAAGTTCCTTTTTTTTTCTTAATTCTCTTCATCACTATCCTAATTTAAGCTCTTTGTTCCCTACTCCATTCCCTGTCACATCTTAGAGCACTGATATTCTGAATACTTCTCATACTTCCTACAGTGGAGTGAATGAAATATCAGGTAAAAGTTACATGTTTTCTGTTATTAGAAAAAGCTATGATCCTAACTTTTTTATATTCTTGTTTTTTAGTTTAATTATTTCAGTTTCTTTATCATAGTATGAACATTTTTGATAGTTTAAAAATTATAAATAATAAAAGTTGAATAAATAAAATTCTCATAAATCAATTTATCTAGAAATTATTATAGCTTATTAAGAGCTTACATAGCTTTCAAATATTTAAGAAAGGCCGGGCGCAGTGGCTCACGCCTGTAATCCTAGCACTTTGGGAGGCCGAGGCGGGCAGATCATGAGGTTAGGAGTTCGATACCAGCCTGGCCAACATGGTGAAAACCCATCTCTAATAAATATACAAAAAATTATCCAGGAGTGGTGTCGTGCACCTGTAATCCCAACTACTCGGGAGGCTGAGGCAGGAGAATCACTTAAACCTGAGAGGCGGAGGTTGCAGTTAGCTGAGATTGCACCATTGCACTCCAGCCTGGGTGACAGGGCGAGATTCCATCTCCAAAATAATAATAATGATAATAACAATAATAAATAAGTAAATAAATTTAAGAAAAAATTTCATACACGTTCAAGAAAAATATTCAGACTGTCAGAATTGCTTCTTATGTGAGTGTACTGTGCTCTATCTTTTCCTACTTGTATCCAAAACAAATATGTTTACTAAATCAGTCACTCTATATTGAAATTCTCATCAGCTCATGAGTCAGATCAAGGATTTTCAATGAATCCCCATTGCTTAATAAATTAAATTCAAACTAAGCACATAGGAATTAGAGATATAGAACATGATATCAGTCTACCCAGTCTGGTCTTCCAATTCTATCTCCCCATGTCCTATTCAAAACATGATTACACTACTTCTAAATATGTCCAGATTTTAGGACTATCAAGCTGTTTATCATGCAATCCCATTTTCCTGAAATATTCTAGGTTTTTTGAAATTCTACCACTTTCTCCCCACTTAGATTCAAGCCATCTCCTCTACGAGGGCTTTTCTAAACTTTTAGCTAGCTATATTTCTCTCTCCTTCTTTGAATCTTTTGCAGCAAATGTTGGTTTTTATGTGTGCTCTTCAAGATGATACAGATATGGAGAACTCAAAAAGTGATCAGATTTAAACCCAGATGTGAATAATTATTTTCACTTATTTGAGTTTTCAGCTTTGGTTTTCTTGTTGATTACATGAAGTAATAATATTCATGTTGTAGAGAAATTCTAAGGATTAAATTAAGTAATACATTTAAGAGGCCATGGCATATTCTTATTAAAGGGTTCTCAGTAAATGTTAGTTCTCATAATATTCATTGATCTTCTAGTTATAAGCCACAGAAATCTTAGTCAAATTACCATGAGAAAAGAGGGAATGTAATGTTTCTGTCTCAAATGACATCATTAGAATTTTTTCTGTACATATCTTTGTCTTTCTAATTGGCTTTATTATGTGGACTTTTATTCATGTATATCTAGATGGATATTTTCATTATTACAAATAAATATTTATAGCAACAATTATTTGTATACATTTCTTTTGAGAGCAGTATACATATATATGTATATACACACTTATGTATGTATATACAGATATATATATATATATACATGTTTTGAGTTAAATTGTGTCCTCTAAAATTCATATGATCAAGTCTTAATCTCTAGTACCTCAGAAAGTGGCTTTATTTAGAAAGAGTGTAATTGCAGATGTAATTGGTTAAGGTAAGATCATACTGGAGTTAAATGAATTGGAAGACGAGATTGAACACACTAATTGATGCCATATTGTATATCTCTAATTTGTATGTGTTTGGTTTGGATTCACTTTATTAGGCAATGGGGATTCATTGAAAATTCTTGAGTTGAGCCATGAACTGGTGAGAATTTCAATTTAGAGTGATTGATTTAGTTAAGATATGTGGTTTGGATACAAGTAGGAAGAGACAGAGCACATTCCATTCACACAGGAAGCAATCATTCAAAAGTACAGTGGGCATCTAATTCAATATGATTAATATTCTTCCCCAAAAGGGAAATTTGGACACAAACACATAAACCTAGGGAGAATGCCATGTGAAGATGAAGGAAGAGATCTATAATCCAAGGAATGCCAAATACTGCAAGGAAACCACCAGAGGCCAAAAGAGACATGAAACAGGTTTTCCTTCACTTCATTCAGAAGAAACTAACTCTGTCTTGATACCTTCATCTAGGACTTCTAATCTCTAGAACTCTAAGGCAATACATTTGCTTTTTTAAGCCACCCAGTCTGTACTACTTTGTTATGGCAGCCCTAGCAAGCTAATACAACATATTTATAAGATTATCTATCTATCTATCTATCTACCTATCTTCTATCTATCCATCTACCAATTCCTCTATAAATATATTGGATATATGTGAATATATATATATACATGTATGCATATGTTTGTTTATGTGTGTGTGTTCTTGATTAACATCTTCCTGAAATTTCCAGTAAAAAATGAAACAGAACAAAACAAAAACTTTGATTTCTATTAGTGTTCTTACAGCACAGAAGTTTCTGACAAACTCTACTGGATCAAGCTGGACATGGTAACACACACCTGTAATTCCAGTGCTTTGAGAGACTGAGGCAGGAGAATCACTTAATGCCAGGAGATGGAGACCAGCCTGGGCAATGCAGTGAGACCCTATCTCTACAAAAAAATAAAGCAATTAGCCAGGCACAGTGGTGTGCACCTGTAGTCCCAGCTACTTGGGAGGCTGTGGCAGGAAGATCAATTAAGACCAGGAGCTTAAGGCTTCAGTGAACTATAAATGTACCATTGCACTTCAGCCTGGGCAACAGAGTGAGACTCTGTCTCTAAATAATAATAATAATAATAACAATAAATTTTTTAAAACTCTACTGAAGCCCTTTCTGAGGTTTAGTCCAAGCACCGTGGAGGATATGGTTCTTTGGTTTTCCTGTCTGTGTCTTACACTCATGGGAATATAATTGACAGCCTCATCGTAACTGCATTTAATGAAAGTGGTGTTTTCCTCAACAAAGGTATTCTGGCTTACCAGAACATGTCTACTACAGTTTTTCCTTTTTCTTTCTTTTAATATTATAATTTTTGCTGCCTGATACATTGGGAAACAACTAAAACTTGAAGATGCAGACTTTGTGTTAGTCATCTTTTTATCCCTTATATCAAAAACTTTATAAAAGGAAACATTTCAATAAAAGTACTGGGTTAAAGTTAATCTAACTAAAAGGAAAAAAAAAGTAAACCAAAAAATAATGCAGAAATATACACGCTCAGAGAAGTAATCTGCAAAATACAAGGGGGAACATTGTCTCAGGAAAGCAGGCTATTAGAAATTTTCATTTTCTGATCTCCTTTCATTCAGAATTCCAGATAAAGCTCTCCATAAATCCTTATGTAGCATTTATTTTTACTAATAATTTCAACATGTGGATTAGAAATTAAATTTGTGACAGCTCTCAGAAGCATTGTCCAGGCCTTAATGCACATATGTATTACCCAGGATCTTGTTAAAATGCAGATTATGGTTAAGTACACATGGGATTGCTCTAAAATTCAAATTTCTAACAAGTTCCAAGATGGAACTATTGAAGCTCCTGTGTAGGCCACACTCTGAGTAGCAATAACTTAAACTTGAGCACAAGGTGTGCACCAAATCCAGCTGTGGATGTATTTAGCCAGCGCAAGACTTCAATTTAAAAAAAAGAATTAAAATGTCTTCTTATGAACTTGAATGCACCCATTTGTCCAATACCTTCTTTATTACTTTAAAACCTAAGAATTCACAAATTTAAATTGTCAACTAGCTGACAGTGAATGTTTGAGGTTTAGATACCTGCTCATTGATTTTCTCCATTTGTACCAAATGATCCCAGTGACTCATGTGAATGTTTCTAGGGCAGGCTCTCAGTGAGATGCATCCTCTCTGGGCCTGCAAAAAGGGTAAGAGATTTCTGTATTTTTGTTAAAATATTTGAGTTCGTTGAGGTCTTACTTCAGTCATTTCTAGTAGTTTCTATTCTCCCTAAATGGATGGAATATATATTATGTTGTCAGTGGCAGGGAGGAGGCAGTAGAACAGTGAAGTGTTGGTTTGCTGGATTTTAATTTTCAGAGAACAGCAGATAGTCTACAACCTTTTAGACTTTCTCTTTAAGAACTTGCCATGTCCAGATCAAAGGAATTTATTAGGCTTTTCGCTCTCCTGTTTTTTTTTTTTTTTTTAGCTCAAAATGAACAAATTTTCTAGTACAAAAGAAATGCTTTAAAAGAGTTCTTTTAGTCTTTATTTGAAATCTCCTGCTCTCCTTCAGTTCATAGATGTGTCGTACACTGAATGGAGGAATCAGACTACTACACTTTGATCATTTCACTATCTTGTTTGATTAGTGTTTTCAAACTATGGAGTTTATCAGCAGGGGGCAGGTTGATCCCTGTGGCTTATAATGGGCAAAGTATGGGGGAAAAATAGGTTTTTAGAAATCGTTTAAGATCAATCAGTTTCCTCCTTCTTCAAGGTTTAAAAATAACATCATGGACAGATAGACTTTGACACAGAATAAGCTCAGATATTTCCAAAGGGAAAACTGACCAGCATGTACAGTGCACTTTTTTCCCTCCGTCTTTCTCTCTTTAAAATCGTGACTTCTAGTCCTTAGATTATTATAAACTATAATCAAACTAAAAAAAAAAAAAAAAAAAAAAAACAGAAGCACGAGGTACAACTGCTCAATTTTAATTTTCATTTACTGAGCAAACACCACTTTCAGAATGAAAGTTAAGGTGGTTAAATGAGATTTTAAGAATTCAGCTTTTTGGAGGAAGGCATTGAATTGTATTGCATGAGGCAATTTTAACTATTGCTGTGAACTTGGGTTATTCATCCTCCCCTCAGGGATTGTCAATTTGCAGTTCCATACCTCTAATTCAAGAGAAATAGCTTTGCTTCTGATTTAATAAATAACACCAACACATAGGCTTTCTTTTTTGGTATTTTGGAGGTATCCTGAGTGGCAGTGCTGTGCAGGTTGTCAGCTTGTGACTTTTTACAATGGCTGGCAACAGATGATTAGCTCAAGGACTAGCTTCCTTTGTAGATCTGGGGAATGCTATCTGATTATGGATTTTTTAATTTGGGAGTAAATGAGATCATGTGGGACTTTCCAGTTTAAATAAATTAAGTAGTTTTACATGTGAAATGAGCACAAAGGACCAAATGAAAAAGATGCTAGTTAGGCCAGATTCTAGACAGACAAATTTGCCTTAGGCACCTCCTTGCTTCCTGATGTTCTTCTCTGAGGCAGCCAGTGGATGAGTAGGAGAAGGGGTTGGCTGTCTCTTAGGGTTAATCATGATATGAAATGTCCATGTCTTTACCTAGTTTATTTTCCAAAGCTCTTTTTTTTCTCCCTTAAGTATTTTTCATCTCAACTTTATATAAAAGGGAGAATTCTATATAAACTACTTCATACTCAAAGTGAAAGACCACTAGCTTAAATAACCAGATGAAGAGAATTTTAATGAAGAAAATCTCAGGCAGCTTTACAAAATAAAATGGAGAATAAAATGGAGATATTTGGGGATTTATAGACCTTCCAAAACTCATTTATTTAACTTTTACCTTATTAGTCAATAACAATTTTAAGTTTTAATTTCAGGTAGAGACAGTAAATATAAATACATGAAATATTCTCTTCTCTTTATCTGAAAGCAAGATGCCATTGTATGTTATTATTCTCTCTTAGAGTTAAACATACAGTAGGTAATTATTCATTGTATCTGCCTTAATTCAAAAAAGATTTAATATATTTGTGTTCTTTTGGGACTTTTAAAAGTATACAAGAATATGTATTCTATATGTACCAAATTTCTACATCAGTTAAATCTCTCAAAATGAAATTGCTAACCATATCACATACAATGCTTTGATGGAAGGATTTGGTACATGTTTGTTTATTAATTATTGGTAAACAATTACTTTTTCTTTTAGTCATTAAAATTTTGACAGTATAGGTGGTTTTTTTTTTTTTTGGTACTTAGACATATCAAGAATGGGATGATGCCAGCAATGTGGTAAAAAATGAAATACAATTTCAAGAGATTTCTCTTAGGAATTCATCTCTTCTGCATTTACACAATTGCTGCTTCACTCCATTACTAATAAGCACTAAAATGATCTCTTTGCCTTAAGTATTCTCTCCCACTCCCTTTCCAATATAGCCTCCAAATTCAGTCCAGCATTTTCTTCGTAAAATAGAAAACTTCTCAAACCACTCCTCTCCCTCTGATTTTTAAATAGCTCTCCAGCTGTTGCCAGCACAACTTTCCCATGTAATCACTCTACACTTTCACCATTCCTCCCAGATGGAGCAACTTCAGGTCTCTGCAAATGATACTTTTGTCAGGCTTTTGTACATGCTGTTCTTTGCCTGAGGACTTTGCGTTTATTCTTCAAGAATATGCCTAACCATCTTACCATCTGGGAAGTGTTCGTTGACACCTTTTCTTCCCACCTATCCCAAGAATATTTAACACTTCCTCCTCTATAGTTCCATTAGATATTAAATATAGCACTTACCATGGTAGCTTGTGATTGTTTTATTACTTGTTTCTCTACTAAAATATGAGCATCGTGAGAGCCAAGAACATATTTTATTTCTGGAAAATTCACAGACCCATATTATACCACACAATTACAAAATTTTAATAGTTGCCTAGTTCCTTTTTCTCATGCTTGAATCCTACCCTTTCTGGGTTCCACATCTTAGAAATGGCACTAATATTACCTAGTTTTCGTAACTAGATATTTGGTGTATTTCATGGAATATGCAATTTGCGGGAACTGCAAACGTAGTGGTAGGTGGTTCAAGCTATGTATGAATTAGAATCCAGAGACCAACTCTTACAAAGTACACGATCTTGGGTAATGTCCTTAATCTTTGTTTCTGCATTTCTTTAACTCTATAATGAGGGTGACAATAGTACCTTCCTACTTTTTAGAGTTGTGGTGAAGATTACTCCATACTCCCTTGAAGTGAAATAAAGCTGAAAATTAACACACAGGCTTGCTACCTAAAGTCCCTTTAAATTTAGGCTCATAGCCTTGTTGGTTTCTAGCAATCCTATCATATTCCCACTCAGCTCTTTTTTTCATTAAGTTAGATGACCATGTTATTCTCTCTTTTCTCTTCACCTTCCACATATCTCTCATTCTTGCTTTCATCTGGTGATTCTGCTTCCTATTTTCCTGAGAAGAATAAAAGCAACCAGAGTTGCAGGTTGCACAGCATGCCACCAACACTTTCATCCTCCAACAACCTCTGTGCTCACTAAGCTGCTTTCTGTCTTGCTATTACTAGCTGTGACTAGCAAAGACCAACTCCTTCAATTTTGTATGGACCCCACCTTCTGTCACATGGGACTGCTGCAGAGCTCTAGCAATTGCTCCTTCTTTTTCCTCCATCAGATGTTTTCAACTTCCCACAGGATCTTTCTTAACAGCATAAAAGCATATTTCCCTCATCTTAAAAAAATTATGATTGAATCCACTTCCTTTGTAGCTACAGCCCCACTCTCTCCTCCATATATTTACCACAAAGATCCTCAAAAGAGTGGTTTATGCTATCTGTACTTGTATTTTATTCTTGTGCCTCCTTGCTACCTTAGACTCATTGCAACTGGCTTTCTACTGCCATCAAACTGTTCTAGTCAATGTCCGTGGTCAATTTAGAATTTTCGTCTTACGCAATTAAGCAGAAATATTTTATGCACTTGGTTACTGACTCCTGTGTTAATGAAATAAAATGAAAATTTTATTGATTTGCCAGCCACAAATTCAACTTCTATGTTTCTTTTCTTCTCATAGGATGATTCTCTTCTGTCTCCTTGAATGCTTCCTTCTCAACTACTGTATCTCTAGACTTTGGCTAAGTCCCTGGACTCCTCATTTCTATCTACTTTCATTTTATTGGGTAATGTTTAGTTCCATGCTTTTAAATATCTCCCATGACCCCGTGATTTTCAAACTTATATCTACAGTATGAACCCTTCTTCTGAACTTCAGACACATATATTCAACCAGCAACCACAAGTTCTATAGCTACAGGCATTTTCAAGTAATCATTTTCAAAATTCTGTCCTTCTCTTCCCCAAAATGTGTTTCTCTCAAATCATTTCGCATTTCAAGTGTAGCAATTCCATCCTTTTAGTTTCTAAGGACAAAAAAATTGGAAGCATTCTTTACACCTCTTTCAATTACACCCTACATCAGATGCATCAACAAAATTCCTTTTGTTTCTGCCTTCATTATATACCCAAAATCACTCCAACACTCACTACTTTCCCATGCAACTAACCTGGCTCAAGCCATCATCATTTTTTTTTTCCTTATAATAGCCACTAATAGATCTCTCTGATTCTTCCATTACTTCTCCTGCAAACTATTCTTAAGGCAGCCAGAGTGCTTCTTTAAATATACAATTAATTGAATTTCCTTTCTCTGTTATCTTTCCATTGCCTTCCAACCTAGAGTCCTTAGATCAGACATTTGCTGTCTCTTATCCCATCTGCAGGAATACCTCTATAATTGAATTTCCCTTTTCGTTTGGCACTTTACTAAAATGGCAGTCACCCCTGCCCCCCTTATGATATTTTTGTCCTCCTTTTCAGATATTTTTTCCCATTGCATTCATCACTACTGATAATAAATCATTAATTTACTCACTTTAATTTTGTTCTCTTTCCACCAACTAGAATGTAAGCTTCATGAGATAAAGAATTTTTGTCTATTTTGTTTACTGCAAAATTTTCAGAACTTTAAAAGTGCTTGGAACATAATAGGGTTTCATTCAATACTTGTGAATAATTAAGTGCATTAGGAGCTGTTATTATTTAAACGGTCTGTTTCATATTATCTGATATTAATTACAAGCATTTTCAATTTGAAGCCTGCTTGATTGAATCTATCACATTGTACATGCTCAGTCATTTTAAAAATAATCACTTTATCATATGTGGAATGATGATTTCTAAAATCTTATAATACATTTAAGATTTTAATTTATATTTATGTAAGATGAATTTAATTAATACATCTCCAACTTTATTAAATATAATTTAATTTTAATAATTCTGAAAACATTTTAAAGGTTGTAATGACTTAGAATCATAATTGGCCTGCAATGGATATGTGTTTGCCTTTAATTTGCATTGCTGTTTTATTATACACAGGAACTTAGTTGTTATTTAACATATATTTTTAGTAACAGTTAATTTTGTTTTGAATTTAACTTTTTCAAGTTAAAGTGGATGGCAGAAATTTAACTCTGACACCTAAGCTGTGCTATCTCATTACTTTGCTACCAATAGTTTTAATGAAAACAGAAGGACCCTTTCCTGAGTGTTTTTATTCCTTTTACTAAAGTCTTTTGTGTCTTTAAAAGCATCCTTTGTCTTTCTGGTAGTCCACCATTTCCCATTGTTTCAATAGCAGTGTTAATACATGTCACTTCAAACTTTTGCTTATATTGTACCTGTCTTCACCTTTTACTAAATTTTTAACTCTCATTCACACTGGCTGTAATATGATTCTCCCGTCGTTTCCAACCTCATCCCAATCTTTTCAAATAAATCTTATTATGGGATCCAGAGCAATAAGTAATAATGAGAAAGGCTTTTTTTTCTTGATCTCTTTGAGATAACAAGGGTATTCAATTAGGAAAAGAAGAAGTCAAATTGTCTCTATTTGCAGATGACATGAGTGTATATTTAGAAAACCCCATCGTCTCAGCCCAAAATCTCCTTAAGCTGATAAGCAACTTCAGCAAAGTCTCGGAATGCAAAATCAATGTGCAAAAATCACGAGCATTCCTATACACCAACAACAGACAAACAGAGAGCCAAATCATAAGTGAACTCCCATTCACAATTTCTACAAACAGGATAAAATACCTAGGAATACAACTTACAAGGGATGTGAAGGACATCTTCATGGAGAGCCATAAACCACTGTTGAAGGAAATAAGATAGGACACAAACAAATATCAATTGATATTTCAGTGTTACGTATCTCAATGTTAATATCTCACTGCGAAATTGTTGCAGCCTTTGTTATTCCACCTATGATGACATCCTGGAACCACAACATTCAGCCCCAATATCTCTATCAGATTTAGACATGCTACCTAGCTATAAGCCTGGTAAGGGGAGAAAAAGTCATATCTTTTCCTTACTCATCACAAGGTTTGTGGCTGAGACCTCTGTAACAAAAGAGAGATTAAGAAAAGAAAACACACACAAAAATATTTAATATATTTTAAATGACATAAGAGACATCAGAAATGAAGACCTCCCCAAACCAGGAAAAACTGTATTTTTATGGACACTCATGCAGAAGAGAATAAAAGGGTATGACCTAATGGTAATAATCCGAGGGGAACTTAGAGAGGCCTGTTTGTTCAGATTCTTCTTAGTATCTGTGTTGATTTTTCTTCCTTCAGATATGGGACTGAACAACTGTCCCGTGAAGATCTTCAGGGGAGAAGGGAAGGAGAAGATCAGAGAGTGATCTTCCTAGGTTTTATGGCAGGAAGAAATGGAAAAATGGCTGGGGCAGGAGTTTCTCAAATGCCAGGGTATTTTGGGGTAGTGTTTCCTGCACGCCATCACCAGTTAAGGGATGTCATAGTTTTCCAAGCTACCCTGTACATATATTCTAAAATAAAACTCTAAAATTATATTTTTCCATGAAGATTTTACTGCTAATGATAGAAAGCAAATAAATAAACAAACAGGATATTACAAGATGAGCAATGGGAAATAACAAGACTGCTTACATTCTTATAACAGAAGAATCTAGTCTCCATCTTAGATTTCCTGGTAAGATTTCCTGGTAAAATCATAATAAGAGCAGACAGGAAGTGTAGCTTAATCCATCTCCTTCTAAGAGTAAAAGTCTCAGAGGAAATCACTTTAAATTCACACTACATAATAGAAACATAGGAGGAAAACAAACATAATTTTAAACTCTTCGGTAGCCATTTTGTAAAAATTATTTTTAAAAGACAACATTAATTTTAATAATATGTTTAGCTCAATATATTTTAAATGCTATTATTTCAACCTGTAATCAATATGAAAATTATTACTAAGATATTTTAGATTCTTTTTCCAGTATTAAGTCTTAAAGTCCAGTATGCATTTTCTACTTATAATCCATTCAGTCAAGACTAACCACATTTCCAGTGCTCAGTTACATTACCAGGCTAGTGGTTGCCATATTAGCCATTGCAGCTTGAAGTAAAATAGGGATAAGTGAAGAGCACTCCTCTTTGATTGGAGAACACAATTTGCATTCCTAAAGACCTAATTCAGGATAACTCTAGGGGGATTTCAGCCAAATCCAGATGTCTCTCTGAATTTTCTCACAGTGTAGCAAAGGGACTACTCACGGAGTATTCTGATTTTAGGAACTACTAGTCTTCTAATCTTCTTGCCCCAGTGGCTTTACATCAATTCAGGACCGGCAAAAGAGACCTAAGGGAAAAGAAATTTGTCACGTCAGACCTGCTTACTAGCTAAGTAAGCTTAACTCCTTAAATCTCTATTTCCGCATCCATACGATGGAACTCATAATATTATCTTTCTCATAGGATAGTTGTAGGAGTTAAATGACATCATGAAGATAAGAGATAAGCCCAGCACCTTGGTAAATAATTATTGCACAATAAATGCCAGCTCTTACTATCTATTTCTGTATATGTGCAGGCTAATTTAACCTAAATACATATTAACATTGTTGACTCATAGTAGACCTTCAACAAACGTTGGCTTATAGGAATTGCCTACAAATTAAATGTCAAGTCGTTTTTATAGCAAGTTTTCGATATTTTGAAATTTTAAGAATCTTAGAAAATTACCACTTATGTAATGGTGGTGGGCAGTGGTGGAGATGGCCCTTTCCTATCTGCTCATCCTCCTTCTGATAGCAAAATCAGAAAATGACAAAGACATCAAGCACCCAGCATTACTGTTATCTTCCCTGAGAATGAGACAGAATAATCATGTTTTCCTAGTACCAAAGCAAAAAAAAAAAAAAAAAAAAAAAAAGCAAACAAAAACAAACACAAACAAACAAAAAAACACCTCAAATAAATCTAGTGTTTGGAAATAATAAATACATTAGATTTTCTTTGTTCAATGAACAAGGTGGTTTATGATTGATATGGTTTGGCTGTGTCCCCACCCAAATCTCATCTTGAATTGTAACTCCCAAAATTCCCATGTGTTGTGGGAGGAACCCAGTGGGAGATAATTGAATCATGGTGGTGTGTCTTTTCCATGCTGTTCTCATGATAGTGAATAAGTCTCAGGAGATCTGATAGTTTTAAAAATGGGAGTTTCCCTGGACAAGCTTTCTCTCTTTGCCTGCTGCCATCCATGTAAGATGTGACTTGTTCCTCCTTGCCTTCTGCCATGATTGTGAGGCTTCTCCAGCCCTATGGAACTGTAAGTCCATTAAACCTCTTTCTTTTGTAAATTGCCCAGTCTCGGATATGTATTTATCAGCAGTGTGAAGGTGGACTAATATAATAATTCATCTATTTGAGTGTAAATGCTCATGACATGTAGTTTATAAACTTTTGATTATGTGCAATGTCTCTGGATATTCACATTGTTTTAATAGTCAAATACATTTATTTCTCCAGGAAGAAATGAATATGGATTTCATAGGTCATATGCTTAACTCATCTTTTCTCCCAGATATTAAAATTCCATTTTCCTTTTTATTTTAAGAGCAGAGATAATTTCACCTGATAAAATGTAAATGTCGCTAACATATTCTCTGTCTTGTTCATTAAGAAGCTTGTTGCCTTTAAACTTGTTTACTGTACCTGTTCCTACCCTCAACTTCATTTCCCATCATTTTATCTGACATTTTTAGTATTCTCCTTGTTTTAAGGAAAGTTTCTTTCTTCCATAATTTATAAGATAAAAAAAAATAAGCCTTAACAAGTAGTTCATTTTTTACTTAGATGGTTCTGCAGCCATTATTTTCAGCAGAAAGCACATTCTTTCCCTGAGGCCAAAACAATTATCTGTGACATCATAAAGAAGTGAAACTGGCACATGTGAAAAATGCTTGATGCATTTACTTGATGAAAAGAGGAGAAAAAGGTTAAAGGTCATTTTGTAAGTGGTATTGGGAAGTATTGAGCATATAGAGTGTGACACTACAATGCATAGATATACCTTTTTAAAAAGTGAACACAATTATATATACTTGCATTCTTGAAATCAGAGCAATGGTCAGTCAAGTATTTATGATTGTCATAGAATGAAGAGCAATGTGTGTTTTCTGCCTGGAAGAATCTCATCACAGTGTGAATGACTGTCTTTTAGAGCACTTTCAAAGAAACAGAAATGCCTATAATCAACCATAATACTTTTGGAAAAGACAGATAAAATAGTATAAGAGGATCGCATCCCTTTCTTTCATGGATCCCTAGAATGATAAATCTTTAAGCCTAAGGAAATATAAATATAACCAATACCCAGAAAACTAAATAAAAAAGAAAGCGGTAGCAGCTGAACATAGAAGCATTTAGCATGGGGCAAACAATGCACACTCTTTTTTATGTATATTTTCTTTGTTTCTTCTTTTTGTTGTTGTCGTTGTCGTTAAACCCTAGACCCTTATGATGAAGGAGCGGCAGCATGATATGAGGGAAATATTGCCCTGGGACAGAAGAATCTTGGGTTCTTTTCTCAGTTAGGCTACTAACTAAACCGTGATCTGAATGAACTCAATTTCTCCCCCTGGGTTTCAGTTTCCTTATCTGTAAATTGAAAAAAAATAGATTAGAAGCTCTCTAAGGTCTCTTTCAGTGCAAACATTCCCCATTTCTAATTTTACATTACAAATCTACTTGTGGTCCCAGCGGAAAAGAAATAGAACCTACAAATCTGGCTTCGGTAAATAGTGTACAATAAATGAACAATACTCTTTGTGTGCTTTCTCTGATTCCTGTTCACATATGAATTCTTGCTATAATTAAAAATGAAGCTATATTGTTTTGTTTTTCAGGAGAGAATAACTAAGTAGAAACAAATAATACAATAACATATATTTGTTTTATTCTATCAACTAGTAGAAAATATGCCTTAAATTTTCTTGTTTTTATTCCATCTCAAATATCCCAAACCTAACCCTCATTTTAAAAGCCTGCCTTACTCAATAGTCATTAAACATGATTTCAAAATTTTTGTGCTCAGCTGATGGCATGTCAGTGTCACATTCTTCCCACTTACTAAGATCTATCCATCCACAGCCTTCCATCCTTCCTTCATAACTCAGCTTAGATCTAAGCCAATCAAATTCAACTTCTCAGCAACTTGCAGGAAAAAAGCACCAAGAATATAAATCAATAGCAGTAAGAGCTAAACTTGAAATGTTAACATAAAAAGATTTTAACATGATGGCCATGTATGATCTGAAGTTGTATGGAAGGAAGTGTTATCTCTGAGATAGAGATATATGATACAAAGAAGAGAGATGAGGAAGTAATTTAGCAAGACAGCAGAGACATGAAGAATGTTGTCATTCATAGCATAACAATGGAGTGACTATACTGTGGTCACCTCTGTCTGTGGCCTTATTCTTTCTGTATTTTTACTCTGTTCCTGCCTTTCCCAAGTTTAATTGCTTGAGTCCTTCTCGACCATAGATTGATCACCTCTCCATCTCTTTCTCCCAGCCTGCCAAAGAAAAGTCAAAGTGTGATTAGTTTGTGGCAGAGTGATTCAGTGATATTTTTTTCCAACTAGTCCATTTAGGCCAAATTTCTAGAAGACTTGGCCTTTCATAGCCAAAGTGGGCATTAAAAGTGCTTTGTTGGACAAAAGAACCGCCAGTTCCTGGAGGTAAATAATGTTTCTCCTATAAAAGGAAGACTCTGCAGTGTTTCTATTAAATTGCATTTTTTCTTCTTTACACTTATAATAAATCTCCCATCACTTGGAGCAACACAAATGAATCTCTGTAGCTTACAATCACAGAGACCAACTAAATTAATAAATATTTCTTGCTTGTTTTCAAAGCTTGTGTATCCTGGAATGGGGGTAGAGGAGAATAGGCTGTATGATATTTCTTTCTCCCATAACTGTAATTGCTTGAGAATTATAGTAGAGCAACAAACCTGTTTTCCAACAGTATATTAATTTAATTATTACTTTATAGCTGAATACCACTCTTTCATTTCCAGTGCAGTTACAACTGTTTTAAATATATACATGGTGAATAGCTGCCAAGTGACTGAAGTGAGAAGTGAAAACTAGATGACCTAACTTTGGACCCTCTTTCCAATGCATCGCAGTACCTTTAACCCTACATTGTTTTTCCCTTCTCCTTCCCCTTCTCTAACTCTATGTCAGCCACACTGGCCTTTTTCCTAGCTCTTAAAGACATGAAGCGACCCTCTTACACCAGGACCTTTGCACTTGTTGTTCTCTATGCCTGGAAAATCTCCCCTCAGGTATACGCATAGCTGAATCTCAATTTATGCACACCTCTGTTTAAAATTTATCTTCTCATATGTGTACCCTTTGTGTTTATACTCATTCTGAATTAGCATCACTCAGTATTCTCTGTCCCCTAGTATTTCTTTTTCATAGGCCTTAACACTAATATATAAGACATAAAATTATCTCATATATTTACTGGGTTATTATTACATTTTCAAAATTGATGTCTGGAAAGGAAGTTTGATGAGTGTAGAAATGTTGTCTCTTCTGTTCACTGCAATATCCTAAGGTCCTACTATAGTATCTGTCATAGGGTAGGTGTTCAATAAATATTTATTAAATGAATGAAGCAAGACATTAATGTAGGAAAATGTGTTGGAAGTCTCATAGAGTTATTCAAACATAAGTCAAGAAAAAAATAAACAGACAAGTAAAATTTACATAATTCTAAAATTTACTTCTAGGATGTCTATTTTTTTTTTTTTTTTTTTTTTTTTTTTTTTTTTGAGACAGACTCTCGGTCTTTCGCCCAGGCCAGAGTGCAGTGGCATGATCTCTGCTCACTGCAAGCTCTGCCTCCCGGGTTCATGCCATTCTCCTGCCGCAGCCTCCCGAGTAGCTGGGACTACAGGTGCCCACCACCACGCCTGACTAATTTTTTGTATTTTTAGTAGAGACGGGGTTTCGCCGTGTTAACCGGGATGGTCTCGATCTCCTGACCTTGTGATCCGCTCGCCTTGGCTTTCTAGGATTTCTTAATGATATGCACTAAAGGTTCTCCCTCTGCTAATACTGATACTCAGTGGCTTGGTTAAAATAACCGTTTGCTCTCTATTTATTTAAATATTTATATTTCTTAAAGTGAAATATAATTCAGATCAATATGCTTTTGGAAGAGAAAAGATAAACTACATCCTTGAGTTTCTGATACTTTTTATGAATCAAAAATATTATAACTGAAAACATTCAGTTTGCCACCATTCATCTGATTTTGAAACCCTTTTAAAATTATAACACAAGCATAAAAATAGTTATAAAATACCTCTACTTTCTGACATGTTACAGAAATGGTTATGTGTATAAAGAAGTGTGTAAGCAATCTTAGTGTCGGGCTATTTAGAAAATGCACAGATTTTTCATTTTTATTTAACCATCTAAATTGAATCTGATTTTGCAAGTAAGCACTAATGGCACTTTAAAAGCCTGGTGAAAGCAGAATGAGTGTAGAGTGATATAATACCCATGTTTCTGTAGTTTTCCCCTTGACTAAATAGAAGAGCTGTGTTAATGCAGTATTTCTTGCCTGTCTGTTTATCAAACCATGTTAGGGTCAGGCTTGCTGGGACTAAACTAGTAGCCTTTGACTATAAAGAATGTCAGGTAAATGGATGTAAATTGTCTGTCTTCTGACCTAAGGACACAGCACCAGGGGACAAGTGTTCCACAAACTCAGCCCATTAACCAAAAAAGCCCTCTGCCTGTGTATAGGGACAGAAGGTTTACCAACAGCATGCAAGTAAAAACCTCACTGTAACTTAGTCACAATTTTTCTTCCAAGTGTAAGAGAAATTCACTCTATGAGCCAACAATATTCAGCTTGCAAATTCTGTCTGTTCAGTTCTAAGACACTGACTACCTACCTAAAGGTCTGATTAAGAAGGAAAAACAGGGTAGTCTCCAGGGGCATACTAATTTCAAGCTTATGTGAGTGTTCTCATAGATAAATTCACCAAGGTTATAGTGTGCTTGCTTGGCAATTTATCTAGATTACTGGGAAGAGAGTGCTATTAAAGAAAAAAAAAAAAACCTGCCCAATAAAGCCAAAATAATCTTTTATTTAAGGGGAAGTACCTAAAAAAACACCAATTCTGACAGAACTATTGAATGGTAAGTATAGTAGTGCTACTCTCTCTGGAGAGCTTGTAAGTAAGATGTTAACAGGAAGGAAGCAAGGACAGAAGGGAGGAAGAAGAGAAAGAGGGAGAGAAAGAAAGAAGTAAGGAAGAAAGTGTACTTCCTTCTCCAGGCTCGTTTAAACCCAAATTAATTTTGCTACACCTTTTTACTTTACTTTAGCATATGATGTGGTATGTGTAGGATATGTTTAGGGTTTGGGAGTGTAAGAATTTGTGAGATACTGGGATGCTAAATCAGAAATTCTCAGTATTATATTTGAATTAAGACATTTGTATTAGGATTGCCATTAAAAAATTTTAACCAGAAAATCCATAAATGAAAAGACCCTGGGATGTTTTCCAACCAAGAGTCACTCAAACAGTTTATATCTGGGCAGAATCCACTGTCCTCTGTTTCTCCGGGTCATTCATTTATTTAATAAACTCCTAGTAAAATATGAACACTGGGTTAAGGTTGGAATGCAGCAATCAATGAAACCACAATGGATTTCAGCACTTGTGAGGATTACATTTTAGTAGGTCTGACAGATATTAGTTAAAAAAAATGGCAGACACACAGAACTGTATTAAATACATGTAAACGCACATATAAATTTGAAATAAATATGTGTAAAAAACATATGTGATCAATATGATAAGGAAACATCTCCATGCTAGCACACCCAAGTTAGTATTTTATATTTTGATGGTCCTATATTGTGTTTTGGGCTCAAATAGTCTTACAGAAGTTGTTATTATTCTTTTGTGTTCTGACTGTCTAAAGAATGATTTATTCGGTTTTAAATTTGAGCTATGATACAATTGGCTAAATAGAAACCTCGTAAAATCTCTAAGGTATCTTGCAAAGAAGTCACCAGGAATATAAATAAAGCAAAGATGAAAAATTGCTATGAAAATGTTTGTGCTCTAGAGAGCTCTTTTCGTTTATTTTTAATTTAGCTTCCTTACTATGACTTTTTAGTTTTTGAAATATTAAAATGAAATTATTTAAACAGATGAAAGAAAAATCATTAATTCATTTCTCATACTCTATGACAGACAGTTATCATGGTCTGTGAATGATAAATATGTCCAAGTATGATACCACCAGGATTTTTAGTAGTATTTTGTTGAATGATTTGTATTGATTTGCCTGAAAAGTTGATCATAATATCTTTCTTACCACATTCATATCCTTCCTGGTGAAAAGCAGCTCTACTTTTATGCCATTCATGTGAATAGAATTTATGACCATCATAAGAGACACTAAAGTTTTTCATATCTAAATATCGAATTTCTGTTTGCTCTTTTTTCCTATAGTGAATAATTGTGTTTCAGTTCTCATCTTGACTTAGCTAAGTCATTCTTAAGTTTTGCACTGAGTATAGAAAAAGCACACATATCTAGACTGCTGATTTTATTTGTGCATTATGAAGTATTTGCTAACATTTGTATTATGAAGTATTTGCTAACATTTGACTTATGCTCATTGATTTACTTCAGTCTTAACTCCGGGTATTACTAAAATAATGACAAAGTATCCGTGTGCCACTTTACCCTTCATATTATTAGGGCATATACAATTTTAACAAATCTCTGGTACTGATAATAATATAGAAAATTTTCCAAATCTGAAGGCTCCAAGTTTCCATTTTTAAGGTTATATTTAGCTCCTGAATCTTAGGATACAAGAACTTTAAGTGCAATTTTATAGAATTTCAGGAATTTATTTAATTTTTCAAATATTAAACTTCTTTTAGCCATAAAATCCATGCTTACTTTTAAATGTAGCTATTCTGTTTCAGAAAATGATATTGTTGTTCAATTTTTAAGGAGAAACTTAATGTTAAAAAAGATCATGAATCAAAGTACTGCATTGTGTTTATACCACAGATCAGAGGACTGATTTTTAGAAGCTAAGTGATCTGTACGGGTACTGTGATGTGTCTTCTGTTCTCATGCACAAGCATCTAACACCCCGATAGAATTCTAGATTTCATGCCTTTCTCCGGGTATCTTTTCTAGTACACTGAATAGAGTAGTTGTTTAATGACAATTTTTGATGGTGGGAATGAAAAAGAAGAAATGGACAAATCAGAGTGCCTTTTTAGGACAGGTTGGGGAAAACCATTCTGCAGATGTCATTCATTAATCATAGAGGGTGTACTTTTGTGACAAAAGTGTTGTCTAAATTTTATCCTAAAATTTAAGAAGTAAAAGCACCTTAAAGGACAACTAGTCTAATTTCTTCCTGTGTATGTGTGGAGTGAGAGACAGACGGCATTTGGAAGGGAGAAGACATAATGTGCATGGCATTGGAAAATAAAATAAAACTCCTGCATATTTTAACTACTACCAGGCTTTCAGCATTTACAGGCTAATTAGAGAGACTGTCCTTTTTAAAAACAATGAAGTATCATTTGGCTTTTGGCACTCATGTGCACTGAAGTAGCCAGCACTTGCTGGGCCGCTCATGGCTATTGACACCACAGCAGATACCTCACTTTGACATCTTCCTGATTCCCATTGATAGGGTCTGTTGCATTAGGCCTCCATGCCTGAGTGTTGAAACAGAGCCCATTAATTCCATGTAGCCTTCGTCCTTTATAATAAATGGGCTTAAATTTCTCTTAAAATCAATTAGTTTTACATCATAGAAATCTAGACTCCGAGGCCTTAATGATCTTTTTTGTCTATTTCCCTCCCAAACCCAAATAGAAAACTCGAATTCCATTTGGCATAAAATATCTGCCTTGCTGCTACCTTTGTTATTCATGAAATTTTTGATAAGCTCTCCCTAGAGACCCATGTCTATTAATTTAAAATGTAATCCTATTTTTATTTTTAAAATTTGAATGCTGTCCTTTTTCCTTAATGTATCTTAACTTACCTGCTTATTAAAAGCATAGTTTTGATTGTTGTAACATAGGACAGACTGGTGAGATTTCAAAGTTGGTAATTAATGACATCCAAAGTGACTTCTCAATTACATAGACCTTCTATCTTGAGATAGCACTGTTGGAAGCAACTTCCTTATATTAATCTAATTGCTTTTTCATAGATTTCATTACACCTATTATAGCCTATTCATTAAAAAACATGCGTAATACTTCTTTCATATGACAATCTTTCCACCATGTAAATACTGCTTTTTGTATACAAGCATCTTATCTCTCCATGTTAGACATTCCCAGTTGCTTTAACACTTCTTTGTCATCCTGTTCTTCCTTTGACACCACCATCGCCTCAACACACACACCTTTTGAAAAATCCCTTTTCAAAGATAGTTTCCGTGACACTTATATCCCATTCAATATACCTCATTAGTTCTGGTTCCATTCTGTATTTCATATAGGGTGCTAAACTTTCATATAGGTTTATAGAACTTACAGGTATTGTCTGCACAATGAACAGACATTGTGGGAACTCTCATTGCTCAGGCCCACATAGGACACTTCTGCTAATGTAGCCTAAAATTAAATTAGCTTTTCTCAGCTTCGTGACACTGTTCACACGTATTGACCTTATTACTGATTAATACACTTAGGTTAAACTCCCTTCTGTCTACAGTATATATTTATATGTTTTTTTTTAACCCAGGGAATGATTTTACAGATTTTAGGATTAATTGTCATTCAACCTGAATCATTTGATAAGTCAGGAACTTGAATATATTTTTAGCTTCATTTAAAACAATTACTTATGCCAAGTTTATGTTATTTATAGCATTCACTCACATCCTCCCTCTATAACTTCACTCAAACCTCCAGATGCAATGAAAGCAGGTGAGTGCAGAGAAAGAATAACAACAAGGAAGGGAAGTTACATCGTATGAACATGATTTCAGGAACAGCCTCAAATTATAGAATCAAGTATTTATTTGAAATTTATTGTTGTATACTATATGAAGTAAGCTAAGAGTATAATAAAAATAATTAAAAGAAACTCGGTATATTTCTAGTTTTAAATGTTCAATAAAGATTACAATAAAATATATAGATAAAATAAAGAATTATTTTTGAACAAACATAAAGCAAATTCAAAAATGCAAAATGTATAGTTAAATAATGAGGGACAGGAACTAATGAGGTATTCTGAATGAACTCTAAGTAGTCGCACAAAGTATCTTTAAAGAGTTGATGCTTGCATGACTTGGAAGACATGTTTAAAGACAGTGCTTCCAGAAATGAAAGCAGATGAAACAGTGCTCTTCTCATCACTAGAGATAGACAAGCAACATCTGGCTAAACATATTTCTGATTATTATGGTGGGGATTCATGACTGTTCTTACAGCTCTGCTACTGGACCTCTGGATTCCTTCTAACTTTAATATCCCATGAATCAGGAAGTAAAGCATAAAATATAAAAACCATGATTTACTATGCCTACAACTATGGTTGGAGGATAACAAAGAGATAGAAAGCATAAAGTCTAATCACACATTGGCTTACCAAAAATGAAAGAAGAATAGTATAATACTATGTTAAGCAATTATTTGCTGTACTACATGGGATTGATGAGTGAGAAATCAGGTGGCTGAGAGATCCATGTGGACTAATGATGTTGGGTCAGGTATTTCTGAGAGGTGACGACTGAGTTGTGATTTGAAGGCAAAGAGTAGGATTGAAACGGATGTTCCAGGGAAGGCTTTTGGTAGACAATGAGCTGTGTCAACCTAAAGCAAAAGGATAGTGAAGGAGATTGATAAGGCCATCTTCTTTGTCATCCCACCTTAGTACCAGACCAGACTTCATCCACTCTGTCTAAGATGGTTGGCTAGTCTAGAAATTGTTAGAATCCTAGGCTATATCCAGAGCAGTGGCTTTCAACTAGCACTGTTCATCCTGAGTGCCAACTGGTCTTCATGCTTGAAGTTTCCTGTTGATACTAATATTTAGTGTTATTGCTTTCTAGTCATCCTACATACGATGTCAGATTGATCTCTTAAAAATACTTTTTTCAAACTTAACTCATCTGTTTAAGAATCTATAATCATGGCCAATAGTTCATTTCTGTTATATATCCTGATCAAAAAGTTCAAGCTCTACTGATCTAAACATTTTCCGTTCATCATCTAATTTAATCCTCATAAAAATCTATGAAATGGCAACGTAATATTGGCAAACACAAATTAACATTTGGTTGTATGATGACTCATATCAGTTTATTTATTCAATTATTCATTAGATGACTCTTATATGCTGGTCAATAGTGCAGGGTGGCAGATCTCAACTGGGGTGAATTTTGTTCCCTAGCTGACATTTGGCAATGTCTGGAGACATCTGAGGTGGGTGGCTCCTGGCATCCGTTAGACAGATATCAGGAATGCTGCTAAACATCCTGCCATTCATAGGGCAGCCCCCCACAGTAAAGGATTATCTGGCAATACATGTCAAGAGGCTGAGGTTGAGAAACCACAATGTAAGGTTTAGAGATATGATGCATAGCGAATCAGACACTCTGCCCTCAAAGAGTTCATGTCATTTATTGGAAGGCAGATATAAAATCAATAACCACAAAATTAAATATATAGTATTAAATATGATAAATCAAAGGAAGACAAAATATAGGGGACCATGAAAAAATAAAACTGGAGGGATCAATTTAGATTCTGATAGAGGGAAGTGCCAGGGAAGACTCTTCGAGAAAGCTTTATTTAAACTGAAATTTAATGAAAAAATATGAGTTCACAAGGCTAAGTATGCACAGAGGATCTAGAGGGGGAAAAAACATCACACATTTGGAGAGTAGGATAAAAACCAGGGGGAATGGACTAGAGTGAACTGGGGTGTGTGGATGAGAGATGAGGCTGGTCTCTGATTGTCTTATGTATATAAGTCTTTTCTCTCTAATAATGTTGTAGTTCCCATGAGGAGAACATGACAAATACAGTATTTATTTTTTATCCCATAGAGCACTTTAAACGATATTGGGACATAATAGGTACACAATAACTTCTTGCTAACTTGACTTGTGCATTTTTCCTAAGAATCCAATTTCTAGATTGTATTATGCCTGTTTTCACTTTGGGGGAATGGTAACATGTTTGACAATCTTTCCGATTAATTTGGGAATTGCTTCCAATCGCAGAACCAGCCTGAGCGCTGCCATTTGTCAGGCAGTCACCGTGTCTGCAGGCTGCCCGGGGCTGCACTGAGCTTATTATATAATGACTATTAGTAAATCACTTGTTGTCAGCTGGCTTTATTTTGGAATTTGAATAAAAACCATAGATTTTGTTATTTTTCCTGAAGAATTCTTTCTAAATAGCATTTTCCTCTCTATTGGGTATTAGTAAATTGTTTAAAGAGTAGGGCAGATATTCATTTTGCTATATGAAGAATTCAGATGATTTATAACACACTGAATTATCACAATCCATTTAATACCAGGAGTGTCCAATATAAATACCCATAAATCATTAAAAAATATTATAAAGGAAATAAAAATCCTTTGGATACTAAGATTTTCTTTGGAAAACATTTCAATTACTATTAACATAGGAGAATAAATTTTTAAAAGGCCATTTTAAAAGTATTCCATAAAGAATACTTTTGATTCATTCCAAATACTCCCTGAATTTATATTTTATGAAGTTTAGGGAAGGTGTCAATCTAGATTAGTGAAAATATAAAAATTTTTCACACTTCTAAGAAGTTCTGATTAATATATATATTTGTATCATTTTAATTAAAGGTTAAAAGAATCATTTTGGTCTGAATCGGTGGAATTTTGACTAAGCTTCCTCTAGAGAAAAGATAAAGGACTGATCTTGAAAATTTCATGAAAGGAATAATATGTTTTTATCATAATAGAAAAACAAAACACTTTCTATGAACAGCTATATATCCCATATAATCCATCTCCAGTTAGGTATGCTGAGTTGAATACTTTGTTAGATTATTCTCTGCAATGTTCCTTGGTGTGTTTAGCATATCATGGCAGCTTTATGTGCTCCATAAGTGATTATTGAATGACATGATGAATAAATAATTATTGAAGCCCAACTGTGTCATACACCCTGCAATAAAATTTAAAAATATATACATACCCATAGAGAGACGTTTTATGATTATTTTAATAGAACTTTGCTTTGGGCAATATTTAAGTTTTGGGGAATTCAAAAATATCTCTCTAATTAGCACTTTGTTCTTTCTCCATTCTCTTGATTTCACAAACTGCTTGCTTTCTGGAGTAAGCCTGATATTCTTCCTTTAAGGCTGCAAAAATGGTACAATCAAACTTATCAAAAGGTCAGTTCAAGCTCATGTTCCTTTGGTCTCTTGCCACCTAGGGGATAAAGTTCCTGATAGAGAACTGTGTAATCATTTCAGAGAATATTGGGGTTTGGAGTCATGAAAAAGAACCAAATATATGAAAAATTCATGGTCCTTCATTGGCATGCATACTGTTCTTTGATTTTCATCAGACAGTAAATGAGAAGAACCTGAAGTCTTGTTTGTGTTAACAGGGCTCTTTTAGATGCTGGACAACTCCTGTAAATAAATACTCAGCATGTCATGAAAAATTCTACCACTGCATACAAGAATAGATTTTGGCACACTGGGGCCTAAATGTAGACAGTGATTTTCCTGACTGGCCACTATTAAAAACAATTTACATTAATAACAAAATGCATGGAAGAGAAGATGCATCATGAGATGACGTTACCATATAGGATACAGAGGCAGGTGTGAGATTTATAGTTCATTAGGCATGCTGATTACATTCAGCATTAAATTAATATAGAGAGATAAGAAGAATATCAATTTTGCAAGTATATTTTGGAAAGCACTTTCTGCTTAATCTTTAAGCTAAGTGCCGCAGGTGAGGTTAAAATTTTTCCATCTATAACAAAATTTAATGAACATATTGAATTGCAGTGCAGTTAGTAGCATGCCTTAAATATGCAGGCTTCTCTAAATGATAATCATTTAAGTCATATATATGTGAATGAGAGGCACTGTATGATTTATGATATCAGAACGGCATAACATGTTAAGGCTGAAAGTGACCTTAGAAATCATCTAAAACTGTCTGCTTCATTTGGCAGGCGATGAAATTAACACTAGTGGAGTCAAATGATTTCTCAAATTTTCATGATAAATTTCTAAAAATTTTTCCACCATTTTATTCCTATTAACCTATTTAACTTCATAGTAGCACAGAGAAAAAATTAAATAGCATATTTTTACTTGCAAATTTGAAATGAAGTTTTGTTTCATTGCTTCTTAACTGTTAAGTGAATAATTTCAGGTTAAAATTATTGCAAAAACGTATCAACTTATTATGCAAATAGCTGATACATTTCACACAGATAGCTTGTTTTGGAGGTAGATAAATGTGCTAAAGGGCTCAGCACGCATTTTGCAATGTGTAAGAGGCATTTTTATTTTGCTGTTGATCTGTTGCTTTTAGCCATGAAAGAAAGAATGCACTTTGGTTTGC
The DNA here is from genome assembly GCF_028858775.2 of Pan troglodytes. Classification (NCBI taxonomy): domain Eukaryota; kingdom Metazoa; phylum Chordata; class Mammalia; order Primates; family Hominidae; genus Pan; species Pan troglodytes. Next base: position 89,975,831 of record NC_086015.1, read on the forward strand.
TTTTTTCACAGCTTCATTTGTCATGTGTCTTAGAGTGACACAAATAGACAGGCTGACAACAGATTTATTACCTAAAGCTCAGCTGAAAAATTAAATGATACAGCTAAAAGTCATAGTTGGCCTGAATACCCTCTGACCATCACAAGATTGAATGAGCACTACAAAGCCCAGAATAATAAAGTGGTGAAATATTTGGGAGAAAAAGAGGTTGGGAATAAATCACTAATTTGGTCAGTCTTGACTGACTAAAGAGGGAAATACTTCTTAAAACATCTATCCCATCTCTAAATTATCTGCCTTTCTAAATAGCAGGAGGAAAGTCGACTCTTTCCCAGTAATCTACTAGGTAATTGTCTCACAGTTTTACAAAGCAATATAATTATTTACTGTAACTTTTCCATATTCAGATTATCTGTTGAGCATTAAAAGAACCTAGTTTCAGGTTATCTGTTGAGCATTAAAAGAAGCTAGTTTCAGTGGTACGTGAAGGTGTTGCTCCAAACTGAAGTCAGAAACCTGAAAAATGTTTGTTTTACATATGTTCAGTTGACATTGTGTATAAATTAATAAATAATTTATATTAGCTAAAAATAAATATTTATACAGTAAAAATGGCAAGAACACTAAATGTTTCTAGTTTGTATTTGATATCTTTTAATAGTTTCTGAAATGTGATTGATTCCAAAGCTTTCTTTTCAAGAAAGAGACAAATTAACATTCTGTGTTGAATACAGATAGTCCTGAATCCCACTTTGTTAAAGTTATTTTGCATGTTTTTCCTTTATATTGTTTCAGGGGGACTATATAATGAGTCTTCTGTTATTTATTTATTTTTGTAATTTTCACAATCAGGGAAAAATTATAAGGAAATAAATGTATCTTCAGAGCCTAGAAGATTTTGGTAGGTGTGAATAATATGCCCAAAGGTAAAATTAATCTCATGTCTTATTGAATATGTGCCAACACTTTCTCCCCTTTATGATTAAATAAAGAAGTTATTTCAAAAAAGCTTCAGGGTTTATTATTCTGGTGTCACTATGCAATGTGAATGAAATAAAATGAAAAAAATAAAAATCTTTTTTACTGTGAGTGCCACCTAGATAATAAGTATATGTGATCATAGAAGTATATCTCATAAAGAGTTAAATCCTAAATCATTTAACTTTTATATCCCCTGCTCTCTCTTGAAGGAAAAAAAAGGATGGAGGAGGAGAAATAGATTTAATAGTTCACTATTCTGTCTAAAAGCTTCAAAGTTCCCTAATGTGTTTATTCAGAATTACCCTAACACGATATTGTTCTTTATGGTTGTCTGATTTGCTTATGCTGTATGATGCTCTCCCTGTCTTAACAGGTTAAAAGCAGAATGAATGTCATAGAGCTGTGTGAATCTTTTTTGATAAATAGAACCCTTAGTGGAAATCTAATAACTTCAAACATAAAATATTGATCCTGCTCTACTTATTCTTGTGAATCTTTTAATATTGCAAAATCTTGATTTTCACAATTACATGAAAAGAAAAATATAAGGTTACAGTTTATTTTCCAAATGTGACTGGTTTATTCTTAGTAATGCTGAATGTCAAGTTCTTTTTGCTGAATAATTATAGTAACATTTAATATTATGAAATTTTCAAATTACCCAGGATTATAATGAACCTAGCTAGTACAAGTAGGAAAATAAAGTATTTTTATACTTGCAGTTGTGCTTTTGCTATCCTCAGGTACATAGAAAACAGTGCAAACAGTGGAAAAGTTAGCAGAATACAGGTGGTCTAAATTTTTGTCTTTTTCTCCTACAATATGACTCCTACAATATGACTCTTGGAGGATAAGTCTTTTGAACAAAGTAATCACTATGACCATTCAAACTGTCAAAATATTAGTAGGTCAAATCGTGTTGCCTCTGTGTGTGTTTATGTGTCTGTAGTGCTATAGCAGATAGCCACCTTCCTCAGCAAGCCTTTAGCATATATATCCTGGATACAGCCAGAACAAAAGTGGTGTATGTTCCCACCGATTGGTGGATCAGAAGTATCACTCACAAGGTGTGGAACAAGAAAACAAATGAAGCTCACATATGATATGTCTTAATATTTAAATGTTATAAATCTTTCTAATAAACTGTACATTATTATAAATTATGCTCAAGTCTCCTACCTTGACAAATACAACTGTCTAATGATATGAAAGGTTTAATTCAAATTTAGAATTCTTGGACTCCTGTGAAACCATACTTAACCTGGTGATGCAGATCCTTGGTCTCTATCTACTCCCCTTCACACTCTAGACTACATCTTAGTAAAGAAGAAGATTTGTTTGCACACTAGATCTTACATTCCCACTGCAGCTATACTCCTAAAGACAACTAACTCCCTATAGGTTTAGCAGTAGGCAAGCTGGAACACTTTGACAGAGAGAGAGAGAGAGAGGGAGAGACTTAGGTGGGCTCTGAAGTGGTTCAAAGACATTTGGACAGAGAGTTGCTAGAGTCTTGTGTATTAGTTCATTTTCATGCTGCTGGTAAAGACATACCCGAGACTGGGTAATTTATATAGAAAAATAGGTTTAATGGACTCATAGTTCCACATCGCTGGGGAGGTCTCACAATCATGGCAGAAGGCAAAAGGCATTTAAGAGATATGATAATGGTGGCAGATAAGAGAGAATGAGAGCCAACCAAAAGGGGAAACCCCTTATAAAATCATCAGCTCTCATGAGACTTATTCACTGCTAAGAGAACTGTACTGGGGAAACTGCCCCCATGATTCAGTTATCTCCCACGGGGTCCCGCCCACAACATGCAGGAATTATGGGGCTACAATTCAAGATGAGATTTTAGTGGGAACACAGCCAAACCAAATCATCTTGTGAGCCTTTTCCATAATCTAAAGTCCCCAGACAGCCACATCAGCAAAACCTAGGATTTTGTTAAAAATGGAGAATCGGCCGGGCGCGGTGGCTCACGCCTGTAATCCCAGCAAGAGGAGGGTGGATCACGAGGTCAGGAGATAAAGACCATCCTGGCTAACACGGTGAAACCCCGTCTCTACTACAAATACAAAACATTAGCCGGGCTTGGTGGTGGGCACCTGTAGTGCCAGGCGCCCACCTGGGACCAGCCACACCCCAGAACTACTGAAACAGAATCTGCATTTTAGAATGATATGTCAGTAATTTATTTCAGACCTGCTGGTCTGAAAGATAGGGTAAGTGTGTCACAGATGCCAGGTAGGCACGTCCCCTTGGTCCTTCAGACTCTTCTCCCAGGGCTATCACTAACTTCCAAATCTAGGATGTAAAAGCTGTAAATACATGTTTGTGTTAATCACCACAGACAGTAGAACTAGCTATTTTTTTGGATAAATACAAACTAAAGATGTATTTTAATGAGGGATGTTGGGAATAGGGGAGGCTATGTATTGTGTGGGGGCAGAAGTTATGTAGGAAATCTTTGAACTTTCCTCTACATTTTTCTGTGAACCTAAAACTTCTTTGAAATATCGTCTTATTTAAACAGCTTTAATAAAATAATTTAAATACACTGTACAATTGAACAATTGAAACATTTTCTTTCTTTCTTTCTTTTTTTTTTTTTTTTTAAGACGGAGTCTCCCTCTGTTGCCCAGGCTGGAGTGCAGTGGTGTGATCTCGGCTCACTGCAACCTCCATCTCCCAGGTTCAAGCAATTCTCCTTCCTCAGCCTCCTGAGTCTCTGGGACTACAGGGCGCATGCCACCACGCCTGGCTAATTTTTGTATTTTCTAGTAGAAACGGAGTTTCATCATGTTGGGTAGCCTGGTCTCGAAATCCTGACCTCGTGATCCTCCCACCTCGGCTTCCCAAAGTGCTGGGATTACAGGCATGGGCCACCACGCCTGGCCTTTATTTCTTACTGATAGAGAATAATGATTGTAATAGTAGGCCTCTAAACAATCAAATGATTTTACGTGGCTATAGAGAGTGTATTATAAATTCAATGGTATTTGTTTCTGTTTAGAGGCACAAGCTGAAATTTTGTTCTATCCATGTTAACACATGCATTTTGATACATGATGTATACAGGCAGCTGTTAATTATAGCCCAAGTGCTAGCTGCATAAACTCACAGAAAAAAAACCTACTTCCTTCTGTTTAATATCTAATTATGTTTCTAACATTGAAGACTAAAGACTAAAGTTGATGTTTTATTATTAGGGTTTTTATTGGGGGTTTGAGTTTTATCTTAAGTTGAACTTCACTTCCTGTCAACATTAATCATGTACATATTGAAAAAAATGCAATATTTGGCCTCTCAGTTGCCTTCTATGAATTTTTAAAAAATGGTAACACTGGTTAGTGTCCTAAAAATGTTAATGAAAATTTAATTAAATAGCTACAAATATTTTTTAAACACATATCTCTTAGATTTATGTAATCTCTGACACTATTTTTTATGATGAATATTATTCTGTACCAAGGAGAATTAATATTAGAGGATTAGCAGTCTTTTGGCTTAACAATTATTTACAGACTATAATACTTAGTTTTATAAAATATTTAGTATCTAAATGACTTCTGTCCAGTTTATATGATCTAATATAATACCAAAACTTGGTTTGGAGTGTGAAAGGAAAATATCTTGGGGCCCTAAAATCACTAAGCTAAAGAGAAGAGTCAACCTGGGAACTACTTAGGGCAAACCTGCCCCCCATTCTATTCAGTCGCCCCTCTGCTCACTGAAATAAATGCATATCTCATTGCCTTCTTTGGAGAGTCTAATCAGAAACTCAAAAGAATGCAACCATTTGTCTCATATCTACCGATAACCTGGAAGCACCGTCCCCTTTTGGAGTTGTCTTGCCTTTTCCGACAGAACCAATGTTCATCTTATATATGTTGATTGATGTCTAATGACTCCCTAAAATGCATAAAACCAAACTGTGCTCTGACCACCTTGGGCACATGTGTTCAGGACCTCTTGAGGCTGTGTCACGGGTGTGCATCCTCAATCTTGGCAAAATACACTTTCTAAATTAACTGAGACCTGTCTCAGATCTCCGGGGTTCACAAGAGCATTTTTATGTCAAATATCTACTTAAAATGTTATATTTATTTCAAGTAACTATCAGCTGAATTAAATAGGTCATATGTCACAAAATTTTTTTAACTGACAATTACATTTAATAGGTTAACACAATTTTAACATCATTAATTATGTTTACTTACTAATTGACAGGAACATTCAAAATGAGTTATAGTTAGGTAGCTTAAAAGAATGCCATTAAAATAAATAACATAATTACTTTAGCCATAGTTGCTTTTGTTAATATGAATCATCTTATTTAACTTTGTGTAAGTTAGGAGACACAGAAACAGACAAATGAAAGAATTGTGGAGAGAAAAACGATGATGAAATGAAAGTAATTAAAAATTGCGGTAAAGGGAAAAATATGATAGAATGAATTACTCTTTCATCTAAAAATGGGAGATTTGTTAGAAATTAATAATTCAAGAGAAAATAAAAGACATTAAGAATGTATACATTTAGAAGGAAATTAGTATATATATTATACAATTGAGTAATAAGCAATATTTGATCTATTTTATTTTCTACTTATTGTAAGAGGAAGAAAGAGGAAGACATTTTAAAGCAAACGAGGTCAGTGTGTCGATATGCAAACATGAGATTGAAATATGTGGGTAATTAGATGTCTATAGTCCTCCTACTATTTCAACAAAACTATCCAGAGATAGTTTTTTCTAGAGCAAGGGTCCCCACACTCCTTGCCATGGACCAGTACTATGACCAGGTCCATGACCTGTTAGGAACCAGGCTTTACAGCAAGAGGTGAGTGGGCAAGCGAGCATTACTGCCTGAGCTCCACCTCCTTTCAGATCAGTGATGGCATTGGGTTCTCATAGGAGCACAAGCCCTATTGTGAACTGTGCATTCCAGGGATCTAGGCTGTGCACTCCTTATGAGAATCCAATGCCTGATGATCTGAGGTGGAACAGTTTTATCCTGAAACCATCACCCCCAGCAACCCACCCAATGTATGTGGAAACACTGTCTTTCATGAAACCAGTCCTTGGTGCCAAAATGGTTGGGGACAGGTTGTCTAGAGTTCCTTCCTCAGCTTGATTTCACAGAGAGCCAATAGTTATAGTTATACAACATAGTGAATTATGGACTGCAGGGATGAGATAGGACCGTTTGCATATAATAAAGAATATTCAAAACTCAATAATATAACATCCACCCTTTTTGAAAATATGTAAATGATTTGGACAGTCACTTTACCACAGAAGATACATGGATGGCAAAGAGGCAATTGAATAGATGCCTCACATCATTACTCACTAGGGAAATGCAAATTAAAACCACAATGGAACATCACTACATATCTGTTGTTATACCTTAAATGAAACAGGCTGATCATATCAAGTGTTGGAGAAGATGTTGAGGCACTGGAATTCTCATGAACCACCACTGAGAATGCAAAATGCTATAATCACCTTGGTGATAAATTTGGCAGTTTATTTATTTATTCTTTTTTTTTTTTTTTTGAGACAGTGTTTCACTCTTGTCACCCAAGCTAAGCTGGAGTGCAGGGGCATGATCTTAGCTCACTGCAACCTCCACCTCCTTTGTTCAAACAATTCTTCTGCCTCAGCCTCCCAAGTAGCTGAGATTACAGGCACCCACCACCACATCCAGCTAATTTTTGTATTTTTATTAGAGATGGGGTTTCACCATGGTGGCCAGCCTGGTTTCGAACTTCTGACCTCAAGCGATCCTCCTGTCTCAGCCTCCCAGTGTGCCAGGATTACAGGCATAAGCCACTGCACCTGGCCAAATTTTGCAGTTTCTTAAAAAATAAGCACAATCCTACCACATGATCCAAGCTTTTCATTCCTATGTAGTTACCCAAGAGAAATGAAATCAAATGTTCACAACAAGACTTTGATGTGAATGTTCATAGCACCTTTACTTTTAATAGCCAAAAACTGGAAACAACCTAAATATCTATTGACAGGTAGTATCCCTACAGAATGAAATACTACTGAGCAATACATAGAAGAAAACTATCAATAGATGCAAAAACATGGATGAATCTGAAAATTGATTTGTCAAAGAATGCTGAAAAGGGAATGCATATTGTATGAATCTATTTATAAAATTCTAGAAAATGCAAACTAAACTGTAATGACAGAACGATCACGGGAACCTGTGGATGGAGGTGGGGGTAGGGAGAGGCAGGGAGGATGTAACAAATTTAAAGTCTGTGCAGTTCATTGTATATAATTTTTATCTCTATGAAGCTATTTCTTTTAAATGTTGCAAAGAAAAAATAATGAAAAGTTGGGACCAATACAAGAACAATGAAACAGAAAATATAGCTCAGAAACATTTGATATTTTATAATTTTACATTTTATATGCAATATATTTGTGCATATGTTTGGGTATGTATATGCATCACAGAGGACAGATAAGAAACTGATCAGGACGGTTTACCAGAGAAGAAGTTATCCAGAATTATTGAGGGATGGGTTAAATAGGTGCAGAAAGACAAGTTAGGGCTAGATTGAAAAACAATATGGATTTTGCATTAAAAATAAGAAGGAGTTGCTGGGTCAGGACATGTTCAGAGCTGTTCTTTAGGAATTTCTAAGGTGTGGGGTATAGAGTTGATTTTAAAAAGATATTGAAAATGAGCAGATTATTCAGAAGACAATTATAAAAGTGTAGGAAGTGCTAAGAAATTCAGACTAGACTTAAAGCAGTGCCTGTGGAGAATATGAAGATAAATAAAATACAGTTTTTCTTCCCAGAAGACATACATGAAATATGGGTATAAAGTTTTTTATGGAGTAGTAAGAAGTTTGGTAAGATGAAAACAACAGAAAGGAAAAAACAGGGCAGTTTCTGCAAAATAATTGGAAGGTGCAGCTTTTGGATACCGACTGTATCTGGGCAAAATTATTGCAAAGACCTTGAGGTCCCATGCAAAGGGTCAATGCAGAATGATACAAGGAAATGCAGGAGGTAGATGATTAGAGGTCAGTTGTTTCATAATTTTTTTATCATGGGAGAGGAGATAGTACAGCCTTCTCAGAGTTGGAACTGATAAATTAGTGATAGAATCAGCAGAATGACTCTATCTCTAGAGAAGACCTCAGTGACTTGCCTGCATGGGGGATTCAGATCAAATGGAGTAGCTAGTAGAGTCAGTGTATGTAAGGAAGTTTCTGTGGGGAAAAATGAAAAGTAAAGGAGGCCTGAAGAGAGGTACATTTAATATTTGGTAAAATTTTAGACTTTACTGTTTTGGATACCAAAGAATTATGAGAGATGTAGTTAACAGAGTTCTGGTAGGTAGCTAAAGCTGTGAAAAGTAACATTGGAAGAAAAACACAGGTCCTATAAGATTCAAAATGATTATTACAATTACAAGGCAATGAATAAAAGTAAATGGGGGTGGGGGGAGTCAAGAGGGGACAAGAGAAGGACATAAATGGAGGAAGGAGAGATAGTGACAGAGCAGAAATCAATGTCACAATATCCTGGCTGATGAGGAGAATTTGGGGTATAACAGCCACTATTGCTAGCAGTCAAGATAAAAAGAGAAGCAATAAGGTACATAGTTCATGTTGCTAATTAGTAGATAGTACACCAGATTGTAGAGAGGAAAATCTTTCTGGACCATTAAGTCATATTCTCTTTTTTAGAAAAGACCTTTCTCTCCTTGTCTAGGAATTTTCTAAATTGTGTTTTCATTTATAAATACTTGTACATATTTATGGTACAGTGCGATATTTCTATACTTGTATACATCATGTAAAAATAGAAACAGAGCATTTAGCATGTGCATCACCTTGTATATTTATCATTTCTTTGTGATGAGAACATTCAAAATCCTCTCTTCTAGCTATTTTGTCATATGCAATACAATATTGTTAACCATAGTCACTCTACTGTGCAATAGAAAACTCAGATTTATTCCTTCTATCTAATTGTAACTTTATACCCGTTGACCAATCTCTCCCTACTCTGCCCTTCCCTCCCCAGCTTTTGGTAAACACTATTCTACTCTTATTCTCTTCTCTACTTCTTTGAAATCAACTTCTTTAGACTCCACATATGAATGAGATCATGCAACATTTGTCTTTCTGTCCCTGCCTTACTTCACTGAACATAGTATCTTCCAGATTCATTCATGTTGCTGCAAATGAAAGGATTGTATTCTTTTAAGACTGAATTCCTCTATGTGTATGTGTGTGTCTCTCACTCTCTGTGCAATATTTTCTTTATCCATACATTTGTTAATGAACACTTAGGTTGACTTAGTATCTTGGCCATTGTGAACAATGTTGCAATAAACATTTCGCAATATTCTTGATTGCTGATTTTTGCTGAAAATCTAGGCTGCTTGTTCCATTTATGCAGAACAACAACTACCCTATAGGGTACATTAAAAGATACTGCCTCTCTACTTTTACACTGTTGGTGGGACTGTAAACTAGTTCAACCATTGTGGAAGTCAGTGTGGCGATTCCTCAGGGATCTAGAACTAGAAATACCATTTGACCCAGCCATCCCATTACTGGGTATATACCCGAAGGATTATAAATCATGCTGCTATAAAGACACATGCACACGTATGTTTATTGCAGCACTATTCACAATAGCAAAGACTTGGAACCAACCCAAATGTCCAACAATGATAGACTGGATTAAGAAAATGTGGCACATATACACCATGGAATGCTATGCATCCATAAAAAATGATGAGTTCATGTCCTTTGTAGGGACATGGATGAAGCTGGAAACCATCATTCTCAGCGAACTACCACAAGGACAAAAAACCACACACTGCATGTTCTCACTCATAGGTGGGAATTGAACAATGAGAACACATGGACACAGGAAGGGGAACATCACACACCGGGGCCTGTTGTGGGGTGGGAGAAGGGGGGAGGGATAGCATTAGGAGATATACCTAATGTTAAATGACGAGTTAATGGGTGCAGCACACCAACATGGCACATGTATACATATGTAACAAACCTGCACGTTGTGCACATGTACCCTAAAACTTAAAGTATAATTAAAAAATAAAATTAAATTTAAAAAGAAAGATACTGCCTCTCTCCTGAGAAAGTACAGGCTACTGGGTGTAGAGTTTTGCTAAAGGATTGTGGCTTTGGGAATAGAAAAGTTGAGCCTTCATTAGCCTCACCATAGCCCAGTACCAGGACCATGTTTTGACTGATCAGGGTAGGCTGAATTTCTGGCCTACAAGCCCTTATGCAGTGCACACGTTTCACAGGACCTAGCAAATCCATATATATTAAGAACATTTGAGTCGCAAGTTTTATGGAATCTTGTTTTTATAATAATAAAAGAAGTTGTTTAAGCCACTACAGAAAAGTAAGAAAGTCATGTAGGTAGGTGAAGAAAATATTGGTAGTGAGCATGTTATAATTTTTAGGATATATTTTAATGTTTTAACCTTCAGCCCTTGAATTTTAATTAACTTTTCCTATAGTTTTAATAATTCGTTTACCTTACTGAATTTTGTATTTTGAAGTTTGGTCTGCTAAAATTATCAATTTAACTATCATTTAATCTAAGGCACTTTGTTTCTACATGATTGTGACGGAAAAAACTTACTCCCTGGTTACTCATCACCAGTTATTCTCTGTTTCAAAGACTAGAGGTCATTATAATTTCTTTATCACATAAGAAATATTTAGCGTGTAGCCCTACTTCAACACTTATCCAATTCTTATTTTCCACAAAGAAAGCTCATTAAGCTTATTTTGATGACTCAGAATTAGAGGATACCTCTCAAATTTCTTCTCCCACATACTTCACTGGTTGTTCTGAACTCCAAAGAAAGAAAAATCAGAAGGAGGCCGGGCGGAGTGGTTCATGCCTGTAATCCCAGCGCTTTGTGAGGCTGAGGCGGGCGGATCACTAGATCAAGAGATGGAAACCATCCTAGCCAACATGGTAACCATCCTAGCCAACATGGTGAAACTCCGTCTCTACTAAAAATACAAAAATTAGCCGGGCGTGGTGGCATGCGCCTGTAGTCCCAGCTACTCAGGAGGCTGAGGCAGGAGAATGGCATGAACCCGGGAAGAGAAGGTTGCAGTGAGTCTAGATTGCGCCACTGCACTCCAGCCTGGCAACAGAGCCAGACTCAAAAACAACAAACAAAAAACAAGGAAGGAAGGAAGGAATGAAGAAAGAAAGAAAAGAGGCCTGGCGTGGTGGCTTACGCCTGTAATCTTAGCACTTTGGGAGGCCGAGGCGGGCAGATCAGGAGGTCAGGAGATCGAGACCATCCTGGCTAACAGGGTGAAACCCCGTCTCTACTAAAAATACAAAAAATTAGCCGGGCGCAGTGACGGGCGCCTGTAGTCCCAGCGACTCTGGAGGCTGAGGCAGAAGAATGGCGTGAACCTGGGAGGCGGAGCTTGCAGTGAGCCGAGATAGTGCCACTGCAGTCCGGCCTGGGCGAAAGAGAGAGACTCTGTCTCAAAAAAAAAAAAAAAAAAAAAAAAAAGAAGAAAAGAAAAAAGAAAGAAAAGAAAAAGAGGCAGGTGGATCACGAGGGCAGGAGGTCGAGACCATCATGGCCAACATGGTAAAACCACGTATCTACCAAAATACAAAAAAAAAAAAAATTAGCCAGGTGTGGTGGTGCGAACCTATACTCTTAGCTACTCGGGAGGCTGAGGCAGGGGAATCACTTGAACCCGGGAGGCAGAGGTTGCAGTGAGCCAAGATCGCACCACTGTACTCCAGCCTGGGCTACAGAGCAAGACTCTCTCTAAAAAAAAAAAAAAAGAAAAGAAAAGAAAAGAAAAGAAAAATCAGAAGAAAATAATACATGTATATTTTTTGAAAAATGCATATAAAGAATAGAATGGAATGACCGACTTTTGGTAGTTTTGTGAAATTTCAGGATATTTTTATTTTTAATACCCTTTGACTTTTTAGCACTTTTTAAAGATATCTACTCCTTTTTACTTCAGACCAAGGGACAGTTTTTCTTTATCGTCTTTTGTGATGACAGCAACACCAACAGTGAGTTAAAATAAAAATACAACAAACAAGTAAGTGTGTGTTAACAGACTGAATTCTACCCCTACCTCCCATTCATATGTTGACATCTTTGATGTGACTGTATTTGGAGATAGGACCTTTAGGAGGAAATTAAGATTAAATGAAATCATAAGGATGGGAGCCTAATGGAATAGGACTTCCTTGTAAGAGGAAGGGACACCAATACACACAGAGAAAAGGCCATGTAAAACACAGCCAGAAGATGGACATCTGCTATTTAGGGAGAGAGAACTCAGCAGAACTTACCCTTCCAGTACCTGAATCTTGGACTTCCAGCCTCCAGAACTATGAGAAAATAAATGTTTGCTTTTTAACCCACCCAGTGTGTGGTATTTTGCTATGGCAGCCCCAGATGGCTGATACAGTGTATATATTTTAAAATATGCAATATGAATATATTGATAGACACTAAAATGCAATTTATAAATATTTATTCATACTTTTCTTCATTTGCTCATTTAATTAAATATTTATTGAACACCATCTATACTCCAGACACACTCCCAGCTGCCCCTGGGATTTTAAAGATTAGGGGCATGGATTGTGTCTTCACTGAGTCAATGGAGTGCTTAATCCTTTCCATAGTTATTTCAATTACAAAAATCCTAAGATGCATGGAATATAGACATGGTGGCACACGTTTATTGTCCCAGTAACTTGGGAGTCTGAGACAGAAGAATCCCCAGAAGTTCAAATCAAATCCAGCCTTGGCAACACAGTGAGATCCTATCTCTAAAAAAATAAAAAATAAAAAAATAAAAAAAGATGCATGCAATGATAACTAATTGGCTCTAAAAGGAAAATTTTCTGCCACTTCCCTTGACTTTCTCTTTTAGAATGTAACCTCCTCTAATGTCTCGTGTTTTTCATTGTTTTATTCCCATAGTATCAGATACACCATGATCCACTCCCAAGAATGTTAAAATAATGACTTAAATATTTATTGTTTCACTTTGAAGATTTTTGTTCTCATAAAATGTGAATAATTTGGATTTATTTTATTTCAATATCTTTAGGGATACAAGTGGTTCCTGCTTACATGGATGAATTGTATAGTCATGAAATTTGGGCTTTTAGTGTACCCATCACCCAAATAGTGTACATTGTACCCAATAGGTGATTTTCTATTCCCATCTCCTACCCTTCTTCCCCCATCTGAGTCTCCAATGTCCATTATACCTTTGTATGCCCTTGCTTACCCATAGTTTAGCTCTCACTTATAAGTGAGAAAATGTGTTATTTGGTTTTCCATTCCTGTGTTACTTTACTTAGGATAATGTTCACTTAGGATAATGGCCTCCAGTTCCATCCAATTTGCTGCAAGAGATATTATTTTATTCATTTTAATTGTTAAGTAATATTCATATATATATATGCATATGGGTACGTACACACACACACACGCACACAAACACACTTACATACATACTACATTTTCTTTATCCATCCAAAAGTTGATGGGAACTTAGGCTGATTCTGTATCTTTGCAATTGTAAATTGTACTGCGATAAGCATACACTTGCAAGTGTCTTTTTGATATAATGACTTTTTTTCACTTTGGGTAGATACCCCGTAGTGGGATTTCTGGATAGAATGGTAGATCTATTTTAGTTCTTTGAGAAATCTCCATATTGTCTTCCATAGAGGCTGTACTAATTTACAATCAACCAGCAGCATATAAGCATTTCCTGTTCACAGCACAATGCCAACATCAATTTTTTTTTCTTTTTAGTAATAGCCATTCTGACTAGGGTAAGATATTATATAATTGTGTTTATATTAAGTGTCTATATTAGGTTTGCATTTCCCTGATGATTAGCAATGTGTAGCATTTTTCATATGTTTATTTTCCATTTGTATATCTTTTTTGAGAAATGTTCATGTTGTTTGCCTACTTTTTAATGGAATTATTTTTTTTTTCTCACTGATTTGTTTGAGTTTCTTGTAGATTTGGGATATTAGTCCTTGGTTGAATAAATAGTTTGCAAATATTTTCTCCCAATCCACTGGTTATCTGTTTACTCTGTTGATTATTTCTTTTTCTGTGCAGAAACTTTTTAGTTTAATTAAGTCCCATTTATTTATTGTTATTTTGATTATATTTGCTTTTGTGTTCCTAGTCAGAATTTCTTTGCCTAGGCCAATGTCCAGACAAGTTTCTCCTAAGTTTTTTTTCTAGAATTTTTATGCTTCCAGGTCTTACATTTAAGTCTTTAATCCACCTTGAGTTAATTTTTGTATATGATGAGAGATAGGGGCTTGGTTTCATTCTTCTGCATATGGCTATCCAATTTTCCCAGGACCATTTATCGAATAGGATTATCTTTTCCCCGGTGTATGTTTTTGTCTGCCTTGTTGAAGATTAGTCGGTTATAGATATTTGTTAGATACATGTAGTTTTCCCCTTTGTTAGTAATGAAAATTCTTAGTAGTTAATATTTACTTGTGAAATATTTTTATTAGGAGGTCAGTACATTTTTTCTTTATTTTTATTAAAAGTTAAAAATGTATTCTTAGAGTTGTCTTTGGGCTTATAATAATAGGCTTGGTATCTACTAAGGCATTATTATAGATAAGAATTACAACATTTTGTGTCTGTTAGTATTGGGCTACAGTGTCACATAAGTACCAGGTGATAGCCAGGGTGGCCAAAGAATCTTGACTATATGTTCAAAAATATGTCACCAAATTCTAAAAACTAAGAAAATAGATTTTACCTTATAGTGTTTCATCTTTAGAAAATATTTTCATAAATAGAGCAGTACTATTTAAGTCTTTGTGACTATATTACAAGTTGGATGTTTGAAACACTAACTAAACTTCATAGAGCTTCATATTGCCATAGCACTACCCTATGTCTTAATTATATATATATATATATATGCCATATATATATGCCGTATATATATGCCATATATATATATGCCATATATATATATGCCATATATATATATGGCAGCTTCAGTTAGCTACTCTGCACATAGAACAGCTAGATTATATCTATCACAGATGAAAACAATGTATTTTTCTGCTTGTAATTCATTCATAATTTTCTAGATTCAGATTCTTTCAGGAAGTGTCATGAATCCACATAATATTCCCAAATGCTAGATGTTGTATTTATATATGTGATTTAGCTGACAGGTATATAAAGTGACATGCAGCTAGATAACCATATAATGATTGTGTAGCTTTGAATCCTGAAAACGCCAGTTACCCTGTAGAAGTAGATATAAAATATTGTCAAAATAATCCAATCCCAATTTATTTTCTTCTCTTAATTGAATATTAGTAACAGTAAAACAAATGACTTATTTTTGAATATTTGTAAAATGATACACAGAAACAATGAATAAAGGTAAAGAAAAAATATGTTTTTGTTGTACTTCTTAAATGTAGATTATAAACTGTATGATTCTGGATGCTATAAAGTGATTATTTGTCGGTGTGGTAGTAAATAGATATTTACATGGTCTTCCCCTTTCTCTAATGGCATAAAAGACAGGGAGATTGGGACATGGAATATGTGAAAAGCATGTGGGAAGACACAAATTATTGACAGTGTTCCATTTCTTGGATTGCTGGTGTATTCCTCTTGATTATTATAGAATATAACAGATTTCTGTACATGTATATTATTTTATATGGCTCAAAATTATAACACTTATGTAAGCGGGAAAAACAGGGATACGGTGATTTATTTGCTTTTCTACCATGCAGCAGTCATTGAACTTAGTGTGTGTGTTTTGCTGGGGAAATAAGGAAGCATTGGAGAGCTGCATTTACCCAAGCATTTTTTGTATTGGTTATTTACTCATTCAATAATAACTTAAAGATCAACTTAGGACACATTTGATTCATCATTCTTTCTCATCAGATCTTGTGATCTCTCATAGTCTAGTTGTGTACCACAAAACTTGGTAGCTTAAAGTAATAGCTATTTTACTATACCTCAAGATTTTGAGGTTCAGAAATTTAGGCAGTTAACTGCTGGACAATTCTGCTTCTTATGGCATCAGTTGAAATCACCTACTGATAGTCAGCTGTCAGAGGGGCTGGTCCAAGGAAGTTTCACTCACAATTGACATGTCCAGTGCATCAGGACCTCTACAGCGAGATAACATCAAGTAGTCAGACTTCTTATGTGAAGTCTCAGGTTTTCAAGAAGAATTTTTCCCATAAGCAAGGTGGAAGCTATATGGTATTTCTAGCTGTGTTAGTCCACTTTTTTCATTGCTATAAAGAAATACATGAGACTGGGTAATTTATAAAGAAAACAGCTGTAATTGGCTCATTGTTCTGCAGGCTGTGTAGGAAGCATAGTGGCTTCTGCTTCTGGGGAAGCCTCAGGAAACTTACAATCATAGGAGAAGGCAAAGGGGGAACTGCCACTTCACATGGTGGGGCAGGAGAAGGAGAGGTGGGGTGGGAAGTTGCCACACATTTTTAAACAGCCAGATCTTATGAGAACTCTACCATGAGAACAGCACTAAAAGGATGGTGCTAAACCATTAGAAACTGCTCCCGTGATCCCATTACCTCCTACCATGCTCTACCTTCAGCACAGGGAATTACATGAGATTTGGGTGTGGACACAGATTCAAACCATATCATTCCTAGCCCCTCCTGGTCCCTCCCAAATCTCATGTCATTTTCATACTGGAAAGTACAACCATGCCTTCCCAACAGTCCCCAAAAGTCTTAACTCATTTCAACATTAACTCAAAGGTCCACAGTCCAATGTCCTGTCTGAGACAAGGCTAGCCCCTTCTGCCTATGAGCTTGTAAAATAAAAAACAAGTTAGTTACTCCCAAGCTACAATGGGGTACAGGCATTGGGTAAATACTCCTTTCCGAAAGGGAGAAATCAGCCAAAACAAAGGGGTTACAGGCTCATGTAAATCCAAAGCCTGGGAGGACAGTAATTAAACTTTAATCTCCAAAATAATCTCCTTTGACTCCATGTCCCACATCCATGACACGCTGGTGCAAGGGATGGGCTCCCAAAGCCTTGGACTTTGGGCAAAGTCCTCTGCCCCTGTGACTTTGCAGGGTTCGGCCTCCACAGCTGCTCTCAAGGGCTGATGTTGAGTGTCTGTGGCTTTCCAGGTACAGGGCTTACCACTCTAGGACCTGGAGGATGGTGGCCCCCTTCTCACAGCTCCACTAGGTAGTGCCATAATGGGGATTCTGTGTGGGGCTCCAACCCCACATTTCCTCTCCACACTGCCCTAGTAGAGATTCCCCGTGAGGTCTCTGCCCCTGAAGCAGGCTTCTGCTTAGACATTTAGGCTTTTCCATAAATCCTATGACATCTAGGTGGAGGATCCCAAGCCTCAACTCTTGCATTCTGTTTACCCGCAGGCTTTTCACCACATGGAAGCTGCCAGGGTTTATGGTTTGCACTCTCTGAGGCAGTGGCCTGAGCTTTACCTGGGCCTCTTTGAGCCAAAGCTGAAGCTAGAGCAGCTGGGATGCAGGGAGCATTGTCCCAATGCTCCACGGAGCAGCAGAGTCCTGGGCCTGGCCCATGAAACCATTTTTCCCTCCTAGGCCTCCAGGCCTGTGATGGAAGGGACAGCCAGGAAGATATCCAAAATGCCTTGAGGCCTTTCCCCCATTTTCTGTGCTATTAGCATTTGACTCCTTTTTACTTATGCAAATTTATGTAGCCTGCTTGAATTCCTCCCATGAAAATGGGCTTTTCTTTTCTATCAAATGGCCAGGCTGCAAATTTTTCAAATTTTTATGCTCTGCTTATCCTTTAAATATTAGTTCTAGTTTTACTAGAAATACCATTTGACCCAGCCATCCCATTACTGGCTATATACCCAAAGGATTATAAATCAATCTACTATAAAGACACATGCACACGTATGTTTACAGTGGCACTATTCACAAAAGCAAAGACTTGGAACCAACCCAAACATCCATCAATGATAGACTGGATAAAGAAAATGTGGCACACAGACACTATGGAATACTATGCAGCCATAAAAAAGAATGAGTTCATTTCCTTTGCAGGGACATGGATGAAGCTGGAAAGCATCATTCTCAGCAAACTATCGCAAAAACAAAAAACCAAACACTGCATGTTCTCACTCATAAATGGGAGTTGAACAATGAGAACACTTGGACACAGGGAGGGGAATATTACACACCAGGGCCTGTCAGGGGATGGGGGAGTAGGGGAGGGATATCATTAGGAGAAATACCTAATGTAGTTGACGGGTTGATGGGTGCAGCAAACCACCATGGCATGTGTATGCCTATGTAACAAAATTGTACATTCTGCATATGTACCCCAAAACTTAAAATATTAAAAAGTAAATAAAATATATAAGTTCTAGTTTTACTTTATTTCTTTGCTCATACATATGAGCATAAGGTATTAGAAGCATTCAGGACACATCTTGAAAGCTTTGCTGTTTAAAAATTTATTCTGCCAGATACCCTAAATTATTACTCTGAAGTTTAAAGTTCCATAGATCCTTAGGGTGGGGCACAATGCCACCAGCTTCTTTGCTAAAATGTATTGAAACTGACATTTACTCCAGTTCCAAATAAGTTCCTCATTTCCATTTGATATCTCATTAGTCAAGACTTTATTGTCCATATCACTATCAGCATTTTGGTCACAACAACTTAACAAGTCTCTAAGAAGTTCAAAATTTTCCCTCATCTCCCTCTCTTCTTCTGAGCTCTCCAAGGTTTTCCAACCTCTGCCTGTACCCACTTCCAAAGTTCACAATTTCGGATATCTTTAGAGCAATTACCCACTTCTCAGTAACATTTTTTCTGTATTAGTCTACTCTCATATCGCAATAAAAAAAATTACCTGAGACTGAGTAATTTAAAAAGAAAAGAAACTTAATTGTCCTATGGTTCTGCAGGGTATACAGGAAGTGGCTTCTACTTCAATGGAGGCCTCGGGAAACTTAGAATCATGGCAGAAAGCAAAGGGGGAGCTGCCACTTCACATGGTGGAGCAGGAAGAAGAGATAAGAGGGGAGGTACTGCACACTTTAGAACAACCAGATCTCTTAAGAACTCTATCTTGAAAACAGCACCAAAGTGATGGTGCTAAACCATTAGAAACTGCACCTGTGATCCAATAACCTCCTACCAGGCCCCACCTCCAGCACTGGGATTACATTTCAACATGAGATTTGGGTAGGGACACAGATCCAAACCATATCACTAGCCTCAGAAGTAATGTGGCATCTTCTTTGAGTACTTTACCTGGGTAGATGTCACATACTTGTCCAGATTTAAAGGAAGTGGACAAGGACCCAGCAATATGCTCTTATTAGGCTGTATTTTTTTTTTTCTGGCTCCTTGCTCTCATTCTTACCTTTGTCCTGTCTGTCTAGTCCACAACGGAAGGCTTAAAAGAGTGTCAAAGCCTTTGAGGAGTGTCAAAGAATTTGCAGCCATGGTTTAGAATCACCAAACTCATACACATATAGCATTCCCTTTTGTGCCATCATTTCATAGATTCTACATATTTACCAACTTTTTCAGTCATTTTCCTAGATGTCTCTGCATATCAGCTTCTAAACTGGTAAATTTTACCAGGACCCAGAATGAGGCCATAGAAAAGATGCTCTCTACTTTCTTTATGCATTTCCTTTGCATATATTGCCACTATTCAAACCTCTTTCACTGGTATAAATTGGTAAGTGTGTCTGTTGTAAAAGATAGATAGATAGATAGATAGATAGATAGATAGATAGATAGATATAAAGAAAAAGGAAGAAAGAATAAGAAAGAAGAAATATAGATGTAGATAGACATAGATAAATAGATAAATAGATAGATAGTTGATAGATAGATAGATAGATAGATGATAGATAGATAGATAGATAGAAAATCTTATCTCTAATTTAGTACAACTGATGATGGGAAAGTGTAATTCTTACCTTATGCTGTAGGTAGCATAGGGCTGTGCTACCTGCCTGCTTTAACAAGCATGCTTTTATTCTTGAAATTCTTCTGCAGCCTCACAGTCATTTCTTTCTTTTTCTTGTATTTGTTTTTTCTTTCACATTCAAAGACCCTTACCCCAAATCTCCTAACAACTCAGGGTAACTGTCAGGAAGGCAGTTGATTTACCCTTGGCACCAATTCTTTTTTTATTTTTTTTCCTTTTCCTCCCTCAAATTTGTACAGCTTGTTCTTATTAGATGGTTCTTTTTCAGCTCCTCTCTGTCATTCTTTGTCCTATCTATCTAGTCCACAGCTAGAAGGCTTAAAAAATGATTATGAAAAGGTTCAACATGAACCCTCATATTTTCATTACCTTGCTATTATTATCAACTCATTTGTCAATCAGGTTTCATCTTTTCAATGTCTATAGAAATGTTTTTGCTTTAGAAGCAAACTGTGATATTCTATTTCTATCATTGTCTCTATTTATTAGCTTAGATATTCGTATAACAAGAAAATATGTTTCATCAATGATTTGTATATCTGAAGTATTGTTCATGTAGGTAAGGTATGATAACTTTATTTTTTTCATGAATTTTCCAAAAATCAGTTTATTTCTTGAAATCTCCCGAAGAGGAAAAAAGATGCTTTTGTTTGCTTATGTGTTTACTTGCTTGTTTTCAGTATCCATATTTGCTCATGAATTTCAGCATACTTCATGAGTGTTAATCCATTGGAGTAATTAGTCAAATGATCTCATATTTAATCAGTGAACCTCTTCAGTTCTTTTGACATGACACTACTAAATGTTTATGACTTCACTTCTTTCTGGACTTTGCATTTCCTGCTCCTTTCAATGGAAATTTATTTAGAGATGTCAACTATGAAACTAGGGTGCTCACTGCTAGTAGATTTACCATCGTATCTGGGATTTTTGGTAGAAATGCACACAAACACACATATATTAATACACATACACACATGTAGACAAATATATAAATTATATGTATGTTTTCAAGACAAAAATATAAAATATAGAGATTATACTTACTGTCAAAAATGTGATACAGTTTTCATTCAAGTGAAAAGGCAGGAAGAAAGTCACAAGAAAGTTTTGTCATAGAGTTCTTCCCTCAAACCCCAAAGAGCTAAATGCCATTCAGGTGATTAGCAGGATCAGCACTCTGAACAGGGAAAATCAGGACTGCTTTCCCTGTCTCACTCTTTTTTCCACTCTACTTCTTGATTATTAGTATTCTTTTAATGAGGTCAAAGAGAACCATTGCATAGAGATAAAGTCTTATATGTACACAGCTGGTATACATAATAAAATGTCTGAAATCCATTCACTCTAAGAGAATAATTAGCTCATCCTCACAAGGGCAAATGATTTATAAACATGTTTTCTGTTTTCTAATGGAGTGAAGGATCATAACCGTAGAGTGGGGCAGGTTCCCAGTAGGTGCAATATCAAAAAGAAAAAAAAAGTCCAAGGTTCCGAATACTATGAAATTCTCAAATCTCAGTTTTTGAGATGTTTTATTGCCCAATTAATTAAACATAAAACCTAGTTACCAGGTTCCTAGACAGGAGGAGAGAAAGAGCTGACTTAAATAAGAGATAAGGGTTTAAGTGGTTGAAAAGGAAAATTGAGGAATGAGATGGAAACTTAGCATAATTCAATGTTTTTGTTTGTTTTCCTAAATCTGTCTTTATTCACATTCAACAGGAACTGAACTGGCCAGAATCCTCATGTCTCACCCCCATGCCATCTTCTACTATGCTAAGTAGCAAAACAGTGTCATTCAAAATGTACTGAAGTGTTTCCTGAACCCCTTCTACATCTACCTCATGAAAAACATTCTGCTGGCCAGTCTTGCTCTGCAACATTGATTCAGAGTTTTTAATATTTTTTTGCTCTGTAATTAGTCAACTTGCTTTTTATAAAGCTCAAGTCCCAGAATATCCACTCATCAAAACTGCACCTTAGATGACTCAATACTGTTCTTTTCATGGTCTGCTTCTTCAGAGTTAAGGGCAGTGCCTGATTCAAGTGTTTGATTTTTTGTTTACTAAAAATCTCTAACAACATCCTTAGTGCCTACTACATGACAACTTCTGTATGTTATGGGTCCCCAACAGAGAGCAGAGAAAACTAAGGCCTCAAAGAGCAGACAGCAAGGAAATAGATAATTTCTATGCAAGACGATAAATGGGACAGTAAAAATAGCAGTTTCTGTGTTCTTATGTCTTAGCTCAGGCTGCTGTAACAGAGTACAAAAAACTGGGTGTCTTAAACAGCAAACATTTGTTTCTCACAGTTCAGGAAGCTGGAAGACCAAATTCAGTATGCCATCATGGGCTGGTTCTTGGTGAAGGCCCTCATCCTGGTTATGGATGACCACTTTTCTCTCTGTATCATCACATGGCACAGAGAAGACATAGAGAAAGCAAGCTCTCTACTGTCTTTTTATAAGGGCACTAATTCTGTTCATGAGGGCTCTACCTCATAACCTAATGACCTTCTAAAGTTTCCACCTCCTAACATCATCACAGTGTGGTTTAGGATTTCAACATATGAGTTTTGTGGGAACATAAATATTTAGGCTATAGCACTTTAAAAAAACTAAGGTATACCTATACTTATATAGGTACACATTCAGATACATATGCATAATTATATTTATACCATTAAAAAATCAATCTCCTCCAGAATATATTGAATAGGGCAATTATTTAAACCCCCTTCTCTTTATTTATTTATTATTATTATTATTATTATTTTTGATGGAGTCTCGCTCTGTTGTCCAGGCTGGAGTGCAGTGGCACGATCTTGGCTCACTGCAAGCTCCGCCTCCCAGGTTCACGCCATTCTACTGCCTAAACCTCCCCAGTAGCTGGGACTATAGGTGCCCACCACCACACCTGGCTAATTTTTTTTTTTTTTTTTTTTTTTAAATAGAGACGGGGTTTCGCCTGGTTAGCCAGGATGGTCTCGATCTCCTGACCTTGTGATCCACCCGCCTGGGCCTCCCAAAGTGCTGGGATCACAGGTGTGAGCCACTGCACCCCGCCCCCTTCTCTTCATTCTTATTTAACAAATAATGAGTAAATTATAATGGGGTTCAAGTTTTCATCATGAAAAAAAAAAGAAATAAGCAAGGACGTTTTGTATGTGATGACTTGGGACTCTCTCCCAAGTGCTTTATGTACATTGATTCATTAACATTTTCATTGTAATTCTACAAGTCAGGTACTGTTACTGTCTTTCTCTTATTAGAGATTTAAAGCACAGAGACATGGCATACCTTGTTCAAGTTCACATTAGTAAATGATGAGGATTGCTGTCCTATATGTGATGTTGAATGCTTATAGTGAGTAGACTGGTTAAATGAACATGACAATACACACTGTATAGACAATTTTAATAAAAGTATGTAGATCATCTGTTGAGAATGTATTCCTGCAAATCTATTGTTTCCATCATGATTCCTCAATCTGTAATATACATACAGGATTTGGCTCCTAATTATAAGTTCTGTGGGCCTTCATTATGTATTTTCCTGAACTCCACATGCTGGGACATTTAACTAGAATTTGTTCTACGTAACCTTCTGCCATTTTTGAGTTTAACAGGCTTAGAAGTCCAGTGGTGACACACAAAACTTCACATTCAAAAGGCCTAAGAAAAAATAAGTTAATTGGAGTCTACTTTAAATTCTGAAAAATTATTCTCCGCTTACATATGGATTTTCCCCCTCACCGTTTAATATTTTTTGTAGTGTATTCCTTTCATTATTTGCAGCGAAGTCCTTCTCACTCATATAACTTGCTCATTGTGGCATCAAACCTAGAAAATGTGTCTGTGAAATAGGTACACTAACATTTAGTATGACCTCAGATTTATCTCTTAAAAAATGTTTCTCAAAACTATATTCGTAGAAATAAGTTACTTTTATAGATTATTTGTCATTTTATTTTCCTTAGTAAATCTAATAATATGATTAGAATTTCTCAGATAATCTTCCATCTCAAGGTTTTATTCATTTCTGATTCATTGTGTCTATTATTAAAACCAGCTGTTGATGTTTTTGAACAAAGTGATTTCTGAATTAACTCTACATTGTGTTCTATAATAACCCCACTTCAGTATTATCATGGGTTGCTCCCAATTTACTTTTAGATAATTAAAGCCTCTCTTTATTTCTATCCAATTTGCCTGTTTTATTTCCCAGAACACAAGGATGTGATTTCATTCATGTTGCTCTAGGGGTCTAAAGTTGATAATCATTTTTCTACATCTGCCCTTGTCGATGTCTGCTTGCAATATATGTTGCTATATCCCCGCCCCTTGGCTTCCTCTCCTTAACATTCACATTCCTAATGATACATTATGTTTTTCTGCCACGGGCCATTTCTTGGTGTTTTCCAATAAAGTTGGTACCTTTGTATCAGAATTGCACTAATTTCCCTAGCATATTAGATATTTATTCTATATTGACTTGTTTATGATGATTATTTACATGTGAATGCATGTGCCTCAGAACTGATGACAGCTCTAACTGAAATATGGAAAAATATACATTTCTCAATAACTGAATAAGCAATTTATAAGTTGGTAGAAGGAGAGAACAAAATCTATATCACCAAAATAATAAGCAAAAAGTCATTGCTTATTTCTTGTTTTTTCCATGATGAAAACTTGAACCCCATTAAAATGTACTCATTATTTGTTAAATAAGAATAAAGAAAAAGGGGTTTTAATAATTGTCCTATCCAATATATTCTGGAGGAGACTGATTTTTAGAATGGTACAAATATAATTATGCATATGTATCTGAATGTGTACCTATACAAGTATAAGTGTACCTTATTATTATTTTTAATTTTTGAGACTAGCTTTCACTCTGTCACCCAGGCTGGAGTGCAGTGGCGAAATCATGGCTCACTGCAACCTCAGCCTCCTGGGCTCAAGAGATCTTTCTGCTTCAGCCTCCCGAGTAGCCGGGACTACAGGCATGAGCCACCAAGCCCAACCTTACTTTATACTGTATATGTTTTATATTAATATTTAATTATATTATCTATGATTCTTTACCAAACATCTACTACTAAAGTGATAAGGTCAAATAATAGAATTTTTTAATGAATTTGTGGAATTGCTACTTCTCTGTAGTTAGGATGTAAAACTGATTTGTCTAATATGAGTTTCTTAGCTTTCATAAATTCCTTTTTGTAGATTACCACTATTTTCTAGGACTTCCCAGTGCTAGTTTTCTAGGAAGACTATATCATTGTATCTTTTTTTTTTTTTTTTGTAAAATAGTCATTGGGAAATATATTTTATGTAGCCAGGAAATTTTCATAAAGGTAAAAATTACTATCTCATTATATGTATGTATTTCTTTTTATTTAATAACATTCTTGTTTAATTGCTTTTTCTTAAACAGAATAGTACATCTGCACTGAAAAATCTATATTCCCAGAAAACAGGAAGGCACATTTTGAGATTATATGGATGAATTTAAGTAGTGATGTAAAAACACGTCAACTTTCTCTTGGAGACACCCAAACCTGTACATTTTCTCACAATTTTTGTCAATCAAAAATACATCTTCCCTTTAGTTTAGCATCTTTAAAAATATATATCAGTATGATTTTCCTTTTTAAGTATAAGATTTCCTTCCGTCTAAATTTTAATGTTTCTAACAGCATGTACTTGAAAAGAATTAGATTTAAAATTACAGTGATCCACATTTTCCTCTTACTTGCCAATACTTCCCATCATGTGGAATATATTATAAGCATTACCATTACCAGATGTGAAAGGCTTTTTGGAGAGCTTATCTATTTTACAAAAGGTAAGTCAGGAAAATAAACTCTTGAAAGTTTAGTGCTCCTTCTACTTGTTAGTAAGGGGATGAGATAGTTATAGGAGTTTCTCTGTCTTTAGAATTTCAGACAATTGACTAAGCGTAGGAACGGAATTTGGATGGTGATATCTGATGTCTAGATATCTTTCTGTAAAATACCTATGGTTTAATATATTTCTTATGCTGTAAACATGTCAAATCTTTTTAGTACCTAGGAAGAATGTAGATACTAAAATAAATAAAATTACCTTTTACAGTCACCATAATGACATTTCATTGTGAAAGTATAATCTTACTATGTTTTTCTTTTTTTAATTTAATCTAGATACAGGTACTTTATTTACAAATATTTAGATTAATAACATTTTGTTACATCAAATGAAGAGTACAGCAGTCTGAAAAAATCCTTCAATCACAAAAACAATAAAACCCACTGTAACTAACTTTGGGAGTCAGGGTATTGCACCTCAACAAGCCGCAGTCTTTAGTTTGTGATTGCTACCTTATATCCTAATGGGTGGTTTGCTTGTTTTGTTTTGTAAATATACACACTCACCAGCAGGTCATGGTCCCTAGGTGAATCCCTTGTGATGCAACAGTGTAAGCAAAATGGATCACTGTAAGTCTTTAACATAATATACCAATCTACTCCAGAAATCTTATTTTTTAAAAAGTTAAACAAAGACAAAAATAAAAATGAATCCACAAATTAACCAAAGCCTATTTTCTGCACATTCCAGTTTTGGCTTTTATTTAACATTGACTATACAACACTCTGGTGTTTTTCTTAATGTTATTGAGGACACAGAACTAAGTGACAGTGAACTTGATGTTTGTGGGGTAAGATTGACCTGCCTGAACTATACACAAAGGTTGCATGTGGAAGAATATTTTTTAAAAAGGTTGTATGTGTGGGACAGTTCAGATTATGGGTTTGTTAAACAGATTGTTTATTTCTTTGCTTTTAAAAAAAAAAAAACTACAGCCCTCTCTCTAGGCTTTTGCCTGATACAATGATTAATTTTCATGTAAAATTATCTCAGTATTTATTACCCAATAATATTCTCTTTTAGTCAGTGAGAACTAGGAAATTAGTAATAAAATCTGTTTATTATCATTAGTGAAAATTTAGGTCCCCAAATAACTCAGATCTCTAAACACATGTTATAAACTTTTCAAACACTGAATATTTTTCAACTCAGCTTTTAAGTTGAAAACGTCACCAATGCTTCCAAAACCAAGAATTAAGTTAATGAGTTAAATCAATGTAATAACCTATTTCTAAACATGGGTTTTAGTTTAAAATTTAAACAAAAATTTGTTCTTAACAATTTATCTTGGCATTTAAGCAGGCTAAACTGCTATCTATCTTTTTCTGTAAATGTTAGTGAAAAATGTCAACTTCGAACTAGTGACACCATATTACACTGTTGTTTGTGTGTTTTGTTGTGTTACATACAAGATTTTCCTTATAGTTTATTTCTCTCTAAGAGGCAGTGCTTTGTTAATATGGCTGTGTACAATTTTCTGACAAGTGCTGAACCTACGCTAACAAAAATGGTTCTTATTTATGATGTGTCAAATTACTGTTCTGAGAGTAGACCTTTTAGGTTGCATTCAGCCTTTAATGTGACTGAATTTAAATGGCATAAAATGCCTTTTAGTTGGGCCTTGGCTGGCATATTATATATCTCATTTCAATGAAAAACATTCACATGCAAATATGGTTTGTTTGGAGTGAGGACAAATGCTCCTATCATGACTGATGGAGGCTTTTGATCACAGTTCTACAAACTGAAACCTTAAAAAAGAAGAGGCTATTTGGACTGGCATCTGCAGTCCCATGAATTATTTAATTCACATTATTCATAAATCTCTTTGAAAAGGAGGTTTTATGAGGTTTTAAGGAGGAGTAGTCATAGTTGTGTTGCCAGCTTCAATGTACGCTGTAAGTGCTGTAAATGGCTGCCTGCAGATGAACACTTTCTTTAAATGTTAACTATTCTATAGCCTGGAAAGTGTGTTACCTGAGTACTCTAGCAAATTAATCTCACAGCTCTCCAGAAATAGAATCAGATGCCCATTCCTCTTTTACTACATCCACCACTGGGTCTAAAAAGTGGGATGAACATAATGCAGAACATTTCCTATAGTGTATGTATAGAGGTAGGTACAACAGAGCTATGGAACACCATTTTTTTATTACACCTTCATAGCATAACAAGCTAAAAGACCTCCTTCCTCCAAACACCATGATTCTTTTCTTCTCAGGGCCTTTGCACTGATGCTGTTGTCTGGAAAGACTTCTCTTGCTCTAGATTTCCAACCAGCTTTTCTTATGTGTGGAAATGATCTTTCTAAAACGTTACACTTATGTTCTATTTAAATTTTTTTTCCCAGACAATAAATTTCAGGAAAACAGGGACTTGTATCATTTACACTATTTGTCCCAGAACATTATCATATCTGTAATTTATAGTGCATGTTCAATAAATGGCTTTTATATTATCTTGACTTGAATTACTCTCAAACTATGGCTCCTAAATGGAACATTGGATATATTTTATATTCTTTCCAGTTTGCATAGAGAGGTATAACTTCGAAATTGTTTCCACATCTGAAACATTGATTGAGGACAGTTTAATACAGAACTGCATTTTGAATTTTGAACTTCCTGTTTAGGAGCCTTCTATTGGCTTTCAGTTGGCACAGGGGTGTGACTCATGTTCAGACCTAGCCTTTAGCACATGAGTCAGAATGCTGAATTATAATTTACTCATTGCATTTTTAAGTAATGCTTCCTAGTTTTAAAATTAATGAACAGTTGCAGTTTATGCTGCAGAATAGCTGTCTCTGCCCTTCTATTTAGAGTGCATGATATTTGATAATCAATGCTAGGAAGGCAGTTAGACCTGATAACCTTTGATGGTACCTTCTAACTCTGAGATTCTCTGAATCTCTGAAATCATGCCAGGTGGGATTTTAGGCTTAACATAGATTCAAATGCAAATAACCTGAATAAATTTGGTTATTTGACTATTTGAAAATCCTGAGAATTAATTATATTTTCCTTTCTCTATAAATTATATTTTCATGTAAACTGTTGGGATTTCTTAACATGTTTATTAGTATCTACAGTAAAGTAGTTTTTTAAATTATGGAAAATAGCATCATGATGCAAACATTTTCTTTGTGAATGAAATATATTATTGTTCAATAGATAATATGAACCAGTATCTGGGGACTGAAAGTTATGAGATATGTTTTCAGGGAAAGATCCCTGTGCTGGGACTTTGAAGACTTGGAACATTCTGGATCTTTCTCCTGTGTAGCTGGAGAATATAGAGAAAATCGCTCTTGTCCCCTAAGGCCTCAATTCCCACAAACACAATTTGGAATTAACACTGTCTGACTTCAGAGCTTCTTTGTGAATCCTTATAGAATCACAGATAAGGAAACTTTAAAAAAATAAAACATTAAGTTTCTTCTTTAACCGTGAGATTTACTAATATCACCTCTAAAACATTTAGGGCAGAACATAGTAAAGAAAACTTTCTGAAGAATTCATTTTTCATTTAATTTAGTGAAGTTGTTGCTTGTTGTAGGTTTATCATCTTTTCCAATTTACATTCTAGATCACATTGGTTTGTTTGAAAATATCTTTCCTTCAAGGCGATCCCATTAACAAGTGAAGATAAAACTGTTTTTATTTTTCATTTTAAATATGGCTATTATAGATATTCAACCTCAAAGCAGAATGCTTCAATTTATGAAACAAAAATAAACACAAACACAAATAATGGCCTACTGTAATTTTTAAGATTAGGTATTTATTAATATATGAACTGTTACATATTATGATTATCTTCAGACATAAATTTAAAACCTTATTACTCTATGCAGCATTTGATATATAAAATGAACATAATGATCACCAGTTGAGCTTCATATTAGAAGTCAAAAGCCAGCAGCTCACTTACCTGTAGCGTAGTATGATGTAATCGTCTCACCTTCACTCAGTAGTATTGTGAGGTACTGGGAGAATTAGAATCCAGAATGTATTTCTGTACTTGACTTGATAAAAAGTATTTTGTTCCTCTCTTCAGTGACGAAACTTATTCCAAATGGCAATCTTTTGACTATAATTTCAAATTATCTGAATCTAAGGTAGTTACAGAATAATATTACTACTAATTTTCTTGAGTGAATCATGAAAACTAATTTATTGCTTTGTATTCATAATTGTTTTCATATAGTCTTTCTCCTAAAATAGTTGTACTGTTCTAGAGATGAAAGACAGTTCATGACATTCTAAGATATTTGTAATCTAATTTGCTTCCACATGTGAAATACAGAGTGGTTTGTTTAGTATATCACAGTTATGTAGTTGGTAATTACAAGAGTTTTCACCTCTCTCTGCCATCCCCTCTACCCTTTTGTTATCATATTTTAATAATGGACACTGAAATAACTTTTTCTCAAGTGATCTTTTAAACAGAGTCAGTAATAAACTTCCAAAGAAATTTTCCACAAAGCAGAAGATTCTGTCAGTATACCTAATACATTTTCTGAAACTGAACACTTAAGACCTTTTCCATTTTATTTTCATATGACCTGAGTACTGTTACCTATTGACATTTTACCAGTTGGGGCAGACTATGTTTGGAAGCTCCTTCCCTTCAAATATTAGACTAATAATTGTAATAATGCCTCACTCAGAATATTTGACTCAAATGAAAAATATGTTTAGTTCAGATCATGTTAAGCTTTTTTTTTCCCCAAATACTATTCATGTTTATTAACACTATGTTTGGCACAGAAATCTAGGTCATGTTTGACTTTTTATTTCTTTATATATAACTTCAAAATTAACTTTTATAATACTTTTTAAATAAAATATCTTATGTCCCTAAAGTGGGCCAGACTGTGGCATATTTAATATGCATTTGCTTGTATGTTTTGAAATAGAGTTATGAGATGCTTACCACATCTCAGAGAAATGTCATGTATACTGCCCTTACTTTTGTGAATTTCAGATTGAGATGTAGTCATAGATCTTCAGTTGTCCAACATTTGTTATTATGCCTTAAATAAACCTGTAATTTATCTCTTAAAACAGTGTTTTTGTTTTGGTTTGGTTTTCTGGAGACGAGAGTTTAACTCTTATCTCCCAGGCTGGAGTGAAGTGGCGCGATCTCGGCTCACTGCAACCTCCGCCTCCCGGGTTCAAGCCATTCTCCTGCCTCAGCCTCCCAAGTAGCTGGGATTACAGGCATCCGCTGCCACGCGGGACTAATTTTTTTGTATTTTTTAGTAGAGATGGCCCGCTGGCACGTGGGACTAACTTTTTTGTATTTTTTAGTACAGACGGGGTTTCGTCATGTTGGCCAGGCTGGTCTCATACTCCTCACCTCAGGTGATCCGCCCTTCTGGGCCTCCTAAAGTGCTGGGAATTACAGGCATGAGCCACCGTGCCTAGCCTAAACCATAGTTTATATCCTACAAAGCACTGGCTTTATCAATAATATATAGAAACATGAAATAGAAGGCAGAAGAACATAAGAAAAAAGGATGCCACTTAGGCACTCCATAAGACACTTACCCACTGAAACCACATAGCAATAACTCAGCTCTTACCTACCTATCTACAATTGAATTCTCAATGTGATTTTTCCTCCTGTCACTTGCGTCTATATGTCAGAGGTCCTTAATTATATTACGGTAAAAACTACTAAACATCACATCTAAAGAACTTAAATATGACATTTCTAAATGACCACATTTTCATCATTTGGTTTATGGAAATGATGGATTATAAATAGGTATCTACATGCTCTTTGAATTAGCATGCCTTAAATACAAAATATATGTTAAGTATTTGGACCTTAGTCCCTTTAGTGTGGGTGACTTAGTTTTAGGCAATTATGACCCTACCTGAAGTATAAGTCAAAATGAGATCAGAGAAGTGGTAGTACAGGGTAGTTGATACGGTGGCTTTATGCACAACATTCTGGAGGTCACTTTTTATCTTGCTCAAGCTCCTCTTTGGGGAGATTCACTAGAGGCCAGAACCAAGCAATTCTTGACCATATACTTACACATACAGAAACTTGCCTTGCCAGCTACACTAAAATGACTTCCTTTGGATCTCCTGGGAATTGAATAGGTTATTTGAAACCACACTGAAGTAGATTAAACTGAATCCCTTAAATTATTCCTAATCACATTCTCCATTTGCACAGCTTTTCCAGAATTGACTTACTATCTAGTAATAAAGAGTTAGGAAACACTGCATTTATGTTTGCTCAATGACTACTTGCTTGAACACAATAGGCCAGATCAACACATGGTCCTGAGTTTCACATCACTCTCTACTTAGTAATATCACCTCAAAAGCTAAGTACTTCTTTTATGAAAACTTTTTATTTTTCCTGTCAAATTTTGTTTTCTGTTTTTTGTTTGTTTGTTTGTTTGTTGAGACGGAGTCTCACTCTGTCACCCAGGCTGGAGTGCAGTGGTGGGATCTCGGCTCACTGCAAGCTCCGCCTCCCGGGTTCACACCATTCTCCTGCCTCAGCCTCCTGAGTAACTGGTACTACAGGCACCCGCCACCACGCCCGGCTAATTTTTTTGTATTTTTTTTAGTAGAGACGGGGTTTCACCGTGTTAGCTAGGATGGTCTCGATCTCCTGACCTCGTGATCCGCCCGCCTCGGCCTCCCAAAGTGCTGGGATTACACGTGTGAGCCACCGCGCCCGGCCCTGTTTATCTATTTTTACTTGACTTTATTCTGCTTCTTTTCCCACCTCCTTTTACTCCCCTCTTTAAGATGATGCTATAAACCCTTGGGATCTGGGTAATCTCCAGGTGGTGGTGTCCTCCTTTACATCAATGAGTACTAGTCATCCATTATAATCATTACAAAGCTGTTAACAGTCAATAAATGTGCTTACTAGGTGACACTTTAGTTTTCTAATTGCACACCATTCTCATTACTAATACAGAGCCCAATCATTATCGTTCCTGGAAAAAAAAAAATATTAGTGGTGTAATATACATTTATACATTTATATAATGTATACATTTATAAATACATATCTAATTACACATTTATGTGATTCTACAATATAGTATTCTCTATACACACATATATATATGCATATGCATAGGGAGAGAATGCTTATGACACATAATTTTTTACATGTCACCTTCTGCCTTAGCATATAAACTCTTAGTGGTAGATACCATCCCACTGTTAATTCTACATGACAGTCATGACAATGAGACCTTTGTTGGCTCAAAAATTTTTCAAAGAAGCATTA
The DNA here is from genome assembly GCF_028858775.2 of Pan troglodytes. Taxonomy (NCBI): domain Eukaryota; kingdom Metazoa; phylum Chordata; class Mammalia; order Primates; family Hominidae; genus Pan; species Pan troglodytes. The sequence continues at coordinate 90,009,077 of NC_086015.1, forward strand.
TTTTGCTGCACTATTTTACCAATACCAATTATGAGCAAAAAGTATTTTTTAGTTTGCATGCATTTAATCAGTAAAATAGAATGCATTTTAAAATAGATTAGTGAGTAAAAAGTTCAAATTAGGGTAGTAACTAATTAGAACAAAACATTAGAACACCCTGAAAATTAAAAAATGTGATGAATCTCACTGATTTTAGAAGTTAGTTTTTTGAGTTTTTTGTTTGTTTTTAATTATACTTTAAGTTCTGGGATACATGTGCAGAACGTGCAGGTTTGTTACATAGACATTCATGTGCCATGGTGATTTGCTTCACCCATCAATCCTTCATCTACATTAGGTATTTCTCTTAATGCTATCCCTCCCCTTGCCCTCCACCCGCTGACAGACCCCAGTGTGTGATGTTCGCCTCTCTGTGCCCATATGTTCTCATTGTTCAACTCCCACTTATGAGTGAGAACATGAGGCCTTTCGTTTTCAGTTCCTGTGTTAGTTTCCTGAGAATGATGGTTTCCAGCTTCATCCATATCCCTGCAAAGGACATGAAAGAATTATTTTTTATAGCTGCATAGTATTCCATGGTGTATATGTGCCACAATTTCTTTATCCAGTCTAACATTCATGGGCATTTGGGTTGGTTCCAAGTCTTTGCTATTGTGAATAGTGCTGCAATACACATGTGTGTGCCTGCATCTTTATAGTAGAATGATTTATAATCCTTTGGGTATATACCCAGTAATGGGATTGCTGGGTCAAATGGTATTTCTAGTTCTAGATCCTTGAGGAATTGCCACACTGTCTTCCACAATGGTTGAACTAATTTACACTCCCATCAACAGTGTAAAAGTGTTCCTATTTCTCCACATCCTCTCCAGCATCTGTTGTTTCCTGACTTTTTAATGATCACCATTCTAACTGCCATGAGATGGTATCTTATTGTGGTTTTGATTTGCATTTCTCTAATGACCAATGATGATGAGCTTTTCTTCATGTTTGTTGGCTGCATGAAAGTCTTCTTTGGAGAAATGTCTGTTCATAACCTTTGCCCACTTTTTGATGGGGTTGTTTGTTTTTTTCTTGTAAACCTACTTAAGTTCCTTGTAGATTCTAGATATTAGACCTTTGTCAGATGGATAGATTGCAAAAATTTTCTCTAATTCTGTAGATTGCCTGTTCACTCTGATGATAGTTTCTTTTGCTCTTCAGAAGTTCTTTCATTTACTTAGATCCCATTTGTCAATGTTGTCTTTTGTGGCAATTGTTTCTGGTGTTTTAATCATGAAGTCTTTGCCCTTGCCTGAATGTTATTGCCTAGGTTTTATTCTAGGGTTTTTATGGTTTTAGTTCTTACATTTAAATCTTTAATCCATCTTGAGTTAATTTTTGTTAAGGTTTAAGGAAGGGGTCCAGTTTCAGTTTTCTGCATATGGCCATCCAGTTTTCCCAACACCATTTATTAAATGGGGAATCCTTTCCCCATTGCTAGTTTTTGTCAGGTTTTCAAAGATCAGATGGTTATAGATGCATGGTGCAATTTCTGAGGCCTCTGTTCTGTTCCATTGGTCTATATATCTGATTTGGTGCCAGAACTGTGCTGTTTTGGTTACTGTAGACTTGTAGCACAGTTTGAAGTCAGGTAGTGTGATGCCTCCAGCTTTGTTCTTTTTGATTAGGATTGTCTTGGCTATATGGGCTCTTTTTTGGTTCCATATCAAATTTAAAGTAGTTTTTTATAATTCTGTGAAGAAAGTCAATTGTAGCTTGATGGGAATAGAATTGAATCTATAAATTACTTTGGGCTGTATGGCCATTTTTATGATATTTATTCTTCCTATCCATGAGCATGGAATGTTTTTCCATTTGTTTGTTTCCCCTCTTATTTCCTTGAGCAGTGGTTTGTAGTTCTCCTTGAAGAGGTCCTTCACATCCCTTGTAAGTTGTGTTCCTAGGTATTTATTCTCTTTGTGGCAATTGTGAATGGGACTTTGCTCATGATTTGGCTCTCTGTTTGTCTATTATTGCTGGATAGGAATGCTTGTGATTTTTGCACATTGATTTTTTTATCCTGAGACTGCTGAAGTTGCTTATGAGCTTAAGGATTTAGGGGGCTGAGATGATGGGCTTTTCTAAATATACAATAATGTTATCTGCAAACAGGTAATTTGACTTCCTCTCTTCCTATTTGAATATCCTTTATTTCTTTCTCTCCCCTGATTGCCCTGGCCAGAACTTCCAATACTATGTTGAATAGGAGTTATGTGAGAGGGCATCCTTTTCTTGTGCCAGTTTTCAAAGGGAATGATTCCAGCTTTTGCCCATTCAGGATGATATTGGCTGTGGGTCATAAATAGTTCTTATTACTTTGAGATACATTCCTTCAATACCTAGTTTATTGAGTGTTTATAGCATGAAGCATTGTTGAATTATATCGAAGGGCTTTTCTGCATCTATTGAGATAATCATGTGGTTTTGTGGGGGTTTTTGTTTGTTTGCTTTTGGAGACAGAGTTGTACTCTTGTCGCCCAGGCTGGAGTGCAGTGGCACTATCGTGGCTCACTGCAACCTCTGCCTCCCAGTTTCAAGCATTTCTCCTGCCTCAGCCTCCCAAGTATCTGGAATTACAGGCACCTGCCACCACGCCTGGCTAAATTTTTTGTATTTTTAGTAGAGATGGGGTTACACCATGTTGGCCAGGCTGGTCTTGAACTCCTCACTTCAGGTGATCTGCCCACCTTGGCCTCCAAAATGCTGGGATTACAGGCTTAAGCCACCACGTCCAGCCAGAAGTTAGTTTTTTAAGGATGTGTCAATAAATATTTCTTACACCTAATAGTGTTCATGTCATTGGTAACGTATTCTGAAGTATGTATATTCTATGTATATATAACCCATAAAAATTAGCCATTGAGAATATGGGGAATAACATGAAATGAGGTAAATCATCAACACTCTATTATGTTCCAGTTATAGATTTAGGGTATTTCTAAAATAGCTTTTTGGTTTAGTAATGTAGACATAAAATATAACTTCAAAGATTGCCCGTGTACTTTAGTTATTGAGAACCTTTTATTCCTGTACTTCCTTAAGGCTTTTGTAATAATAAATGGCTGAGACATCTAAGGGTTTGCATTTATCTTACAGAGTCACTTTTAGAGGCATGAGTTTAAGTTCTATTCTTGGCTGGAAAGCTTCCCTTTGTAACTATTGGGACAAAAGTCATAATCTTACAAGGAAATTGGGAAATATAGCATAAGAAAAAGAGATTTAAAAATTGGTACTGACTCATGAACTTTAAAGAGATGTTTGAAAGCAAAAGGAATAAATATAGAAAAAGATCATGTAAACATTTTATGTATAAACTATTTGTACTAGAACCATGGAAACGGTAGAGTGAAAAAAATTTTAATATAAAATATCAGTTATTTTGCTATGTATAATTCAGTATTTATAAAGTGAGAAAACAGGGAAAATAAGTAATTATATAGATTACTGAAATCTCAAAATACACACAAAAAGTAGGTAAAAGCTTACAATAAAGTTCTGTTTCACCTCTTTGGAAACAAAGTATTTATTTTATAGAGGAAATTAATGTTATTTTATTATTATTATTATTATTATTATTTTGAGACAGAGAGTCTCACTCTGTCAGCCAGGCTGGAGTGCAGTGGCACAATCTCAGTTCACTGCAACCTCCACTTTTCACGTTCAAGCAATTCTCCTGTCTCAGCCACCCAAGTAGTTGGGATTACAGGTGCCCGCCACCACGCCTGGCTAATTTTTGTATTTTTAGTAGATATGAGGTTTCACCATATTGGTCAGGGTGGAAATATTCCATGTTCTTAAGACAGCATTTCATAGCCAAAATTACTTTCATTGTGCTTGTTTGTGTTGCACATACTGTAAGTAATTTACACATATGATAAATTGACCTCATTCTATGCAATTATCAATGGGTAGCCAACGTTAAACTGTTTTATATACACTATCATATTAAATCATAGGAAAAGATGTGTTCAGAAATTGTAATACAGTTTACCCTTTAACAACATGGGGGTTAGGGCCACTGACTCCCCACCACAGTCAAAAATTCAAGGAAAACTCCTAACTCCCCAATAATTTAACTACCAATAGCCTGCTGTTGACTGGAAGCCTTATTGATAACATAAAGTGTGAATTCACACATATTTTGTATATGTATCATGTACTGTATTCTTAAAGTAAGCTAGAGTTTGGAAAATGTTATGAAGAGAATCATAAAGAGGAGAAAATATATTTACTCTTCATTAAGTGGAGGTGGATCATTATAAGGATCTGAATCCTCATCTTGTTCACATTGATTAGGCTGAAAAGGAGGAGGAAAAGAAGGAACTGGCTATTCTATCTCAGGGATGGCAGAGGCAGGAGAAAATTTGCTTGTAAGTGGACTCATGCAGTTCAAATCTGTATTGCTCACGGCTCAACTGTACCTAAAACAGGAAAACATCCAAGTTTTACTTAAATATTTAAAACATGTTAACAGTTTTTTACTATCAAAAATTTCAAACACATACAAAAACAGGAAGAAAATATACTAAACATTGTACATCCCAAAATTATTATGAAATGGTTTTCACAAGTGTTTAATTTTGTAAAAAAAAAAAAACAAAAAAAACAACACTTAAAAAATATAGTCACAGTACTCTTATTATCCCATGTAAATATTAACAATAATTTCCTAACACTATGAAGTATCTAATGTTCAACTCAAGATCCACTGTAGTCTACGCATGATAATTAATTGATGTGTCTTTTAGGTTTCTCCTCTGACTGGTATTTTTTGCCATGAAATTTATTTGCTAAAGGAACCAAATGGCAAAATTGTGTGTCATTTCGCACATTCATTATTTTACTCATGGCCTCATTTGACTATTTTTTTTGTCCTCTGTATTTGTTGGACTTTGGAAGTTCAATGTAGAGACATTGTGCTATCCAGTTTTCATTATTTTGAAAAAATTCTTCCTTTGTGGTGTTGTGTCCATCGCTGAGGAGGAATATAATATCTGGTAGATTCCCTTTTACTGATATTACCTGAATGGTAATCATTGCCTAAATATGAGTATTTGCTAAAATTGCAGAATGGTGACTTTCTAATTCTTTTATTTCCTCTTTGTTTAGTAGCTGGAGTATTTCTATTAAGAGTTATTTCCATCCATCCAGTCTTTGGCTATGTAACTCCATAGCAAGTGTTTCTTTCTAAAACATTTTAAACCATTTTTACACTTTTTTCCTAGTATGATATTTGTGTGATTAAGAAAAAATAAAAACTAGTGAAATAAATTAAATTCACACTTTTTCAAGTCTTTGAATTCTAATGAGGCTTAGAAGAAAATCTAGTACTTAGACAATGTTAGGTGATAGTTAAGAAAGATGCTATTTTAATAAGTTTCATGTGATTAGTGAAAAAATGTGTTTAACTTTGTGTTTGATGATTAAAGAAAGAAAACAAAAAGAGGAGAAAAGGTAGGCAGTTATCTAGCCCTCTACAGCAGATATTTTAATTTCTGTGTCTTAAAAGACAGTAATAATGTACTATCTGATAAATTAGATGTAGTAGAATTTCCCCTTTTCAAATCAGTGTTATTTCAATCATAAAGGAATAAAAATCATTGGTTTGTTGATTAACATTGCTGTGTTATATAATAGCTAATGGTTACTACATTTCGACGCAGTAGATTTTAAAATATATATATTCAGAAGTGTGTTCTTTCTCTGTAAATTCACCACTGAAGTGCTTTGTATTCTAGAAATGGCATTCCTCTTCTCTGAAGCACAGTTTTGTTACATGAGTGATCTCATTGTTTTCACTGTATTTATTCTGGGAAGTAGTGACAATGCCATTATTTTAATAATTTGTAGTGTGTACTATAAGTGTAACTTTTCATATATGAAAACTTTATACTGCACAGCATCTTCCAATGGCAATGTTTTGTTTTGCTGCAAATACATTTGAATCAAGGGAAACATCTAATATATCTGAATATGGAGTTGTTACGGGATCTTTGGGGTGTCGTTTTTCTGGTCAGAAATTTCTGTGGCTGGTGGCACATTTCCTGTGTTTTCCTCAGGCCTGCTGGGCTCATTTCACTCACTTGGCCTGGCAGGATGCACTCGGCTCACACTACTGGCCTGGGTCTCATGACTGCCAAGGGCGAGTGAGGTGTGAAATGGTGAGGGGTGTGTGTGTGAGATGGGGTCCAGACACTGTGCACAGTCAGACATGCCAGGTGCTCCAGCAGGGCGGGCAGCTCCAGGTGCCGGCATGGGCACCAGCTCTCCGTGAGGCTGCAGCTGGACCAGGTGCACTGCAAGAAGCTTCCACAGCTGGCACCGGGAAACAAGGTAGTGCCTGGAAGCTTGGAGACTCTAGGAACTGCAGGGCCCCAAAGAGGGAGCCACAGCCCTGGAATGGGGTGCTCCCAGGTCTTGGCTCCCCGAAGGGCCACAGCTCTTCTTTTCTTGTCTTCTCCCACAATGTGGCAAGCAAGGAGCATGTCTCAGCTCTGTTTCTGTTACAGCTCTTTTAGCCTCATTTGTTGGGTACTGAATTCTTGCTCTGCACCCAGGAAGAATGAGACATGCAGAAACATGGAGGGTGAGCAAGTTGAGGAGGAGCTTTATTGAGCAACAATAGGTCAGAGGAGGCCCTGGAGTGGGTAGTTCCTGTCTGCGGGCAGATTGTCACATAGAGTGTTCACCTCTCAGCAAGGAAGAGGCCCTGGAGTGAGTAGCTCCTTTCTGCAGCTCGTCTTCCTGACCTCTGCAGCTCTCAGCAGAGAGGAAGCCCTGAAGTGGGTAGCTCCTCTCTGCAGCTGGTTATCCTGATGTCTGCTACTCCTAGCAGAGAGGAGACCCTGGAGTGGGTAGCTCCTCTCTGCAGCTGGTTATCCTGGTGTCTGCTACTCTTAGCAGGGAGGAGACCCTGGAGTGGGTAGCTCCTCTCTGCAGCTGTTGCAATGGCAGTGGCTGCTCCACATGGACTGCCACTGCCATCAAAATCATAGATGTCAGGAATCTCTGTCTCTTTAAAAAATCTAAGCTCTAACTCTATTGCCTCCTCTTTTAAGAAAGAATTGTCCCTTATCTATAAATTTTTGCTTAGGAGGAAGGATAACAGACACAAGGCCCAAATCAAAATATTTCAATAAAATTCTACATAATCTTAAAATACAAAGATCCATAGTGCTTTAGCTCTCCCTGCATAAATACCAGTAATGTCCTTGCTAACTATTTACAAAACGTTTCCTTGACGAATAACTTTCTAACAAACACTTCTAATGGCACCAGTAAATCCAGTAAGCTCTATATTACCCATATATTGCAAATAATGTTAAAAATATATGACCCTTGTGTTATGACAGTAAATGTTAAAATAAGAAGCCAGAATAAAAGAATAGCAAAATTGTGACTAGTCTTATCAGTCTTGAGATGGGTGAAATTTATCTAATCTCTTCTGAGAATGCCTTCATACCCTACTAATAGTCCCTGAATTCCATTTCAAGAAATGCATTTTAAGAGTCCGTAATTCTTTGAGAAAATATTACACAGCGATACATCTTCCAAATAGCCAGACAAGTGTCTAATTTAAAACTGATTAAACAAATCAGTAACATAGTCAATTATATTTGTACTTTATGATTATTTGTATTGATTTTTTTTCAGATAAACTTTATTAATATAATGACTAACATTCACTAACCCTTCAGCATTTCTACATAAATAGCTATGGTAATTATTTTATCATTCACATGATTTTTCCTCACATATATATACGTGTTTTCACAAAATTATGTAAAATCATGTGAAATCAATATTATAATTGTCACCATTTACAATTTTAATATTATAACGAACAATCTCTGAAAAAAGTAGTATGAATAATTGTGTTATAGTAACAATTTGCTGCTTTTATTATAAAGACAAAAAAATGGTGTCATATCTAAAATTTTCTCTGGTCAAAGTATCTTTAATTCTGTTCTGTTTATTTTATCTATAAACAGTTAAAATTGCATTTTTAAGATAATTTTCAGTCACTTGGGGTGGTGTGCAATGTGCACTTTACAATTGACTTCTAATTGGACTATGCTGACAATGGAAAATCTTACAAGTATTGAACATGACATTCATGACAGTATTCCTGTCATCTTGGCTTCTTTTATTGAATATGCAGAGAATTATAATTGAGCTAACAAGCCTGATAGCCTGGCCTCTTTCCAATTATATTAACCTAGTCTAGTATTAGCTGCCGGCGCACAGAAACAGGCATAGAGCTTTTGTTTTTCTTTCTATTCTATGTTGGTACCTGCCCAACAATCAAAGCATAAAATCCTCTGTCTTCATACAATGTTTGAGAATTGTCAGTAACTTATCTCCAATCCACTGATAAATGTAAAGATTAGCTTTATCCATCATTATTTCACTAATTTATGATAAAATGATTTCTTATAAAAGAAAGATTGGTTGTGTCTGTTACATGTTAGATGCTAATTAATTATTATTGTTCCAAAACTTTATAAGGTTTTGGCATGTTTTCTTTGAATTCATGCTAAAATTTTTCAAGTGATGAATTTGAGTTTGAAGCAAATTTGTTCTTCAAATGAACAAGTCAATTTATTGATGCATTGTAATCTTTCCTTTGAAATTGAGACAAACATTATTTTAGCATAATCTAAAAATAACTCATTAGTCTTAAAAACAAACAATACACACAAAAAATAACTAAATAAAAAAGGAAAATAATTTTAAATTATTTTCACTTAAAATCCACTAACATTTTACCAAGGAATCCAATTAAAACAAATAGTAGGTAAAGTTAAATAAACCAATTTATGATTTTAAAGATATGAAGAATTTGTAGTGTATCAGTTGTTTGAAATAGTAGATTCTGTGCTTTACTTTCTCTCTTCCTTTTTTTCTCTTGTTTTAGTTATCTCTTATTTTAGAATATGTAATATACTTGCACACTTTCTCTCCAAATATTTCCAACTCTTCCATTTTCAATATTTAAGTCTTCATCTTTATCCAAGATTTTCTGAGTAGAAATGTGAAGACAACCTGGAAATTTATGTCCTGAAGAAATAAAGCACTACAACAGTGCCTAAGAGATATGCCATAAAGATACATGTTGCAAAACTGTTGTTAGCAAAAAAAACAGAATACAGCAAGATGCTCCCAAACCACAAACCTGTTTATAATACAAAATAGTTCCATACTTCATATAAACTACATAAAAATATGCAACTATTAAAATGAATAAGTTAGCACTCCGTGTTTTAACCTGGAAATGTGGGAAAAGCAGACTGCAAATTAATGTGTATAGTAAAATCTTCTTCTGGAAACAAAATGCACACTTTTTTTTAGGTTTTTATAAGAACTGCAAATTTTATTTTTTATCGTTAAGAAATTGCTGGCATTGATTATCTCAGATGCTGACATTGGAAAGGAAGAGGGGATATTGTTTACTTTGCTATATTACCTGTAATTTTTGATATATATCAATTTTGTACTTAAACAATTAAGCCAAAACATTCATTAAAGGAATGTAGATTTTTGATGAAATTGAATTTTAAAACTTAAGTTTTGATATTAAATATTTTAGTGGGCTTTAAATTTTATGAATTATTGCATCATAAGTAGTAAATATATCAAAGAACAGATAATAGTTACACTTTGAATTTTAAGTTACTTTAAAAAAAATCTTCACAATAATATTGTAAGTAGTCTACCACTTTGTCTATGTCCATTTGAGAGCTGTGAAATAAAAGAGTTTGAATGGGTCAAGGACTTAATCCAGATTTCCTAAAATAACTTTGTTTTTACTTAAGATGTTTTTGTCTGGTAAAAATTTTATTATTTTAAAACTAGGATGTTCATTTTAAAATAAACTAGTAGCATATATATGCAAATAGTAAGGCAGTTTTTGTTATTGTAGATGAAAACAAAAATTATCTGTAAGTAGCCTGGTATGTACACAGACTTTCTAAATTTTTTTTAGCTCCAGGCAACTTGAAAGAATGAAGTCGAAATTAGAAGTTTTCATATGTAGTTCATAATTACTAGATCTAAAATCTATGTTAAATTTTACTAAAGGTCAGTCCACCAAAAGAGACTGCACATTTCCCAATTAGGAGATGGACTATTTCCTCCTTAACATCATTTAGAAAGCCAGAACCCATTCCTGCTTTTGTCTATCTTCATTTTTCAATAGTAAGTCAAAGTAGACTATATCACTTCAGAAGTATTTAGAGGTATCTAATTACGCATTTTGAACAGAAGTTTTCCTTTGAGTAAGGGACTGTCCTGTAGGACTGTTCTAATTTTCTTGTTAACTTGACTTCTGCTTTAAACAATGTTTACCACTAGATATAAGCTTATACTTCAGCTTATTAATGGAAATAATGCCATTTAAAGTAATACAGTTTTCTAGTCTCATGTTTATGTGTCAACCAAGTACCAAAATTGCTGGAGTTTAATGAATCATATAATTTTTATTTGGCTTTGTAGAACTGATGCTTGCAATTTAGTGGATCAATCAGTTCCTTAAATACCAATAGCTTAAGGTCATATTTTACAGCACAGATTCTGGAGTCAGATACACCTAGAATCAAATCACAAATCTGCTTTCCAGATGTGTCATCTTCAGCAAGTAATTTGACCTTTCTCATTCCCAGTTTCCACATCTATGAGGCAAGGGCAACAAAACTTACTTCTCACAGTTGTCATTATTAAGTGGTAGATGTATGGAAAGTCAGTCTCTGGCATTTAGAAAGCACTCAAATGATGGAAGTGGCCTACTTTTCTAGTTACTCAAATATCATGGGGTTACAATCTGATTGTTAAATAGTATTAAGTATATTTAAACTATATATAATTTTAATTGATTATTAAATAAAATTTAGAGTTAAGAAGAACTTAAAGTTATACATTCCATTAAAGGAATATGGTGACTTGTAGTGTTTGGAATGTGTAGTACATGGCTCCTGTCTGCTCTTACTTTGTCTTACTCAAGGATCTTACTCATAACACTAACGAAATGTAACAGTAGTCATTTTGTTTCTTAGGCTGTTGATCAGGAAATCACAAATGTACTCTTTAGACTTTAATAGCAATAACATCTCTGCTTTCTTACTAGAGAATCTGTCTAATATCTAATATGTTTGTTCTCTTCTTGTGCAACCTTTCCTTGGTACCAGCGGCTGCTTCAAAGAATAAAGTTAAAGGTGAGCTCCTGTTTATTCTGCATGAGTCATCATCATTCATTTTTCTGCTCAATCTTCTAAGTTCTCTTAAATGATAGAACCAATTCGGTTGCTGATAATACTATTTCAGTGTATAGATATTGTTCATAAATTCCTACAAATACAAATATCAATTATTTCAGTTATCCAATTTCTGAGACATGTTTGCATGGATGTTTGTGAGTTTGTTTTCTTGTTTCACTTCTCACTTTATTCCTAAGTATTTCAAAGTGGAATAAAGTGCTTTTTTTGCACTAACATTTTGCATGTGTACCTTAGTTTCCTTGATAAAATTGAGAATTGGGCAAAATACAGCATAAAATAAAACTGATGGAAAGTCTCAAAAATGAGTATGCTTTTATAGAATTATGTGAAAATAAAATTGAATCTTCTAAAAACTGAATATTATAAGCTATCGATTTCTATTTATGATTTTTTTTCATTTTTAGTTGCATTGTTTGACTTTGCTAGAAACCTAAAAATGTGTTTTCATGATAAAGGATGCACATGTCCAACGCTGAAAATAAAGAAAAAGTATTTTGGCTCCATGTGTCCCAGTTTTTATGGGTTTGAAAAATTCAAATACATGTATGATACTGTATCATAGACCTGTCATTTATGTATTTCAATTTCATTCTGTTTAGAGCAGTCTACATACTTAAAAATCTTTTTTGCTTTTGCTTCTTAAATAGCAAAAAAAATTTTTTTCTCTTTCAGTTCCAGGTTCTAGTTTTACAGCTAGTTTTAATACTATGACATACGCTCATCTTTGAAGTGTTAACTACTCCCTATTTATAAAGTCAAGCCTTTATCATACAACTAATATTGTCATAGCAATGTATTTGCTTACAGAATATGAAATATTTAAAGGAGGAGATGGCAAATTTATTGTCACCTTTCTTATAGCTCACCTAGCCTTGTTTCCTGTTCCAGTAAGTGTTGTGGAAAGTCAGCCAATCCTTGCCCCAGTAATTTTCTGTCTGGCTGTGAACAAAATAAATACATTCACAGCAATTCAGAAATTATTTGATAATGAATACATGTCTATAAATGTATAAGCACAATATGTTTATATAATGAAAGGATTAGAAGTGTAGTTTTAGGAATGAGGAATTACAAACTATACACACTGCACCAGCTCCAGGGTACAGCATATGAGTGTAAAGGGAACCAGGGGGAGATGCATATCAGCACTGGAATCATCAGAGACCACTTTATGTAGGAGGTGGAGCTGGAAGTGGCTCTTGAAGGATGGATAGGATGTACATAGAAAACAAGTAGTGTATTTAAAAAAATAATTAGAAAGGCTAACTAAAGGTCTGGAAACAGGAGTGAATACAGTCTAGTGTGGTGAGAAAATCTTTTGAATGAAACCTGGTACTTTTATAAGAAAGTGTAGAAAAATAAATTCTAAGATGATGCAGTAGACAATGGAGTGATTATGAGTCATTACAGTATTTGATCACATAAAACCTCTAGTAATCAATTACTCTCCAAAACAATGGAAAATAATTTGAATTATAATACGCAGGCTGCTAAGTATTAAATATGGAAAAGCCATTTCATCATTGGAGAATTATAGTCATAAATTATATTACAGGTATCTGTCAAGTCATTTCAGGACTCAAGCTGACTAGAATTTTATAATGCAAGCATATTTCTGTATCCAATTTAGTGCCTTCCACACTTCCATCCCTAGTGTTCCACACTTAGCCATTTTATTTGACTCTCCTCTTTCTACTTGTATACTAGCCTGTAGGGGCCTTAGCACATAGCTTTCCCCATGCTTATATTTTTGCATCTACAAGGCAAGCAATGACACGTTCAAAAATTAATTGTGCCTCAAGTGGAAACTGAAATTTTATTTCTAACCATTGCTGAAGAAAGATGTATATTATGTAGAGATAATAGAAAGAATTACTCAGTGATTTTTTGGTCCAATTTCTATATGAAGGCAAATGGTCTTCAAACAGAAAAAAAAAAAGTGGATAAGAGGAAAATAAAACCCAAGATAATATAAGAGCAGATGGTTGCTTCAGAATAGTTCATTTCTCCTGGCCCAGAAAAAGTACTTACCAGGGAACCGAGAGAAATTTTAAAGAAGATTATATCTCATTTATCTATCCTTATGGAATCACGCAAATGTGGAAAGTTTCTGGAATATTGGAGAGAGGAATGTGTTCTGATTTTTTGTAAGGAGTAATGATTTCATTTCCAGAAACCATAAACTGGTCATTTTGACATCAATTTCCCAGTAAGAGTTTTAAACACTCTTAAAACAACAGTTGGTGGGTATTTAGGTTAAAACAGAGTTCATTGAGAATCAGTCAGAAATTATTAGTAATAGCATAGGAAATTACCCCTTCTTTTTTTAAATGTGAGTTACTATACCAGTATAGGAGGGCAGTAGCATAGACATAATATACCTGAATTTTATCAAATAATGCAGCAACTAGCTGTTTGCTTATTTCTGTAGAAACTTATTCTGAAGATCACTAATTATTCTCCAATGGCCAAATCCAAGGGTGGTTTCTCAATCCTCATATTGCTATTTTTTCCCTGATGAACATATTATATTCTTTTGAATTTACATTTCCTTTGGTTTCAGTGGCACTGTACATACTTCGTTTTTTAAAACTTCTCTTTGCCTCTTTCTTTCTCTCTCCATTTATATCTTGTTCTGAAATACAGGTTTTATTCAGGTTGTCTTTGATTCTTGAAAAGATCAACTATTGTAGTGTAGGTTCAGCTTTCCACACTGCCTTTGAGAGATAAACTTCACTTCCTACAAAATAAAGAATGGGGCCATTTTCTAGACAATTGTGTACCTGCAACCAACCTCTCTCACTATTGTTGCCTGTCAAGAGGAACATAAATGACCCAGTCGAGTTGCTTCTCAGAAAACTTATAACTGGGAAAGGGCTAGAGAGAGAGAGGGAAAAGTCAAGGAGGTAAGACAAAGAAACAGAGATGGTTGATCAGTTCTGTTACTCTTCACGCGTAAATTTTGTATGTAGATTTAATAAAATGAATTAAGGTTGACAAATGCCACAAGAAGGAAGGAGGACTCTATGAAGAGTGAGAGATTGAGAGAGTACTCTGCTGGTGCACTAGGCTTCTTGGTCTAACGTATTGCTAAGGCTCTATTTTATCTTTACTATCTGGGTCTATGACACAGATGTCTTTTAATAAAAATTTCTAGATAGGTTTCTCTTGCTTAGAATCAAAAGAGAAATAATATGAATGTTTTCTTTCTAAGGGTTTTTTCATTGACTTTGTTACACTTTTCTGAACTTGACTTAACTGTTAAGCTTTTGTCTGATATTTTCATCACCCTGCTGAATATTTCCACTTTAATATTAGAAACCGATATTCTTATTTATTCACTTATTTTGTAACTAAGAACCCTCTGGGTTTGCTATATGTTCTCATGACACGAATATTAGTCCAATTTTCTAAGTTTAAAAGATTTGAAATACCTTTAACTTCTCTTTCTTAATGGCCCTCTCATCCAATTAATTATCAAATTGTCCTAATTTTATCCCTATAGTGTCTTTTGCATGAATCCTTATTCTTTGAATCTCTCATTCCTGGCCGGGTGCAGTGGCTCATGCCTGTAATCCCAGCACTTTGGGAGGTCAAGGCAGGTGGATCACTTGAGGTCAGGAATTTGAGATCAGCCTGGCCAACATGGTTAAACCCCATCTCTACTAAAAATACAAAAAATAGGCAGGTGTGGTGATGGGCCCCTGTAATCCCAGCTACTCAGGAGGCTGAGGCAGGAGAATCTCTTGACCCAGGGAGGCGGAGCCTGCAGTGAGCTGAGATTCTGCCACTGCACTCCAGCCTGGGTAACAGAGGGAGACTCTGTCTAAATAAAATAAAATAAAATAAAATAAAGTATAAAAAATCTCATTCTTCAGAGCTTGCCTGAAATAGTTTCTAACTTGTCTCCTGATTCAATTCTCAACATGCTACATTTGATATACAAGTCTATCCTACATTTGTATATCATGCTGAATTTTAACAAGATCATCACTGCTTTGCCACTTAGAGGAGAAAGGTACTTTAAAGTAGTCTTAAAATTTCTTTGTATAAAATAGTTTTATTTCACTCTGTTATGCATGTATAAAAATAGGCTAAATGTATCTTAATGACTGCTCCAAAATGTTACAATTTTTTAAATAGCTTTAACCCAGAAAAAATATTTTTAGTCTTTAATCCTGATTTGGGGGCTTTATTTTTAAGCAAAATTTGGCAACTATAGTTCTATGCTATTTCTAGAATGCCAGCTTTTAGATATTATTTTCAAAGCGAATGTCTTAAATCTCAACAATCATGTAATCATTATTCAGTGCTCAAATAAAAATTAACATAATTATTCTGACTTTGCTTAAGAATTAAGATAATGCAGAGCCCTTAGCTATCTAAATTGAGATATATATGGTTCAAAGGAGAATCAGTATTTCAATTTGCTGAGTTTGTTAAGTAATAGTCATACATAATATTATCACATAAATGATTTATTCATAGGAGAATATTATAAATCTGCTATAAAGCCAAAATATGACATTTGGAATCCCAGGCTACCCATCATATGAAAAATTTGGGAGGTTAATTGAAAGGCATGTAAGAGGCTGAAGTTGAGACATTGCTTCAAACTATTTTGAGATTTTTATCTTAAGTCAGGTGCCTATATTTTAATTTGTATCATATAGTATTTCTTATATATTAAGACTTACATTTTGTAGTCAGACAGGAATATGTTGAATCTTTGTTTTGCAACTCGCTAGATTTGAGCACCTGGACAAATTTTCATTAAAGTTCACACAACATTCAGTTGTGACAATTTTATTGGATAAAGCACACAAAAAAGGATTGACATAGGGAATGGCACACAGTGAGCACTTAGTAAATTGTACCTGTTATTATTATTACTATCACAATTTAAATTATATCTGTGGGAAAAATGAACAAACACAAAAACATGTAGTCCTAGGTAAGTCCCAAAACTAAAACTTTTCTGTAAGTTTCACTATATTTCCTCTTCATAATGGCATTCATATGTTTATATTCATTATAAGACTAAAATAAACACATATAGTATAAGATGTGAATGATCCACTAGGTATATGTTTTTCTTTCATCACCTTTAATATTAAAAAACAAAGTACATAAATGATATTATTAAATAATTTCAACCACAAGTGAAATAAAAAATTTGAGAAAATTATGACAAAGAGGGGCTTATATAATACTTAAAATGTAAAAATATCCTGCTTTTATTATCAGTGAAGAAATTAAGTAATGAGGCCATAATATATTTTTTTTGAAAATATCACTTAACTACTTTTTTAAAGCTATTTTTAGATTGTAATTTTAAAAGTGGGCCGGGTGTGATGGCTCACACCTGTAATCCCAGCAGTTTTGGAGGCCGAGGCAAGTGGATCACTTGAGGTCATGAGATCAAGACCAGGCTGGCCAACATGGTGAAAACCCATCTCTACTAAGAATACCAAAAAAAAAAAAAAAAAAAAAAAATTGCTGAGCGTGGCACACGCCTGTAATCCCAGCTACTTCAGAGGCTGAGGCAGGAGAATCACTTGAACCTGGGAGGCGGAGTTTGCAGTGAACCGAAATCACACCATTGCACTCCAGCCTGGGCGACAGAGGGAGACTCTGTCTCAAAAAAAAAAAAAAAAAAAAAAAGTGTAAGACACAATTCAAATTCTTGCATAACAGCTACAAAATCTTCATAAAAAACGAATCAGGAGACAATTATTGAAGTTTATGCTTATTCTACACAAGACTGATCTAAGGAAATATGTGTCAGGGGCGTTAGACATATAGAAGGGAATTTAAAAGCATATTGTATTTATGTAACACATATTTCATTTAGGGATTCAGGTGGAAGACCCCGAGCTAGTACCTTTAGGAAGATTGCCTTCTAAATCTACCTTCTAGTTCACCTCACTTCTCTAAGAAAATTGCTGAAGACACTGCTATATAATAGTGCAATAATGTTTATTAAGATATATTACTGCAGCTTTTTTCTAACTTTTAAAAAAGTAACAATGATAATTATAACAGCTAATCTTTCTTAAATGTTACCATGTGTGAGACATTGTGCTAAGCATTCGTAGGTGTTTTCTCTTTCAATCCATACAAAACCCTCTGAGATAGGTACTATTTTATCGTCATTTTCAAAATGTGGAAAATGAAGCAGAGTTAAGAAATTTAAGTTCACAAAATGAGTAAGAGGCAGGGCAAAAATTCTAAGCCAGACATATTAACTCCTGAATTCAAGCTTTTAATCTATTAAATCCTCTAAAGAGATCAGTTTAATCAATATTACAACTTACCTGAATCTCATTCATTTAAATGCATTTACATATATACCACCCACCCAGATAGGAGTAGGGTTGGGAGTAGGGATAATATAGCCTGATGAGTAGCTAGCAAGAATATATTGGACCAGCTTAGTTGGGTCCACTGGCCAGAAAAATATTCTCCAGGTAAATCTGGCATTTCTCATTCTTTTAAAACTCTCCTTCTTCTAGGTCTGTCATTCACTTACCTTATGTTAACCTCACTTATTCCCTCTTGGGAAAGTGAGAAGGTAATTAGTTTCTCAATAAGATGAGTAAGGTTCTAGAAAAGCTTCAGGCACAGCTAATGTGAAGTGCTGAACTCAGAAGAAACAAACAGAGGTAAGGAGTGTGCTCATAAAAATTTTATTGTAAGATGACCCAGTGGGTCAAAATATAAGTAATTTTAGTTGTTTCTAAAGTGCAGCTTCATTCGATGTGGTTTCTGTTTCTTATTTCTCACTGTATAGGGATATTGACATGCATTTGCTCTATGGAGTATCTCATTACTTTCTGTTGCATAACTGTCCCCTTTCATGTTGCAAAGTACAAACTAGTCTGGGTCACAATGGAGAGAGTGTTATATATTCCATTTGCCAGTCTAAAATAATATTATTTCCAATTGATTTAATGGAGGTGCATTTTCTCCATCTCTCTTTGTTTCTTGAAATGCAAAAATAGGTTTGAGCTTCACTGTGCACATGTGGATAAATACAACTCATTTGCCATGAAAACAAGGCTCAATTTTGTATAGCAATTAGAAATCAGTTTAAGCATTGCTACTTTAAGTTTGTATCCTCATTTCTACAATAAATAAATCATTATAATACTTTTTTATTCTGTCTAAACACATCTCATCTGAAAGGCAAGATCTTCTGGGACTCAATTCATTCAGTTGGTTCATGTCATTCTATTATGCTAATAAAATTGGTATTTGCTTATTCTACAGCTTCTGTGTGGGGGTTTAGAAAGTCTGTAATTAAATTCCCAAGATTTGTGGCTTCTTACAGGTTTTGAAACAGAAAAAAGTCTGTAATAAGGAGAAACAGAATGATCAATGTGTAGCAGTTAGTGGGACATTTTTAAAACAATGCTACAACACCAAAAGTTAAGTTACACTAAAAATAAATGTAATTTACTGTATTTCAAATTTGATGGAATTATGGTTACATATTTTTAATGAAAAAAAATTAATTTATCCTGATATATAATGGTTATCACTGGCAAAGTGTACAATTAAAAAGCTTTGGGGAAAGTTATCAGAATTCCTGGGTTCTAGTGTCTGTTCAATTATTGATTTGATCTTCAATCAAGCATCACTCTTTGGGGACACTAAGACCCTGCTGCTTTGCTCATGGTCAGGAAATTCAATGCCCAAATAGGAGAAGTCATGTAATATCCTATATAATTCCCTAAGAGATAATTCCAAATGAGAACACATGGCACTCTCAATGCAGGGAGACTGTATATGAATCCTACCTTACCCCCAGTGTGGTCTATTTTGGAGGTACGCAAACATTTACATGTAGCACTATGATAAGATACAATGGAGATTATATATATATAATTTGACACATACACACATACACACACATACATATATATATACATATATGATTATATATATAATTTGACACATATACACATACACACACATATATATACATACATATATGTATATATACATATACATAACTCACCATATCCTCTCTTTTTCTGCCTTTTTTCTTTTTAAATATAATATGTATATTTTAAATATAATATATATATTTTAAATATAATATGTATATCTTTTTAAATATAATATGTATACATACATATATGTATATATACATATACATAACTCACCATATGTCTCTTTCTTTTTCTGCCTTTTTTCTTTTTAAATATAATAGACAGGTTAAGGGAATCCAAGTTTTAAAAACTCTTAGTCATTTTCAGGAGATTTCTTAAA
Organism: Pan troglodytes; assembly: GCF_028858775.2. NCBI lineage: Eukaryota > Metazoa > Chordata > Mammalia > Primates > Hominidae > Pan > Pan troglodytes. The sequence goes on from NC_086015.1 coordinate 90,028,669, forward strand.
ACAACCCACAACATAGTAAGAGATCTAGTAAAAGAGCATTTCTTATCATCTTTATTTGTTCTATTTTAAAATGTAGCAACTAGAAATATATGTGTGTGTGTGTGTGTGTGTGTGTTGTGAATATGTTCTTTATTTTTTACTGCATGGAGCTGTCATTCACTCAATAATTCAATCATTTCTTTACCCAAAATTTCCAGGGACTCCTGGAAATACATCAATTTAAGAAAAAAACTTACATACTGTCGTATGTTACAATGTAGTATCCATTATGAAGAATAAAGTGGAAGAATGAGTTAGGAATACTTGGGCAGAGTAGAAAAGACAGTGGTTCTAATTTTGAGTCGGTAGACCAGGAAAAGTGGACATTTGAACAGAAAATTGATGGCGAGGAAGCAAGCCATGCCAATGGAAACAATCCAAGAAGAGGAAACAGCAAAGACAAAGGCCTTAAGGCAGAAAGTGGCCTAACTTATTTGAGCAATATTCAACAGCCCTGTAAGAATAGAAAAGCATGAGCCTGGGACAGTATGTTAGAGAGAGGGTCATAGAGGGAATGGAGACACAGGTCATGTAAGGATTTTTGGTATCCTTCAAGTGAAGTAGAGAGCCATGGGAAGTTTCAGCAGAAGAGAAATGTGCACTGACTTAGTTTTAACAGAATCAATTTGGTTGCTCTGGTGAAAAAAGACTGCAATGAGAGTTGTTTGGATGCTTTTCCAAGAATCCAGTGGAAAATGTGATTATAATAGGATGAGAATCATAGCACTGGAGGTAAAGTTAAATCTAGTAGAATTTGCTGGCTGGAAGTAGGACATGATATAGAGAATGGAGTGTAGATGTTTTGTTTGTTTTGTGTGTGTGTTTGGTTTTACTTGAAAACTGGAAGGACAAAGTTACATTTACAAGATCGAAAAGACAGGACTAACACAACAAAATAACGACAGCTCAGTTTTCATCATGTAAAGTTGAAGAGACCTATTAAGCATTCATGTGAAGATGATAAGTAACAATTGGGTTAATAAATGTGAAATTTAGAAGAAAGTTCTACACTTTAGATAAACTATCTGAAAATCATGTGGACAGTCAATAAAAACATGAGACTGAATGAGCTCATCAAATGCATGAGTATAGCTAGAGAAGAAAGCAAAAATATTAGGACTTGTGGTCTCACATACTCCAGCCTTAAAGAGATCAATCAGATGATGACATACAAGCAAAGGTGTCAGAGAAAAAGAAGAAAATAAAAAAGAAAATAAAATAAAATGAAAGAAAATGTATTTAAAAAGGAAGTGGTGTTCAACTGGGGCAAATGCTCTTCATAAGTCAAGATAGATACAAATGGATTTAGCAATGTGGAAACAAGCAATGTAACCTTGGTAATTGCCAATTACTATACGATATAGAAATTAATCATATAATCACCTGAAGAAATGTAAATTTGCTACTGCAAAACAATGGTACAATAAGATTCAACTACAGGAAAATTCACCATAGTGAAAGAAGGCTAGGAAGATTTCTTAGAGAAAATCATGGTCAGAAAAATGCTGAATAACTAGTGAGCATTAACTGGGCAACAGAGGGAAGAACTGCCCAAGTCAAGGGAATGTCAGCAGGGGACTAAAAGACAGCCAGTAGAGTTTCTGGAGAACATCAAAGGGAACGAGGGTTAAAATTAGAGGGGATAGATAGGCAGCCCATGCAGTGCCTTGATATTTACAGGGTTTTCTTTTTTCTGTTGGGTTTTTTTTTCAATTATTATTATTTCCTTGTTTGCTTTTTTCTTATTCTAAGAACAATGGGAAGCCATTAAGTGGTTTTAAAAGGGAATGGGGTAGAGATAGGGGTGGTGGAATATTCTTACATTCACACTTTGAAAAAGATCACTGGCTGCTCATGAAAAAACAAATTAGTAGAGACTACTATAGATGACAAAGAGAAAAGGTGAATTGCCTGGAAACTTACAGTAGTCCAGGGAGAAATAATGGTAGATTGGCCCAGAGTGGTCAGTGGTAATGTCAGAGAGAAATTGGCAGATTCACGAGAATAGAAATTCCTTTCAAGAATACAGTTGAAACAGCAGTCAGAAAAAATTAACTGAACTTGAATTAAATAAGTGCCCTTAAATATTTGTGAATTATTTAAAACATTTTGTTATTCTTCATTTATCTTCATTGTCATCAGTACTGGAGACCAACAAGCAGACACCTAGAATGACAGTCCTGATCTTGTCCTCATGTTAGCCCACAGGAAAGTACATTTATGGTGTACTGTGTAAGACAAGTGAAAGTGAAGGGAAAACCATAAATTTTATTACTGGAATAATAAGATAAGAAGATAAGATCTTCTTTACCTAAAGTAGTTCTTGTCTGTATTACTGATTCTCGTAATCGAAAATTTCATACATATAAACAATTTAGGTGGGAGGAAACTTTATATTAAAAATAACTTGTCAAGAATGACATGCCAAAGCTCATGTAAAAACTGCACACCTAAATTGTATATTCTAGTTGTTTCTATTTTGGACAGGGCAGATGAAAAGTTACTTGTACATTTGATTCTTGATTATCGTGCAATGCAAGGTTATTTTAATGACATCCAAGCAGCAACAATATATCTGACCTAAACTTCGAAAGAGTCATTAATTTAATTCATTCTTTTTTTTTTTTTTTTTTTTTTTTTGAGACGGAGTTTCTCTCTGTCACCCAGGCTGGAGTGCAGTGGTGCCATCTCGGCTCACTGCAACCTCCCTCTCCCAGGTTCACGGCATTCTCCTGCCTCAGCCTCCCGAGCAGCTGGGACTACAGGCGCCCACCACCATGCCTGGCTAAGTTTTTTGTATTTTTAGGAGAGACAGGGTTTCACTGTGTTAGCTAGGATTGTCTCGATCTCCTGACCTCATGATCTGCCCGCCGCTGCCTCCCAAACTGCTGGGGTTACAGGCGTGAGCCACTGTGCCAGGCCTAATTTAACTCACTCTTTATGTGTTTTCCCATCTTGGCCAAGCAAAAATTACCTACCAGCAGAACAGGATTTCAAAACGTTTCCATGTAATCTGTTTTCTCTAAGATGGGATAATCATCTGATGGGCACTGAGTTCACTTAATAAGCATGCTGTCTAGAGACAAGGCAGGAATGCTATTTGGCCTGAACAATCACCAAATAGTTCCTGAAGTCATTACCTTCCACCTCAGCCAGAAGTTATCTTGGGAAAGACAATCAAATCTCTTGGCTGCTTACCCAGAGTTTGAGAATCCCAGTAACGTATATTCACAATGGCATAGGATTGTGATAGCAAATTCAAATGGAAACTAGGAAATAGAGAGCAAATATCTGTGTATATTAGACACAGCTTCCCCTAGAAATAAAGATAGATGCTCTTATGTAATGTGATGTTTGATTCATTGAAGTCCTGAATTCTGATTGTCAGCAAATAAAACATCACTTTTCATGCATGAAATATTTTTTCCTTATAAAACTGAGGGATTAATTTAGATTTAGGTAAAATATAGCTGAGATACAAGATAGGTTTTCAAACTCTTTACAAGCCTTTTGGGAAGTGTTAACAAATGCTTTGGGATTGTTCACACTCAAATGTTATTTAACGCATCTGGCACAACAGGTGGCATGGCCAGTAGGTCATTTCAGCATGATAATTTGACTTCATATTTATTAGAGCAAAATATGTGTTTAATGAGTATTTCTTTTATCACTATTTCAATCATCATAACTCACCATATCTCTCTTTCTTTTTCTGCCTTTTTTCTTTTTAAATATAACAGACAGGTTAAGGGAATGCAAGTTTTAAAAAGTCTTAGTCATTTTCAGGAGATTTCTTAAAACAAACAACCCACAGCATAGTAAGAGATATACTAAAAGAGCATTTCTTATCATCTTTATTTGTTCTATTTTAAAACGTAGCAACTAGAAATGTATTTAGTGACACAACAACTCATTCACATTTAATTATTCATCTATTCATTACCCAAATATTTGTTGAGTTTATGTGTAAGGCCCTAGTCAAAAGTAGTTGTAATATACAGTTTATATTTTTAAATTGATTCCACCACTTAACAGATATATCAATCTCAATGATTTAAAATAAAGTATATATAGCACCAAACATGAATATATGTTTAAAATTTGATTTTGGCAAAAAATTACCCCAGGAAAATAAACATCACCATTTTGCCTTACATGATGACATTTATCATTGGCTTCCTAAAACATAATGGAAAGGAAGTTTGCATTATCACTTTATATATTCTATTATTAAACTTTCACTTATACTGATTTCCATACCCAAATAAATTTTGACAGAATAGAGTCATACTGCTTTGTTGTTCAAAAGTTCTCTGCAGCCTTAAAGGTAACTGTCATCTTGTAAGCAATGTTTCAAAGTAGATTAGAGTCTGAACATTAAGTTTTAGATGTCAATTATCTTTATAACTTATAAAACTGATAGAGATGAATACATTTAGATACATTCTATGTTATTAAAGTTTAAACAAATTCATCAGGATCTGTTTTCTTTTAAAATTATATAACTGCCTTAGCTCTATTGATATTTGTGAAAATATAAATGCAGAATTCAGAATTAACCCTGCATAATTAGAGAAGAGGAAAAAGTAACTTAAGGGGAATAATAATGTTGCTGAGAAATGAATAGGATGACAATACAATGATTAAAAATTCACATAAAATGCAAGTTGCGTCAATTATAAGGAACACAGTGTGAAAGGGTGTTCCTATGTTGAAAGATAATAAAAACTATTTTAATTTTAAATATCAAAGCATTTATAGTTACAGGTGAGGAAGCACTGAAAATAGATAAAATTTAACCATCTAAATATCAGAAAATATATCAGCTATCTCATATAACATAAGCTATTATTGGTAACTTTAAAAACAACAAAATAATGTCAAGAAATCAAAAATTTTAAATGTGAATTCTTATTATCAAAGCTTGTGATAGTGATGCCCAAGTGTGCATTCAAAACAATTACTTTTTTTCCAGCTATTTAGAGTAATATGCAAAGTGCAAATGGGAGATGAAATATTTAATTCTTATTCTCGCAACTGGATTCAGCTTAATCAGTTTTACCTTAGAAAGAGATCTGTTATGAGTAACAGTATTAGATGTTAAAAGTAGTCACATGCAGTTAATATCAGGGTGAAACAACTGAAATCAAAGGAGGAAATTAATTACATAGACATTCTAGTTGGAATCCAGTTGGCATGCATGATCAAGTGGGTCACATTTTGTTTTCTAAGGAATTTGGTAAACAAGTCTGTGTCTTTTGATATCTGTACACAGAGTGTACTATTGCTACTCATTTGATGAGTAGCTATCATCAAATGATTGCTACTCATTTGACAGAATGCTATAGTCTTCCATAGGTTAACTGATTGTATGCCCTATCTGTATGCCTTATTCCAGTGAGCCCTGTAATAGCACTTGGTCCAACAGCTTCAGTAATAAAGATAATGAACTCTTCCTGGCACTGTGGAGGTCAAATGATTCATAATTTTCAATACTAATTCCAAAGACTTGCTAATGTGACCACTATTTCAACCTAATTGACTATTCTTTAGGTTTGTTGTTTGGAAGGCCTTAATTTTTGCTCTATGTTGGTATTTATCATTATTATTTGCACCGTCTGTCTTGTTTATTCTCCCTCTTTTTTTGCTTCTTTTTTTCTTTTCTTGCAACTATAAAGAATATGAGGCCATAATCATTCTCTTTTTGTATCTATGCAGTTTACCACCAGATCCTGCAGGTTTTAAAATTATGTAAGAATTCACATTGATATTTAAGAGTTTCAAGTCCCTAAACATCAGCTGGCTCCCTTCAATTAATTGCTCTTTTTCTGCACAAGGAATCTGCCCACACAACTTACCTTGATGTACTTGGAGCCAATTTCTTCTGACTCACTGTAGCAGCTCTGTAGCTTTCTGGCTGTGATTAATTCTCACATCTGATATTAATTTATATGCTCACTCTTAAGTCATATTATCTTCATTTAGATCTTGGTTCTATACTCACCTGATCTAGCAGCTTTATCCAGAATAGTCCAAATAAGCCTAGGTAATCCTAGTTCAGGACAACAATTCTCCTTCTTTCTCCAAATGAACAGGCACTTTTATGTTTCCAAGTGCCACTGAAACATCAATTTACTGAGATACATAGCAGTTAACATAATTAAATTGAATCACACAATGAGCTTTGTTGAGGTCTGAAGGAATTAATAGAACTCCAGGCAAAGAAGAGGTTAAAATTTTTGAACCATTTTAGCTAAGCATCTCAGATGTTTAGATATCATCTTCTATTTCAGCATAAGGAGATCTAATTTCAGCCAATCGCTGCCCTGTTTATATTTTGGAAACTTCTCCAAATAATTGGAAAGTGCATTAGTGCAAAGTCACTCACTCCTGTCTTTGATGATTTATTTCCCCTCAGGAGAAAAAAAAAATAGAGTGACTTGTTATTTAGTTGCCAAATAAAAAGTTGTCTCGGCCTGGCGTGGTGGCTCACGTCTCTATTTCCAGCACTTTGGGAGGCCGAGGCGGGGGGATCACAAGGTCAGGAGTTCGAGACCATCCTAGCCAACATGGTGAAGCCCCGTCTCTACTAAAAATACAAAAATTAGCTGGGCATGGTGGTGCATGCCTGTAATCCCAGCTACTCAAGAGGCAGAGGCAGGAGAATCACTTGAACCCGGGAGGCAGAGGTTGCAGTGAGCCGAGATCATGCCATTGCACTCCAGCCTGGGCGACAGGCAAGACTCTGTCTCAGAAAAAAAAGGTGTCTCACATATGGAAAATTCCATATCTGTTCCACTACCACCTTTATTATTCAAACTGAGATTTAAAAATCAAATATACTTGTTACTCCACCCATTTAATGATGTATTCTCCTCTTTCATTCACTTAAAAAATAAAATTGGAACTTATTTATTTTCCTTAAAAAATCATTCTATACTTCACAGAGACTATTGGAAACTACATTTCATAAATCAGTTGAATTACAAGGAATCATGCAGTGAATTTCTAAACCCCAAACACTCTTTTTTTATAGCTTTTACTTCTTTAGAACTTCTAGACGGATATAAGTTACTTGTTTGTCCAGTAACTTGACTGCTTATTACATGTTTACCACTGCTGTAGCAGCTAGATTTGAAAATAAAGGATGTTTTCCAGCAGTACCTAATGCTTATGGTCACATTATAGAATACAAAAGCACACACTGACTTTTTCAGGAGTTTTAAAATAAGTATATCGTTATTTTATTTTCCTCGTTAGAGGCTTAGACATTGGTCAGAAATAGCATTGTGGCAGTCATCTAGTGGTTCCTATGCCAGGTTGCAGGCATTGGCCTGAGAGGTATTCTTTTACATTCAGTGGGTGAATTCACCTGATGAAGCATGTTATAGATGTTATACATACATGTCTTTCTACCTATGTTAACCTTCCCTGAGACCTTGTGTGGGAAAGCCACTATAAAGACATATTCTAAATAGGTCACTCACTGTCATGATCTGGTTGTGTCTGTCTCTCCATTATGTCTCTCTATTATCCACAAGTACATGATGGACCCTTAAGATAATAAATTAAGTTAGATTGGTATTTTAAAAATTAACTATCAGAGGCTTAAATTATAAATGAGGTATAAATTGCTGTTTTAATTAATATTATTTGATAGAGTAGTTATTTCAGAGCAAAAATTAAAAAAATTGGAGAAATCATGAAATATAATTTTGCAAAACAGATACTTTTAAGCTATGTTGGCAATTACAGCATGCCTGAAATCTATCTAAAATTTATCTTTTCCACATTAAAATATATTTAACTATTAATATGATCTTAGCATTTCAGGTGGCAATCCTGTCACATTCTTCATATCCAAAGACAAAAGCCATCTCTAGGACATGAATAAAACTTTCCAGTGGAGCTTGCTGGAGCACTTCTCGAATTCCTATCCAGCACCGTCATTCTACAATCTGTTTTCTTTCAAAGGGAATATATTTCAACTGAGATTTTTCCTCTTTGACTGCATGTTATATAAGTACTTCACTGATTTAGTTCTTTCTACTAGGTGATCACATTTTCCTTTTTCTGAGTCTACCGATTTCTGCAATTTATGGACTGAGCATCTCACACTACTCTCTGGGTGGTTTATGTAAATAATAATAATAAAAGCCCCTGAAGCTGCATCCCTGTTCCCAGTGGTTTCCCACTGACCTCTTTTCAGCTTGAAAAGGTTCTATCTATTGCTGATTTTTTTTCCTTCCCACTGGCAATTTTCAGCCTACTGTGCTTCTTCATCTCATTTCTTGACTCTTTCTTGACTTAAGAATTAATTATTGAAATGTATCAGATGCACTCTGAAAATGTCAGTGTATTTAGTTGGATTTACAAAAAAGCACAGCTTTTCAGCCAACATGATATTGGAAGTGAATTTCAAGTAACACCTTTCTCCACACATCCTTTTCACAGGCAACAGAAAAACATAATGCGGATGATCTATACCATCTCTGAAAAGGTTTGTGCTGCATAAGGACATTTGTCTCTATCGCTTTAAAGCATAATGTTTACCTTTGCATTTTAGTGCCTTTTTTCCCATTGAAACTTTAACAAACACTTTGTATAGAACTACAAGAGACTCACAGAAGCTGTCCATCTATCCTCTTGCCTCCTAACCAGCCTGGGGCTAATTTAATCTATCCAATTCAGACAGTTATTGATCCCAGTAAAAAAAAAGAATTCACAACCTCCCTTGTATTGGGTAGAATATTCTACAAACCTGTCCTCACAAATCCAGATACAGGAATTCATACACTGAATAGCACAAAGAGGCAGCTTTCAAGTGAAAACAATTTAAACTCAAAGGTTAAAATCACCTCAAAAGAGATTCTAAAGTATTGATTAAAACATCTCAGGTATAGATTTAGGAAGAAAAGAGACATTGTAAGTCATAAGAGAAAATTTTAAAAGATATTTAAATAAATATATATTTAAGTAGTTAAGATTTCATCCATATTAAATTGTAAAATAATTATTAGGCAAGTTCTACTTTAGGTACTTCTGTTCAATGGTGTATACAAATAACAAAAGAGACAAAATCCCTAGCCTCATAGAGCATATACTCCAGAGGGGGAAGACAAACAACAATAATAGCAAGATGAGTAGACATTCTAGTCATGTTTAAAGGTGATTAGTACTATGAAGAAAACACAAGGAAGGGATCTGAGACATGCCTAGTGGTAGGGCAACTGCTACTTAAACTGGAGTAATGGAACTCATGGAGAGTACAATGATGGTTACCAGAGGCTAGGAAAGGTAGTGGGGGATTTAGGGGATGAGACAAGGAATGACTAATGGGTACAAATAAATAGTTACAAAGAATGAATAAGATTGAATATTTGATAGCACAATGGGGTAACTAAATTCAATAATAAATTTAATTGTACATTTTTAAATAATCAAGAGTATATTGGATTGTTTGTAACACTATGGATAAATGCTTGAGGTGAAGGAGATCGCATTTACTCTGATGTAATTATTACACATTGTGTATCTGTATCAAAATATCTCATATAACCCATAAACATATACATCTGCCATGTACCCACAAAAAATAAAAAAATATAAAGATAAATAATAAATAAATAAATAAGTAAATGAAATACTCAGGGTAAGGTCTTAATGAGAAGACGATGTTTGGACAAAATGAAGGTGGGGAGGGAGCAGCCATGAGGCTATTGGGGGATGAGCACTATGAGTTAAGTATAAGATCAGAGCAAGGGCCCCAAGGCAGGAGTATACTTGCCATGCTTAAGGAGCAAGGGGTCTGGAATGGGTGAAGAAGATGGAGGCCAGGATCAAAAGGAAGTCAGAAGGAGAGAAGAGTGGATGAAATTGGTGGGGTAACAGGACCTGGTTGCATGGGGCCAAGTAGGCCAGCTCAAGGGCTCAACTTTTACTCTGAGTGCAATGGCAAAGCATTGGCAGGACAGCAGAAGAATGGCATGCTCTGCCTTATGAATTTAAATGGAAATTATGGTTGCTTTGTTGGTGAGGGTTCAAGATGTTATTGTAATACTATAGGGAAGAGTTAATGGTGGTTTTTATTATGTGCTAGTGTGGAGTTGGTGAGAAGAAATTGCATTTAATTTAAAATTATAGCCAGGGGACTTTTCTGGAAGTTTGGAGGCAGAATGCAGAGAAAGGAAAGAGTCAAGCGTGTCTCTAAGGCTTTGGCTGATTGTTAAAAGCCCAGGCAATTTCTACCTCAGTGGCTTTTGATGTTATTACTGGATTGCCATAAAATAATTGTTCATAATGAGGTTCTAGTTGCTCTTTGGGGAAATTTTAAATTGAAGTTGTTAAAAATAAAAAATCTCCATGCTTTTAAAAAGTACTAGTAATCATTCAACATTTTTATTTTGTTGGATAATGGTATTTTCCTGACTATGTGTCTTCTTTTATTTCCTAGTTGACCATAAGTGTTGTTGAACTTTCCATTGTGTTGGAGGGGGGAAGGCTAAAGTTGGGGGTAGACTTTGATTCTGACACAACAAATAAATGGATCATGGAGAAAATAAGAAAAAAAAAACAGGCAAAAGAGAGATTAACAAGGAAGGAGTCTCAGAAAGAAAATACTCAACACGATTCAGAAGTAAGATATAACTCTATATAAAGAATGTTATGTGGGCTGGGTGTGGTGGCTCACGCCTGTAATCCCAACACTTTGGGAGGTGAAGGTGGGAAAATCACTTGAGACCAGGAGTTCAAGACCAGCCTATGCAACATTGCGATACCCCATGTCTACAAAAAATTAAAAATTATTCAGGCATAGTGGTGCATGCCTGTAGTCCCAGCTACTCAGAAGGCTGAGGTGGCAGGATGGCTTGAGCTGTTGAATGAAATTATGAAGTTACATCTTACTTCTGAATCGTGTTGAATATTTTCTTTCTGAGATTCCTTCCTTGTTAATTTCTCTTTTGCCTATTTTTTTTTCTTGTTTTCTCCATGGTCCATTTATTTTTTGTGTCAGAATCAAAGCCTACCCCCAACTTTAGCCTTCCCCACTCCAACACAATGAAAAGATCAACAACACTTATGGTCAACCAGGAAATAAAAGAAGATACATAGTCAGAAAAATACCATTATCCAACAAAATAAAAACGTTTAATGTTTACTAGTACTTTTTAAAAGGATGGAGTTTTTTATTTTTAATTTTAACAACTTCAATTTAAAATTTCCCCAAAGAGCAACTAGAACCTCATTATGAACAATTATTTTATGGCAATCCAGTAATAACATCAAAAGCCACTGAGGTAGAAATTTCTTGGGCTTTTAACAAGCATTGCAGCTATGCAAGATTCCTTCTTGCTCATTTCTGATTTCTAGAAACATACCTGTTGATCATTAGCACTGTTATCTTATTACATAAATAGAACTGATGGATGTATATTTGGAAAAGCCCTGTGTGTTTTTCTCCACCTACTCATTGAAAACAAAGGCTTTAGAAGGAAAAATATGGAGAATTTGTATTGTAACATCGATATTCTAAGCACAAAAACAAGTGTACCATATAACTGCGTTGTTCTAAATTCAACAAAATGGTATTTTGTGCCATCATTTCGTATCTGCCTGCCCTCCTCCTTTTCTTTTTCTCTTTCTCTTTCGTTGTCAGTATTTTCCTCATATCTTTCATGCCTGTGACTCCATCCTGCAGCTCCTGAATAAAAGTCTCTTTCTCTACACTTAATGTCTCATGTCTGCTTTAGAGTCTTATCCCAGTCCTAAGATCTTCTGAGGAAAAATTTCTCAGGAATCCCTCTGAACCATCTAGAGCTCGCATTGTCTTCCTGTGACTCAGGGGGTAACTCTCCCCAAGCCCCCCTTCCAATTTCTCTTCTACTCATTGATTTTTCTTCCTGTTGTCAGAGATAGATGTGTCTTATCTCCCCACCTCCATCATGTCTTTTCAAATCTTTTGTTAAGTCCAAGTTTTTTCTCTTAGGGCTGAGGCTTTTAAAATCAAAAAGCTAGGAAAGAGTTCGTTTTCCTCTAATTTTTGAATTTACATTTTCCCTGTTGTCAGGATACTGAATAACCTGACTTCTGCCTGATTTCAGAAGGTAAAACAGGATGAAGAGAAGACCAAAGCAGATCTGGAAATATAAGAAAAATATGTAATAATATTTCAAAAATATTAACATTGACTACCAGAAATACTACAGATAACATCCTGTACTCGCTTGACTCTTAAATTGCTTGTTTACCAATTCACCAACGCCAAGCAATTTCATTTACATTTTGGAGAATTATGTATCCTGTTTTCAATATTTTCTTTTACTCATGCATTCTTCATCTATGAAGCTTCCATCTTATGAGATGGAAATTAAATAATTTCTTAAAATTAGAAATTAATTTGTTTTATGATCACCTATGAATAGTTAACACATTACTTAAACACAGATCTTCATATTTTGTGACAAACAATTTTCTACTTAACACTTCCTTGTATGTTTGTATATTAATAGAAATAAATTGTCTGCCCTCCAATTAGAAGGAAAGTGTAAATAAGATACTTGTAGTACATGATGAGAGATTATTAGGATACAGGAGAAAGTGAAGGCAACATCAATGGGAGAAAAAGAATGAGAGGCAGAGACTCAACCCATCTTGGCTGAGCTGCTTCAAGAATGGTAAAACCTTTATTCTTCTATGATGTTCTGGTGCCTTATAAAGAGGATACTAAATGGGTATGACAGCAGAAATACAGTAAAGAATATAAATGTAATATGCAGGCTGTTTCAGTGTTTAAAATAGAATGAAAAATTTGGAAATTTATGAACATTTAGAATCTCATTAGTTTCATAAATAACCATAGTGTCAATGAGATCATCAAAACTGCTAGCATAATCAGGTTTATATTGATTTACTTTTTAATATTACTCATTTTGACAATGAGGAGCAGTTTCTGAATGAATTATGTACTGTAGGATGACACTGTATAGAAAGGAGAACTAGAGTGGGCCTCATATGAGGAGGCGTACTAATTGATATAGTAAAACTTTTTGATATAAAGGAGTTTCCTCTATAAGCTGCTATGGCATTTAATGCAAAGAAATATGGTTCATTTTTAATATTTTATTATAATATAAAACATCCTTTCAATATGTTTTTAAAAATGCATGTGTGTGAAATTGTTTTATAAATTGAGAACTTTTCCCCTGTTGAACCATAATCTCCATTAGTAGAAAAAGAAGATTATGTAGATTTTTTTCTCTATCAAACTCTCAGGAACATTCCTCTTCCAGACATCAAAGCCCTTCTCTCATCATACTGCTCTTAATAGGCCTCAATATTGTTAGCTTTTAAAATAAAAGTACTGAGAAGTTCATTTATATTCTTCTTATAATCAACTTTATCTTATTTATGTCTAGACATCCATTTAAAAAAAAATAAGCAGACAGCATTGCCAAAAGAAACAAAGCAGGCGAAATAGCCTAAATTGTCCTTGTGTCTCCTTTCTAGTCAATTTATTTCTCTACCCAGGTTTCTGATGGGTATCTGTGTTTGTGCAGGAACTCTGACTGTATCTACTTCAGCTGAACGCTCACTTATCTGAGTCTAATAATGTCAGGGCCCTAGATGCAAATAGGATGGAGAAGACTGGAAGAGAGATTGTGTTAGTCACATCACGCATTTCTCAGTTTCACATCATCTGAAAAACTTTCCTTGCCTGGTTTCCTCAGTCTTTCCACAGCTGCCCTCATCCTAATCCCATTTAGGGGGGGTTTCCTTTATGCACTTTTATGGTGGCCTGTATTTGCCTCTCTCAGGTGTTTACCACATGTTTTTGTTTTTATTGATATGTTCTTTTATCTTTCTAAACTGTAAGGAACTTTACTAGTTCTTAATATAGCAACTAGTCATCTGTAAGTATTCAATGTTGTCTGGTGGATAAATGAATTAATTATAAAAGTATTCAAACAGTGTACATCAAAGAAGGCAGCTCAAGACATGCTGTAAATATGAGATAATAATAACTTTTGATATTAAATTGAAAGCTACAAGATATCAACAGTGTCTTTAGATAAGTTCAATAAGCTTTTCAGAGTATAGCTTCAACTGTGCTTATGATTCATATCTAATGCAGAATAACAAGAGAAATTCATGGGAAAAAATATGCCACCTACAAGGAACAGATTTGCACAATACTCCTTATCATTAGTAAACAGAAAATGTCAGAACAGGTGTATACTTTTGAAACAAAAGAATTCAATACCATATACAAAACAAACAATGGCAAAAACAACAACAAAAAACTGATATCAAATGTATCCCCAATTTGTTACTAATTACTAATTACTTAGTAATTAGTAATACTAAGTGCAGATGCTTTTCTAAACACTTTTTACTCATTTTCTTACTTCATCTGTATTGCAACCCTAGAAGAAATAGTTATATGAGTTTCATTTTTATAAAAATAATTAGCGTGATAATTATTCTTCAGTTATCTTTACTTTCACGGCATAACCCATTTTTTCCTACTTATCATTACATTATTAAATGCTTTAATGAAGTACAAATCAATTTTGTTAGAAATTGCCAATCTAAAAAGAAAAAGATTACTTGCTCTAAATTGATACAACCCGGGATATATCTGTATCTTGGAACGTTTTGTGGTATAAATAAATTTTTAAAATGCTGACAGAGAAATCTCTACAGCAAACTATAGACAAGTTTTGTGTATTTGTGTTGTGTGACTGTGCATAGAGAGGAAGAAATATGTGGTAGTAACACGACAATCACTAAGCCCAGAATATTTTCATATGCAGAGGTTCATGAATTTCCTTGGGATTAAAGTAAATGTGTTGTGAATTCTACCATTCCTTTTGTTTTATTTTCAAGTGCTAACATTTGCCTATCCCTAAATAGTTTTTGTTTGTTTGTTTAGTTGGGAGAATTTGGGTATACAATTTATATCAGTATTTTTGTTGTTATTGTTGCTATTTGGGTGCTTTGTGTATGGTATTAGATTCCTTTGTTTTAGGAGTATATACTTCTTCTGATATTATCTGTTTAGTAATGATCACGTGTATGGTCAACTCTTCTCCTTTTAGGTGATGTAAAATTTTTCCATGAATTACTCTTTGTCATTCTGCGTTAGATATAAATCTTAACAACTTTTAAAGCTATAGTCTGAGAAGTTTATTGAACTCATCTTAAGACTTTTTTGTATCCCATATCTTTCTGTTTAATATCAAAAGTTCAACCTTTGATCGTGCATTTTTACTTTCAGAAGATGTGTAGTAATTTTCTCACCAACTCCACATCTTTTGAGATGTGTTTTCATCATGAATGAGTTTATTTTGACATCCAGATAGCATTTGCTGAAATGTGAATGGTGTGTTCTCTGCTACTTAATTTTCTAAGGTCATCCCTCCAGCTTTCTAAAATTTGTCACTTATTCATCTGTCTTTAAGCTTGCAATTGGAAATTTGGGAACAAAGTGGAATTGTACAAGCAGCAGGACTGAAAATACAAATATTCTTCCTCTTGTTCCTTGTCATATTGGAAATATTCTATGATTCAATGAAGAACACTTTGAGATATAGAATAAGGGGTTATGGTAAATATAGTGAATATTCAATCATTGTGTTCTTTAAATGTATTTATAATACATACAAAAATAAAACAAAGAAAATATTTTATTATTTCCCTTTCTCATGGTAAGAACAGCTAGATTCTTCAGTGGGGCATTTTTATTAAAATGAGTAAGAAATATATCAAGTGCCATGGTACAGAATATTTACTATCTTGGATGTCTGATGTTGCTCTGGCACTAAGATAAAAAGAATTAGAGCATTTTTTTTTAATTGACTAGTTTCCTAAGCTAGGGTCCTCCATGCTATCAGTGTGCATACTCAGGGAACAAATGTAATTTCATATGTGACACCATTTACCGTATGTTATAATTTGACAAGCTTAGTGAGAACTTGGTTCATGAAAAGCAAACATTCATAACTTTCTTTCTCGGAAGCCTCATTACAAAATTACATATAATATAGGCATTAGATTTAGAATTTAAATAAGAGAGGAATTTAATATCAACTAAAACAAGCATAAAAGAACATTTTGAAAAGTAATTACCCAGAAATCTTGAAACTGGAAAAGAAAGAATGTAGGTCAAAATTGGAGGTCCTAATGTACAGTGAGTCATTCAGCTGGGAAGAAACCCGAGAGGTGAGGCAAAAACTGGGTAGGGGCAATGGTGGTGGAGGTGATAGAAAGGAACCTAAGATAAAAATCTAGTCAAGGGGTCTAACATTCATTGAGAAACTATGTGTAGTGAGGAAAGGAACTACCTATGTCTGAACATGAAGCAAACCAGTTGTAGGTTGAGCTTCATTTTTCTCAACGGCAAACAGTTTTCATATGTTTTCAGGATGAAGAGTAAAACTCTTAAGGATATCCTTGGTATTATTAGATGCCATCTTACAATATTTATCATCTTAATGACAAGTTTAAATAAGTATGTTTTATAAAATATATTCGTTGAGAAATAGTATTTTATTTCTATGTTCCTATTTCATGGAAAGGTTATTCAGAATTCTCATATACATCTTTGGCATCAGAGACTTGTCATCAATACACCCATGTGTTGAGTCATTTAACATGAGTTTCTCAGAGCACGTCTTCACATCCATTTAGGTTCTTTGAGACGCTGCAGCACTCTCACATTTGTCTATGATGCAAATTTTAATGCAAACCCAAGGTACCCATTTGCTTTGCATGGTCTTCACCAGACAGTCAGTTAATATATTTTTTAAAGGATCTTTTAAAAACTCGACAACCAACACTTGCAATTATCCAGGCATATGCTTATGACTAAGCCCATGTTAAATTCTGTTTGCTTTTATTTTATGTTTGTAAAGATCATCTCAAATGACCTTTATAAATATCAGAACTATCACTAGAGGATGTCATTAGGTAAATGTCTCATCTGACAATAGTAGTATGAGAGCCTTCGTAAGGACTAATACCTATGGTAATTTTTCTTAGAAATGATTTTAGATGAAATGAATCAAAAAGGGCCCTAGCACAAAACACTCAACTTTAAGATAATTTAAATAGAATTTAACAAAGAGATGTTTAACAAAGAAGTGGATAGTGTATAGGAAAATCACAAGAAACAGTGCACTACCCCATGGTTGGTAACAGGGCAGCTACCACCAATACTCAACCTGAAGATGCAAAAGGAGATAATGATTTCCAAGATAAGAAAGAGAGAATAGTGTAGAGAGAGCCACTTTCAAAGATGAGGCCTAGCCAGCATGATGCAACCCTGCTGGGATATGAGATTCTGACCTTTTTCTTTCCTTTTTCTGATCTGCTGAAAGAGTTCTGCACTTGTCTAACTTAATCAGAAGCCTCCCAGGGCAGAAACAGGTAGAGAAGGATCAGGTGTGTGTGGTGTAGATCTAGGCAGTCAAATATAAGATATGCAGCCCAGGAAGAACTTTAACATCTCTCCTCCCTTCTCTTTTCTTCTCTCCCTTCTCCTTATGTCTCATATGTGTGCGTGCACACACACACACACACACTAAGTTGACTTAAGCTTTTCCAAAGTCCATCAGCAGGTCAGCATGTGGGATTTGGATTCTGACTATATGAAAGGATTAAACTTTTCATTGTTACCCAGGAAGAAAGAAGACAAATTATCTGAAAACAAAAACAGCCATTCTGATGCCTCCTGTCTCATTGTCTAGTAAGTCATCCTAAAGTTATTGCCCAAATGCAAACATTAATGTCCAGATTGCCCCACTCGTGGAAAGAAAAAGATCATGGATTTTTTTTTTCTGCAAGTAAATACAAAAGTTTCAACACATAAATAGAGTGAAGGTAACACAAATAGTTTTCAGATGAATTTAATCATTCAGATGCTGAATATAAATGACAATCCAAAAAACATTGGCCAATTAAGAAAATAAAGGAAAAGAGTACAAAAGCAGAGGCTGGAAAACAAAGCACCTTAAAAAATACTAAGGAGGCTTCCCAGGTTTGCCATGGTGAATTTTTTCCTTACTCAGTAGGTACAAATAGAAAATGTTCACAGAGATATTTTTGTCATGCAGCTGCAAAGGTAGGCAGATCTGCTTTCTATGATTGATGATATCGTTTTTCCTTTTAACATGACAGAATTTGTTAAAAAAAGAAAAACAACTGTGCTCCCAGGGATATTGGGAGCTGTGCTGTAGACAGCAGATGTATGGTTCGTATCTAATATCCAAATACATTAAATATATATTTTTTTCAAATGCTATGGCATTATTAGAAAAGCGGAAAGACAGTCCTGGCTTTGATCAAGCAAGAAAGAAAGGACATTATAAAGGAACGCTGGAAGAGGCAAAAAGAAGAAAGAGGAAGGGGAAAGAAAGGTAAAAGAAAATAAGTATCAGAAAGTGATGTGGAGAGAGTGTAAACGTAGAAACAGGAAAAAAAAATGTGATTGCAAGAAGAAATAGGCAGACACCAGAACCCTGATATGTGACATTTGTACATATAAATTTAGTGAAAGACAGTTGCAGTTTCTCCTGTCATAATAGCCAATGGGTTAAACACTGACATACACACACACTGTACACAACCTATGTACCTGTTGGCATCACATAAGAAGTCGGTCTACTTCTAGTCTACCTTCTCAAGTACAGCTCTATGCCTCTTCATGGGAGGTGATCTGGTGCTAGCTAAGAATGACTAGGAACAACATGAGCAGACAATATAGGAACTAGAACAGGTGAGTACAAAGCATGTAGTAAGGGTAGAGAAAATTATGACACCTGTTCTGATATGACTCCTATTGTTAGTGGCCGCGAACTCGTATGGGTCTGCAGCAACCTCAATTCTTGCTGCCAGAGAAGAAAGAATTCAAGGGAGGGGCAAAAGGCAGAGTGAGAGACTGAGACAAGTTTTAGAGCCGGAAGGAAAGTAAAGTAAACTTGGAAGAGGGTCAAGTGGGCAACCTGAGAGATTCAAGTGTGTGGCTTGACCTTTGACTTGGGGTTTTATAGGTTGGCGTTCTTGCAGGGTCTGATTTTCTTCTCCCTGGACTCTTCCTTTGAGGTGGGCTGTCTGCATACGCAGTGGCCTGCCAGCCCTTGGGAGGGGTGCACGTGTCGTGTGTTTACTAGAGATGTATGCGTGCTCACTTGAGGTGTTCTTCCCTTGCCAGTCTAATGTTTCTAGAAGTCATATACCAGTTAAATGTGGCCATTTTGTCTCTTAATGTGCGCACTTGAGCCCACTTGCCCAGGTCCTGAGATCTTATTGGAAAGCTGCTGATCACCAGCTTCAGGTGTTTCTATCTATTGGGAGACTGCCATTCCTTGACACCAGGTGCAACCAATTATTCTTTTAGACAGTGAAACAACCACCTGACCATCACCTGATGGTTGCCTGACAGTCCTGGTGGGGGGCCCTCTCCTGCTCTGATCATGTCTAACTAGCTACCTACTCTAACACTAAGGATTCACAGATTTTTAAATCACTATCTCATATGGAACTCACCGCAAGCCTAGAAAGGTATTTGAGTAGCTTTTTACTTGTCTTCTATAATGTACCCTAGTTATTTTATGAATTTTCGTATGCTTTACCTACAGATCACTGGTTATTAGAACCAAGCAACCACGGGTCTGCACTTTGTTTGATTTGCCAGTTTCAACATTTATTTCATTTGATCACAAAATAATGCTAATCAAATTCTCCAAACAAGTTTTGTGAGAATGTAAAAACAAAAAGAAAACAACAATAATAAAAGCCATTACTGATTATTTCAAATTTCTTCAATAAAACAAACATTAACATTGTCATGACTGTCTCAATTTTTTTAAAAAGAAACTAACATTTTAACAAAAAAACAAACAAACAAACAAATACCACCATAGAGTATTGACATTTTTTTAAAAGCAGCATGCAACTCAAAAGGATCTTGGCTTATAGAAAAATGAAATAGAAATATCCTTAGAAGGTAAAACGTATTGATTTAAATTAACAGTAAATTATGAATAAACAAGAGTCAGATTATTTTCAGTTGCAAGTTACAGAAACCCAGTTCTAATAACTTAACCATATTTGATGTTTTTTACAAAAACTCTCTGGCACCAACTGGACGTCCTACAATTTAACTCAATTCTGATATATTATCTAGAGTTAGTGCAGTCCCACAAATTAGGAGTCAGTTGCACAAGACCATCCCCAATTCCATTGTCAGCCAAATTTATGGTATCCTCAAGTTACCCATACTTGACCTGGCTGACCCAAAATGTGGGGGTTCCCTCAAGCCTTTCCTCTCCTCGCCCTCCAGGTTGGAAAATGTGTTAGAACAATTTACAGAACTCAGGAAAGCACTACCATTATATTTTTATTATAAAGAATACAACCCAGGAATAGCCAAATGGAAAAGATGCTTTAAAATGGCATGTGGGAGTGGGTGGGTAGCCCAGAGCTTCCTGCCCTCTCCAGACATGCCACCCTGTCAGCAAACTGTTGTGTTCACCAACCTGAAACCTCCCCAACCTCATTGTTCAAGTTTTTACTGAGACACTTCATTACTTGGACACTGTATTAGTAGTCCATTCTTGCACTACTATAAAGATTTGGCAATTAATAAAGAAAAAAGTTTAATTGGTTCACTATTCCATGGGCTGTACAGGAAGCATGGCTGGGTAAGCCTCAGGAAACTCAATCATGGTGGAAGGTGAAGGGGAAGCAGGCATATTTTACAGGGCTGGAGCAGGAGGAAGTGAGAGAAGGGGGAGGTGCTACACACTTTTAAACAGCCAGATCTCCTGAGAACTCACTATCATGAAAACAGCAAGAGGGGAATCCACCCCCATGATCCAATCACCCCTCACCAGGTCCCTCCTCCAACACCAGGGATTATAATTTCACATGAGATTTGGGTGGTGACACAAATCAGAACCATATCAGATATGATTGATTAAATCATGGCCACTTGATTAAACTCAACATGTAGCAACTTCCCTCTTCTCCAGGAAGTTGGGAGATGGGGCTGAAAGTTCCAAACCTCTAATCACTTGGCAAGCCCCTCCCTTGACACTCTCTAAGAGGCCACCATGACACACCTTGTTAGCATAAACTCAAGTATGGTTGAAAGGGGCTCACGATGAATAACAAAAGACATGCCTATGGCTCAGAAAATTCTAAGGATGTTTGAATCTCTTGTGACAGGAGTCTAGGACAAAGACCAATTTTTTTTTTTTAATTACACCACAGCATAAAAAGAGATTTAATGGTCTATATGTCTGGAAAGTTCAGGGTGACCTTTAGACATGACTGAACGCAAGGGCTCGAATAATGTCATCATCATGTCTTTTTCTCACAAACTTCTTTTCTCCACTTTCTTCTAACTCAAGTTTATTCTTAGATGGTCTTGGACCAAATTAGGCAATGATTAATTCTATTTATTGAATCCAGATTGCTCCAGATCCTTATCTACATATAAACATGATCATTGGCTCTCCCAATGTTTGAAGACATTGCATATTGAATACACATATAATTAAATTTTATTTGACATTGTCAGTTATGCTAGTTTTACTGCATGGTACAATGGGATTTGTAAAAGAAGATCATGTAGTAACTGCTTGATATTGTAACCTGTGATATTATATGAACTGTATTTATTCTTACATACGGACATCATATTAAATATATAGCCTACGTATGTAAATACCATACTAAATATGTAACCTATTTATGAGGTTAATGTCAAAATATTAGTTTTCTTTCAAATTATCTCAGCATAGATATTAGGATTATATTACTAACTTTTTAGTCTTTTTAATCCAATTTGAACAGTATCAAATAGTTTTTTGTGTGACAGAAAATAAATTATTTTATTTTTGAATCAACTCTATGATTTTAAGAAATATTGATCGGGTTATTTCCCAAAGCTGAAAATTTAGGACAGACAGAGACGTTTTATATAATTGGATCTCCTGCACAGTAGAAGGAGTGAAATAGGCAAGATGGTTTAATAAAAATGTCATTTGACTTTTCACAACAGTGAAGTGATTCATTGATCTCCACTTGGGTTGTCAGAGCTCAGGAGACGAAGTTTATCAGAAGTGAAAGTTGATGAATATTGGCTGTTTATGGCTTTATAAAATAATATTGGCTGTTTATGGCCTTATAAAATATTAATATTAAGTAAAGGAATGTTTTAACTAATGAAATTTACTATAAGCCTAGACTTAGATACCACAATGACAACTTGGAGAAGAAATTAACATTTGCAATGATATTAGAAGACTATAAGAAAAGGACTAAAGATAAGAGTTTGGCTTGAAGACGCGTATTTGTTCATGCTTTAACTTATTTAACATTCAAATATTTTAATTGAACACCTACATTACAAAAGACAAATATTAAGTTCTTGGTTTAGAGAAATAAAGAAGCATGGCTCATGTACTTAAGGAGCTTGCAATTGAGGAGTCCCAATACTTTAATTTTTGTTTCAAGAAGCATGTAACCTGGTCACAGAAATAGATGAGTAAATGGATAATTTAGAGTGTGATAAATGTTAGGTATATAGATAGTAGATGATACAGAAACATGAGATGGAGCATTTAAAAAAAAACTGGAATAGGCATTAAAATACGAGGAGTGATAAAGGCTAAAATTTCAAAGCTTAATAGAAGTTGAGCCAGATACTGAAGGGATGGGCTACTGCACATGATTAATGATTCATGCAGTTGAGAAGAAACATAGTATTGCAGATTCTAGGGACTTCAAGTTTTTTATGACTTAGTATATAATGCAAGAATAAAGTGATTGGAGATGAGGCTGGAGAGTGAGAGATGATTGAGATACTAAAGGAGGCATTTGATTGTAATCTTTGTGATCTATTGAAAAATCTTTAATGATTGACATTCAAATGTATGTTTGAAAAGATTCCTCTGAGTTTTAGTAGAGTGGGTTACTTTATCCTAGGCTGACTGAACTTAATAATCAAATGGAAGTTTTATAGATTTCACCAGGGTGTGCAGAGGATGTAAAGTACCACAGACCAACAGATGGAAAAGTGTAAAGTTGAGTTGCTTTATTTGTTTTTTAATTACTCCGGATATATTATTGACTTGGCAGTGCTCACTAAGAGACAAAGGGAGGTAGAAAAACAATAATGGACAGGGATATATATAAGCTGGGAAATGTTTTGGTGGTAGCACAGAGTTCCATAAATTAGCACCAGGTTGGTACTGTCACATAATTTGTTGGTAGGAGCACAACAGAGCAGCTTGTAAGAACAGATGAGCCAGGGCACAAATAAAGCAATGAACATTAATCAGCAAAACTTAATTTAGCATTGGACATCTAGATGGCACTCAGTGATGCTGATCATTATTACCATACTGCCATGCACAGAGGGACTCAAAAAATATTAGTTGATGGTAATTATAAACTCAATGAGAAACATGACTAGCATTCCCCACCCCCATTTAGGCTATCCTTTCCAGAAAACATTTTCATGTTTATGACCACTAGTAAAAGACACCTTGTGGAGAAATACTTTGACCATTATCTAGGCCTAAAGATACTCTTAATTTTATGTGTTTCTTTATAAAACACAGACAAATTTATTCATACACTGCATTCTATTTCCAGTAAAATGTTTTATCTATGCATGTTCCTGATGACTCAATATTTAGTTTGGTTTTATTTGAGTCAGAGGTTTAAGTATGTAATCCATTAAACTTAAAGACAAATATTACTAAATATGACTGGGATGTTCAATGTAGCAGTAATCTCACCCAAGGTGAATCTTATTGGCTATTATATTGCCAATTTCACTTGAAGTAGTTGATCTCACATTAATAAGTGTTTTTTGGTACTAGAAGTATCAGTGTTCTGGCTTGACTGTTTAAAAGCTTGTCTGCATGTTTCTTAATTTTGTCCCAAAGACAGAAAAATTATGAATATAAATTTTAATATATATTGCTGAGCATGAGAAGGGGTAAAGTGGGGGTGGGGACACAGAACTTAAAATAACTAATTCAAATATGATGTACTCATACCTAATAAAGTCCAAATGATAATAAGAAATAATGCTATTGCACATGTAGGTCCAGCTATTATTTGGAACAGGTTATCATTTACTATACAGAGAGGGAATCAAACAGAGGCTGATTTCATTTATTAATTTTTTAAAATAATAAATGTATGGATATATGATTAATGCTCTCTCATCTTCCTTTTTATCATGCTTAGAATATCTTACCAGAGAATAAAAGACATTGCTTGAGATCCTTCCTCTGCTATGGTTCTTTATTCCTGCCTAGTTCTCTTCTGCATTACCCAATTTTCCTCAAATATATCCACTTTAAGCACTTAAATTTCAAGCATAGAATGAAAAGGTAACACAATATCAAAATGTTGTTATGTTTTAACACATGAATACGGTCTACTATATAGGCATTTTACTTCTGATGAAATACAGTATAATGCAATGCAACACAAACACAATAAAATAATGTATGATATTGCATAAGCAATAAAGATCACTCCTACCTGGGCGTTTAAAATTACTGTTCTCTAGAATTTGTCTGGTCTCTATGCCATCATCATTCTAGATGGCAACATCTTTTATTTCAAGCTTAGCATGGAGAAAGGAATAGGTAAGAAAGGAAAGGGGTTTAAATTCTGTTTATTCATAAGCTGCCACATAATACTTTGCTTTATATTTCACTGACCGTAACTTAGTTAGATTGCTACATCTAGCTGCAAGAGATTCTGGAAATATAGTCTTTATTCTGGAAGTCACCTGCCCGCATAAAATTATGGGATAGGAGAACAGATACTGGGAAATCATTAACAGTCTCTGCCAAGTTACTGGGGACCTTGGGGACATTACGTTGTATCCTTTCTCTACTTTGATGTTTGTTTGCTAGCTTTCAAGCAACAGAATTACAAAACTCTTTTTCCATACACTTTCTCCAAATTCTACTATAAATATCTTCTATGACAATAAAAAACTTCTGATAAATAAATTTATCATGATAAACATATAGACTTTAAGTACATAAATTTATGGGAAAAAGACCCCTCCAGTACTTCTTTTCTTAATGTCTTACCGTTTCATAAAGTATTAGAAGGACCTTTTGTGATCTCTACTTGAATGTTTTTCTAATTTCACCGTTATAAAAGAAACATCCACATATAATATCAGATTTGCTAGATATATGAAGTTTTCTGAAATCTCACTGCTCTGAAAGAAATGTTTTTCTAAAAATCAAATGTACACATTGGGAAAATGTTCAAATCAATGTACTAGTTGTTATGTTCAAAATTCCATTACTGTTAATGAGATTTGCAGGCGTAACTTGCACAGCAAGTTACTCTGAAATTTTTCCCAGCTGTATCCTTGAAAGATGGATACTTCTATTTTTTTTTCGTTTAAGAAAATCATTTTATCTGAGCAGTTGCTTTTCAATTTATCCATTTGTACGTTGATGGCATTTATTCTACACAAAATGTTGGACTTACATGTAAAGGAAAAAATAAGGTATTTGTCCACTGCATCTGTATGAGTCATAAACAACTCATTGACATGAACTTTAGCACCTTAACATAGTTCTAGTATGGAACTTCTGCATAATTCATCATAAAAGAACATAAGGCATTCAGAAGTCAGTGTTCATTCAAAGATGTGCTGCAGTATTAGCAGCACAGGAAATATGCCTTCTCTATACAGAATTTACACAAGGTAGCTGATAAGTTTTATGGTTCATAATGGAGTTATTTTGATCCCTTTTTAGTTGTTTGAGAATATCTTGAAAGTAATACATTAAGATAAATTATATTGAAATCAATTTTCTTAACATATTATATATTTGTATACATTTCCTTGGAAGGTTAGTTAATAGCAATTTTATTCAAATTCCTTTAAAATATTGTTTGAAAAATAGGTAATAAATTAACATTCAAAGAATAAAATGGTAAAAAGGTATACACCCTTTAAATATTGTGAACATGATTTTTATCTCGTCTTTCCTTTTACCACACAGGCTTGCTACATGATAAGAAATAGAAAACTGATTTATATCACGCATGAGTCCTACTGTTAGTATTTTATAGTATTAGAGTTAATGCCTTGGCCATTTTCTTTAGTTCAACTCTCGCTAAGGCAGGAGACAAAGTCCCTATCAGGATTACCTGCAGGAACATTTGCAAAACACTCCTGAACACCACTATCTTCCAAAACTGTGCCTTGCTGAGCCACAGAGTATTATCTTTGATTGGACTATTTTGTGTCCTTCTGTTTGGGACATAAATAGGGATGGAAACCCGTTTTCTAGACACTCTAACACACATAAGGTTTCCATTTTTAAAAGTAATTATCAGTTCTTTAAAGCAAAAATACGTATATATTTATTGATCAACCTAAGTAAAAGCAATAATGGTATGAATAAAAACTGTTGATATACAACACAAAACTTTTTTTTTTTTTGGAGACAGAATCTCACTCTGTCTCCAGGCTGGAGTGCAGTCAGTGGCATGATCTCGGCTCGCTGCAACCTGCACCTCCCGGGTTCAAGCAACTGTCTTACCTCAGCCTTCTGAGTAGCTGGGACTACAGGCGTGTGCCACCATGCCCAGCTAATTTTTGTATTTTTAATAGAGATGGGGTTTCACCATGTTGGCCAGGATGGTCTCAATCTCTTGACCTCGTGATCCACTCACCTCAGCCTCCCAAAGTTCTGGGATTACAGGCGTGAGCCACCACGCCCAGCCACAAAACTTATTTTAATAGATACTGACTTTACACTAGTAATAGGATAAGGATTTCAACCATTGGGAAAAGAGATGATCTCATTCTTGTGTGTTTGTTAGTAGCATTGTGCTGTCTTTCATATAAAGCAGGCTTAGAGTGCTTATGAATTCTGCCCTCAAAGAGCTTACAATATTTCATCAATTTCTTTGACTAAGAACAATTTATGAAGGTAGCTCAGCTGAGGGTCATCCAACAGGTAGGGAAATGAGAGCCTCTGGCCTGAAGTGGAATGTGGGCGGTACACACCAACAGCCACTCCTTGTTTTGTTTTAAGTTAGGGAATTTATGTATGGCTAACCTGAGTTATGTGGAAATACTAAATGAAAGGAGGAAGAATCATTTATTGGGGTTAGAAAGATTTTTCAAATCACTAGGTCAAACTTGAAACAAACAAACACGGGAAATCCTTTACATAACTAAGTGTAGAAGAAGATAAGTTATAGTGCAATCAGAAACCCCATTACTTAAGGGAGATAGGAGAGTTTGTGACAAATGAACTTAAGCATTTATAGAAAATCTGTTCATAGTGACACAATAGTCCCCCTTGAGACTCTTTGCCGTGTGTACCTACCTATCTTCTCCAGTGTTATTTCTTTTGGCATAACTCCCAGTTTGTTTGTTTGTTCATTTGTTTGTTTGTTTGTACTACTCAACATTTACTGGAATCAACATTAATTTCACAAATTTGAGATATTTCTCATGCTGTTTTTCCACCTCCCCTTTCTCTATTTCAAGTCCTCCCATCCTTAATGTTCCATTTCAATCCCCATTCTCTGCCAAGCCTTCCCTAGTTACCTACACCTCCAGTTCCCTCCCCTCTTGAAACACTTTCCTACATTGTTTTGGCAATTTACTGCATGAGCCACTGCACTACTCCTCTCTCTCTCTCTCTGTCTCTCTCTCTGTCTCTCTCTGTCTCTGTTATTTTATTTATCCTATTAAAGTTTTTGTTCTTTTCATTTTTACCCTTAAGGCATAAATAATGTACTATATATATGTATATACTATATACACACATACACTGCCTATAAAATATGTACTATATAGCATCTATATATGTATATTATTAATTATATGCCAAAATATCCCTGTACTTTGATATTTGCTTTTCCCACGTATCATGACACCTTATGAAATTTATGGACAAATTTAGATATAAATTTAGATATGGACAAATTTAGATATAAATTTAGATATGGACAAATTTAGTTTATTCACTTTAACTGTATATACCATTTTATTATATATTTTAAAATTTTATTTTATTTGCTAATATCTCTGATGATAGTTCTTTGGGTTGTTTCTAATTTCTCATTATTACAATAAAGCTATAACACACATTCCTGGACATTATTGATAATATTTGTTAGAGCTTTCTAATAAGACAATGAGTTCCTTAAAGGAAGAAGAGCTTTTTAAAATTTCCCACTTGAAAACTAGCATAGAACTGACTGCATCATTGCAATACTCTGCTGACAGTTTGGATGGAGAGCAATGACCCTGGATCCAGAAGCAGGAGCCTCTGTTCTAAATATAAAAAGAAACTACTGGGCAGGAAGGGATTCCAACTATGATTATTTGGTATCCCATGCTAACTGCTCATAATACAGGTTCTATCAACTAAGATCGTGTTGCATTCTCCTTTACTTCTGTAAGACTCACCCTGATTTATTTTATTTCACTGTTGTATGGCACTTTACTGATATATTCAGAATGCTGAAGTCCTTTGGAAATAACACCATCTTCACCCATACAAAGGTAGCTTTATATTCATTTCCCTTCTGGTGGTTCATTTATAGAAGCACATGATTTATTGCCACCTTAACAAATTATTCTGAGTGAAGAAAGTACCTCTTCATTCAACTGTGCTTTCTTAGAAACATTTCTTACAGCATTTAAGTGGGTTGGTGATGTGGCCATCTCTCATTTTGACCACTGCACAACTCCTCCTTGGTCTTCCTGCTAAACGTTATCCATCCTCTAATCAATTGCCAGTCTGCAGCTGACAAAATGATCCTTTTCTCCAATTGCTTGGACTGTAATTCTTTTCTCATTTCTTTCCTCCTATAGCTGCATAATCTAGACATCAGGCTGGAGAATATCAGCTCTCATCCCACAGCTTTTCATCAAAGAGTGTTAGATTTGTTTTCTCTGTCCTTACCCATACCCTCTTTACTGATATTGCCTGGCAGTCTTACCACATCCCTTTTTACATTCAGCCTACTTGCCTCCTTTTCTCTTCAGAGCATTCTCTGCCTTGGCTTATAAGAACTTTGTCTTCATTTATTACACTTTTAATAGAAATTTGGTATGATTTTATAATTTATAAAATGAACAGAGGGAAATGGGAAAAAGAAATAAGAACATAATGTTATCAACTCAGTATATGTACTATCGTAGTGTTAGTATATTTCTTTTCTTCCGCATTATATTAAAAAATTCAGTATCAAGTTTATATCTAAT
Organism: Pan troglodytes; assembly: GCF_028858775.2. NCBI lineage: Eukaryota > Metazoa > Chordata > Mammalia > Primates > Hominidae > Pan > Pan troglodytes. Next base: position 90,058,001 of record NC_086015.1, read on the forward strand.
TTGGATCTTTTTTCTAAGTACTATATTATAAGGATTTTATAAATATAAAACATTTTTGTATGAACAGCAATTTCCCAGAGGAAAATAACAGTACATGGTGATATACTATAAAGTATTCCATTTAATGATACAGTTAAAAATAAAATTAATAATGTGACTGAATTATTCTGGCAATTAAAAAGAATTATCAATTATCAGCAATAGATGGAGTCATCCAGAGATGGGAAGATGAAATCTTTTTAAATAAGACAATGTCATGAGTAGACATGCTCTGTATAAGAAACAAATGCATAAAGAATCTGGTAAAAAGCTAGACTGGAGGAAACAGAATACTCGTATACACATAGGAAGGAAGCAGATATTTTATGTTCAAAGTCAAGTCTTTAGCACCAAGGAGTATTTGTTGTTATATAACCAAACCTAAAATTAGCATTTGAAAGACTTAACAAGGAATATTTTCTCATGTAAAATGTTATTCAGTTCCAAATTCCTTATATATTAAGAGATGCATCAGCATATCAAGAGTGGGGTCATTTCAAGAAAGGACTGTGGAAATAACCTTTGTTCCTCCTAAAGAAATTGCAAGTCCCTAGATGATTAATAATAATTGTTTATATTACTATAGCAAAAGTGTTATAAGGTCACTTTTGTATTAATTATCTCCTTTTATGTTCTCAATAGAGTTGTAAAGTAGGTTTTATAATCATCCTATTTATAAATGGATAAACCAAGGTCGGGGAAGTTAAGTGATTTACTGAAGATGGTGAAGTTAGTAATGGGTATGCAAACCTGGACTACTGATTTATTCTGTTTTTTTGTTTGTTTTTTGTTTTTTTCTAAAGTGCTGCTTTTTCTAATAATTTTAGGTAGGTAGGCTTTGGGAAGAATGGCAGAGAATGTAAAGAGCTCAACTTTGAATTTTTAATATTATTCCCTCCTTGGTTGTTTGATATGTGTCCAGCTATGTAGAAAGTATGTTTTCTAAGCTTTCGCAAAGAAACGCTTCAGTGAATATAAAATGTCTTCTCAGACTTACAGCTATTATTCTGATGTCCTCTGGCAATTACTTTTGAAAAGAAGTCAGAAGCCCTTTGCTTCTTTTGAAAATTATCAACCTGGATGCTTCTAAGATTTTAAAATAGATTCTTAAAATATTAAACCTTTCTAACTCCTGCTTAATTGAGGATTCATTAATGTTGTCTGTGAGGTGGTGAGAATGTGTAATCCTCATATTAAGTACATTTTTCATTTCAAAATTTATTTTTAGTTATTACAGACAGAATTATGCTTGATTTTCCCTCTAACATTCCCAAGGTCAATCCTCAACTCCAATCTATCATATATGTCATCTTCTTTCCCAGTGTTTTAATTCAGATGTCATAGTATCTCCATATTTCCTGGGAGCTTTTCAATTTCCTCTAATTCCTTTATTTGGGTTCTAATATAAGAGATGCTCTTTATTTCTAACTCAGATTTTAGCTATTCAATCACATTTTTAATTTCCTTGCATTTCTTTTTTACTTCATACATTTTTATCATGTATTTCTTATTTATTTATTTATTTTTACTTGATTTTTTCATTTCTCTCCTCCTATTTCATTGAGTCCACCTATCTTGTATCTTATTGAGTATATGACTAAGAAAATGTCCTGTGTAGGATAATTAGTATGTATGGCAAAGCCCTATCTATGTTTTTGTTTTGTTTACTCATCCACGAATGAGGAAATTTTATCCAATGTTTGTGTTTTCCAACAGAGTGCTCAGATCACATTTGATTCCACTTTCTGGCAGCATGAATGTTGAATAAATGCCCCTCATATGCAAATGAAAGGGAGGAAAATGTGCATATTTCCTGAACCAGTTCCTGGTGTCTAAATGGCATGCAACTACTATAGACCTGTTAGAATACGATGCAGTTTTCTATTCTCACCATCTTTTGGCCTGATAGTCTGAATAGAGGAAGTACATAGAAGAGAGTAATACCTAATTTTTACAAGGGCAATGCCTGTATTAATTGTGTCTATTTTACTTTAAAGTGTTCAAATTTCCTTCCTGACACTGCAAGCAAGTGCCAATTCTCCATATAACAAGGTGTATAATGTACCTAGAGTATATGTGCTCTAGGTAAGATAAACATACAAGTTATTGTCCATAAAAGGAAAAATTGAGAATGAAAGAGCTCTCTATTAATAGTTATGTCAGGGCCCCAGAACATACTAGGATTGTCCCTGGCGAACTGGGAAGTATGCTCACCTAAATTCTAAAACTGTTCAGATGGATAAAGAAGAGGTTCTTAGATCTAAAAATTCGTTGGCTAAAGAATAATATTCTGCTCCTTGAAAACATAGCCACTATGTGGTAGAAGGATGGACACTAAGTTTTCAAGTGAGTGGCACATGCCTTGCACATTTGGAGCAACCAAGAGGCTCCTGTACACATTTTAGTTTTGTGATGCTGGAATTTTGCTCTTGCAATTGCATAGGAAGGGAAAATAAATACTTCTTTACGTCAGTTTAGTTATGTTGGTCTTGTAGTTCAGAGATATTTTTCTGAAATGCTTCTGATATGTTGATGAGTCCCATTGTCCAATTTTATCATGAGCTTTCATTTTTTTTCTGTCTCCATAATTATATTGTTGAATACCAGGAGAAAGTAAATCAGGCCAGGCTAGCAGTATGTCATTTGAATTTCTGTTTCTATTTCATTCAACTTGATAATATATGTTCTTAATCATGTGCTGAAATCTACTTCACATTAACTCTTTATGTATTGTGTTTAATAAATATATGTTCAGTTTTTGCCATCACTTTTTGTCATAGATTAGCAGCTCCCACAGGGTATGAAACAACAAATTGACTCAATAAAAATTTATGTTGATTATCTACTATTGTACCATATTTTATAACTTACTTGAAATATATTCAATACACTTTACCCAAATGAATAGATGTCAAATATTTTACTGCTAGTAACAAAGTGTGTACCATAAAGTGAAACATTCCTAATTGTCTTATTTAGTTTTATTAATGACAGCCTTAAAATTCACTCTAGTGATTTAAGTATATTACCTGGTTTACCATGATGCACACCTAACCTCTTAATGGCTGACTGTGTCAATCAATATTGGGCATAAGCCAGAAGGATACTGCTCCCAATGTACAAATAAGCCGGTGACTGCTTCGAAGGCATGTAATGAAATGATAAAGTGTGCTTAAGCAAAAGAGATTTCAAAATGTAAAATTGTGTTTTCACCCTCATGATCTAGTTCTAAGTAATATGTTACTTCTCTATTATATGCAACCTTGGCTGTTTTATTGATAAGAAGAAATTAAATTTGCAGAGTAGTCACTTACCAGTGCAAATTTAATACATGAAGTTTTCTTGTCACTAAATTTCTTGTGGCTGGTTGGATTATCGTGATCTTTTATTCTATCACCCAATATCCAGTCTGCTGTGCAGTAGATGTCAGTCATGAGAGTGCCGCCACCTCCAACCACGACCTTCTGGCACTTCCACATCCCAAAATGCTAAATGTGGCATTACAGAAACAATTTAAATTTTCAGATCCAAAATTCCATATGCACCAAAAAAACAAAGGGTCTGGCCACATTAAAAAGTGGGTTACAGAAGGACAATATGATGCACATACCTCCATCTCTATTCCAGAAGTGCTCATCAGAAATAAAATTATAAAAGATGCTCGTAGAGCTACCTGTTTAATAAGTGATTGAAACCGACTGTAATTTAGCATCTTAAACTTATGTATGTATCTAACCTTTTGCATCTGTTGTACAACAGATTTATTAAAATCTATACAACAAAGATAGTAAATTATCATATCTGTTTTGTTGATTATAATTGATTATTGTTCAGACAATAATGTATCTTTTTAAGTTCTTCTTTCTTACATAGATTAGCTTCAATGGTAATTATTTGATGGTCTCATATTAATTCCTTTACCATAAGTTCATTAACAAATGGTTTTCAGGTTACATGGATATTTATTTAAAATATATTTTATTGGCCGGGCGCAGTGGCTCACGCCTGTAATCCCAGCACTTTGAGAGGCAGAGGCAGGTGGTTTGCCTGAGCTCAGGAGTTCACTACCAGCCTGGGCAACACAGTGAAACCCCATCTCTACTAAAATAGAAAAATTAGCCGGGTCTGGTGGTGGGCACCTGCAGTCCCAGCTACTTGGGAGGCTGAGGCAGGAGAATCACGTGAACCCAGGAAGCAGAGGTTGCAGTGATCCCAGATCGCACCATTGCACTCCAAACTGGGCTACAGTGCGAGACTCCATCTCAAAATAAATAAATAAATAAATAAATAAATAAATAAATAAATAAATAAATAAATTTAAAATACATTTTTTAAATCTAACTAGGAAAAATAATATGAACAAAACTTCTTGGCTAAATTGATAAGTCTACACAATAGCAATCACTGTTAAAACCCTAACATTCATCATAAAAAATCATAATTTACTTCCTAGTTTGAAAATTATTTTTAGATATCTACATGCTACTGATGGAATCTGAATATATATATATATACACATATATATAGTATATATATACACATATATACATATATATGATTTGTTCTATATATTTTGCATACCAATTTGATACTTCACATATTAAAAACTTCCTCTACTTCATTTTAACAGATGACAATGCTTTGTTTTGCCTGATTTTGACCTATAAGTAGAAAATATAGTATTTTGTGACATCTACATTTCAGTGTCCAAATATCAATGAGAAAAAAAGGGAAAACAAAGCAGCAACTAAGTTCATTTAGTGTTTTGATGCTAGAACATAAAACAGTGATGGCTCAAATAAAAATATGTGTTCAAATGCAATGTACTTGCATGTTGCAAATTTTTATATGATTCAAAAAACAAACAAAAAAAACAGCATTTCTTCAGCCTTTTTCAATAAGACATAGAAATAGCACTGGATTGGGAAACAGAAAACCTGATTCCTCAGACAACTCTACGGGTAACTAACTGTGCTATGGTGGCAGTTGCTTCAACTTTCTAGGCTTCAGTGTTCTTATCTGAAAGATAATAAAGTAAAATATTATAGTCATCAATGTCATTTCTAGACCAAAACCCCAATTCTATGTGCTTATTTGAGAGGGAGTCTAAAATTTCAAGAATCCTCATATGGCTGTAAAAACCACTAAAAATGAAGCACAGGTAATGACATATCAATTTTTTGTTGTTGTTTGAGATAGGTTCTCGCTCTGTCACCTGGGCTGGAGTGCAGCGGCACCCTCATGGCTCACTGCAGCCTTGACATTATGGGCTTAAGCAATCCTGATCCTTCCACCTCAGCCTCCCAAGTAGCTGAGACTACAGGCATGCACTACCACCACCAGCTGTTTTATTATTATTATTTTTTGTAGATAAAGTGTCTCACTATATTGCTCAGGCTACTCTGAAACTCCTGGGCTCAAGTGATCCTCCCATCTCAGCCTTCCAAAGTGCCAAATATCCAAATGCAATGATGTTATATGATAGGGAGATTAAATATGAAGATTGCTTTTTGATTTTGATTCTAGAAATATGTGAGAATTTTGTCTAGATGAAAGCAGCAAGTGTATAGCAGATAATAGGAAACATAAAGCCATGGCACTGTAATTGTCTGGGGTATCCCTTCAAATTTGTTAACTAACTTCCTTTCTCGTTCATGCACCTATTTAAGGCCACGAAAGGAATTTTCTAGTCTTAAATTACTTTCTACTTCTCTAAATCCAGACATGATTTTCCATATACTTTGATAATTTTCAAAGGGCAGATATACAATAGTCTTAACTTTTTAAGTTAGCAATGTAATAAATTAGTGCCTGGACTTCGTCGTCTGTGATACATGTCATGATACATGTCACTTATCCTGTGTCTCATGATAGGTGTAACTTAAACTGTGCCCCTCGTTGGCTCTGGCAACTCCTTTCTCATATGGATTAAGACAATCCTCTTATTTTTAAGAATTAGAAAACAATAACTCTTCCAACAAATTTATGTGAGCCCTGAAAGAAGCACTTTATCAATCTAAATTAGACCATAAGTGTTTTGTTTAGTGAAGCATAAGTTACAGTTCATTGGGTCAGTAACATTAAATAATTATCATTGGGTCAGTAACATTAAATAATTATCATATTAGAATAACAGGATTTCCTGAACTTCTTAAACCCATTGGTCAATTCACAAATCAATCCATATCTTTCTTTAGGGAAATTAAATAAAAATTAATGTTCCTATGGTTGCATTAATGTAATGCTTATTTACTATTTTAAGTTGAATAAACTGAAAAGTTTCTCAAGAGTCTAGAATTCAGTATTTTTCTACTATTTGCATGGGGAAAACAAAGCTTGCTTATAAAGTATCATAAGTTATTTGAGCAAAATATATATCTCCCTGATATTATTCATACTATACTTAATATTTTGAAATCAGTTTTAGCTTTTGAATCTACACTTACATATTACATGCTTTTAAACAGATACTAAACATTTGACGGAAATACTAGAAAAATGTATCCATAGAAGCCGCTAGGTAGGAATGAACAAAGGAATTTCTAAAAGGGCCTAAATAGGGTCTCTCTTTGCAGGTAAATATTCAAAAAGAAATGGAGAACAGGCCAGACATTTATGACACATTGATAGAATTATTTCTGAAAAGGATTTTTCTTTCCAAAATGAAATATGTCTTTCTTCAAGTTCCATCTTTCTAGATGGCCGATCTATAATGAGCTGAAGAAGGGATTTTGCTCTTTCCCAAAAGTGTTTTGTGAATGATCAGAAAGAACTAGTTCCATTTCTTTCCAAGTTGAGCCAGAATGTCACAAATCAAGAAAGGTGAAGTTTTTCAGCAAAAGGGATAGTAAATGCACTGAACCTTCACAAGCTGCTGTAGTATTGTATTTTTTCTTTCTTTCTTTTTTTTTTTTTTTGGTACGTGTATAAAATGTATTGATAAAAGAATCTGTGCACCTCTGACACTATTGGAAGCAAATGAAAATATCGTGGGGAGAAAATAAAGTTGAGGTTAGCAAGATCGGTCCTAACCAAAGCATTTATGAAACATAAAACAAGTTGGACCAGCTTTAAAACTGTGCAGGATAAGACACTCACATGCATCCATCTGGAAAAAGATAATTTTCATAATATTAACTGGTCATTAACTGACTTTTTTCTTTTTACTAAAACTAACTCTTCCTAGTTACGTTTAGCTTTGGAATTTCTGCATTCGAATATTGGAATTTTCTTTGACTTACTTAGATCTGTTCTTATGTGTATGTATGCAGAAAACGTGTGCATTGTCATTTTATCTGTATGTGTCCATCTAAGAATTTATGGAATATCTAAGTTCTTGAATGTAAGCCTTGAATTAAGATACAGACAAATTCTCAGAAACAAACAAAAATGTATATGTTTCTAACTCAATTTCACTTCTTTTGGCACTGGTGATCAATAAAAAGTATAGAGTTGATTATAGAATTTCGAAGTGTTAATTAATAATTAGTAATAAGCAGGGAATGTTAACCTCCCTCTTTTTCAGCAGCCAGGAAACTGGCATTCAGAGATTAACCAAGAAGTTCAGTTTAGAGGAGGAGGATATTTTGCAAACCTTAAAATACAAAATGCCATTGACAGTCAAGAAGCGTCTATCTCTATTTAACTCCCATCACAGTCTAGAACAGAAGCCATGTTTTCTTTTTTTTGTTTGTTTTTTCCCTCACAGCTGCTGAGAGCAGCCTTACGTGTACAGTAACTCAGATCTCCTTTTCGTCTGCTTTCATTTCCAGTTTTTTTTCATTTCCTCATCCATTTTCATTCTTTTTTTTTGATTCTAGCTAAAAATGTGCTCATTTTGCTGTATGATTCCCTGTGATAAATATATTAGTTAGGTAAAGCTAGCTCCTATAACAGATAGATCCCAGTTGCATAATTGATTAAGCAGCTGAGATACACATATTTTTTCTTGTTCGCATATTGATCCCAAGAGTGGGCCTCTTCCCCAAAGAAATTCAGGAAAACAGGCTGACAAACAAGAGCCTTGTCATCTTCTTAAAACACAAAACAAAATAAAAAAGACCTGTCAGAATGTCATAGTCAGCCAGAAAAAGAAGAAAACATAGCAGAGTGGTGTGAAACTTTTTAATGGCTCAACCCCAGGAAATAAACAGCCACTTTTCCTTATATTCCTTTGTCATTTAGCCACACAGTCACACTTAATGGAAGAGTAAGATGGGCAATGCAGACCAGCTGTAAAGATAGGTACTGGAGGAAAAGTGTTTTCATAGCTAGCAGTCTCTGCACAAGGAACTTAACATTAAATGCTACTCTTAGTCCATTTAACCCTGACACAAAAACATCTATATCCCCAAATGTGTATTTTCAGATGAGAGAAATGGCCAACATAAAAAGTCTTTCACTTATTTGTATAATCAATATACCAATTTTTAAACTTTGTCAAATAAGCATTTGTATGATTACTTGTTTAGGAGTTCATTAGTTGGATTATCACTTTTCCATACAATGGTATTGCTTTCAGGCACATTTACATCTGAGATAATCAACAACATAGGATATCTTTCAGAGAAAGACTAGAGATTGATGCTTATTGGTCTAACGTCCTTGATTTCTCATACTTTAAGTTCCGTGAGTGCTGGGATTTGTGCCAATCTTGATCATTCCTGATCCTCAGTATTAAAAATGATGCATTTTTCATGGAAAGTATTACTAAATAAATATGTACAAGTGTGTGGTGAATGAATACAGAAATACTAGAAATTGATGTAATTTTATCTTAATAGACAAAATTTTAATATCGATAGACTATTTCCTTTTCAAAGGGACATATTTCACCTATCCAGGAAAGCATAATCTTGTTTTTGGAGGCTGATACTTTTTGCTTTGAAAGTTGTATTTGAAAAATTGTTTTCATTAACCTTGGCACATAGCTTTTGTACTTTTCATTAGATCCTTTATCTACATTTTTAAAGCCTCATACCTCTATTTCCTTTTCATTTTTTTTTAACTAAAGAACAGGAATATTGTGTTTCTAACTGAAAATAACTAAAAGGAATCTAAGAACAAATATGGTAAATGTCTCTCAACAAACAGATGTACAGTCTCCTGGTTTAGATGGACAGGAGAAAATAATATTTGGATGATTTCCACATGCAAATTGGTGTTCTTAAATTTAATGTTGATAGCCTACAGATATTTTATGCAGTATTATTTATGGTAGAATTTCTTAACATAAGAAAAAGGCAATTAATCACAGAAAGGCAATAATTTTCAGCAGTTTAAAGAGGAAGATTCTATAGTCACCATATGCCAAGCAGAATGCACAAGGAAATGTTTTAATATGTAGATAGTCAAAAAGTGGTTTTCATCTGTAAAAATTATGAAGTATCTTATTTAATGCTAAATTTTATTACCTTTTTTGCAAAAATATTATCCTCATGAAACATTTTTATTAGTCTCTTGCAACCAGAAATATTGCTACTGTTTATCTTCCCTAGCTTTTTTTTTAATCATAAGAATAGCTCTGGAATTAGAAAAATTGTGGTTTTCTTTAAAACTTCAATTTTAATCTTTATTTTACTGAAAGATTATGAAGTCTGCTCTCATAATAGTCACCTAAATTAAGTTAGACATAACATTATGGGCCACAATTATTTTGAATAATTTTGGTAGTTATTGTTAGGATTGGGAAACCTTTGAAAACACTCGGAAAGTAGCAGAGTGGTAGAGTTGAATTATATTTCAACACCGATAGATCCACCTGGTTCAGTGTAATTAAATCTTCATGATACACATGTATATAGTTAAATCATTGCCAGTCAGTTAAATCTAGAAAATACACATACATGCACACACATAATTTCAGATAGATATATATGTGTACTTACCTATGCACACACAGACACCCTTATATAATCATGAAGATAAGCCCTTTACTATAGCACTTTTATCATGTGATTTTCATAAACCTACATCAAAAATAAGGAGTGAACAAAATTCAACATTAGAAATAAATGGAATATTTAACATACTTAAGGTGACCATACTGAGCATCTGTGTAGAGCAGTAAGGATTTTTAGTATCTAATGCAAGTTAAAACCCAAATTTCTAAAGCATACTCAATAGGTTTGTCTCATGACATTTACAATTCTTTCAAATCTTTAAATGGGAGTCCATTTACATTTCTGCAAAACAATTTAAATTATCCTACTTTCAAAGCTTTGTGCCCTATTATAGTATAATAATATTACTACTGATATCATCAGTTGTATTAATGCAGGAATTAATACTATAATCACTATATTGGTGATTGGCTCAGGTCTTAAAGACATAGTTCAACAAATTTGCATAGCATTCAACAGATTGTGATGACTATATTGTAGCTTTATAAACTTGAAAATCAAAATCCATTCAGAATGATTTATTAAGATAATCGTTTGTACTCAGAATTTTATAAACTGTTTTTTTTTAAATTTGCCTATGCTGAATTTTCTTGTTTTTCTTAGAAATTTTGCTTCCTCCAAATTCAGCTCTATAAAATAGATTTGGTGCTATACTAAGTGCATTTCTGTTTTACAAGATTACTAGAGGTTGATCTTCCATTATTTCAGTTATATACAATCTGATACAATAAACTTACTGACATGAAAAAGGAATTATACTGTCATTTGTGAGAAAACTATGCTCCAACCCAGAGATTCTATTCAGATAAATCCACTCATGTCTACATGTTATTAGGTACTAAATTACCTTTAAAATAATTCAGTAATTTGAAAAGTAGAAGATTTTTATTAAAGGATTTTTAGAGCAACAGAAGAAACATAATTTTAGTACAGGCAACTATTTCTAACACGAATTCATTGATCTAGAAAATTACTTTAATGCACATATCAATATACAAGCCAGTTGCTTTTATTTCAGCAATTAAAAATATCTGTGAATTTCTCTTGGGGGTTATAATGAGAATATATAAGAAATTTTCATAGTAAAACCATAATTATACCTTCATTATTGTTATACTAGTAAAATGAAGTTTTAATTAATAAAATGTTGAAAACAGGGAAAACAAATCACTCATTCTAGGCTTATCATAGTCTTCATTGAGAAAAATACATCTTTAAGTTTTTTTAAATGATAAAACAGACTTAGTAGCCAAATAGTTTAAGAATTTAAAATTAAAACATTGTAAATCTTAAGGAAAATATGACACACAAACTCTCTTACACACACACACACACACACAGAGTGAAAGAGAGAGAAAAATAATGTTATTTTTATGTCTCCAATTTGTGAATACTACTGAAGTCAAATCACCATTTTCATTTTTAATATTATTTAAAAACCCATACCTGTCATGTCTGGCATAGGAACTTAATAACTTATTATTTGAATGAACAGTTGAATAGAACATTATTTAATGTAAGATCTAGTTTGAAATTCCCATCTTGCCATTCTCTAGCTGTTTACTTTTAGATGTATTACTTATCTTTATTTATGTTGTTGACAATAACATACACCTTGAAATTATTTCTGCTCTTTAATTGTGAGAGAACATATTTTTGTGCACCACAGAAATGTAATATTTCAGTATAAGTGTTAAGGCATTTTTGATAAAATATTAGATTTCTAATGCCTTACATAAGTAAATACTCAGTGCTAATTGTTTTTACTTCCCAATCATGGTGATTATATATTTTTTTTGTAAATATTACCAAGTCAAAAGAGAAAAATGAATCCCAGTTACCTTTAGGTATATGGTATTTGCAAAACAGAATAGATCTCTGACACGGCTGAAAGTTCTGCTAAATAATATGACTTAATTTGATATGGTCTTTGAATCACAATTTAATGCATTCCTGTTTATTTGTTCCCCTAGTATAAATCAGGTTATACATTATTTATTCATGTTTCCTTTTAAACCGTTTCAAATTCATTGCTTGTTATATTTCCAGAATGTACATAAATATGCATGGTATTTCTTTCTCTTACTTTCATCTACTTATGCAAATTTTTCATTTTGTTTTTCAGCATTATCATTTTCATAAATAAATTTTTTATGACATTCTTTCTCATGATATTCTAATATATCTACTTGTACAGAAAACATTTGCTATGGTTTTTTAAAAATTATTATTATTATTATTATTTTGAGGTGGAATCTCACTCTGTTGCCCAGGCTGGAGTGTGGTGGTGTGACCTCAGCTCACTGCAGCCTCCGCCTCCCGGGTTCAAGCAATTCTCTTGCCTCAGCCTCTGGAGTAGCTGGAACTACAGGCACATGCCACCATGCCTGGCTAATTTTTTTGTTTTAGTAGAGATGGGGTTTCTACTCATTTGCCAGGCTGGTCTCCAACTCCTAACTTCAGGTGATCAGCCCGCCTTGGGCTCCCAAAGTGCTGGGATTAAAGCATGAGCCACTGCACCTGACCTGCTATATTTTAAACTCAGGTTTTCATAGTTGGTTCTTTTGCTCTCATGTTTTCCTATATTCCTCTACTATTCTTTTTACCTCTTACTCTTTCTCATTTCAATACACCTGATTTAAAGTAAAATTCGGTTTATGAAGAGATCTTCCACACTAGCATTATTTAATAGAAGCATGTAAACTCAGTCTTCAATAAGTACTTTCTCTCAAATTGTCTAACATGTAGGCAAACCAATTTATAGAAAAGCTTTTTATGCGTTCCAGTATAGAGCAGTGATAAAAGCCGGTCTGTACCATCAGAAATAATGAACAATCTTCCTGAAGCAAACTCTAATGTCAAAGTGGATGAACTCACAGATATTACCCTTATCTCATTTTAATATGCATAGGTATACAAAATATGCATACGTAGGTGTTATATTGTCTTCAACACCTCAACCAGTGAACAGTAGAATCATCCATTATGACTTCTGTGTGAGGGCAAAGAGAGGCGACCTAGGATATTCATATGGGGTGAGCCTAATTTGGCTCCTGCCCTAAATAATGGTAGCATGAGGAAAACATTTGGAAATGTTTAGGGGAAATAAAGATAAAAGCAACATTATTAGTCTGTTTATATTATTTTGGTGTTCAAAAAATTCGCCTGTTGAAAAGCATTATTTATAAATGATGCCATTGTGTTTCCTGTTTCTCAGGAAGATAAAGAAGAATCCATATGTGTATATGTGGATATACACACACATATACACAATTTTAAATAAAAATGCTCATTTTAAAAAATTATTCTGAATATAACTTACATGGTTTGGCTCCGTGTCCCCACCCAAATTTCACCTTGAATTGTAATCCCCATAATCCCCACATGTCAGGGGAAGGACCACATGGAGGTAATTGAATCATCATGGGAGCAGTTTCTCCTGTGATGTTCTCGTGATAATGCACAAGATCTGATAGATTTATAAACATTTGGCATTTCCCCTGCTTGCACTCACTCCATCCTGCCGCTCTATGAAGAAGGTTTCTCCTTTGCCTTCCACCATGATTGTAAGTTTCCTGAGGCCTCTCAACCATGCAGAACTGTGAGTCAATTAAACCTCTTTCCTTTATAAATCTCCCAGTCTTGGGTATTTCTTCATAGAAATGTGAGAATGGAATAACACAATAATCAACATATCTTTTATGTATATGAGGTCACACACCTCCTCCTGTTACTTTGCTAACTTGTCACCCTCTCACTTAGCCTCACTCTCCCTTTCTCCTAACACTGCTTTAGTTTCCTTTTACTTCTCTATTTCTCCTCTGACCAAAAAATCTTTGCATAAATTTTAAAGATACACTCTTCATACACTTTATCTTCATTGTGCAACACACAAAGATCTATTGGACTTCAGCAATAAACAAAGAAATCCATCCTGCCAAATGTAAGTGACAGCATATGCTTTCCTTTAAGACAAGGAGACTTAGGACTTGATTAGATTTAATTAATGTTAAATCTAGGGGTTAAATTTTGCTTTAAGCCATTGTCCAAATACAAGAGAGTACTTTACAGTATAATACTTAAGGATAATTCTAAGTATTTTAGGGCCATGAGTCTCTATGGGGCATATTTTTGGTCAAAGGAGAACTTGCATTCTCCTGAGTTAATGATTTTTTTTTTAGTCAATGCAATGACTGTTGCAGTCAGTAGTCAATAAAATAAAGTTTATTTTTACACAACTTTATATTTGTAAAGCTACTCTTTAAAACAATCTTACCATGCCTAAAGTCTCTGCAGTTTTGCGCTGAGCATCTTTTATTATTTCTTATTTTATTATTCTGTTCTCATGCTGCTAATAAACACATGCATGAGACTGTGTCATTTATAAAGGAAAGAGGTTTAATTGACTCACAGTTCAGCATGGTCGGGAGGCCTCAGGAAACTTACTATCATGCCAGAATGGGAAGAAAACACATCCTTCTTCACATAGCAACAACAAGGAGAAGTGCAGAGCGAAGAGAGGAATGCCCCTTACAAAACCATCAGATCTTGTGAGAACTCACTATCATGTGGGCAGCATGGGGGTAACCAACCCCATGATTAAACTACCTCCCACCAGGTTCATCCCACAATACGTGGGGATTATGGGAAGTACAATTCAAGATGAGATTTGGGTGGGGACACAACCAAGCCATATCACCTATATTTTAAACATTTACAGATACTATATTCCCATCATATATGTATCACAAATCAGGATGGGAACTGTATATTTGCTAAGATTATTATTCAATGAAAAACTGAGTTTTTATTTGTTTATGTTTTTATTAGGTTCCTTTATCTACTTAGTTATTTTAAAAACGAAAGGAGCTAGGTAGGTAGTACAACAGGCAGGCTCACAATGATTGAACTGGTGAAGATATAGATACGAAGGACTAAGTAACATCTAGTGGTCCAATTGGAGTTGATCAATATGATATAGAAAAATAAATATTTCTTAAGCTTCCATAACCGTTAAGTAATGAATAATAATTTCAGAATAAAGACCACAATTATTTAAGTGAAATCTGAAATGTGAGTTAAAGTGTACTCTTGTTTAACTCTCATAATAGTTTTTATTTTTATTTTCATTTGCTTTGTTAATGCTGCCATCAGAAAAATAAGGGTGTGACTAGTAGGCCGACATGTACATTCAAAAAGGACTGTGCCTACTGGACAGGCAATGATACTACTGACCTTAAAATAGTGTACTTATTTTGAGATGCTTTTCCTGAAGTGAGAAAACACTGGAGCTAGTTCTTCCCACTTTTGTCCTCAATCTTTCTGTTGAATCAAAGCAAACATTCATGAAATAATTGTCTGTAGAACAGAGAAAAGTCTACTGGGTCACAATGAAGTTTATACAACACCATTGATACTAACTTATATGTCATAAACAATAAAACAAGAAAAAGATTTAAACCCTCTTAAATACCTTTTCTTAAATCCCCTTATGGACAAATTTCTTGAAAACTGTTGGTTACGCTTAGTATCTTCATTTGATCACTTCCCAAAACAGTGCCTTCTGCTTTCTCTTTTCATTTTTTCAGTTAGCAAAGTCCCTCAGGCATATGTTGATCAGTCCTCCTGGATATGCTTCTGATCTTTTATAAACCTTATTTTCCTGCAACATTTGAGCTGTGAAAATAATCTTAATTTTTTTCTTGCCTTTAGATATGTGATTCCCTCTAATAATCAACTACTTCAGTCTCCTCCTCCAATAGCTGCTATTTTGATCATGTATCCCTGTATCTGTTCCCTCAGGTAGTCTCTTTCCATATAGACTTTGGGCTTAACCTTGTGACTTGTTTTGGCCAATGAGACAATAACAAATATAAAGCAAGAGGGAATTGGAAAGTGCTTGTTCCTTGGACCATGCTCTTGGGACCCAGGAGCCATGAAATCAAGCCTAGTCACCACCTGTCACCCCAGCTGACAGCCAGCCTATCCCCAGAAGCCAAGTCCCCAAAAGCAGATGGCTGGCAACTAACTGTAGATGCACTAAGAAGCACAGCCAAGATCACAAGAACTGGCCAATGAAGCCCAGTTTAAATTGCTACCTATGAACTTTTCCTTTTGTGTCGGTACTTGCAACTAATTAAGATGGCATCCCCATCTATTCTATCACCTAGCTGGAAAACCAAGGTCATGCTCAATGGTTTCCTTTACATTCTGTCCTTCATGTAATTGGCCTTTAAGTCTTACTGCTATTTTTAAACTTGAAATTGTTTTAATACTGAACTATTTTATGAACTTAGCATATATTTGTCATTATCTGATATGAATTTAGGTGCTCTCTTTCCTTCCTTTAGGTTCTATATTCTACTTTCTCTTTCATAACACCCTATTTCTGATTGTCTACATGGTGCAAGTTATGCACCAGGCCATGAACACAATGGAGAGTCTATTTCAAATACTTTATTTTATTTGTTACCTAAAGTCTTCTGAAAGCCTTTCATAGTCCTTTTTCTAAGAGAGAATGTAGAAAATGAGAAAATAGTCTATTTTTGAGGGATTTTTAATTATAAAAATTAAATCAGGAATTATATCTGTGGTTGTTTAACTGAGATGTAAAACCTCCATCATCTTGATTCTTTGTTTAACCAAAGACTGTTTGCACAGCTTGCAAATAATACTTCTGTAGGAAATTAAATCTTTATAATGCCTCTGTCTCATGGCCATGTTTTGCCAGTGTTTTGGAGACCAGACTTTCTATTTTCTTTCACAAAGCTAAGTAATACCCACAGAATCCTTGAAGAAATTTAAAATTAACAATTAGAATACAAGAAAGAAAAACTGTAAAATGTTTGGCATTGGAAATTTATGTGAGTGAGGGTCTTTTCTAAACACACCTACTGTAAATGGTATGCACAGGAAGCATTTTGAAATACTGCCAACATTTTTTAGCCACTTATGCTTTGCTACTTTGCTCAAAACGACATGCCCTTTCCAAAGTAATCATGGAAACAAATGAAAACACGGCTTTTGCCCAGCAGCCACTTAGTGTAGCTTTTGGAGTTGATTGAGTATATAATAGAACATTCTTAATGCTGACTTTATTAAAACAACTTCTATCAATTATTATACTATGTTATTTGTGCTTATGCACTTTGCTATTTCTTTTCATTTGAATTTAATGTGGTTTACTCATAGTAGGTGTTCAATAAATAATGTTAGAATAAATGGAAATTAACAAACATTATATGATCTGTGTTCATTTTTTCTGTAACTTTTTAACTCTTTTGTAAACAGGAAATATATCTACTCTGCTATAATGAATGAAGGAAATATATAGTTTCAGAGGCTAAGAAATACACTCCGTTTCTCGCCGAGCGAGATGGCACATGCCTATAATCCCAGCACTTTGGGAGGCTGAGGCGGGCGGATCACGAGGTCAGGAGATCGAGACCATCCTGGCTAACACAGTGAAACCCCATCTCTACTAAAAATACAAAAATTAGCCTGTAGTCCCAGCTACTTTGGAGGCTGAGGCAGGAGAATCGCTTGAACCCAGGAGGTGGAGGTTGCAGTGAGCCAAGATCGTGCCACTGTACTCCAGCCTGGGAGACAGAATGAGACTCAGTCTCAAAAAAAAAAAAGAAAAAAAAAAGAAAAAAGAAATATACTCCATTTCTTTCGAATCTTTCTTTCTCTCCTTAAATTAATGTATTGCTTAGAGGAGAAAACTTGCTTAGAAACAATACAGAACTTTAGAATACTGAATTTGGATACAGGTAATAAAACCAAGTCTTACAAAAGTGATAGCTACTCCCCTATGTCAACGTAATCGAGGGTAGGAAGATTAAGGAAGAGAGAAGAAACAGCTACATTTAATTTAATCATAGTGCATTCTTCCAAAAGTACATTTAAAGCTCAACTCAACAAAAATGAGATTCAGTAAACAGTGCAGAACTTAAGTTTTAAGTTATTTTTGTCTTAGAAATTTTTATCAAAACAGGGCCCAATATTACTACATAAACAAAATGTAAATTTACTCTGGTAATATGCCAGTTGATGATTAGGTAGTTTTTCTATTCATGTAAGAAGAGAAGTAAGAAATAACCAGTTTTCTTACTTCATATATTCAGACACTTTTTTGTTTTTATCTTGAAACAACTAGCATAACCAAAGATTAGATTCATATACTTAAGATAAAACTCTTAGGTAAGAACAGCAGAGTTTATAAGATTTGGTTAAATGAAGTAGCAAATGCACAAAAATAAGCCATTAAAATAGCTTAACAGTCAACTCAAACCACTGATGAGCACTATTTATAGATAAGTGTATGCCTTACTTCTCACCAACACTTCTGCTTCTTATTTGGCATATGTCCAAGTTTCTGCTGTGATAACATTTGCTCCTGGGAGGAGATGAAGGAAAAAGGGTCCATAAGGTTCCCATTGGTCCAGACAGTAGAAACATCTGCTGGATTCATCAGCAGCTTGCTGGCCCAAGTCAGTAGGGAGAGTTGACGCTTATCAACCCTGCCATATGAGTCCATATTTCCTGTGTCCTGGAGCTACACAAGCTAATTCAAGAAAAAAACGAAAGAAGTGCATTACATGCCAAAATTTCCTCATTACATAAGCATTATATATTTTTAAGTAGCTATCATGGTATTATAAATTATGAGTTTGGTACTGATGAAATTCAAACTGTAACAAATAGCAGAGTTTACTGGATTATCTTATCATTAATTAGGTCGTTTTGATTAATGATGGATTCTAAGCATTTAGAACTTTGCTTAGAGATATTTGACCCTCAAACTTGAGAAGTTGGTTATTGTTTCTCTTTGGTGAGAAAACATTTGTCAGAAAAATATGCACCACTTTTTTTTAAAGTACAATCATCTTTGTAGGTCACTTTAAGATTAGCTGGTCAATGATTTTAACAATGGGACTTGAAATTACAGCCTCAAATGTGAGCTTAATAAATTGTTACTAAATATAACTATTGATCTCTCTCTCTCTCTCACACGCACGCGTGCATGCACGCTATCTCACACACACTGCACACACAATTTGTCGTTTCGAAAGTAATAGTTGTATTCAAAAGTGTACCTTTATTCCCATCTTGCTCCCAATGACCAGAACACTTGGAATTTCCTGCAGTTGTCCTCTGTATCTTTGGCTAATTCTATTCAATGCCCTTAATTTGAAAAATCTGTAGCTTCTGATGATTTATTTATTAAAGTTTTTAGTAACAACTAAGTCACTGGAAGAAAATATGGATCAATTTTTAAAATTATAAACAAGGGATTGCTATGAAGCAATAAGGCTAATTTTTTATTATAACTTCTTTGAGAGAGGAATTTTAGTAATGGCAATGTAGTTGAAATTTTTTTAACGGACTGATTTTAGAAATACAACACTCAGTTTATATCTAAATTTGAGTAATAAGAATCAGGTATTATTAATATGACAGTGTAGCTGAGAAGAGAGAAAGAGATCTAAATATATTTATCTATCTATCTATCTATCTATCTATCTATCATCTATCTATCTATCTATTGTCTATCTACCTATCATAACACACGTTTGGTTTCATATCTGTTAAAGCATATGAGACTAGCACATTGAAATGAAAATCTATTGTTGCACAAAGTGTACACAGAATTCATGTCATAACTTATTTAGTTCTAATCCGATATGGATTTTT
Source organism: Pan troglodytes (assembly GCF_028858775.2). Lineage (NCBI taxonomy): Eukaryota > Metazoa > Chordata > Mammalia > Primates > Hominidae > Pan > Pan troglodytes. Next base: position 90,077,638 of record NC_086015.1, read on the forward strand.
GCATCTATGTTCATCAGAGATATTAGCCTGTAGTTTTCGCCTTTGTGTGTGTGTTTCTGCCTGGTTTTGGTATCAGGGTAATACTGGTCTCATAGGATGAGTTTGGAAGTATTCCCTCCTCCTTGATTTTTTGAAATAGTTTAAATAGAATCGGCATTAGTTCTTTAAATATTTGTAGAATTTGATAGTGAAGCCGTCAGGCTCTGGGTTTTTCTTCTACAGGAGACTTTTTATTGCGGCTTCTATCTTGTTACTTTTTATTAATCTTTTCAGATTTTGTGTTTCTTCATGATTCAATCTTGGTAGGTTGTAGGTGTCTAGGAATCTGTCCATTTCTTCTGCATTTTCCAATTTATTGGCATATAGTTAACATAATAAACTCTAATGATTCTTTGAATTTCTGTAGTATTAGTTGTAATGTATCATTTTTCATCTCTGATTTCATTTACTTGGGTCTTTTTTCTGTTTTCCTCAATCTGGCTAAAGGTTGGTCAATTTTATCTTTTCAAAAATCCAACTTTACATTTTGTTCATCTTTTATATTTTTTAGTGTCAGATTCATTTATTTCTGCTCCGATCTGTATTATTTCTTTTATGCACTAATTTTGGGTTCAGTTTTTACTTGCTTTTCTACTTCTTTAGGAAATAAGACAAATAATTACAATTTTAAGCATGAATACTGAGACTAATCTGTTATCGGAATTATTAGAATAGCCTGAACCTCAGCAGATATACTAAGCAGAAATTTGATTTTGTGTTAATCTGAATATTGTAGTTGCGGTGCCCACTTTGCTAGCATAGTAGCACAATTCTAGGTTTCATGGATACAATAATATCCATGAAACACACCAAGCTTTATCCAATACCAAGTTTACCTGAAAGTCATATAAGACAGGTGATACAACAGAATGTCAACAGCTAGCAGAGGCCCTGGGACTCCTTGAAATGCTTCTGAATGTGCATAATAGCCATTTGTACTAAAGATTAGACTGAGTTAGCATGAGCAACCTCAGCTCAGGGAAGCTTCCATCTTTGGAGTCTATTCAAGCATTTTTGTCTTGCTAGTGACAACGGCTATTCGAAATTCTTCCATCAGCTTCCATTTTCTTGTACAACTAAATCTAATCAATACTGATAATTTATTATGCAATAAACAATCTCAACAATAGCCTGCAGGCACTTAGCCTAGTACATAGCAACTTCCTCAGTTCTCATTTATTTTGGATCCAGTACAAATCTATGAATTATTTGAATTGCAAAGATGATTCAACCAAGAGGAAACTGCTCAGGAGTTCCGGATACTAGAGGAAAGGTCAATGATTCGTTATTAGCCCTTTCCTCCCAATATGATAGTGAAGTGACCATTGGCTTTGCTGTTAATGTATTTTTTCCAGGTATCATTTTGCAACTGTTCTCCAGAATCTGCATTCATAAATTTAAATAATTAAAGATTTTTAAACTTTCACCTTAATTTTTATTGAAGTTTAATAATTTAAATTAAAAACACTTCATTATAATTTTCTAATGAACAGATTAAAAATGTAGTAATCCCAAAAAAGGATACAAAAAAAATATTAATTCTCAGTTTGCTTTATCAGAAGTATAATTTCTTTAGCAAATTTATCTGTAGAAATCTATACAAAGTACCAAGTTTCATTTTAATATGTTCCCACAACAGTTTCCACTAAACTCTCATAGGGTAATGTTCCCCTAGATCTAATGTGGCACTACAAAGGGCTTGAACATCAAAGCATGTAAACATGGACAAGATGGGTGAAATCAACATTAATGAAATCTTTGTGCATTCAAAAATGATCAAACAGTGGAAAATACATCCTTTTAACCACTGTGTTATTTTACATTGTTTTTAAAAAAGATAGTTTGTTCGTTAGGGAATATTCCAAGTTTATTTCTATGTTACTACATATTGATCAACACATAAATAATTAAGGTACTATCATTTGAACACAATGTTTATGTGTTCAAAAATATGTGCCCACCATGTCTAAGGCAGTATCTTATGTCTGTCAGAGAATGAAATATTATGTATATGTATACCTCTGCTATCAAGAGCTTTATACATGTCTCACATTCATATATCAATGGTTACCTTGGCAATAAAAATTCTGGTTTTGGAAAAGAAAATTATTTCTATGATATTAGTCAAAGGAGAAGTTGTATTTATAAAGTTTATATTTCACAGGGGAAAAACTTAAATTTTGTGTTACTGCATTTTTGTAGTCTGCTGGGAACTTGTTCATTTGAAAGCATAGTATTGTTAGTCACTCAAAGAAATATATATTTGAAAAATAAAACTGTTTTAAATATAATATTTACACCCATAGGTGGATTACCAGAAATATTTTCTTTTCTCCCAAAAAACTATTGCAGTTTATAAGCAAGCAATAAAATAAATGACCAGCATCATTAATAACAAGGAACTTACCAAGCCAATGCCATTTTAGAGTGGAAGTAAAGGACACATTTTTCATCAAAGAGTGAGGAGGATGTGAGCATATAAATAACAATCCTGTTTTATACAAACTCAAGCTAGTAAAAGATGGGTCTCCATTTAATAGGAAGTATTTTGCAGTGTAAAAATTAAAATCACGAAATTGTTACCTCTACAAATCAATTATCCCAGGATTTAATGGATTCTTTAATATTTTCTCAATGAGGTACTTGATTGTAAACACAATTTTTACAATGATTCATCTTCAAGGTTAAAAATGCTTGACTTAGGGATCATGATTAAGTCATTCCTTGGTGTTGGACAAGGGGTATTGGTTCCAGAACCCTGACTATACCAAAATCCAGGCATACTCAAGTCCCACAGTTGGCTCTGTGGAACCTGCTTATATTAAAATTTGGCCTTCCATATATGTGGGTTTCTCATCCTGCAAGTACCATATGTTCAGCCTGTATTTGTTTGAGACATATCCCTGTATAAATGATCCTGCGCAGTTCAAACCCATCTTGTTCAAGGGTCAGCAAATTAGAAAACAGCATTTTCTGATAATGTAAATGAGTCATATCACTTCTTTCAATGTCTTGCCGTTGTGTGTAGAATAAGTGTAAGCTCCTTATTATAACCTAACAAGTCCTGCATGATCTGGCCTTGAACTTCTTTTCTACCTCATCTTGGGCTATACCATTGTTGTCTGTTGTGTGCCAGTCCTATTGATATTTTTCAGTTCTTTCAACAGCTAACCTATTTCCTGCCTCTAGCTCAGGACTTTTGCATTAGCTGATTTACTTTTTGGAATACTGGCCCTGGTGTCTAACATTCTTGACCTCAGGCTATTTTTAAATGGCTGACTGTTTCTCGCCATTTAACTAAGTCTTTATTTGTGTGTGCTTTTTTGTTTTACTTTCCTTAGGCTGTTAGTTCTGGTGGGCAAGAATCATTTCTAGCTGTTCACAGTTGTTTTCCCAACACATACTATGGGAATCCTGTTCTGGTATAAAACATACATTTGTTGAATAAACTAATGTCATTGAGGTATATTTTATCAGTAAAATCCACTACAAATGTAAAAGCAATTTCAGAAAACATTGTTATATTTATAGTTCATATCAATAATATAAACTGTAATTATACACTATTAAGTGACATATGCATATGTTGGATATCACTTTATCTTACACATATTTTATATCTATGCCATTTTGAAATTTCTTATTACATTCCATAATTTAACGAGTTAGAATCCAAACATCTACACAGCTATTTTACATAAATAACTTTATTTAGTGCACCAATGCAATTAATTTAATTTTTTACAGAGAAGAATACAGAAAAAGAATATTAATGTAGAAGCAATTTAGATAATAATCAATATAATTTTATGATTCCAGAGTATGCATATAACAGGTGCAATCCAAAATAAAAATAACGTGAAAATATACATACAGTAAGTCAAATCACTAGCAACAATAAGTCAGGAAACAATTGATTTGAGTTTGAATAATTTTTTTTTCATGTGGAATTAGGAAAAACCAGCATGAAAACCAGACTGAAGTCCTAGTATCTTCTCAATTCATAACTTTCCTTATAATCTTTATCGTATTTGGCTAGTCATATTTTATATATTCACATATTTGAAAAAATTCTGTATTTGAAATAAGGTTTTTAATGATACTTGCCTTTCATAGATTTTTGTCATTTCATTTGCTTCTAGAAATGTTATTAGGAATTTCAATTTTTATTGAACTTATGTAATTTTTAAAATATATTATAATTCAGTATTATTAGTGACTTTCTTTACTATATCAACCTTCTAAGACCTACTGGATGAAATAAATATATACACACATCATTTCCCTTTTTTGAGCCTCAGATTGAAGTTTTTCCCAGGGACTTCAATTTTAAACAGTTATGTCCCACCCAGACAATTGCCTCCAGAAAATTGATTATTGTATGCTCAGCACTATATTCCTCACCCTGTCTCCAGAAGAGTCCTACCATCTGTGTGTTCCTTTGCAGGATATTTCCTCCAGTTTGACATCTCAATTTAGAATTTAGTAACATGATTGAGCTTCACTATGAACCAGACTGTGATTGTGGTCATAAATTTGTTTTCTCTGGAAGGCTGCCTCTCAAATGTTCATCAGTTAGCAAGTAAAGCTAGTCAGTTCTAGATCTTACTCATTCAACCTGAAAATAATATTCTAGAAAGATAAAATAACTTTATGTATACATAATAATTACCATGTAAGCCTGTTTTAAAATCACAGAAATCATTTTAAAACCCTCTTATTCTTTTATATTGCCTTGAGAGACATACAATTTTCTTTTCATTTTGAAATTCTTTCCTTTGCTTTGGATTCTTTCACATTACAATATTTGAAGATATATTTGTAGAGGAACAAAAGTAGCCTGGTGAATATAAATGAGAACAACTCATCAAGTTCACTTTTTCCTTGAAAAATCATGTGTTCATTGAATAAACTATGGTTTGAATTTTTGAGAAAACACTGAACATTTTATGGAGTGAATTAAATATGGATAAATTAATAAAAACAAAATATATTTTAAAGTCTTCATTTCAAAAATCTATTTTTGTTATGAAGCCATATATTCGTATTTATTCTATTTGACTAATTGCATGGTGTGTAAACAAGTTTGTGTTCATTTTGCATTTTGGCAGGGTAATAAGCAGAAAAGCTAAGAATAGAAAGAATTGACTTTGTACACATACAAGTCAAAAAAGTGTTGAGAACTTTAAAAATCTGATAATGTTTTAAGACATGCTAAAGCAATGCAGCCACTGGGTAAGAACATAAAGCATCCTTTAAATAAAGTTTCCTAGGATTTTCTAAGTGCTCTCTGAAGTTTGGAATATTGCAAATTAAGAAAAACTTTAGTGATATGGCTGAGTAAAACAAAACTAATGGGAGAAATTAGAAAAAATGTATTTTATATAGAAATAATAACTGTGCTGGGAATATTAGAGAAAGCTGAGATATCATAATCATGCAAAACATTTTTGAAATGGAGGGGAAGACAATGATGTTATGTTTCACCTACAGTACAAATTTCTCCACAGCTGGCTCTGATCCTGATAATCAAGAATTTATTTCAAATATAAGTCCTGTCATAGACACAGCACATGGTAGCTAGTTTTGGTATAATGTTATGTGTTATCTGGGTCACCTACTCACAGGTACTGTGTAGGTAAACTGGAAACAATCCAGGGGTTATCCCATAAGTTCCCTGGTCTGCTATGAGCAGCCTAGAAAACTATTATCACATTCTGGAAAAAAGAGAGGTAAAATTTCTACAGGAGAATTATAATTCTCTGGGTCAGGAGCTGTGGGAGCCACTGTAAATCTGAAAGAGCCTTTTGTCATGGATCAGAAGCCAACAAAGAACTAGGGCCAAGCTTTGGGTACCCAAGAGTTTCTGCTCCCAGAGTTGGTAGCAGAATGGGCTGCTCACAATGGCCATAGTGAACACCAGGATTCGGTCTACAGGATTGTAAGGGCTGAAGCTGCCAATCTGGCACTGTTACACTCTGATATCAGGAGGCGAAAGCCCTTCCAACCTTTTCTGGCCTTGCAAGACCCACTGCCCGCCAGCTTTGTTTCTTCCCTGCCTTGGTCTGGCAGTTGCAATGGAATACAGGTCTCCAAAGTACTTCCTGTCTCTATGGAAACTGGCAAGCGGCACCAGACTGATGGCCATGCTCCACAGTGGCTGGGCAGAGTGGTGGCACAGAAGGTGGATACCAGGTGTTGTACTCTAAAAGGCAGGCTGAATTCAAATGGATGAGGTAGAATCAAAGAAAAATAAAATATTATGTGGTTGCCTAGGACAGCAGACAACTTAAAGTCTTTCAGACAAGCCTAAAAGCTGTAATAAAATGATTTTTAAAAATGACTACAGAATTCTAAGTATTTGAAAGAACAGAGGGGCATTCCAAAAGTGGAAACATTTTGCACTTAGTTATCAGTCTTAATTTTTCCTCTAATTTCCTATCTCACATGATAGAGCATTCATTGCACTTCTCTGGAGAATTATAAGCCGGCCTTAATGACATTTGTGCTTTTCAGTCCAGTAGGCTTTAGAATGCAATATGTGCTTCAGTCCACACAACTACTGAGCCACAACTTTCACATTAGAAGGTTATTTGTTTAGAATGCCTTCAGTAATTTAGTGGAAGTAATAGCATGCTATGTGTGCATTTAGATATATTTTTAGACTCTAATTTAGGCAACAAGATTGATCTTGAACTTTCTAAGACACAGGTTCTTTGTATAAATACCCCTTACCAGTTGATGGAACAGATGACGGAGAGAGAGAGAAGGGGAGGCAGAGAGAGAGAGAGAGAGAGAAAGAGAGAGAGAGAAAAAAAAGAAAGAGAGAGAGACAGAGAGAGAGAAAACAAAAAAAACTGAAAATAGTTGAGGGGAAAAACTTAAAGAATAGTAGGCTAGCATTGTACTTCATTTAAACATGTGTTGCCTCTTTCATCATTCCTTGTTGAGTTTTTGTTGTTGTTGTTTGTTTGTTTGTTTTTGAGACAGAGTCTCACTTTGTCACCCAGGCTGGAGTGCAGTGGCACGAACTTGGCTCACTGCAAGCTCCACCTCCTGGGTTCACGCCATTCTCCTGCCTCAGCCTCCCGAGTAGCTGGGACTACAGGCACCCTCCACCACACCCGGCTAATTTTTTCTACTTTTTAGTAGATACAGGGTTTCACCATGTTAGCCAGGATGGTCTCTATCTCCTGACCTTGTGATCCGCCCACCTCGGCCTCCCAAAGTGCTGGGATTACAGGCATAAGCCACCGCGCCCGGCCAGTTGAGTGTTATGTTTAAGAATTGTTAACTTATTTTGTATCTCCTGATCCATTTAGCATTTGTGTTTTCACAACCAAGTTATAAGGGGACCTTAATATAAGAACAGTATTTTTGTTAAATGAGGTTCTTGAGAGAACAAAAAAAATTTTAAAAACAACCAAAACATGATGTATGCTATTTGATTCAGGTGTCTATGTCTCTGTTGAATTAACTAATTTTGTAGATTAAGTTGACAGTTTTCACTAAGGACAAATATATGCCAAAATGAAGGGTCAAAATACTTGATATTGTTTATCTCATGAGACTTTTACACTTTATTATTGAAAAATTGTGTCTTAAATACTCTTAACATCTTGTGTTTTGTTTGTTCCTCTTCACTGTTTTAAATCTGGTTCTTCCTTTGAAAAAGTTTTGCTCATTTTTAGGAACTAAAAAATAGTTAGAGGACTTAAGTTCCTCTTAAATAGCTCACAAAATTTGATCATTAACCCTCCAAAACTACCAACTAACTCACTTCCTCTCAAACATGCAAAGCCTCAACCTCTGCCTGTCTGTCTAGGTATATCTCCGGTGATTATTGCTCTTAGAGAGGAAGCACTCATGTGCAGTGTGCACTGATCCACTGCTATGGCCACATTTAATCTTTAGCACAGGAAGAGAGATGGAGAAAACCATTGCCACCACTCATCATCCAACCAAGAGATAGCAAGGTTTGAATGATGTTATTTTCGAAAGCAGAGTGATGCTTTGGGATCAGTGTTAAAACATGCATCATCCTAGTCTCTTTCAACAATACTTATTTCAAAGATCTCTCTTTACTACTTCGCTTATTGCTTTTATGCTCTAAGGTTACATCATAGCCTATCACAGAGGTAAGAGTGGCCATAATTTTAGAATTTTCTTCTTTATGTCCTATGTGATAGTGTGCTGGATTCTTGGTGGTTAGACAGTGAAGGCACCATGGAACATTTGAGGGAGGGACAGCTCTTAACTAACTGAGGTCAACAGGAGTCAAGACTCAGTTCACTTGATTCTGAACTTGATAATTCTAATGTATTCAAAAAAAGGTTTGACCATTCTTTCTCTAAGTATATGACAGATGGCAACATTGAAGGAATAATGGCAACTGCTCAGTCTGCTATTTAAAGACAGGACCAGGAGAGTTATTTTTTCAGGATATTGAATCATTGCTCTTCATTAAAATGTATTTCATGGCAATAAATTAAGAACATTATTTCTGCATAACTCCTGAAACTAACTTAGATGGTTTTCAACCACTGGTGTTAGTTAGAGAGAACTAAACTTGGCAGCCAAAGAAAAACTAGCAATTCAAGATCACTGTTCACAGAGTAGAGGAAAAAAGGGAGCCTATTTGAAGGATTTTTATTGGAAGAATTGTGGGTACGAATGGGGAAAAAGCTAAAAATACGCACAGAAGCACCAAAAAGAGATATCAAGGATGGGTTTCAGAGGTGTGCTGTAAATGTTTACCAACATGCTCTATGGAGAAAATCATTGAGTTGTGGTGTTTGCCAACTTCCCTAGTTAAAATACACCCTCTGTGGTCAGTTTCAAGCTGCCAACCTATGTCACTGAGCATGAATTGAGACGAGTTTCACCTACTTGATGCTCTGGAGCTGGTGTGAGCCAACTCCAGCACATTAAGCTTTTACTTGGATTTCAAATGTTCATTCACTTATTAAAAATAGATGTAAAAGGTCTAAATGCATCTTTGACATGTTTGACTATAAACTGTGTTTTGCTTTTATCACAGTTGTTTAGTCAGAATTGAATTTACCTTATTTTCCTGGCCACTGAAAAGTCTCTATTAAAATGGATGTTGATGCAAGATTTATTGGACAAGGAAGAAAAGGTAAAATACTTTCAAAATCACAGAACTGCATCTACCTAAAAAGGCTTAGGTAGGGCTTATACTTAATATTCAAAAAATGTTAATTATATGCCTATTTTTCCCTTTAAGGTGCATAAATATGGCATAGTCCTGTCATTTCAGGTCTTATTTTAGGGTTTTAATAGTCAGATATATCTGTTCTGGATCACCATCTGTTTTATCTTCATACATATAATCCTTATGTATTTTACTTATAATTTTAAAAAGTCTTAAGATGTGATACTAATATATCTTTAAGGTTTTTATGATTTAAATTTTCCATATATTTTCTCAGTGAAGAATTAGTCTTTCTTTTTGGCCTTCCATCTTGACCATGAACAAATGCATGAGACTTAAGTTACCTTGGTCATTCTACTGTCAAAAGGGCCCCTGCAAATGCCAGCCATTGTTTTAAGATGGTGCATTTACTTTAGATGATGAACACCTTTTGAGAGCTTCTATTTACTATGCAATATGGTAAACAGTGTAGCTGATTAAAAGATAAGTAAGATGTCTCTGTTACTATAACCTTAATTGGATTAGAATCAAGTAAGGGAGAGAGATATTTACACAAATGATAATAGGAAGTAAACACTAGAAGGAGAGGAAGAAAATAATAAATGTAACTTGCTTGGAAAAGTAGCCAGCTTCTAAGATTCCCAACTGAAAGTTTTGTTTCTTTTAAATCCTGTCATATGCTTGTTTGATAAGAATGACTCCTCTGAAATCTAGGATGGTGGTGAGCTTAGCCAGACCCAGTGTTATTTTAAAATAAGCTCTCGATAATATGACCAATGTATATTAAAAATCCTTGTAGATGGTAAACAAGATCCATACTGTACCATCTGGGCTGTTTTCTTCCTGGTCATTACACTCTCTCCTAAAGTATCTAATTACTTTGCGGACTCCTTAGTAAGCTTCTCTTTCTTTACCCATCCTTCAGATGTTGATTCATACAAAGCAAGGCACATAGTAGGTTCTCTATATAGTAGGTCATCTATGTAATTATTGAATTAAGGCCAAGATTTTTAAATTTTAAAAAATATATTTTAATTGACAAATAATAATTTTGCATGTTTTTGGGGTACAATGTGATTTTTTGATCTATGCAAACATTACAAATATTCCATCAAGCTAATTAGCATATTCATCACCTCACCAACTTAACCATTATTTTTGTGGTAAGAACATTAAAAATCTATTATTTTGATAATTCTGAAATACACAACATATTATTATTAATTATGGTTACCTGGTAGCATACTAATTTTGCTAATTTGAAAAATTAGTAACTTTGGAAAGACTCTAAGATTGAATGGAGACCTTGAACCATGAAGAGTTAAAAGATAAAAGTAGCAGCTAACTCATGCTCTCTTCAGGTTAAAATCAGAAGTAAAAGGCAATTCATAGCTTTGAGACTTTTGACTATCTACAACAAAGCTTTTGAATTGATTTTGGAAACCACATATCCCAAGGGCATTTAGGATTAGGAGATTCTCCACAGAAGCTTGCTCTGTATTGGGAAAAACTAAGTTATTTGACTGCAGGGATTTTAGGCTGCGGGTCCTAGGGAACTAAAATCATACTTCAAAGTCAGAATACATGTGGGCAGAAGATGGAGGGAAGCTGTTCTAATCTCCAACCTGGAAGAACAAGGTATAGGTAAACTAGTGTATATTAAATATCTGGCATGTAGAGGACTCTAACAAACATTAGTTTCTTTCTTCTATGGTCCAGTAAGAAAAAATAAATTATAAAAGTAAGGTATCAATAAGATAAGATATTTAGGGACAGTTAGTTATCAAAAATATGTTATCAAGAGGATAAGATATTTAAGAACAGTTAGTATTGACATCTTAAATTTCCAATTTAAAGTTTCAAATGGTGACTCATTTGTTTTCATTGTTGTCTAATTTACATTTAAACAAACAGGGATAAAGCCTTTGTGAATAGATAAGAATGGAAATGTTGAACTTTCAGAACAAACTCCAAATGGTTCATTGACTTTGTTTCACCATGGAAAAATCACTTCACCTCCCAGTGTCAGTTTGCCCATCTGTGAAATGAGAAGGATGATATTTTCTTATGGGAATGTTTTGAAAATTGTTTTGTAAATGTAGTGGATGAGATTTTCGCAAGCATCACTGCTCTTTTTCCACTTCTTTAAAGAAGCAAACAGTCTTATTTATGTACTGGTTGATCATCAAAATGTCATCTGGGCTGAACCATGTTTATTTTTATTAGCAATTGTGTGCTTTTTATTGCTTAAAGAATAACTCCCTGATTGCTCAATTTATGCATTATATCAATATCAGGGACCCAAGAAAAGTGTTTTGAAACCATTTGGAGCTTCATATTTCTGAGCTCCTAATCTCTGGTAATTATTTCTTCTTTCTGTCTTACATCATGTTTTCTCTGATGTGGTTTTTCGCCTCACCTCACTTCACAAGATTGATAGTTCTCCATGTCACCTTGCTAGAGGTCACCTCTGAGCTGAAGGCAAAACACATCCCACTCTGGCTCCTGTTGACTTTCAAGTCAACTATCCAGGAATTTATTCCAGACATTTTCTAACCTCAATTTAAAAATTCCACCCTAAAAATTACAGGGCGATGGCAACTCTGAGAGGTTGGCATTGAGGAGACAAAGCCTCTGATATCAGATTTTTTACTTGATAGGCTTAATTTTGTAAGGTGATCACGAACCTCTATGCTTGTGTCATTTAGGTGTGGAAAGAAATTTTCCCCTTCAGAATCTTCTGGCTCTTATGGTGCCAATCAACACGCTTCTGGGTAATAAGATTTTTTTTTTTTCCAGTGGGGGAACAGCACTTATCAAGCATTTTATTTATTGAGCCACAAATAGCCTGTATTTGCACAATAAGAAAATTACCTCTCTGGCCAGTTGTGGTGGCTCATGCCTGTAATCCCAGCACTTTAAGAGGCCGAGATGGGCTTATCACGAGGTCAAGAGATCAAGACCATCCTGGCCAACATGGTGAAACCCCGTCTCTACTAAAAATGCAAAAATTAACTGGGTGTGGTGACACGCACCTGCAGTTCCAGCTACTTGGGAGGCTGAGCAGGAGAATCACTTGAACTCGGGAGGCGGAGGTTGCAGTGAGCCGAGCTTACGCCACTGCACTCCAGCCTGGCAAGAGAGCAAGAATCCATTTAAAAAAAAAAAAGAAAAAGAAAAAAAAGAAGAAAATTACCTGTCCAAAGCAGAAGTGCCCAGTTTTAGGAAAATCTTTTTGTTACATAGCAATAAACATTCTCTTCTATAAAGTTAGGTGGAAACTTGTTATTTTTTGGATAGAAACCATCTGAGTTTTAGAACTTTATAATTTTTTTTTTTAACTTCAAGTTCTGGCATACACGTGCAGAACGTGCAGGTTTGTTACATAGGTATACATGTGCCATGGTGGTTTGCTGCACCTATCAACCCATCATCTACATTAAGTATTTCTCCAAATGCTATCCCTCCCCTTACCCCCCTACCCCAACAGGCCCTGGTGTGTGATGTTCCTCTCCTTGTATCCATATATATGTTCCATTGTTCAACTCCCACTTATGAGTGAGAACATGCGGTGTTTGGTTTTGTGTTTCTGTGTTAGTTTGCTGAGAATGATGGTTTCCAGATTCATCCATATCCCTGCAAAGGACATGAACTCATCCTTTTTTATGGCTGCATAGTATTCCATGGTGTATATGTGCCACATTTTCTTTATCCAGTCTAACATTGATGGGCATTTGGGTTGGTTCCAAGTCTTTGCTATTGTGAATACAGCTGCAATAAACATGTGTGTGCATGTGTCTTTATAGCAAAATGATTTATAATCCTTTGGGTATATACCCAGTAGTGGGATTGCTGGGTCAAATGGTATTTCTAGTTCTAGATCCTTGAGGAATTACCACACTGCCTTCCACAATGGTTGAGCTAATTTCTACTCCCACTAACAGTGTAAAAGCGTGCCTGTATCTCCACATCCTTTCCAGCATCTGTTGTTTCCTGACTTTTTAATGAGTGCCATTCTAACAGGCGTGAGATGGTATCTCATTGTGGTTTTGATTTGCATTTCTCTAATGACCAGTGATGATGAACTTTTTTTTCATATGTTTATTGGATGCATAAATGTCTTCTTTTGAGAAGTGTCTGTTCATATCCTTTGCCCACTTTTTGATGGGGTCGTTTGTTTGTTTGTTTGTTTTGTAAATTTGTTTAAGTTCCTGGTAGATTCAGGATATTAGACCTTTGTCAGATGGATAGATTGCAAAAATTTTCTCCCATTCCTTAGGTTGCCTATTCACTCTGATGATAGTTTCTTTCGCTGTGTAGAAGTTCTTTAGTTTAAGTAGATCTCATTTGTTAATTTTGGCTTTTGTTGCAATTGCTTTGGTGTTTTAGTCATGAAGTCTTTGCCCATGCCTATGTCCTGAATGATATCGTCTAGGTTTTCATCTAGGGTTTTTATGGTTTCAGGTCTTAATGTTTAAATCTTTAATCCATCTTGAGTTAATTTTTGTATAAGGTGTAAGGAAGGGGTCCAGTTTCAGTTTTCTGCATATGGCTAGCCAATTTTCCCAACACCATTTATTAAATAGGGAATCCTTTCCCCATTGCTTCTTTTTGTCACGTTTGTCAAAGATCAGATGGTTGTAGATGTGTGGCATTATTTCTGAGGACTCTGTTCTTTTCCATTGCTCTATATTTCTGTTTTGGTGCCAGTACCATGCTGTTTTGGTTACTGCAGCCTTGTAATATAGTTTTAAGTCAGTTAGTGTGATGCCTCCAGCTTTGTTCTTTTTGCTTAGGATTGTCTTGGCCATATGGGCTCTTTTTTGGTTCCATATGAAATTTAAAGTAGTTTTTTTTCTAATTCTGTGAAGCAAGTCAATGGTAGCTTGATGGGGATGGCATTGAATCTATAAATTACTTTGGGCATTATGGCCATTTTCACAGTATTGATTCTTCCTATCCATGAGCATAGAATGTTTTTCCATTTGTTTGTGTCCCCTCTTATTTTTTTGAGCAGTGGTTTGTAGTTCTCTTTGAAGAGGTCCTTCACATCACTTGTAAGTTGTATTTCTAGGTGTTTTATTCTCTTTGTAGCAATTGTGAATGGGAGTTTGCTCATTATTTGGCTCTCTGTTTGTCTATTATTGTGTGTAGGAATGCCTGTGATTTTTGCACATTGATTTTGTATCCTGAGACTTTGTTGAAGTTGCTTATCAGCTTAAGGAGTTTTTGGGCTTAGACGATGGGGTGTTCTAAATATACAATCATGTCATCTGCAAACAGAGATAATTTGACTTCCTCTCTTCCTATTTGAATACCCTTTATTTCTTTCTCTTGCCTGATTGTTCTGGCTAGAATTTCCAATACTATGTTGAATAGGAGTGGTGAGAGAGGGCATCCTTGTCTTGTGCCAGTTTTCAAAGGGAATGCTTGCCCATTCATTATGATATTGGCTGTGGGTTTGCCATAAGTAGCTCTTATTATTTTGAAATACGTTCCATCAATACCTAGTTTATTGAGTGTTTTTAGCATGAAGGGGTGTTGAATTTCGTCAAAGGCCTTTTCTTTATCTATTGAGATAATCATGTGGTTTTTGTCATTGGTTCTGTTTATGTGACGGATTACATTTATTGATTTGAGTATGTTGAACCAGACTTGCATCCCAAGGATGAAATGACTTGATCATGGTCGATAAGGTTTTTAATGTGCTGCTGGATTTTGCTGGTAGTTCACTCCAGACCCTGTTTGCCTGGGTATTACCAGCGGAGGCTGCATAACAGCAAAGATTGCTGCCTGCTCCTTCCTTTAGAAGCTTCGTCCCAGAGGGGCACCTGCCAGATGCCAGCTGGAGCTCTCCTGTATGAGGTGTCTGTCAACCACTGCTGGGAGGTGTCTCCACCTCAGGAGGCATGGGTATCAGGGACCCACTCGAGGAGGCAATCTGTCCCTTAGCAGAGTTCGAGCATTGTGCTGGAAGATCAGCTGCTGTCTTCAGAGCTAGCAGGCAGGAACATTTAAGTCTGTTGAAGCTGCACCCACAGCCGTCCCTTTCCCCAAGGGCTCTGTCCCAGGAAGATGGAAGTTTTATCTATAAGCCCCTGACTATGGCTGCTGCCTTTCTTTTAGGGATGCCCTGCTCAGAGAGGAGGAATCTAGAGAGGCAGTCTGGAAACAGAGGATTTTTGTCGCTGCAGTGGGCTCCACCTAGTCTGAACTTCCTGGAGGCTTTGTTTACATTGTGAGGGGCAAACTGCCTACTCAAGCCTCAGTAATAGCAGACACCCCTCCCTCTACGAAGCTCGAGTATCCCAGGTTGACTTCAGACTGCTCTGCTGGCAGCAAGAATTTCAAGCCAGTGGATTTTAGCTTGCTGGGCTCCATGGGGGTGGGATCCACTGAGGAAGACCTCTTGGCTCCCTGGCTTCAGACGTCTTTCCATTGGAGTGAACAGTTCTGTCTTGCTGGAGTTCCAGCCACTACTGGGGTACCAAAAAACAAACAAACAAACAAACAAAAACTCCTGCAGCTAGCTCAGTGTCTGCCCAAATGGCCGCCCAGTTTTGTGCTTGAGACTTAGGGCCCTTGTGGTATAGGCACCCGAGGTAATCTCCTGGTCTGTGGGTTGCAAAGACCATGGGAAAAGCATAGTATCTGGGCCAGATAGCACCATCCCTTACAGCACAGGACCTCATGGCTTCTCTTATTTAGGGGAGGGAGTTCCCTGACCCCTTGCACTTCCTGGGTGAAGTGACACCCCACCCTACTTCTGCTCGCCCTCCATGGGCTGCACCCACTGTCTAACCAGTCCCATTGAGATGAACTGGGTACCTCAGTTGGAAATGCAGAAATCACCCACCTTCTGCCTTGGTCTCACTGGGAGCTGCAGACTGGAGCTGTTCCTATTTGGCCATCTGGCCGGGGAATCCCTGGTAATAAGATTCTTATGCCAATAGTTCCAGCATAACCTCAAGTGGTGCTTGTAGTAATTATTGAATCATTACAAAACTAAAGAAGAAAAAGGAAATATATTTCATGGATGTGATTAAGTCATTATAGTGTTCTTGCGTATGTAAATTATCCTTGACTTAATGAACTCCCTTGCTTACCTAATAATATTTTAACCTGGTTCTAGAAAGTCATTCTTACCCATGTTAATCATGGTTATCAGACTTAGCAGAGTTTATCTTCAGATCATCTTGCTGAAGAGAAATTTATGTATTATGTATCCGTGTGCATAAATTTTGATTAAACTATTAGAAGTGCACTTATTAAGTAAATTTATTACATGAATTACTTTAACAAATTAGTAAAATGCTTAGGAAGAGCAAAACCTTGATTACATACTGATGATATCCAAATTAACAAGGGTCATTTAAAAATATGTATTTTTCTGATTATAAAAGAAATATGTATTACTTGGAGAAAATCGAGAAACTACAGAAAGGAACAAAGAAGAGTATTAACCTGTATCACCTAGGATTAATAATTTAAAGTTTGAATGGATATTCTACACTTTTTAAAGAGTACTCCCACTGTTTTACACAATATATTTTGTATTTCTAAAAAGAGCTAAATCTACAAGAACACCTAGTTAAGTGGGATTCTTTTTTTATTTCCTTTATCAGAAATTGAATCTAAAGTTTGAGTATCCATATTTCAAAAACTTTATTCAGGATTATAAAAGCTACCAGGGAAATATTTTATGTTTCCTCTACTGCTTTAGAGAGTTCAACTCATCCAAAATTATTTCAGTGCTTTATCTTCAACAATGACCAAGTTTAGTACCATATTAACTAATGCAAAGCCTAGGGAAAGTAATAATTATAATATTACTATTTGAATATAAATCTTTATGTATGCCTAGGACAAAAAAAGTTTCCTAGAACATGTAGGGAGTACAAAGGAGTCTTAATTATATGTCAATGCTGTTGTTCTCTGAGGATTTTCAATTATTTTTCTGTCTTTTGTAATACATAGTTTTGTTGTTGTTTGGTTGTTTTAAATTTTATTTTGCATGAGAAGTTAAGGCCAGTGTAGATCTTGGGCAGTTAATCATTTTATGACTTTCATTTAATCAACATTTTCTTTAATACCCTTTTAGGCAGCCAAGGGCAGTTTCCACTAACACAGAATGTAACCGTTGTTGAAGGCGGAACTGCAATTTTGACCTGCAGGGTTGATCAAAATGATAACACCTCCCTCCAGTGGTCAAATCCAGCTCAACAGACTCTGTACTTTGACGACAAGAAAGGTGAATACATTTTCTTTCAAATGTTTTAATCGTATTCTAAAATATCCTAATTACAATAAATTTATTTTTCTGAGATGATTCAAATTATTCCTTTTGATTACCAAACTGCTGCTGCTTGTATTTAAACATGTTAAATATTAAATACTTTAGTTTGCAAGTCATAAACACCAAAGATAACCTATGTCAACTTTTTAATAAAGTAAACACTCATAATTCTGTTTCAAAAATAGTTTTATGCCTTCTCTTAACAACCATTTCCTGTCTAGGTACCATATTTTCTCACTCTTGTAGCTATGTTGTGTATAGTTTGAGTTTTTTTCTTTCTCCTGATAATATAATATGATTTTTATGGAAATTAGGTTTATATATTTGGAAGATGCAATATGATTTTTGAAAGTTTAATGATTTTATTTTCATGACTTTGCTCTGAAAGTAAGAATTGTAAAAATGATTCACATAATGTTGAAGTATTTCATGTTTCCAAAATAAACTGAAATTAAGTAAGAAGCTGTATTTTTTAAAGTTGAATTGGACTGCATTAACTAATTTCAGCTTCTTACTGGATAATAGATTTTGATTAAACATTCCAGAGAAAAAAGGAAATTCATGTTACGTAATCCAAGCAAACAACTAAAAATGCACACAAATGTCTAAGCCTTCATCCATTATTAGATGAAAAAGTGAATCCATAACTGTAATGAAAATATGAGACTGTTGCTTAAGATACATGTATATTATATAGGATATAAATAACTATTTATATATTAGCTATTCTTATTCTTAAAATTAGCTATTAGTCTTAATATATTTTTTAATGAATCTGTATAGGTAATTTTAAGATAACTTCAAATCAGCTCCATTTAAACAATTAAAATATCACATACAGTCTAATAAATGTGCTCAGTCCACCTTTAATATGTATTCATTATATTTTGTTCATTGTTACAATTTGTCTTCTTTGATGTCCTCTAGATTTAAAATGAAATCTTTAGTTTGTTTTAAATATTAAATATATAATGAAGGACTGATGAAGCATCTAATTCATTTATTTGATAAATATTTATTGAGAGTCCCTTTGTACCAGGCATTAAAATTAGGGAGCAGGAAGTTCATAGTGTCTGCTTTTTTAGGGAATACAGTGTAGTGGAGGAGACAGACAATTAAGAAACATGCAAATGAAATACATTATATCATACATTAAAAGGGGACAAGTGCTATGCAGAAAAATGAACCAGGGATAAAGGAAGTGTTAGGGTCCTCCAGGGAGACAAAACGAAGAAACAGACAGACAGATAGATAGATAAATAGATAGATAGATAGATAGATCAATTGATCGATATTTATTTTAATAAATTGGCTCAAGTAATTTTGGGGTCTGGCAAGTTTGAAAAATGCAGGGTAGGCTGGTAGGCTGGAGACCCAAAGAGATTCTGTTGCAGCTCATGTCCAGAGGCAGTGTCAGGGAGAATTTCTTCTTCCTTAGGGTACTTAGAGGACTTCAGATTTTCTCATAAGGCCTTCCACTGATTGAGTGTGTCCTGTCCACATTATGGAGAATAATCTGCTTTACTCAAAGTCTACTATTTTAAATGTTAAACTCATCTAAAAAAATACCTTCACAGAAACATCTAGATGATTGTTTAACCAAACATCTGGGAACAGTGGCCCAGTCATATTGACATTTAATATAAAATTATTGACATATTGACAGTTACTATAAAATTTACTCTCATGGACGGTTAATACCTAATACTCAAGTAGAACTTTATTATTTAGAAAGAGATTTAATTTGCAGTTTTTTCTTTCCAACAAATGAAGTTCTACTAGTTAAAAAAATTAAATGCATACACAAAGTCACTCATAGAGATTAAACAATCTCTTTTTGCTTTTTGTATTAATTGATTACAAATATTAGTAAATAAGTATTTAAAGTGTATGCTCAAATATAAGGTGGTGCCAATTTTAAGGACATGTCTCATTTGCTTGAAACTATGATGCAAAAGAAAATGTTCTAGAAAAAAATAGACTTTTAGAAATGTTCATTATGAAACTAAATATATTATTATATTAGTTAATTTGTCAACTTGATTATACATACATATTTAAAGTAATATGGAAAAATATTAATTTATAAATATTACTTTTTTCCATCCCTGTGTTTAATGAAGCAATCTTGCTTATTAGCAGTTTTTGAAAGCATAGCACACTATCAACAACAAATTTGTCCCAAGCAGCAACTATAAACTTTTATAACATTAGAACATTTTTTGTTGTTGTTCATTCATCCCACAGGTGTATAATGACAATCTCCACTTTATAACAACACTTGTACTGCTTTTTAAGGAGATTTTTAAGAGTCATGTTTACAGTGACATCTCCAATCGTGAGGTCAAATCCTCAGGCACAAAGACAAAATCTATATGAAATGCCCTTGCCTCCACTTTCAGTGATTCTATAAGTTATCCTCTAAAAAACATCTAAAACTAGAAAACTAGAATTGATTTGGGATATTTCAAGCTAATGTATCTTTCCTGGAGAAAACAGAGAGCAACTTGCCATAAAAGATTTGCAAAGACTTGAATATAAGGCAACCTCCTCTTTTCTGAGGGATAATTATGAGGAGAAAAAAAGTCATGCCATATTTGGGAAATATGGTAATGTATTCCTGCATCTTTACACTGCCTTGAAATAATAAATACACCAGTTCTATGAATTGTTGAAGTATGCACTTTTTTTTTGGTTTTGTTTTGGGACAGGTTCCCATTTTGTTGCTCAGGGAGTTCAGTGGCACGATCTTGGCTCACTGCATCCTCCGCTTCCTCGGCTCCAGCAATTCTCCTGCCTCAGCCTCCTGATTAGCTGGGAGTACAGGCATGTGCCACCATGCCAGCTAATTTTTTTTTTGTATTTTTTGTGTAGACTGTTATCCAGGCTAGGTTGCAACTCCTGAGCTCAAGCAATCCTCCTGCCTTGGCCTCTCAAAGTTCTGGTATTACAGGCATGAGCCACCATGTCGGGCCAGGACTGACTTTACTTAATTTTCCATTCCCAGATGCGGTAATAGCTTAGTTAGATTGGAGAAAAGCCTATGTATGTGTTTGTGTTTGTAGTATGATAGGTTTCTGTTTTTGATACTATGCTTTTTCTAACTCTATTGTGGTTCTAAACGTCAGTTGCAGTAAAACAACAGAGAGCATTGAAGAAAGAAATCCTTTGGCAATCTAACATATCTATTCCCTCATATGTCAGTGCTTCAATTTCCTTCTTCTTTTTTTTTCTTTTTTCGTCCTCACTATCTGTTCCCAAGAGTGGTTCAATTTCTATGTGATATCT
Organism: Pan troglodytes; assembly: GCF_028858775.2. Classification (NCBI taxonomy): domain Eukaryota; kingdom Metazoa; phylum Chordata; class Mammalia; order Primates; family Hominidae; genus Pan; species Pan troglodytes. The sequence continues at coordinate 90,098,436 of NC_086015.1, forward strand.
TAGTTGAAGGGATTCTTGGACAGTAATGCCTATCAAATGCAAGAGTTTGAAATTAAAAGCATTTTAAAAGATTCCATATTACAATTTTCCACACATCATCTTTTAATCTGAAATTACCTGTCTAACTCTCACCAATTTTAAGGCTTGTCTTGAGCAAGCAAGCATTCCAAGTTGTACCAGAGCCTAAGTGAAGAAGGTGAGCATGAGTTAGACTAGAGTAACGCATACTTGTTTTACTAGTGAAGACTGCACATGAGAGCAAGAGAGAAAAGGGAAGGAATGGGTTGTCTGTGTCATTGATTATACCATCTCCTGCAGGTGGCTGCTACTGTTAAAGCTTCATCTATAGCCTCACTCTTCTTTCTGTCTCAGATTGTGCTGCCAGTGGTTCTTAGCCGTAGCTACACAGTAAAATCACTTAGGGGATTTTCAAACACAGTCTTCCAGCAGTATGCAGTATCAGAATATTTTAATTACATCTCAAATGATTAGAAAATGCAGCTGTGATTGAGACACTTGGGTTTAGGCAAGTCAACTCTCTGAAGAGTTCTGCACCCCTGAGTTTGGATTTCTGTATTGATAAATGTTACTGAGCATGGAAGGAAGAAAAGAAGCGAGGGAGGGAGGGAGGAAGGAAGGAAGGAAAGAAGGAAGGAAGGAAGGAAGGATTTCTGTATTGATAAATGTTACTGAGCATGGAAGGAAGAAAAGAATGGAAGGGAGGGAGGGAGGAAGGACAAACTGCTCAGAAAAAGAGCAAGTGCTGATCACTGCCTCACAACCATTACTACTGCTACTATGAGCTCCAAGAGGCATCCCGTAGCATTTCATGCTACCTGGAGGTGTAAGTTTCCAAGGGTCCTGGCTATGAACGAGAAATTCAGGATGGCAGCCCACATGTCATGTTAGAGTTGGAAAAGCCTTGTTTACATGAATTTATTAACTGAATAAAAACATGCTGTGAGTGGTCAGTTGAATCAAGTAAAGGAGAATTAGGCTGAACCCCCTTTCCTAGGGGTCTCTGTCAGTGACTTTAAATGTGAATATTCATGTAATCCTAGCCACTTGGGAGGCTGAGGCATGAGCATTGCTTGAACCCAGGAGCCGGAGGTTGCAGTGAGCTGAGATCGCGCTACTGCACTCCAGCCTGGGTGATAGAGTGAGGCTCTGTCTCAAAAACAAAACAAAACAAACAAAACAAACAAACAAACAAACAAAAAGTGAATATTTGGGAATCTCTTCCCCGGGGAGATAGGAGTCTAGTGGGGGAATTGGCTAAGGTGAAACTAATACTGTCATATTTCTCACTGAGGTAAAATAAAGACGAAGGCAGCAAATTCAAGCTTTTACAACTTTTTTGCCATGTTTAATGTGATCAGTAGCTTGTGTCCATTGATAAATGGAAAAAATAAGACCTAACAATCAAGGATATTTCTTCACAGACATTCAGCTAATGTCTGGTAGTGAAGAACTTTGAATCCAGGTGTAGCTTTTGCCTTGATTTTAACTGAAATATTCCTGAGAGCAATGGCATTTGGACGCCATGTCATTTTAAATGTAACCTGGGCAGCCTCTGCCATTGATCTTGGCAGCTTACTTTTGTTAAAGAGCAGCATGTCATTTCAAACTATTGAAGATATACATAGATTAAGACAGAAGGGCCAGGCATGGTAGCTCACACCTGTAATCCCAGCACTTTGGGCTGTGGCAGGCGGATCACCTGAGGTCAGGAGTTTGAGACCAGCCTGGCCAACGTGACGAAAAACCATCTGTACTAAAAATACAAAAATTATCTGGGCATGGTGGCGGATGCCAATAACCCCAGCTACTTGGGAGGCTGAGGCAGGAGAATCACTTGAACCGTGGAGGCAGAGGTTGCAGTGAACTGAGATTGTACCATTGCTCTCCAGCCTAGGCATCGAGAGTGAAACTCCGTCTCAAAAAAAAAAAAAAAAAAAAGACAAAAAGACAGAAGAATGTATTATAATCATCATTGTCCACGAGAACATTCCATGATGATGGGAATATTCCATATCTGGGCTGAGCTGAACAATTCAGTTGTCATGTGTAGATATTTAAATTTAAATTAATAAAAATAGAGTAAAATTTAAAAATTTGGTTTCTGCCACACTAGACATATTTCAAGTACTCAATATCCTCCCATGCCCAGCACTTAACTGTTTTGGAAAGCACAATTCTAGATGCTGATTCACTCATCAGATATCATAATAGACCTTGTCCAGTTCCAGCCTTGGCTAGTAGAATATGTTATTTTTAACTGAGAAAACCCTTAGGCTATCATAAAAACATGCATCAAATATTCAATAAATGATTTTTTTTAACCATTTAAATTGTACAGCTTTCAGGGGGACATTGTGGCACAGGAGACAGAGAGTCAGATCTGAATTTAAATTCTGCCTTTGACACCAGCCAGCAGGGTAATAAAAGGTGTTCATTGACACCCCATTACTGGTGGTTGGACCAGAATTGTATTTTAACGAGTTCCCTGTCTGCCTTGTGTGCACCCAAAAATCAGAAATCATTAGCCTACAAAGTCGAAATTCAATTACAATTCCACTTCATTTCTGTACAGCCTAAGTATGAAGTCTTTTTCTATAATACTTAAGAATCTGCAAAAACTAAATAGAAAATAAGAATCAAGAGGAAAATTTATAGATCCTTATGGGTCAGAGAGACCTAGAATAGATGTAGCTAAGGCAACATTCACTTGTTATAATCCTCTTCTCTTTCTTTTTACACAAATCTTAGCACCTCTGTTATAAATAGTTGATAAGCATTTGGAATAGAGTGGATATAGGGAGACAGAGCAAGTGGGGAGTAGAGGTCATTGAAACACCACATAAATGCTGTGTGGTATTGGCAATGGAAAAAAAAATCAATTAGATCATAGTGTCTGTTTCTCTGCAGGTGCAGAAGAAAAAAAAACAATTAAAGTAGCACAATCTGATCACTTAATGCTCAGGAAAGAACACTTCAATTCCTTCCTATTATTGACAAAAATACTTTGAACAAGCATCTCCAGGAGCCCATAACACACACATTCAACAGATACATCTCTGTGAGCTTGTATGTGTTTTTATATAAAAATGTAAAATACATGACTTTTTTGTGATTTTCTTCTCAATATTTCTACTTTTAAATTTTTTTAATAATCCTTAAAAATTTCCTAAAGAAATCAAAATAAAAATTTATTAAAGACATAGCTTTAAATCATTGGTGTTAATTAGCCAATTATTCTAATAATTTTACACTAATACTGGGAACAATGGAAGAGGAAAAACATGAGTAAATTGTCCTAAAACTAAGACCGATAAAGAGAAGAAAAATGAGATGAACCAGAATTGGAGGTACAGGTTCTCCTGGCTCTATGCCAATCCATGCCACCTGACTGTATATCTCCACAACTGCTATCAATCAACTTGACAGGCTTTATTAAAGATTAACTGAGTAAAACAGGTGTTGCATTTGGCTACTATTACCCTTCTTTTGTTTTCTTTTAAAAATGCAGCTATTATATATTTGTACAATAAAAATGTGAAATTAATAATGATAGCTTATATTTATACAGTAAACTTATTAGATAACTTTCAGCATGTTTACCTTTTGTCTTTGAGTTCTCAACAATACTATACAGTAGCCATTCCTATTTTATATGTAAAGACACTGAGGTTTACATATTTAAATAACTTGAGTAGTAAATGACAAAGCAATGAAGAGACTTGAGTTTTCTGGCCAGGTGAGGTGGCTCACACCTGTAATCCCAGCACTTTGGGAGGCTGAGGTGGGTGGACCACTTGAGGTCAGGAGTTTGAGACAAGCCTGGCCAACATGGTGAAACCCCATCTCCACTAAAAATACAAAAATTAGCCGGGTGTGGTGGCATGCACCTGTAATCCCAGCTACTTGGGAGTCTGAAGCAAGAGAATTGCTTGAACCCAGGAGGCAGAGGTTGCAGTGAACCAATATAGCCTGGGCAACACAGCAAGACCCTGTCTCAAAAAAAAAGAGAAACTTGAGTTTTCTTACAACAAGTCTAATTCACTTTGTGTTTCATTATGCTGAAAAAGACTTCATTTTCTCCTTTCCTTCCTTCCTTCCTTCCTTCCTTTGTTCCTTCCCTCCCTCCCTCCCTCCTCTCTCCCTCCCTCCCTCCCTCCCTCTCTCTCGCTCTCTCTTTCTTTCTTTCTTTCTTTCTTTCTGTGGGAATTATAGTTTCTGGTTCTGTATTTCAAAGTCACTCTTTCTGATTGATCTCTTCAAAACATCTTATCTCATATTTAAACCCTACCACACCACAATATTCTCATATGTATTAGTAAATTTCCTAGCAAGTGCATGCATATTGAATCGTGTTCCCCTTAGGAATTAAATGGTACATTGGAGTTAAAGAAGAATAAATAGGCCAATAATACAGATACAGGCATAATTAAGGAAACTAGCCAAAATGATGCAACACCCAGAAAGTAGCGACAGTAGGAGAACATCCTACTTTGGTGTCTGTAAGAGAAATAAAATTAACTAAAGTTACAATTATGGGAGAAGGCTTCTGGTTAAGAGCTATGACTGGCTGAGAAGGGATAGATGTATGAAAATATGTAAATTGACATCTCTTTTCTCCCAACCTCTGTTCTCTTGTCAATTCCTTCTGGGCTGATCCCAGATGAAAACCATAGGTCAAGGGATCCTGAGTAGCTTAGTCTTCTAAGGTAAAGAGTGTGGATCTGGAAGATGAACAGAAAGGAAAGAGTATAGCATATCATGCATACACAGAGATTTCTACATACCCAATTTTCAGTTAAGATAATTCCATTGAAAATCTTGGGTTATTTTATGCTTGCAACTACCTTCAGTTGCATTGCTTCTTTGGGAAGATATTTAATACATATGTTAAAGTGTATGCTCATAGAATTCTGTTTTTTTTTTTTTTTTGGAGACTAAGTCTCACTTCGTCCCCCAGGCTGGAGTGCAGTGGTGCTGTGTTGGCTCACTGCAACCTCTGCTTCCCAGGTTCAGGTGATTCTCCTGCCTCAGCCTCCCCAGTAGCTGGAACTATACATGTGCACCACCATACCTGGCTAATTTTTGTATTTTTAGTACAGAATAGGTTTCACCATGTTGACCACGCTGGTCTCGAACTCCTGACCTCAAGAGATCCGCCTGCCTCGGCCTCCCCAAGTGCTGGGATTACAGGCGTGAACCACCATGCCTGGCCTCATAGCCTTCTTAAAGAATTTACTTCTACTTTTGCTAAAGATGAAGCCATTATTGGAAATTCTCTAAACATAAAGAAAATTTTCAGTTGTGGATTGTATAATTATTACATTTACTTCTTTAGGCCTGTGCATTTTGAGTCCAGCAATTTTAAATAATGATAATATATGCTATAAATTTTGGCAGTTACATGAATAACAACATGTTAAGCTATAAGCATCAAGACTGAAATGTTGACATTCAAAGCAACATATGCATGCCTAAATTGTTTCCACAAATTTTAATTTTTGGACATCAAAATCAGGATAATTTCCATATTTGATATTATATTTTAGAGAAATTATATGCCTACTTTTGATAATACTTTCTGCAATGTTTTTTGAAATCAAAGTGACATTTTCTACAAATAAGTGCTGATGACCAGGTAAAAATGACCGAATTCTTGAATTAAGTCCTTTTAAAAGTTATTGCCCATTGTTGTTTGTAAACATATATTTTACTAAAACCCTACTAAAAGAAAAATTATTTTAACAAACACTGAACAGTTTTATTCTACCTTCTAATGATTAATTTATGTATTATTTTATCATTCAACAAATATTTGCTGATCATCTACTGTGTGATGGGCACTGTGCCAGGTTGTTTGCAGTTATCGCAGCTCACTGATATTTGAGAAGCCTATTTCATGTTGAATAGAGCAGCTTTAAAGAAAGCTTGTTCTGATGAAAATTTGGGTTCCATTATCTTTTAATCATGTGTGTTTCTGGGTACATATTTTGTAAGTACATTCATAAGTTGGCAAAACATACAGAATTAGCACATGGTCAACAATGATTGCAATGACTTTAAATCATCTGGGAGTATCATTTTAGACGGTTGTGGCAGTAGAAGTGGGGTGATGAACTGGCTAGACTCAGACTGAGTAGATAGTCACCACCGTTGTGTATATATTTTCCTCTCTCAAAACAAAGGAATAAACAATGCAAAGAGTGACCAGTTTCCTGGAAAATGCCTTGATTTTTTTTTTTTTGTGATACTTTAGATTCCCCATTTTGAGCATTAGTAGCTTTTAAGGAAGGCAGGCTTCACTAAACAAGTGTCAATCTGTGCACATCTAAGCATATTTGATAGTTGAAAGATTTCCAAGTCACAATTTCAGTTCAACTGCATGGATATCTGTAAAATATTGCTATGCCCTGGGAATTATGCTGGGCATTGAGAATACTAAAATAAATAAAATATGGATTTTAGCATCAAGTGTCAAGTTGTCAGGTACCATCTATATATGGGTGTGGTGGAAGGGATACAGGGCAAAGGAAATTATTAAGTCAAGCAATCTGCAGGTAGGTAACTGTAATTCCACTTGTTGCTTAATAAACTATTCCAGGAGATGCAAAATGAGTAAGTAATTGATAAAATTATCCTTCATGAGCCTAGAAAAAAAATAATTCGACTTGAAAATATTCATGACTGAAAACAGGCTTTTTTGATAAAGTGAATTCCTTTAAAGTAATCATAACTGAACTATGTACCATTTGTCAAATATAAAGAGTAACAATGTACTGCACTGGGGCCTAATTTCTTGGTGACATACTGATTTCTGGTGACATAGTGTCTCCATGTTGAATAGACTTTTAATCAGGATCAGCACAGGCATCATGAGAATTTAAGATATTCTAACATTCTTTTTTTAATTTTTTAATTTTTATTTTTTATTATTTTACTTTAGGTTCTGGGGCATATGTGCAGAACATGCAGTTTTGTTACATAGCTATACACGTGCCATGGTGGTTTGCTGCACACATCAACCCATCACCTACATTAAGTATTTCTACTAATGCTATCCCTCCCCTATACCCCCACACCCTGACAGGCCTCAGTGTGTGATGTTCCCCTCCCTGTGTCCATGTGTTCTCCTTGTTCAACTACCACTTATGAGTGAGAACATGTGGTGTTTGGTTTTCCGTTCTTGTGACAATTTGGTGAAAATGATGGTTTCCAGTTTCATCCATGTCCCTGCAAACGACATGAACTCATCCTTTTTTATCGCTTCATAGTATTCCATGGTGTATATGTACCACATTTTCTTTATCCAGTCTATCATTGATGGACATTCGGGTTGGTTCCAAGTCTTTGCTACTGTGAATAGTGCTGCAATAAACATATGTGTGCATGTGTCTTTATAGTAGAATAATTTATAATCCTTTGGGTATATACCCAGTAATGGGATTGCTAGGTCCAATGGTATTTCTAGTTCTAGATCCTTGAGGAATCACCACACTGTCTTCCACAATGGTTGAACTAATTTACCCTCCCACCAACAGTGTAAAAGCATTCCTATTTCTCCACATCCTCTCCAGCATCTGTTGTTTTCTGACTTTTGAATGATTGCCATTCTAACTGGCGTGTGATGGTATCTCACTGTGGTTTTGATTTGCATTTCTCTAATGACCAGTGATGATAAGTTTTTTTTCATGTTTGTTGGCTGCATAAATGTCTTCTTTTGAGAGGTGTCTGTTTATATGCTTTGCCCACTTTTTGATGGGGTTGTTTTTTTCTTATAAATTTGTTTAAGTTTTTTTAGATTCTGGATATTAGCCCTTTGTCAGAAGGATAGATTGCAAAAATTTCCTACCATTCTGTAGGTTGCCTGATTATAGTTTCTTTTGCTGTGCAGAAGTTCTTTAGTTTAATTAGATCCCCTTTGTCAATTTTGGCTTTTGTTGCCATTGTTTTTGTGTTTTACACATGAAGTCTTTGCTCACACAGTATGTCCTGAATGGTATTGTTCAGGTTATCTTCTAGGGTTTTTACGGTTTTAGGTCTTACATTTAAGCATTTAATTCATCTTGAGTTGTTTTTTGTATAAGGTGTAGGGAAGGGGTCCAGTTTCAGTTTTCTGTATATGGCTAGTCAGTTTTCCCAACACCATTTATTAAATATGGAATCTTTTCCCCATTGCTTGTTTGTGTCAGGTGTGTCAAAGATCAGATGGTTGTGGATATGTGGTGTTATTTCTGAGGCCTCTGTTCTGTTCCATTGGTCTATATATCTGTTTTGGTACTACTACCATGCTGTATTGGTTACTGTAGCCTTGTAATATAGTTTGAAGTCAGGTAGTGTGACGCCTCCAGCTTTGTTCTTTTTACTTAGGATTATCTTGGCTATGCGGGCTCTTTTTTGGTTCCATATGAAGTTTAAAGAATTTTTTTTTTCTAATTCTGTGAAGAAAGTCAGTGGTAGGTTGATGGGGATAGCATTGAATCTATAAAATTACTTTGGGCATTATGGCAATTTTCTCCATATTGATTCTTCCTATCCATGAGCATGGAATGTTTTTTCATTTGTTTGTGTCCTCTCTTATTTCCTTGAGCAGTGATTTGTAGTTCTCCTTGAAGAGGTCCTTCATATACCTTATATGTTTTATTCCTAGTTATTTTATTTTCTTAGTAGCAATTGTGAATGGGAGTTCACTCATGATTTGGTCTCTGTTTGTATGTTATTGTTGTATAGGAATGCTTGTGATTTTCACACGTTGATTTTGCACTAAATGCCCACAAGAGAAAGCAGGAAAGATCTAAAATTGACACCCTAACATAAAAATTCAAAGAACTAGAGAAGCAATAGCAAACAAATTCAAAAACTAGCAGAAGACAAAAAAGAACTAAGATCAGAGCAGAACTGAAGGAGATAGAGACACAAAAACCCTTCAAAAAATCAATGAATCCAGGATCTGGTTTTTTGAAATGATCAACAAAACAGATAGACTGCTAGCCAGACTAATAAAGAAGAAAAGAGAGAAGAATCAAATAGATGCAATAAAAATGATATAGGAAATATCACCACTGATCCCACATAAATACCATCTAACATCAGAGAATACTATAGAAATGGTAGTTCTATAGAATTCTATAGAATATTCTATTCTATAGTATTCTATTCAAATTTATATCCTATAGTGTTCTATAGAATATAGAATATTCTATAGAATACTTCTATACAAACTTATATTCTATAGTATTCTATAGAATATAGAATATTCTACCTATGCAGGTATATAGAATATTCTATAGAATACCATAGAAATACAAACTACCATCAGAGAATACTATAAACACCTCTATGCAAATAAACTAGAAAACCTAGGAGAAATCGATAAATTCCTGGACACATACACCCTCCCAAGTCTAAACCAGGAAGAAGTCGAATCCTTGAATAGGCCAATAACAATTTGTGAAATTGAGGCAGTAATGGATAGCCTACAAACTGAAAAAGTCCAGAACCAGACGGATTCACAGCCGAATTCTACAAGGGGTACAAAAAGGAGCTAGTACCATTCCTTCTGAAAGTATTCCAAACAATAGAAAAAGAGGGAATCCTCCCTAACTCATTTTATGAGGCCAGCATCATCCTGATACCAAAACCTGGCAGAGACACAGCAAAAAAGGAAAATTTCAGGCCAATATCCCTGATTAACATCGATGCGAAAATCCTCAATAAAATACTGGCAAACCATATCCAGCAGCACATCAAAAAGCTTATCCACCATGATCAAGTCGGCTTCATACTTGGGATGCAAGGCTGGTTCAACATACACAAATCACTAAATGTAATCCATCTCATAAACAGAACCCAAGACAAAAACCACATGATTATCTCAATAGATGCAAAAAAGGTCTTTGACAAAATTCAACAGCTCTTCATGCTAAAAAATTTCAATAAACTATGTATTGATAGAACATATTTCAAAATAATAAGAGCTGTTTATGACAAACCCACAGCCAATATCATACTGAATGGGCAGAAGCTGGAAGCATTCCCTTTGAAAACCGGTGCAAGACAAGGTTGGCCTCTCTCACCACTCCTATTCAACATAGTACTGGAAGTTCTGGCCCAGACAATGAGGCAAGAGAAAGACATAAAGGGTATTCAGTTAGGAAAAGAGGAAGTCAAATTGTCTCTGTTTGCAGATGACATGATTGTATATTTAGAAAACCTCATCATCTCAGCCTGAAATCTCCTTAAGCTGATAAGCAACTTTAGCAAAGTTCAGGATACAAGATATTCTAATATTCTTAAAGTAAATTTCAAAATAGCATTATTACTATAATTCCTTAGTATGTATAAGAAAATCTTAACAATATCAAAAAACTACTTATGTATAACAGCCAAATTCAATTCTATTTGTAAGCACATAATTTTGACCCATACCAACAAAATCTATTTTTGATAAGATGTATTATTTAAAGTTTACTGTTTAACTTTTACCGTTTTTCCTGTTCTGTGTTTTTCTTAATAATTTGCATCAGACTTTTATAGAGTGATGCCCTGCCCTATAGTGAATCTGTATTTTGGAAATGGAGCTTTTTTTTTTTTTCCTTTTTTTAGTTTGAGGCAGGTGTAAACTTAGCTCTAGAGCACCAACCTAAAGGTTATTATACTTAAAAATTTAGAGGCCACTGTATTTTTCTGTTCCAGTTTCAACATTCCAGGAGAGAGAAATAGATTGGTTCAGCTTATAATAGGTGCCTCTACTGTGCTTTGAGTTATAGGCAGGAGTGTGTGTACCCTGAGCCAGGAAATAACTGTAATTTATAATCTACAATGTACAGTCTCCAGTGTAAATTGTCTGTAATCAGTGATGATCCTAATAAATGGTCTTGATGTATAGACTCTATGCAGTATATTTTCTTTTAATAGAATATTTTATGAAAATAATTTTAACATCAAGTACAAAATGAATGAGAAACCTCTATGTTTCAAATATCATTTTTCAAATATCATTACATGGCCATCCATACAAAATACTACAACTTTTAATATCAAAAGGCTTTTTTACAAGTAAACTTGGAAATATTGACTGAAGTACACAAAAATATAAACGAAAAAGGACAAAAACACACACAGCGACTCTCTAAGGCAATACTAATTACAAAATATTAAATTATGAATTTATTGTGGTTATATGTTAAATAATATTAGCTACTTTTCAATGTATTCACTTGATTTTCTTCTGTTATTTTTCTGTATTTATAAATACTAAATGTTTTTTCACCCTCTCTTAAGGAAATATTTATTCGATATTCATACAAAATAATACAATTTAGAAATACCTACTTCTAAATAAATATTTGTAATGTGCCATTTTAAATTGTGTGAGCATGAAAATTACAAATTAGGTTAGGTATTCTACATTTCCTGATTTATTATTTCCCTGCAGGCTCTTGTGAGCCACCCTTGGAAACAGCAGTAAGCAAGCATTTTGCAGCTCTGGTGAAATGTAGGAGGTAGCGTTATTTTAGTACCAAAGTGTGGGTTTTTTTAAAAATCAAGTCTCCTGGTTTTACACCTCTTTATGTTGAGACTAGCAAGTGGACTGAAGTACAAATGGAAAGTAGGGAGGTGAAATACTGAGTGATTGCTTTGAGTGTTCCGTATCGCTCACTTTCACATTTTAGAAAGAAGGGTAGTAGTTTAGAAAGAATAGCAGCAGTGCAAATCTATACATAATATATTGAATTTGGACTTTCAAAGTCCCATCAAATACACATAGTCCACCCTTCTTTTAATGGTGAAAACTGCACTCAGTGAGATTGAATGGGCTATTTATAAATAGTGAATTTTGATAAAAATATTGTCTGGGTATTGATAACAATATTCTCCTGTTGGGATGATGATCAGTTGTCACTTATTTATTTCTTTGCAACTTAAAATCTAACCTCATGACCTTCTGCAAACATTAGTTAGTTGTTCAAAATTTATAAACTTGGTAGTCAGGATAGCTGCACTTGAATCACAGTTCCATCGTGAATTTGTGTGTGATCTTGAACCGACCTTGACTGATTGCATAAACCAATCTCAGTTCCAGCTTGTAAACCTTCTTGAGGTGGAGCTTGCAGTGAGCCGAGACTGCACCACTGCACTCCAGCCTCGGCGACAGAGCGAGACTCCCTCTCAAAAACAAATAAACAAACAAAAAAACCTTCTTGAGGACAATGAGTTTTGAAAGGCCACCTTATCTCATGTCTCAGTGTGTAGGCTGAAACTCTTTTGAGAGTGTGTTTTGAGATTTTTGAAACATTGGAAAATAAATGTTACATTAAACAAAATTCAAAGCAAAACAAATCATAAGCCTACCATTTAAGGTCTTAAACAGTTTCTATCTAACAGGAAGTTGAGATCTTATATACTCCTTTTAGAACAAAAATGGCTGTGTTGTGGGCAAATACCTGAACTGGGCCTTTTAGTCAATCAGACATAAAGCAAAGACCCTGTGTTCTTAGTGCTGTAACTACATTGAGGGTAACAATGAAACGGAGATTTCTAATTTGGAGATTCAATGGCTACTCTAAAGGATTTGGGGGAAAGACCTAAGTGAGGGGGAAATAATTTAAGAGAAAAGGAAGAGTTCACTCCTTCCTTTCCTGACTCTGTTACTTTTCATTTTGAGTGTGGGCTCTTGTGGTGAGAAATGTATGAAAGAGGCTCTCTCACCTGCAGGGCTGCCTCTGAGTCTGTGCGACAAACAGCAGCAAAAAGTGAGAGGGGGAAGCCAGTGCTGGTGCTTGACACTGGCAGCTACTTATACTGGCAGCTACTTTTACTTTGTTACCTTCTGTGTGTTCACTGGGTATCTAGCAAACCAAAATGTGCATTTCTATTTTGTTTATTACCTCCTCACTAAATACTCTCTCACTAGTTCAAATAGTGTTTTGTAACTTCTTTATCAACTCATTAAATGATTCTGTATTATCTATAAATAATTTTGCTTCTGCCATTGAATAGCCCTAGCTATTATCTTTTATCTTAGCACATTCATCACAATATAAATTCTTTTAAAGTTAGAACACTGAAAAAAGGAAATTAGTATCTGAACAGCTATAGAAAGAGAGGCTTTGAGGAAAGAGAGGTGAAAGAAAGATAAAAATGATTTTAGCAGCTAAGGTGTGACATCATGATGGCCTGGAACAGAGCATGAGCTAAGAAAACAGAGAAAGAATGTATATTAATCAAGGTTCTCCAGAGGGACAGAACTAATAGGATAGACGTATATGTGAAAGGGAGTTTATGAAGGAGAATTGACTCACATGATCACCAGATGAAGTCCCATGATGGTCATCTGCAAGGTGAGGAGCAAGGAAGCCAGTAGTGGCTCAGTCTGAGTCCCAAAGCCTCAAATGTAGGGAAGCTGACAGTGCAGCCTTCAGTCTGTGACCAAAGGCCCCAGAACCCCTGGCAAACCACTGGTGTAAGTCCAAGGGTTTGAAAGTCAAAGAACCTAGAGTCCGATGTTCAAGGGCAGGAAGCATTCCGCATGGGAAGAAGATGAAAGCCAGAAGACTCAGCAAGCCAGCTTCTTCCACCTTTTCCTGCCTGCTTTGTTCTAGTGGCGCTGGCAGCGGATTGGATGGTGCCCACCCACACTGAGAGTGGGTCTTCCTCTCCCAGTCCACTGACTCAAAGGTTAATCTCCTCTGGCAACACCGTCACAGCCACACCCAGAAAACAATACTTTGCATCCTTCAATCCAATCAGGTTGACACTTAATATTAACCATCACAGAATATATATGAAAAGTTTTAAGGCAAGAAATTTACTGGGCTTTGTGATATAGTTAAGCAACAAAAAACTAATTCCCGATTTTCAAACTAGGAGCAATTTTTAGTCTAATTTTGAGTAGTCATGCAATTGATTACATTATTAAAAGATCTTAAAGCTCCCTACCATCCATTTACAGTAGAGAAGGTGTCATCAAGGAAATTAATTATAATTCTGAGTTTCTATGGAATCCTAAGTTTACAGATTCAAAAGAAATTAATAGTCATATTAATTCACTATATCATTACAGTTTGATGTTATATGCATGACAGTAATTAAGATTCATTTATTCATTCAGTAACAATTATTAAACTGCTTTTTGCAGTTTTTCTAGGCCCTTGAGATTTATCAGAGGACAAAACAGTCAAAACTCTGCCTTCATGCAACTTACTCTCAGATGGGAAGAAACTGATCATAAACAAAATAAATGAGTGAACATATAGTTTGTCTGAGAGTGAAAAATTCTGTGAAGAAACAAAACTTTGGGAAGAGAGATAAGAAATGCTATTTTAAATAAATGTGAGAGAAAGCTTCATGAAGGTGACATTGCAGCAGACACTTATATGAGGACAGAGAAGTAGAAGTGTCATGTCTCATCCTTTAGAAGGATAGTGAGCCAAGCAGAGAAGCAGCCAGAAGTAAAGACACTCTGAGCATGTTGAAAGAAGAACTCAGCCAGCGTGAGCAGACCAAAGTGGATAAGAAGAATAGAGGAGAGGAAGGCAGAGGTAGTGGGATGAGGAGAGTGATCAAGGGGGCCTTGTCAGCCATAAAATAATTCTGAATTTTTCTCAGATTGAGATGAGAAACGAGCAGAGAGTGTTGATCATGGGAGTTAGATGATCCTATAAACATTTTCACAGTAACACTCAGGCTATTATCAGAAAAGTAGACTATGGGGCAGGGAGAGAGGATCAGAAGCAGGGAGACCAATTAGAGAGCTGTTGCATTAATCCAAGCAAAAGATGAAGTTGGTTTGGATCAGAGTTAGCAATGAGGATGATGAGAATAGACGGAATGTTCTGTGTATTTGAAAGTAGAGCAAATAGGACCAGCTGATGGCAAGAATGTGAGGTTGAAGAGTGAAAGAGGAGTCATGGATGATTTCATGGCTTTTGACTTGAACACTTGAAATAACAAACTTGAGATGGAGAAGCTTGCAGGAGGTGAAGGTGGTGATTGTTTTGTGGGAAGGTTTGGATTTGTCCTTTTGAGCTTATTAAACATACAAGAGGAGGTTACATGATAGCCAATTGGGTATATGAGTCTGGAGTCCAGAGACAAGCAAGTTAAAGATCTTAAATACAGAGTAGATATGTATTATCAGGCTTGATGGCTTAAGAAGATCTAGGGAAAAGGAGTCCAAGGACTGAGTTCTAGGATCCATCAGTAACAACAGGTTAAGGAGGTGAGGGGGAGACAGCACTTGAATCATGAATTTAAATACTTTTTATTTTTAAAAATGTTTACAAAAACAGCTTTCCAAATATTGTGACATTTGACTTGCAGAATTCTACTTCTGAAAAGCAGCGATAAAACTACGTTGGCTATTATTTGTCCTGCAGTTTACAAGTTGCAAGAGTTTTGACTTTCATTATCATCCTTTGATGAGTACCTATCCTTATTATACAAATCCAGAAAAAAATAATTCTATTGTGGTTCTCTGCATACAATATGATTCCTCACGCTTGCCTTTGGAGATTAAGTTTTCTCCTTCAAGCATGCTTTACCTTGTCTTGTTCAGCCTCAGAATCCCATATAGCAAGACAAGAAAGCTTTGCTCTCTTTTCCGGGAAGAGAGTTAGCAAGAACAGGGAGGGCAGGATCAGACATCAGTAATCTTGCTAGGGGAATGGCATTTACCTCTAGGCCACCAGAGGGCAGGGCATCAATCCCTCATCTGTCCTGGGTATCTGCAGAAGCCTCTAAGAACATCTGCAAGTTATTTTAAGTCTAGATCACCCACTTTCTACTCTTATTCATATCACTGAAGAAAACAAAGTGGAAACAACCAGAACCAAAGCAAAATGCTCCCTAAATCCTAGTCCTCCTTTAGCTTAATCTACTTTTTTTCCTGGGACTAGAAAGAAAGGGGGCTGTTTGTTTTTGTTGCATACACAAGAAGTTAGGGTATATACTCTGTATACATCAGACTGTATCAGGAACTGTTTTATCTTCTATGCAACAAGCATTTTTCTGAACAAGGTCTAGGTGTGGAGCTGCAATGGTGATCGTGACAAACTAACCTTATCCATGGAACTTCATCAGTACTTCTCAAATCATTTTTGAGGGCCATTTTTCTCTATATATCAAGCACAAATAATGCTTTTGTAATGTACAATAAAATGAATTACTATAAAACAAAATAATAAGGCATTCAAAATGCAAGTTTCAGCTTATTATTAGGTTCTGCAAATATAACATAAAAAAATAAAAATGTATGTATTTGTTGAGTGTGGATATATTGGGAATAATATAGATAATTATTATGCTTATAATTTTTTGTTATTCTGGAATTAGAACTAAACACAAAGTTATGAGAGAAACAGTAATTTTTCATATTAAATGTCTATATGCATATTTAGAATGAACATCATATACATCAAATATTTACATTTTAATGTGGCACATGCTTGGTTGTGGCTTATTAATTTATATAATCCCTTTGGATTGGTTACAGCATTTCTTGCTGGGAATAATGTATAATCTGAACTGTTTCCATTCTTTGTATTAACATCAGTTATAGTAGAGAAATGAATCTTAGAGAAATACATTGGCAGTAATGGAAGAAGAGATTTTGAAGCAATTTCAGCAAGTTTAGGATATTTATTTTACAATTTTATCCAGGGCCAGGTGCGGTGGCTCATGCCTGTAAACCCGGCACTTTGGGAGGCCGAGGCAGGCAAATCACTTGAGGTCAGGAGTTCAAGACCAGCCTGGCCAACATGATGAAACCCGTCTTTACTAAAAATACAAAAATTATCCAGGCATGGTGATGTATGTTTGTAATCCCAGCTACTTGGGAGGCTAAGGCAGAAGAATTGCTTGCACCTGGGGGGCGAAGGTTGCAATGATCTGAGATCACGCTACTGCACTCCAGCCTAGGCGACAGAGCGAAACTCCATCTCAAATAAATAAAATAAAATAAAATAAAATAAAATTGTATCCAAAAAAGGCAAATTTTACCACATTTTCAAAAATTCATCATCAGTCCTGCATTAGTAGCCTGCTCCAGTATTTATCCTATAAAGTTATAGTTAAATACATTTTTATGAAAGAAATCAACTCAGGATCCATGAATTTTCATATGTGGATCTTATGTGACAAAATATAAATTCAAAATGTTCTATCAGTGTTCTAAAATGGTCTATGATAACTTTTCCCAAATGTGCGATATCAAGATCATCACTTTTTCACTGATTATTGTACTTAATTTATGAATCATGTCATAAATAATTGTAGAAACTCTATTATTCTAAGCTTCTAACTTTTGCTTGGTCCTTTGATCCTACCTGCCATTGCAAAGCGTGTTGCATTCATTCCTTGCAATCAGTAGAAAGATCTTTAAAGATACCAAATATATAAGATAAGTGAAGGCTGGCTGTCCAACCTACATATTTAAAACTTTGGAATGGGCTAGTTTCTTATCTTGTATAAATAAAAGTTTTTGTTGTTCAGATATTCTCAAGAATTTTCCCATGTGTAAACTTGGTGCCTCAACATGCAGTATAGGTGCTATAATCAACATCTATGTTATTACATAATAAAGATAACAATTTTGTATTTAATGAATTAGCTTTTACATACATAAATCACAAATTTTACGAAATAGCTAAGAACCCTGATATTCAGCTGATACTTCTATTGTGCACTAAGGTTTTCTTGATGAAGGAAGCAGTACCTTGGTTTATGGTCTATATGAACTCCTTAATCAGACTACATCAAAATATTTCCCTGCCATGGTAGCTTGCCAAGCTACTTCTAGAAAACAAACAAACAAAAACAAACCACAAACCGCATTACTGATTTCTAAGCATTTTTCTCAATGTGTGTATTTATCTCTTTGCTGGTGAGTAATAAACTGTTGTGGACTGGCAGTTTGAGGAGCACCGTTATGTAGAAAGTAGAGATAATGTCTACTTTGCAGAGTTGTTGTTAAGATTATCCGTAATCTTCACAAAGTGTCTATCAAATAATATCACAGACATTTAATTTACGAGAGCTATTAATTTGCATCGTACAATTATTTTTCATTTTAAGCAAATCTATAGTATAAAGAGAATAAGTAACAGACTGTATCTGAACTGAAAAAGTGGATGACCTTGTAGAGAAATTTATCTGTCTGTTTATAGCTATGCGTCAACATTTCGATATATAAAGATACAGGTATGTAAGTATAATAGAGTATCTCCTGCAAGAAAAACTAACAAGTTGTTAAAGAGTGGTCAATATATAAGCAGAAAAATTACAGCCCATCCGCGAGATTAGAGAAAAAAACAAAACAAAACTCAAAACAGGAAATGAATTTAGAGATTGCTTCAAAAGGTGACAGAACAAGTTACTACAGTATGAGACAGTGCTAAAAGCTTTCTATGCATTTCGCTGTTGTAATTTTATTCTGGGACGTTTTTCACCCAATCAAAACGTACTGGAGAAATAGTGGATAGTTTATTTTACTTGAGGATGCTTAAAAAGCACTAACTCATATTGTACTCACAATGGAGATACTGCTATGCACATTTTACATACAAGAATATTGAAGCAGAGAGAAACTTAGTAATTTGCTTAAGTTGCAATGTCCTTGGTAGTGCAAGGATACTAAGCAGTCTGACGTCACTCATAGCCTTTGCTTATCCATGGTTTAGAGTGCTGTGTCATGGATAGTAAATGGGAGCTTAAAATGGAAAACTTAGTGTAAACTTGTGTGGGAAAGAAAATGGATAGAGATTTTTTTTTTTTAAGAAAAAACAAAAAAACTCAAGGTGAGTGCACAGTGCACAAAGTGCTGTGAAAGGTGATGGAGGTAAAGAGGTATGACTCTCTTGTCACTGGGAGGTCTAGCTGGCACTGTTGTCTCTGAGGAATTAAAGCTACTTGTAAGACAGAGAACCAAGTGTGCAATCAGGGTAGAGTCTCTTCATTCATGGGTTGAGTCTAAAGAGCACATGGAAAGGGAAAATCACTTGTAATGTTTAAATTGTTCAAAAGTCCCTAAAATTGCCCCCAAGCATGAGAAGTACATCCCATATGTCATTTCACTTTCTGGGTGTTTATTTGCTTGCTGAGTGGAGTGGCAGTCTATCCTGTATGGAGCAAGGTCAGGTACTTCATATGAGAAGCAGTAAGGATGCAAACTAAGAAGTGGAGAAGAAGGAAATAAAAGGCAGCTGTGAAAAAACTAAAAATTTTAAATTTATATTGACAATAAACTGGTTGATTGTATAATCAGGGAAGACTTGAGTAGGGGTTAATGATAACCAATGATGACTTAGTTCTCAAAGCTCTGTGAATGTGATGCCCAAAATGGAATGAAGGACTTCAGGTGGAGGAGATAAATGTGAGGAGAAGGGTTAAAATGATAAAAACAGAGAATAATGAATTTTGGAAAGGAAAAGTAATTTATATTGAAAAATAATATGCATACACAAATGCGTGTATTATATAAATTGAGGTACAGTTGATCTAAGCATCTGAGAACAGCATAAAACTGATAAGCATTTAAAGTACAATTACCGTGAGAGTGTGTAGTCAGATCACAGTAGAAAACACATGGCACCATCAAAAGGTTCAAGTTTAGAGGGCTTAATGAAGATACTATATTACAAAGATGTGGGAAGGCTTAAAGGAACTAACAAAAGATGAATAGCTCATGGACCAGAAAAGGTGAGGAGGTATTACTCACTATCCCTAAGGCTGATATGGCAAGTGGCTTCAGCTGTAATCAAAACGTGCAGCCACTACCAGAGCCCAAATAAGTATTCCACCTTACTTTTCTACCCTACAATATGCTGCCATTGTCTTTCTTTGGCTGAACCTAATTGTAAGCCAGAGGACAGGGGTGCTGGGAAAATGCATTCCATAAGGGTCAGTTGCTCAAGACATAGTGTAGCCCATATAGAGTGCAGGGGATGAAAACGGCAGAATCTGACATAGCCACTATGAGTAACAAAATTATTCTCTGAATAATATTAAAGGGCTATCTGTAGGATTTGGAATACATATTTTATATTTTCTAAATTAACTTTGTTTTTTAGTCACTGTGTACCGATTTTTTAAAAATTTTATGACAGCCACTTTTTAAAAATTTCGGTAGCTTTTGGGGTACAAATGGTTTTTGTTTACATGGATGAATTCTATATTGGTGAATTCTGAGATTTTAGTACCTGTCATCTGAGCTGTGTGTATAAATGTTTTCAAATACTAGGTCAGGGATGAATTCTTACTGTTAATGCTTTAATCCTTTTTAGATGTTTTCTTTGTTCTCCATAAATGTAGATTGTATTGAAAATAATTTTGAGTATAAACTATTTCATTTAATAATTGTTGTGTTTTACAATTTCAGTAATATCTCTGAAAGTAAAATAATCTAGCAAGGAGATTAGTTTTGTAATTGTATCATGACAGTATAATTGTTGACCTTTTATATCATCACATACTTTTATAGAAATTCAGCATAATTTTTAAAACAACTTTATCATTCTGATATGACTCATTTATTATATATTTTTCAAGTACATTATCAATCACTTTACTTGGAGCATTCTGTGATACCAATGAGTTAATCATGGCATACGTGCAATTACTGGCATGTGTTACTCTTTACTTTTTGTGTAAAGCTGCCCACTGTATTATTTAATGAACAAATGCACTTATCCTTAATCATTACTTTGCACTCAACTTCCATTAAAACAATGACAAATCAGACATTCACATTTCAATCATTAAAATAACAGTAATGAATTATTTTCCTGGTAGTAGGGTTTTTATAGTTGTTTTTCTTAAAATGAATTTTTTATCACTTTTTTTATGGTTAGCATAGATGCAAATGATAGAGATTGTTTTAATAGGCAGAAGTTAAGAGAAAGTGTGAAATACTTCCTCTTTCTCTCACTTGCAAGATGAAAAGATTCCCCCTACAGTTACCAAAGGATAGTGGGGAAATGAAGGATAAGGGGCGGAGAAGAATAAACATTTTTCTTTGAATTGAACCATGGGGAATTTCTGGAAGATTTACAACCATATTGGTTCATTGATTACTCAGATGGCAGAAAGATATTCTCAGTGTGTGCTCCCTTTTCCTAATGAAAAAGACTATTAGCCCACCTCAAAATGTATATTAAAAGTTTTATTTTTGTTAAATGGAGAGCTCTGTTTAACCCATTTGCAGAATCGGGCCTCTACTTGAAAACAGCAATCACTTTTGAAGAAATATCACTGCAATTACAAATCAAGTGGAAGTTAGAATAGATATAATGCTGTTATATTCTGATTACAAGATAAATGTAGTTAGGAACTGTTGAGTTCTTTGTGGTCCAGAAATTATGTAGAAAATTCTAATTTTACTAAGTTACCCAAATTGACCCCAAAATGGATGGTCACATATGCAAGCTAGAAACTGAATCAAGGATGCTGAAAAGCACCATTAATACTGCCTTTTTCAATGACCTTAAAGAGAGGGTATTAAGAAAATCACACTAGGTTTCATTAAGATGAATAAAATTGAACATTTAAGTAAAGGAATAATCATTTTTGAACAACATAATATGAAAATATATGACCATAAAATCTTGATAGCTCTCTAGCAGTGCTTGTAGAAATTGCAGTCTATTTTCAAATGTTATAGTAGGTGGCAACTCAGTAGAAAATTATAATAGCTGTCAAAATTCGTGTACATTTTATAAAATATGCATTTTGTTACTTTCTTAGGTGCTTGTAGTAATGTATATACACTCTGTTGCATAGTGCGGTGTGTAGATCCATAGAGACAGTATGTTTTCTTTAATATCAAATAACTTGACAAGGAAATTATAAAATTCTTTAGAAATTCAAGTGATTCTCAGTAAATTAAGCAATGGGGGATTATTCTATTTATGGAAAGCTTAATCATTTTCTATCTCTTTTATTATTTTAGAAATTCCATTTCTTTTATTGTGTAGGAATCAGACCAGAGGCTACTAGAGAGACAACTGATTAGAAAAGTTCATGAGAAAGGTTTCAAAAGGAAAATCTTCCTGAGGCTTATTTTCATATAAGTCTTTAGAAAGAACAGTTAATGCTGCTGTGCTGTATTTTTCCCAAATGTATTGTTTTTAACTCATAAAAATTTTTCTCTCATATATTGTACTCAAAGTGAATGATTCAGCTCAACAAGATATTTCTGTTCCACGATGTCATTCATGGATCCAGGTTCTTTCTATCTTGTTGCCCTCCCATTGCCCAGGCTCTGTTTTCATTTGCATGTCTGAAGTTGGTTATGGACAATTCCATGTTTTAGTTTATGAAAAGAATAAGAGGCAGAATAGAGAAGTACACATTGGTTACCTCAATGTCCAGTTCCAGAAGTGGTGCATATTACTTCTAGTCCACAGTAGCTGCAAGTGAATTTGGGAAACACAGCTTAGGTGGGCAGGTACCACTTACCATTTATTACAATGCAAGAAGAGGAAAATTGAGGTTAGTAAACAATTATTAGACCCTGACGTGCTATCCAAGCTTCTTGTAGGTTTGGCAGAGATTCTAAAGGGCAATTTAGAAACTGTTTGAACTTTCTTATTTGCCATAATCCCAAACACAGGTAAAGCAGTTGTAATATATAATATCAGTCACTTCTTTGTACTTATATATGGCTCATAGGAAAGGTAAGCATCTGTGTTCTAAACAAAAATAGATTTTTAAAATACGAATTTTAAAACAGGAATAATCTTTGAACTGTAGATTAAGAAAGAACACCATATGGGAGAAAAGAGAAAAAAGACTTCTAGGCAGTTCATAGATTATACAGTTATAATTTTCAGTGACACATATATTACATATGACCAGGTAAGGCCTCCCAAATCTACCACAGTTAACACATCAGAGTTCAAAAGTCCACTCCACTTGAAACTTCATATCTATGTCTATATATCGTTAAATGTGGCTATGCCTCTCCTGTTTTCATTTACTTATATCTTGTATAATTCCTCACTCTCTCATTCTTTGTTTCTCCCTGACTTCTATCATCATTGATGTTGTTCTTTCAGCTATCTAACTTTTTTCTCTTAATATTCCAGTTTAATCCCCTAATTTTCATCCTAAAAACCATATTGTTTTCTCCTTCAGTGCATTGCAAGTTCTGTGAGGGAGATAATAATGACCATGTAACCAGCTTTTGCAATACTGTACCTGACAAATGATAGTTTCCCAGTAAATCCTACTAAATGAGAAATGAGAGAAAAATAGAAAATCTGAAATATGAAGTTC
This sequence comes from Pan troglodytes, assembly GCF_028858775.2. Lineage (NCBI taxonomy): Eukaryota > Metazoa > Chordata > Mammalia > Primates > Hominidae > Pan > Pan troglodytes. Next base: position 90,121,725 of record NC_086015.1, read on the forward strand.
CTTTCCTACATTATCTCTTGAAGTGTAAATCTCACCTTGTAAGTTCTTATTTTATCTGGGCTAAGTTGGGCCCAGAAATTATTTTATTTGACTATAAATATACTTTAGTGTCTAGCATCACCCTATATAAAAATAATAAAACTATATCTCTACTTCTTGTAACACTGATTTATAAATGGTAAATAATTCAAGATTATGTGTGTGAATAATTTAAAGACATACTTTTAGAAGCAGAACAAAGCAGAAAGATGAGTAATTGTATCCTAATTTCAGGTTTCTTTAATAGTAGCCATTCAAGATAATGTCTGTGAAGGACTGGCTTTCTCTGCCAAACATAAGCGTCCACCAGCTGATCTGCTTTTTTTTTTTTTGCTTTTATTATTTTTAATTGACACATAATTTTACCTATTTATGTACTACAGTGAGATATTTTGATACCTATATATGATGTGTAATGATCAAATGAGGGTAATTAGCATACCTATCACCTCAAACATTTATCATTTCTTTGTGTTGTTTTCAAAATGTAGTTAACTATGGAAAAAAATCACTATACATTTCTTCTGAGCAGTTTAAAATAAAGATTGTATATATTTAAGTTGTACAACATGATTTGATATAAGTATGCATTGTGTAATGATTACCACAATCAAATTAATTAACACATCCATTTCCACCCATGCTGTACCTTGGATCCCCAGACCTTGTTCATCTTCTAGCTGAAAGTTTCTATTCTTTGACTGACATTTCCCCATTTCTTTGCCCCTTTCCCAGTCCCGGGTAACCACTATTCTCTCTGCTCCTCTGAGTTCAAACGTGAAATTTCACATATAAGTGAGATTACATGGCATTTGCCTTTCTGCGCTTGACTTACTTCACTTAGCATAATGTTCTCCAGGTTCACTCATGTTGTCCCAAATGGCAAAATTTCCCTTTTTTAAAAGGCTGAACAGTATGTGTATATATACCACATTTTCTTTATCCATTTATCCATTGGTGGACTCTTAGGTTAATTTTACCTCTTGACTATTGTGAATAATTCTGCAATGAACATGGAAGTGCAGATATCTCTTCCACATACTACTTCAATGTCCTTTGGATATACCCAAAAGTAAGATTGCTGACCCATAGGGTAGTTTTATACTTTTCTTTTTATTTTTGAGGAATCTTCACGCCATTTTCCATAATGGCTTTACCTGTTTACATTCCCACCAACAATGTACAAGTAATTAATTTTCTTCACACGCTCGCCAACACTTGTTATCACTTCTCATTTTGGTAATAGTCTTCCTAACATGTATAATGTGATATCTCGTTGTGGATTTGATTTGCATATCCCTGGTGATTGGTGATGTTGAGAACCTTTTCATATACCTTTTGGCCATTTGTAGGTCTGCTTTGGAAAAATTTCTATTCAGGTCCTTTGCCCACTGTTTAAGAAGATTATTTGTTTTCTTTTTGCCATTGAGTTGTGTGAGTTCCTGATACAATATGGATATTGACCCTTTATCACATAAATGGTCTTCAAATAGTTTCTACCATCCCATAAGTTGCCTTTCATTTTATTGATTCTTTCCTTTACTGTGCAAAAGCTTTTTAGTTTGATTTAGCTCCACTTGTTTGTTTTTGCTTTTGTTGCTCAGGCTTTGGTATCGTATTCAAAAAATTCATTATGAATACCAAGGATATTTTCCCCTAGATTTTCTTCTAGGAGCTTTATGGTTTTGGAACTTACATTAAAGTTGTTAATCCATTTCAAATTACTTTTGTATATGGTATAAGGGTCCAATTCTTTTGCATGCTAATATCCAGTTTTCTCATCACCATTTATTTTCATTTTTATTTTGTTTTTGGTCAGAAGATGTCTTTGTGCATTTTATTTATTTATTTATTTATTTATTTATTTATTTATTTATTATTTATTTATAAACTTCTATTACAGGCCCAGGGGGTACATGTGCAGGCTTGTTACATGGATGAATTGCATGCTGCTCAGGCTTGGTTTACAAATGATCCCATGTCCCAAGTTGTGAGCATAGTACCTGATAAGTAGCTTTTCAACCCTCGCTCCCTCCAACCCTCCCACTTCTAGTGGTCCCCGTTGTCTCGTGTTCCCATCGTTATGTTCATGCGTACTCAGTGTTTAACTCTCACTTATAAGAGAGAACCTGTGGTATTTGGTTTTCTGTTCCTGTGTTAATTCGCTTAGGGTAATGGTCTCCAGCTGCATCCATGCTGCTGCAAAGGACACAGGTTTATTCTCTTTATGGTTGTTTATCATTCCATGATGTACATGTACCACATTTTCTTTGTCCAGTCCATGGGCATCTAGGTTGATTTCATGTCTTTAATATTGTGACTAGTGCTGCAATGAACATATGAATACATATGACTTTTGGTAGAATGATTCATTTTCCTTCAGATACATACCCAGTAATGAGATTGCTGGATAGAATGGCAGTTCTGTTTTAACTTCTTTAAAAAATCTCCAAACTGCGTTCCCCAGCAACTGAACTAATCTACATTCCCACAAACAGTTTATAACGGTTCCCTTTTCTCTGCAACCTTCCCAGAATCTGTTATTTTTTGACTTTTTAATACTAACCATTCTGAATGGTGTGAAATGATATCTCATTGTGGCTTTGATGTGCATTTATCAAATAATTAGTGATGTAAAGCATTTTAAAATATATTTCTCGGCCCCGTGTATGTCTTCTTTTCAGAAGTGTCTGTCTATATTCTTTGCTCCCTTTTTTAATGGGGTTATTTGCTTTTTGCTTGCAGAATCGTTTAAGTTCCTTATAGATTTTGGATTTTAGACTTTTGTCAAATGCATAGTTTGTGACTATTTTCTCCCATTCTGTAGGTTGCCTGTTTACTCTCTTGATACTCTCTTTCATTGTGCAGAAGCTCTTTAATTAGGTTCCACTTGTCAAGTTTTGTTTTGTTGCAATTGGTTTTGGGAAGTTATAAATTCTTTGCCAAGGCTGATCTCCAGAATGGTGATTCTTAGGTTTTCTTCTAGAATTTTTATAGTTTTAGGCTTTACATTCAAATCTTCAGTCCATCTTCAGTTGTTTTTGGTATATAGTGAAAGGTGAAAGGTAGGGGTTCAGTTTCACTCTTCTGCATGTGGCTAGCTAGTTATCCCAGCATCATTTACTGATTAGGGATTCCTTTCCCTATTGCTCATCATTGTTGACTTTGTCAAATATCAGATGATTGAAGGTATTTGGCTTTATTTCTGGTTTCTCTATTCTTTTCCATTGCTGTGTGTGTCTGTTTTTGCTGTTTTGGTTTCTGTAGCCTTGTAGTGTAGTTTGCAGTCAGGTGATGTGACAAATCCAGCTTTATTTTTTTTGCTTAGAATTTCTTTGGCTATTCAGGCTCCTTTTTGCTACCATATGAAGCTCAGGATAGTATATCCAGTTCTGTGAAAAATGATGTGGGTAGTTTGATAGGAATAGCATTGAATCTGTTGGTTGCTTTAGGCAGTATGGCAATTTTAACAATATTGATTCTTCCAATTCATGAGCATGGGATGCTTTTCATTTCTTTGTATCATCTATGATTTCTTCATCAGTTTTTGTAGTTCTCTTTGTAGAGATCTTTCATCTCCTTGGTTAGATCTATTCCAAGGTATTTTTTCTAGCTATCATGCATGGGATCATGTTCTTGATTTGGCTCTCAGCTTGAACATTATTGTTGTATAGAAATGCTACTGATTTTTATACATTGATTTTGTAACCTGAAATTTTCCTGCAGTCATTTACCATTTCTAGGAGCCCTTTGATGGAGTCTAGAGTTTTCTGGGTATAGAATCGTATCATCTGCAAAGAGAGATAATTTGACTTCTTGTTTTTCTATTTGGATATCTTTTATTTCTTTCTCTTACCTGAGTGCTCTGGCTAGGAATTTCAGTAAAGTGTTGAATAGGAGTGGTGAGAGTGGGCATCCTCATCTTGTTACATCTCTTCAGAGGAATGCTTCCAGCTTCCGCTCATTCAGTATAATGTTGGCTGTGGATTTGTCGTAGATGGCTGTTAGTATTTTGAGGTATTTTTCTTCAGTGTCTGGTTTGTTGAGGGTTTTTATCATGAAAGGATGTTGAATTTTATCAAAAGCATTTTCTGCATCTATTTATCAAAAGCATTTCTGCATCACATAATTTTGTTTTAAATTCAGTTTATGTGGTGAATCACATTTATTGATTTATGTATACTAAACCATCACTGCATCCCAGGAATAAAGCTTACTTAATCGTGGCGAATTAGCTTTCTGATGTGCTGCTGGATTTGGTTTGCTAGTATTTTGGTGAGGATTTTTGAATCTATGTTCATCAGGGATATTAGCCTGCAGTTTTCTTTGTTGTTGTTGTTGTTGTTGTTGTGTCTTTGTTAGATTTTGGCATCAGAGTGATGCTGGCTTCATAGAATGAGTTAGAGAGGAGTCCCTCCTGCTCTATTTTTTCAATTAGTTTCAGTAGGATTGGTAACAGTTCTTCATACATGTGGTAGAATTTGGCTGTGAATCCATCTGATCCAGGGCTCTTTTTGGCTGGTAGGTTTTTCATTACTGATGCAATTTCAGAACCTGATATTGGTTTGTTCAGGATTTTTTTATTTCTTCCTGACTCAGTCTTGTGAGGTTGTATGTTTCCAGAAATTTATTTATTTCCTCTAAGGTTTTCAGTCTGTCCCAGCACCATTTATTGGAGACATCTTTTCCCCATTGTGTATTCTTGGTGCCCTTGTCAACGACTAGTTGATGATGTCTGCATAGATTCCAGGGGTCTACATGTCTGTTTTATGCCAGCAACATACTATTTAAATTAATATAGCTTTGTTACAGACAAAGCTATATCATCATCATCAGGAAACATGATGGTTCCAGCTTTGTTCTTCTTTCTCAAAATTTTTTGGCTCTTTGGAGTCTTTTGTTGTTTCATATGATATTTAGGTTTTTTTCTATCTGTTAAAATTGCCATTGGAATTTTAATGGAGATTGCATTGAATCTGTAGATGGCTTTGAGTAGTATGAACATTTTAACAGTATTAATTCTTCCAATCCATGTACATGGGATATATTTTCATTTATTTGTTGTCATTAGTTTCTAGTGGGAAATTTTATAGGATTTAAGTGCCAACCATCTATCAAATCTCTAATCTATTAAGACAACCAAAATTCAAAAATAAAGTTCTTCTTATGATTGTCAAATGTCTCTTAACATGAAGACAGAAATCATGGATCTACTATTAACTCACTTTTTAAAAATTTGGATGCTTAAAAAGAGAAAAAAATTATTATACTCTTATGGTAAGATTTAAATATTCATAGTGTTATGTTACCTGCCCTTAAGAATTATAAATCTCGAAAATGCAAGCCAAACACAAATAATATTCTATATATAAATCAAAGATTGTCATGAAGCTTTTAATTGGTTAGCGTTTTTAACTACATGGCCTTAAGAAAACAGGCTACAGTGCAACCAGAAAAAATACAAGTAAAAAAGTGTCAACTAATAAGATAGACATGAGGGTATAAGTAGAAAAATCCACTTTCTACTTCCTAATCACATTTCCTATGTATGGACTTGTGTTGTTATAATATATCAAAATATTCTGATCTGCTTTATGTTGGACAATTATTTTTTGAGAAATAATGATATAAACACTTGTTAGTCCCATAATTTATGTTCTGAGTTTGACTTGCAGTTATATGCTTTGTGCAAAGGAATCTGTTGAATCTACTGGACACATGGAGAACAACATTTCCAATTGTAGTCTCATTTGCTGGGTTAAGTAATTCTTCAGTTTTCCTGTATCTTCTTGGGAAAAAAAAAAAACACGTTGGCCTTGGGTGCATAGTAATAGAATAAGCATTCGTCAGGAGATTGTTGTATATCACAAATGGGGTTGAGTTGTCACAGGTGACATCTTTAATTTCCTCAATTTGAGTGTAAAGGCCTAGAGAAGTTAATTGTTCAGAACTCATAAATGACACAGCTGAAATCTAACTAGATTAGCCGAGAAATTAAAATTATTGAGTTAAATATTCATTCAATGTGTGGCTATATGTGAGTGTGCTTGCACACGCATGTGTGTGTGAATGTTGAAATCAGAAGTATGACGGTCTCTTGATCCACTGAAATGATAAGATAAAAGAGTAAAGAAATGTGTAACTTCTTGATGGACATCCAACTTGCAGTGGACAATGCAAAATTTTAAAAATTTAAATAAGGCTTTAATCTGCCACAGCTCTGGTATTTTTGCTAGGGTTGCCTTTCCTTTTTCCTCACATACTTGTGATTAATGTTTTGATAGACATATTTTGATAGCTTTTAAAAAGCTACACTTTATAATTTGAAATGTGTGAGAGGTAGCTACTGTGAAAACAGTTTAGCTTCTTTTTTTTTTTTTTTTTCCTGACTTGTTGGCCTTATCCTGTTAATCACTGTTTATTCTGAGCTGTAAGGAAATAATCAAAGAATGCCTAGAAGTCAAGCTCACATGGGCATTTTTCATTTTGGAAACTTCAAGAAGCTTTGCTATGTACTGAGTCTATAGGCAAAACAGAACTACAGCTCTTAGTTTGAATTCTCAACGAATTTTGCTTCCCTGATACATCAAATATACTTTAGAGAACTGTAATGCCTTTTGCTTGTTTTTATTTTTGGTGTTTTTCCTAAAGAGCCCCATGTACTTTATCTTTCATTGTTTTTCTTAGAAAAGAAACATGCAATTTAATTCCCAAAGGGAATCTTTGAGACCTTGTTTATGATACAGCAAGTATTTTATATATGTATGTGTATGTGTGTGTATATATATATATATATCTTGCTATATGTATATAATATATAATATAATATATATCCCTTGCTTGCAAAAAACAGACTCAGTATACACTGATTTTATTATATTATATTCCATCTAGTGTCAGAGTATCTCTAACTAATGAAATTTCTCATTAATTAGGTCTTTTCATGTTACTCCCTTTATTTCTACTGAAAGTCACCATATTTCTAGTTAATTCCTGGCTATAAAGCACCATATGTGTTTAAAAGCCCTCAATGAAGAAAATATTTCCCTATGACTTTCATACAGGCTGCTATTTTAAATGTCATAATTGCCCACAACTTGTCAGTTTTGAAAAAGCGTTTTAGTTTTGAGCTGCCAAATGGAATAAAAATGATGTTATTGACTTGTAACAAAGGGACTAAAGCACTCTGATAGCATCTGACCTTTTATCATCACTTATTTAAAGAGCTTTCAGGGGAGGAAAAAAAACCTACCTTAAAATGTGCAGTAACTTGCTAGTGAAGTGCTTTTTCTTAGTGTAGTGAGCTGAGAAGAGTTTTGGAAAAAAGCCCAGAGGGCATGGTTGTAAAAATGACCATTTGCTACTGGTGCAGATAATAATTTATTCCAGTGAAAGAAAAGAAAAAACTGTGGTCACATATGGCTTCAGGTTTTGATTCTTTCTATCTTCTACTGACTGCTAACAATAATTAAAATTTTTTAGAAGCAACCTGATCAAGGCCTAGAAAACCAGTCTCCATCTTCAATCAATAGTGGAGGTCAGGATTAATTTGTTGTTTTAAAATGTGGAAATTACTCTCTGTGTTTGAGAGCAGTATGTGGCACCTCTTAACTATATGACAAAAAGGGCCTTGAATTTCACTGGATGTGTGTGGCATAAAGGATATCTATTTGGAGAGATTTAATGGGACTGAAATAGAGGGTAATAGATACTGAATTGGGGTAATTTATGTTGTGCACTGAAGAAGATATCCAGGGAAACTTCAAAGACAATCCCTCCTGCATGACTAAAACTGAAAAACATTTCAAAGCTCTCTGCCTCTTACATGAAACTAAGTATCAATCTATTGGTTTCAGAATTTATATATTTAAAGATTTTGATACGAGCAAAATGGCATCTATACAGCCATGTGAGTGCCTGGCAAGCTAAAGCACAAGAACAAACATAGTTCAGATAACAGGCAAAGTTATTTCAGGTGGCTTCTAATTCACCATGTGAGAAAGAATATGAACTTGCCCATTATGAATGACATAGGAGGGATCATTTTCTTCTGTAGTTGTAAAAATGAAGATCTCAGTTTCCATACGATATAGTTCAATGAATTTTTTTTCAAATGGCAGCAGTTTTAATAAGGGACATTCCATGATCTGAGATATGATTAGGAATGTGTACAAGTCATGTTCATTTTAGAATATTTCTCATCGTCCTAACAACACAAATTAAAATCAGTATGGCTAACTACTTCATGTGTTATAATGTTTGATGAGTTAAATCTGGGGATCTCTGCTTCACTTCTTGAAATGTATAAATGCCACTAAAATAAAGGGAAAATAAGCATGGTAACTGTTAACTGGATAATGTAATGTTTTCATGCTTCTCAATAGAACTTTCTAAAGTATTTTCAATAGTTTTAAGTGACTATAATATTAAATATAAAAAACATTCTCCTTTTACCTATAATTTAATTAGGGGGAAAAAACAGTTCCAGAGAGATTTCGCAATATTAAGGAAGAAAAATTCATCCTGGTGGGTTTAACCTGTTAGAATTGAGGCAGAGCTAAGGAATCAGAGGAAAGACACTTTGTACAAAGTGGAGATTTTTTTTTCCAATTGTGTCAGTTATGTCTCGTCATCATTCTTTGGAACTGACTGACATGCTTCAGCAATCATTTTTGACGTTCAATACACATGAGAATTTTGGGCTAGAACAAGAATCTTTTCTTGAAAATATCTACATGAACTCTGACAAACAATATACTGCTTAAAAGAGCTGTACTCTGTTACTATTCTGCAGGTATATTAATTTAGAGTATATTTTTACCATAACACATAACTTCTAAAATTAAACTCCACTGTAAGATAAAAATTATAATCAAAGTGTGTTGCTTCCTATTCTAAGTAGTATTAGGAAATTATTTACCTGAGATATTGTGATAAAAGTATGCTGCATTTATACTAATTATCCATTCAGTAGCTTCCTCCATAGCCCTTATAATGCATATTCTACTGTTATAAGCACACCAATATGAATTCACTGGGGCATTATCATTACCATACATAAATCAGATGAAATATTTGGTCATTTTGATTATCTTCAATGTTTGTTTGTTTTTGACAACAATATTTTAGAATCACTTCATCTATACATACTCAACTCAAATTTTAAGTGGTTATCTTATTAATAGTGGTTAAAGAACCATCACTGGGGCTAAAGTCCAGTGTGTGGGATCACATTAAATCACTTGCAAGCTATGTGAATTTAAACAAGGGGCTTGAATCTTCTGCATCTTTAAAAGGAAACATAAATCAAACTCACCTCATAGGTCAAGACCACCTACATAAACTGTGGGTTCAGGAAAAAATAAAAATGTAGGGCCCTTACTCAAACATCATGACCAATTTCAAGTTGGCAGTAGCAGAGCATTAATCACTGATGGCAGAGCTTGAAGCCGAGATTGGAGCTCTTCTAAACACAGAGCCCTGTGCAACCCACCTTGGAAGCTGCTGTGAAGAGTAAGTTTATAAACTGCTTATTAGCACATATTATGCACTCAAAAATAATTTTAACAATTATTTTCTACAAAATTTTTATTTGAGGTGCTCTGGTTATAATATACTTTTTTGGAGGAGAGGGGAGGACCTTAACTTAATCTCTGCATTTTGGTTTTGTTTTGAAATTTTAAATAGTATTTTAAAAAACCCCTTAGTGAGTTTGATATGCAGCCAAGGTTGAAAAAATCATCAGATATTTAACTAAATTACTTCTTACTGACTCTGTACTGTATCTTTTATATTTATACAATATATAAAATACCAGTCATAGATTGATTTTTTTTATCCAGTTACAATAATAGAATGGGGAGGGAATTATGAAAGTAACTAAAATGACTTGGATGATTCAAAGGTTAATAAAGGTTTATTGTCCTTAAGGAAATAATAACCTACAGCTCAAAATGTAATTGAAAGGCTCTTACTGCAAATTCACTTAGGGGTGCTTGTTAAAATTTCAGATGTTTTGGACTTAGCCGGACCTACTGAATCAGAATCTTGAGGTGGGATGGAGAGGGCAGAATATGTGTTTTGTCAAGCCCCTCTCTTGAACATATGCTTGGAAATTTGAGAGCCTTGGTTTAGTATTACAATGCCTACTTCTCACAGCTATTCTTCCCTGAAGCAAATTTAACAGCCAAGACTATAGTACCCTAATTAACATTGCTGTTCACCTGGTGTCTATAACTCACTGTGTAGCATAGGGCCTGAGAGGAATAAAAAAGCTGCTTCGATTTTTTTCCCTTGCTTTACTGGCAACGTTAACCCTCATTTTAGTTATTGAAATAGTATAATTTCTTCTCTAGTCTGTTAAAGATGACTATTCTGAAATATATGAAAATTCCTATTTTTATATCCCCTTGTCCATTTTGTAATATTTATAATACTCTCTCTGTCTATATATTTTCCTCTGTACTTAGATCTTACATAAAAGGCTAATCAATAATAAACATGAAAAACGTATGGTTATTATTCTTTGCCATTTTTTTCGGTTTTAACCTTAGGACTATTTCTTTGTACTAGCTACTCTGCTCCCTACGATAGAGAGCTCAATGAATGCACATTGCAATTGGTGTACTTCTTACCTCAGGCACACAATTTAGCCTTCTATATAATTGGCATTCAGGAAGATGAGGGGAAGTGGGACTGAAAAAGTAAAGTCAGTCATATCTCATAATTGCAAATATGAAAGTCAGGGTCACCCATTTCATGGTGAGAAAGAAAACATCAAAATCCTATGTCTTTACATTACTTATTCAGGCAAATACTGAATTTAGTTATCACATGTTAGACTAAATAAATGGCTATGTATTCTTTACAGATCTTATAAAATAGTTCATTCAGTAAAAAAGAACCATTTTATCATTGCCATCTGAGAGTTCCGAATAATTACGGGTAATAAAAGAGGAACAATAAGTGACAGCATCATTTTTTGGCCATGTCTTATTTCTCACAGGGACATGTTCATTAACGAGAATAAAGATTCTACTCAGAATTGTATATTTTAAGTTTCTCTTTATTTGATATATAATTTACCAGTTCACTCTCCTTCAGCTTTTTTCTGTAATTACTTGAATTTTATTCAACATGCATCCTTTTTTGACAGCCATGTTTTTTAGTTCAATAAATGTTATCAAGCATTCTTTGACTGCTCCTATTGCATCAACTGTAATTAGCTTTTGATTACTGTTAATTTCACAGCATTTTCCCTTTAATAAGTTACATCAAAATGCTTTCATTTCTGTTGCAGCAAGTTTAATTAGTTTTTGAACCATGTTTCTGTTTTTCCTTCCATTTTTAGAAAAAAATGACAACACCTACTTTCTTTGTTTCTATGAGGATATCCATGACTTACAATGTGGTGTTCACCAAAAGCGGTCACCTAAGACTTACAACACTAAATTGTGGTAACACGTAGCCTTTTATTTGCATCAAGAATATTCTCATGTACTCACATACTTATAATTCTGATTATTTTAAAAATATTATATAATTTTACTTTCAGCTTTTAAAGATGCTAAATGATTTATTTAAAACAACTAGGATTCTAATTGATCCCTCAATTCAATTAAATAAGCTGATTCACACTGCATGTATTCAATTATATGACACAGAATACCTGTATTCTCTTTTCAGAAATCCATTGTTCATTTTGTTTTAGTGAACCCAACTGTTACTTGCAGTATCCCTTAGGATAAAATGCTACTCAAGGTATTTTTGAGTGGCCTATATCATAATTAATGCAATTTTAACATGCAAGATATATTTATGGCTTTTTAATTATATGGATAGAACTTTGAAAATAATTGTATAAATTTATATGAAATGAAACATTAACTCTTATTTATTCATGTGACTTGAATTGTAAACTGGGCATATGTAGGGACTTAAAACTTCTAAATACCACCAAAAAGAAAACCCAAAAAATAAGCTGAAAGTAACTACATATCATATTTATTACTACTGAACTCAAATACCAGTGATTCTAAATTGGTCTATAGTATTCAATATTATAACTCACTTTATAAGACTGTAATAATTGAAATAATAATATAATAATCAATATTACAGAATGATTGGAGTGCAGTGGAAGAAAAGTAAATGCCCAATTAGAGAATTGATTATATTCAATATTATATTATAATCTCTTGATAACATGAAAGTTTTCAGATAGAAATTTGACAATTGCAAAACTTAAAATTGAACATTACAGGTAATGGTATCCTTTAGGTGAATATTTAAAAACATTTTCAGTGCCAGGCTAGAATTACATATCAGGTAGCATGGGGAGGTACAGGAGTAGTGTAATATAAGAGAGGTAGAGAGGAGTCACGAGCCCAGTGCCTTATGAATTTAGAGTACCTTGCTTAAAAAAGATGAACCCTGTATTTTAAGAAGCTTAAAGTTTATTTAATCCTACCGTCTTTCTGATATTACTTTCATTTCCATATTATTATTCTAAATGTTCTTTCAAATTTTGTTTACTATTCTTGTTAGAGGAAACTCCCTATATTCAAAGGGAGTCCACACTGTTTTCAGCTTGTCCTGAAGTACTTGTTTTAAACTAAAGTCTGATAGCTTGTTTCTTTCACCCTTGGGTTTTAATTCTACCCAACCAATCCAGGTTTGTGGCTGTTGGGGTGGACGAGTAGGGGACACAATATCTGTAGCACACATAATTAAGGTTCAAAAAACATATTTCTTTGGATTAACAGACTTTATTCATACCTATATAGCAACAAATATGCTATATAGCAATGAGATGCCTGCATATAACATTATTCTTTGTTTAATATTTAATATTAAACAGAGAAACATAAATTTTATCATATCTTTCTGTGACTGAATTTCAAATGACTGTAATTTGTCTAATTTCCTTGGTATGCCTTTATCGAGAATCCCTTATAATATTATTAAAAACATTTCAGGGCTTGTGATTTGTAAAATTATAGTTTCTGTCTTGTAACTAATTTTAATGTATTTTTATTTTCTATAACAAACCCCTTTATCATGCTCACATTACTGGTATGTTATGCTTTTACATTAAAAAAAATTAATTGCTTTAATGCATAAATTTTCCAATCCTGAAGCTGCTGCAGAGGTTAAAAAAGTCTACCAAGAAAACATTCACCATGAACTCTCGTGATTAGTTTCTTTGCATATTGCTCCAGAGTAAAACAAATCAGCACTAGAAGGAAAATCTGTTCTGCGAGGTCCCACACTGCTGGTCTAATGACCTATCCCCACAAGAGGATTGAATAGAGTAGATCCACTGTGGCTTCCCAAATGGCTGAGGCTGGCAGCCTCTGGAGATGAGGAACAACAGCTGAGGTGATAGAGAAAATAAAATGTTCTGCTTGAATGCAAGTTATATTTGCCTGTCTTCCTCAACCCTCTTTCAAGAAATGTTGCCATTTCAGACCAGGACAGCTGCTATTTTTTTCATTTTTAGTTTTTCAGTCAAAGCTTCATGGAAAAACTAGACTTGGATCAATGAGACTTATCTTCTTGGGTCAATTAATTTCCTGTCCACAGTCTCTTAAATTCATCTCAAATCTAAACTTCCTTCAGGAAGCTTCCCTACAGATGAGGTAACATCACATGTCTTCTTGGCAAGGTTAGGAAGCAGGGAAGCCATATCTCCACACCCGCTTCCTTCTCTGCAGATCTCATCTAGGATTGAGGATAAAGAGAGGGTGTCCCCTATATTTTAATTCAACTTTTCATCTGTTTATTAAACTTAGTCTTATGTCTTTCTTTCAGTTATCATGATTTTACCCTTACTGTTAACTTCTTATAGGAGACATCTATGTCTCATAAATAATTATAGTTAAATTCATTAGATATCAGATTCATAAATTAGTAGCCATTATACACAAAAGTTATTTAGCATTGATTCCTATACGTTAGAGGGCAGATTAAAAATATTTAAAAAGATACACGATTGTGGGCATGCATTCATATAACTGCCAGTTACAGGTAAAAGCAAAACATAAATAAATAATTGTAATTATATACTGGTAGTACCTATGTATATTGGCAGAGGAAATAGAAAAAGGAAACCGTATAACCATGATTAAATGTTTAGCATTGTCATGGCTTTGGAAGCTGCCATGGTGCTTAGATACACTAGAAACATCTTTTGAAAAATGCATTTTGGAAAAACATGGAATAATAACTAAGATTCTTTCAGTTTTGAGATTATATTTAGAATCCATTTATGAAATTGAAAAATCTTATTTCATTTAGATAATATTTTGCTTTCTTTGCTGACTTTAAGTGCATGGGAATCAATAGCAGAAACATCGTCATCTAACCCCAGCCTTAGTAATGTAACTTTGTCTTTAAGAATACGGTCTTTCTCTCTCTCTCTTTCCTCCTACCCAACCCCAACCTTTTCTTTCTCTCTTTAGTGGAAAGTTACAATAGGATATATGGTGATTCTTTAACTTTTATCATTAAGCAAGATATTAACTACATATTTCAAACTTTGTCTTATATTTTTTATTTAAAGTAAGGTGGAATACAAATTTTTTCTCAAATAAATATTTATATGAGGTTTTGTAACCATCCCATTATGTTGATTTTCAATAGTAATAAATATCTAATTCAATATTCTCTCATCACTTTAATTAAATGTGAGTAAAACAGAAAGAAAAATGTTAATTAACTATATGTAAGATTATCATTAATACATGTTTAAGCTGGCTTTTCTCCAAGCTCAGCAGTGCATTTGAAGATCACGTTAATGCTCCAGGTAAACAACAGAAGCTAAAACACCAGGAGAAACTCTAATGCAAATATGTTAGACAATGTTCCAAATAGACTTGAGCAAGAATTTCTATTATAAATCTTTTCATGTGAGTGTATGTGTGTGTGTGGGGGGGGAGCGGTTACTAAAAAAACAAACCTGATGCTCTTAGTTTAGATATTGCTAGCACCCAGGGAGTGCAGACTGTTTAAGAATTCGGGTTCGGTAGCCAGGCTTTACGGGTCGGGTCCCAGCACCACTTCTTCATAGCCGCATCTCATCTGATAGGGGACTGACGCTTTCTAAGCTTTAGTTTTCTCATCTCTCCAATACAGATAATAATTTTAATAATATCTTCCTTATAGAGTTCTTGAGAAGAATATGTGTGATAATCCAGCTATCAGAGATTTCTGATCTACAGAAAACCTTTTTTCAATATTATAGAATAATAGATAATTAGAAAAGATCACCAAATTTGTCATCATGAAGAACAGGTTGGGCTCGATGGACTAAGTTTAGAGTTCTCTATATTTTACCATCCTTTGAATTTTTTGTTATAATATTTTCTTATTTAGTTCTTTTGGAATAAAAACAAACCCTTCTTTAAAATGTGTTTTTAAAATATGTTTAAATTTCCGTAGGAAATATATAAGGCATATTTGCTGCTGTAGCTTTAAGGGGATTGATACAGGCACAATATATACCCCTAAAATGAAGAAAGAAACAATGAAAAGGAGAGTAATGCATTAGAAACAAATGCAACTTTCTGTTCAGTCATATTTGGAACAATATAAGTGCAACACTTTCTGAAGTAAATACTCAGTTCATCAGAGATTAAGATCATTTGTTCTTCTTATATTGCTATAGATAAAATAACCATATTTGAAAAGCAAGTCCCAAATGTATACCTCTAATTGTGAATCTAGTCTCCTAATAATTCTTGATATTAGTATACTAATAATACACACATGTATACCATATGTAACGAGTGTACACACACACACATATTGCATTCGGAGCAGTCAGGTCATCTTAATTAACCGGATTCTCTGGAGGTGACTTTTCTTCTTCAGTCTAATTCCTGTAAAAAAATGAGCTTTAGTCCAGGCGTGGTGGCTCACACTTGTAATACCAGCACTTTGGCAGGCTAGGGTGGGAGGATACGTTAAAGCGATGAGTTTGAGACCAGCATGGGCAACAGAGTGAGATGCCTATCTTTACAAAAATGAAAAACAAAATTAGCCAGGCACGTTGGTATGCACATGTAGTCCTAGCTACTTGAGAGGTTAATACAAGGAGGTTCACTTGAGCCCAGGAGTTTGAGGCTAGAGTGAGCCATGATTGAGCCACTGCACTTCAGCCTGAGTGACAAACTGAGACTTTGTCACAAAAAAAAAAAAAAAAAAAAAGAAGAGAAAAGAAAAGAAAAGAAAAACTTGTAGGCACCATCTGATGTCCAAGCAGTTTATTCTGGCATGGCTCTCACAAGACAGATAGCAGGACAGGCTGGTAGCCCGGGCCAGTCACAAGATAGATAGCAGGACAGGCTGGTAGGCTGGGCCAGATTCAGTCAGGAGTCAGATGACCAACTCACGGGGAAGGTCTCCCTCTGGAGACCATTCTCAGAGTTTGGAAGATTCCTTCTCCTTTCTTGTAACTATGTTCAATCCAGATCACTTACCAGATGTTTCTTTCATGAAGGAAGTTTAAGCCATTCCTGTAAAGTTATGCTTTAAGATTCATGAAGCTTTAAGATTGTTCATTCATGAACAATCTCTGTGCTGAGGTGGCCTCCTCCGTAGGGCAACCAAAGTTTTTAGGTATCATTGTCATAAAGACATGGTAATCCCAGGCCAGAGTTGGAATACCCCAAGTTAGATTATGTCAGATTATATCATGTGCTAAGTGGCACAGGATGTAGGCCCGGCGGGATGTTTGAGTGGGCCTCAAGGCTATCATTAATCCTATATCCACAATACGTGCCTTATAGAATACTACAATACTATATGTAATGAGAGATGATAAAACAAATCTTAAGAAAGTCTATTACTTTTAACATGGTGTTTAGAAATCTGAATGGAATATTTGGTTTTCTTCAGGGAAGCTTTGGTGGTGGTGGCTCTGAGATTTGGTGCTGTCCTGGTATTGGGCTACACTGGTGGCCTTGGGTTCATAGTAAACTCTTAATGACTATAGAGCTGGGGTTCTACTGGGGTTGGTGGTGGGTCTGCCTGGGATATTCCAGGACAGAGGAGGATTCCAAATAAAAGAAAGAAAGCACAGGCCAATCTTTTCATAGGAGAGACTCAGAGAAGTTCTGCAAAGCCCTTTGAATTCTGAAATGTTATTACTCTTATGTATTTTAGATAAAGTATCAAACTTCAGAACACACAGGGTCATAAGAATAGAAGGTTTTTACTAATAGAGAGATTATTGCATTTTTAGTAAAAAAAAATGACTATTTGGAATATTTTCTAGCGTTGCATTTAATATTTCTATTTCTAAATACTTAATTTAGAAAAGCTAACATTCATTTATTTGCTTAATCATTCAGTCAGTATATGATACATACCCACTGTACTCTAGAATGACTGAGCAACAGAGCTGTATAGAGGAACACTTGGGAAGAGGTAGATTTTTTTTGTTGTTTCAATTTCTTATACGCCAATTCCTAACTCTCCAAGTTGGCGATATCTAGAATACATGGGTTTGCATGTCAGGAGTCAGGTTATTCAGAAAAGACATTGCCAAAAATGCTGAGTTTTAAGGGTATGCAAATATTTGCAGTTAAGCAAAAATTAAAATATATTTCAAGATTAAGGCTATGTGTGGTGGCTCACACCTGTAATCCCCACACTATGAGAGGCTGAGGCAGGACAATCGCATGTAGCCAGGAGTTTAAGACCAGCCTAGGTAACACAGTCAAACTCTCTCTACAGATTAAAAAAATCAGCTGATGTGATGGTGCATGCCTGTAGTCCCAGGTAATTGGGAGGCTGAGGCAGGAGGATTGCTTGAGCCTAGGAGTTCAAGTCTGCAGTGAGCTATGATCATGCCACTGTACTCCAGTCTGCGTGACAGAGTAAGATACCATGTCTAAATAAATAAATTAAAATATAAGATTTTGCGTCTATTTTTTCCTTTGGCCATTGAGTGAATATGATGACAAGCATAGAGCCCCACCAAAATGAGTGTAGGATTAAGATGGTATCTGCTTAATTGGTAGGACTGCTGAATTTCACTGCCAAAGCACTATGAATCAATATTATTTGCAAGTCACAGTGTTTTCCATACCAGCACCATGGGCTTCAAGGGAACTACTGATGTAATTTAGGGCAAATACCAGTAATGATGTTGACATTAGCAGTGTACCAGGCTGTTAATAACTTTCGCTCTAGTGTACTAATTCATACACCTTATGGATTTGTTAGCATAGTATCACCAACAAAATCTAGAACACACTAAGAGGCTTTTTATCCACTTAAGTAGCCAAGTAAAACAAAAACAATGAGTCATCAATGATATGTTTTCCATTAATTTGGTATCTGCATGAATCTCAAAAAGTCAACCATTTTCACCATAGTGATCTAGGTAAGATTTGCTGGGATCACATAGGAAATCAGCTACCCGGTGATTAGCACATGGCAAGATTTCAGAAAAATACGGCATCAGAATTGAAGCTTTAAAGTTTTCAAGTGCTTTAGTTGGGAAATGTTAATTTGTACAATGGTGGATTTTATTACTTAAAATTATTTAAATTACTTAATCTTAAAAATGTTCTTGGAGAAATAATTACTTAAAATACAAAAATATCTCCTATCATTTCTATTTTAATGAGCTACATATTTGCTTTAGAGTACCTATTAGCACACTAGAAGCTGTCAAATCGTTCTCAGAAAGAGTGGAAGAATTGGCCAAACAAGGATGTGGGTATAAGCTTCTATCATATTGTTGACATTAAAGAAAGCCAGAATCCCTTAAAAGGCCCATTAATGGATAAGCAATTATATTTTTAATTAATTTAGGGCTATAACTCTGAGGAAGGTAAAGTTTAGATTATCAAGTATTTGCTACTCAGAGATATAAATATGCTTTTATCTACTGCCGTCCTTGGCTGAACCAGTTCTAGCCACCTATTTTTTTCTAGTCTTGTATTAGGATGTCTTATGTTACTTAATTTATTAGTTATTCGATAAAAATAAATCATATAACTGCCACCTTGTTTAATTTTCTGTATGGAATTAATACATTTTTTATCATTCGATAGTCAATTTTCTTTTTTATACTCATAATTTTTTTAATTAATGTTGATTGTTTCTCTTATGAAACATTTTTCTCATTGCATATTAGCTATTACCTAATGAACTATCTGGATTGGCTGGGGGAGTTAATAAAAACTGAATAGATCAGCAAGAAAATGTATTTATCTCAGATAATTCTTCCATTACAACTTAAAAAATGTATATTTTTAGTATATGCACCAATTATCAATAATTGCTATCTCAGTATTGGATTCATCATATCTCATCCCCAATCTTATAGGACAAAAGGTTAGGGTGTGATTTTATTATTTTCCTTATTTCTCCTATTATATTTTAAAATGTATATTTAGCTGGATGCATTTCATGTTTCTCTTAGTAGTATGCAATATAACATTTCAAGAAGGAGATAATTAAACCATAAAATAATCAAAATTTTAAAAAGTGAAAAACCTGAATTTGATTTTTCAGTGAGTTTGTTGAGTTGTGCAAAAACTAATTTAAGATAATTGTGTTAATGCAATAAAATATTTATTATAACTGCATTTTATTTTCTGGCAATCTTTAAGTTACTACCTGTGTTAGTACATGGTTCACTTTGGTTTGAGATCTTAACTTTCAGTCATAATAAAAAATACAGTAAATCTTATTTTTACTATTTTTTCTAAATAATGCTTTTAAATAATTTTTCCCTGAACCTGAATTTAAGAAATGCATACAACAGAATAACTGGAATAAATTACGAATAAATATTTCCTTTGATTTTATTTAATGAACAACTTCATGTTACTGACTACATGTCAGGCACTGGTCTACTTCATTTCATCACAAACAAACTAGAAACAGATTTTTTTATTAGTCTGTATTACAGATGTAAAAAATTGAGGCTACAACAAATTTAAATACTTTTACTAAATTGACACATCTGAAAACTGGCAGATTCAAGACATGAATCCGGGCAGTCTATACTTCTCATATTCCAATAAGTATAAAATATTCACATGGCCCAAAGAGATGAAAAGGAACTGTGGGATGTTATTTCTCTGGGTCAGTGCTTCCTAGAGACAGTTCCAGAGAATGGCAGAAGGAACCTGGATTCCAGGAGGACAGCAAGCCACCTCTGTCACAGTTGTGTTACATAAATGTGAGCCAAATTCGTATTTATACACAGGAAATGCTATTGGCCAGTTCACTGATTACTGTCAGTCTTAGTAATATTATGAAAAGTCAGTAAGATTATATACTTTCTTAGAACTGTATTGTTTCAACAATAATAACCTCATGATGTTCTCCATTTGAACAAATACTGTTATCTTAGGAATCGTATATATGCTACTGTTTACTGAATTAGCTATTTCTATTTTCTGAAGAATTTTAGCCCAAAATGAATTACTCTAAATAAAAACCACCATTCTTTTGTCTTGTAAAACATATCTGGAATTTCAAAATAACCTTTTCCCAAAAAATACTTCTAGCTTCAGAATTTGGCAAAAGTCACGCCTAATTTAACATCGTGAATGTAACGCAATTACATTTTTATTTTATTAGAAATAAACTCTGTTAAAACAGCTTTCTGTGTTATTTATCTGCCTAGCTTATCATGAACACCACATTTTGAGTATTAATCATCATATATAAGCCACTCCTGGTGTTTAGCACCAGAATTTCCAAGGTAGGGAGATTATTTATTTGTTTGTTTTTCTTCTTATTGTGGAATATTTTGGGGCTTGACTTTAATAGCCATACTCTGGGGTAGGATGTGTTCAAATTTAGTAAATGCTAGGTTTAAAAGTACAATGAATAAATTAGATGTAGTGCTTCTCAGAGACTTTGCTCTCAAAAACTCTTGCAAACAGAGTATTACCAAGAAAATGATTTAACAGGCAGATGTTAAAGTTTGGGACACACTAATTTACACCAATATAACTGAAGGTATTTTTAATTCAGGATACCATCAAGAACTGTTAAGAATAAAAGAATTGGTAAAAAGGAATGAAAACAGTATATTTTACTCTTCGTTAACTCAATACTTCTCAAATGTTTTCAGGTCTTGACACAGATAGAAAATGACAATATTTATATGGCAGCAAACTAGTGTAAATAAATAAGGTTGCTTGTGGCTGGAAACTGTAGGTCCAGCGGCTCTATCTTCCTTAAAAGGGCTGAAAGGATTATTATCACTGTGCCTGCCAGTTACGGCAAAACAAGTTATGGTACATAAAAAACCAAGGCAAACTTGATCAGTGTGGCTACCTAACTGCTCTCTGTTCTGGTCTGTTGCAATTCATTTTTTTTTTTTTTTTTTTTTTGAGACAGAGTCTCGCTCCGTCGCCCAGGCTGGAGAGCAGTGGCGCGATCTCGGCTCACTGCAAGCTCCGCCTCCCGGGTTCACACCATTCTCCTGCCTCAGCCTCCTGAGTAGGTGGGACTACAGGCGCCCGCCACCACGCTCGGATAATTTTTTGTATTTTTTTTTAGTAGAGACGGGGTTTCACCATGTTTGCAAGGATGGTCTGGATTTCCTGACCTCGTGATCCGCCCGCCTCGGCCTCCCAAAGTGCTGGGATTACATGCGTGAGCCACCGCGCCCGGCCTCAATTCTTGTCATAAGACGTTCCTTTCTCTTTGTGGATTGGAGTATTCTGTACCCTATGCCTGTGTGTGGGTATCTGTTATCTCTGAGTTATTCCTGTTTGCATAAAGTTCTTACTGTTGCATCTTTGAATGCTGAAGGGTTTATTTTATAAGTTTAATCTTAGTGTTTTGAGTAAGCTTTGTGAAAGCAAAGATTTCTTCCAATATGTTTTGTGCGTGGTTGGTTGCCTGTAAATGGAATATAGTCACTCTGTCTTGCTAATCTGAGTTTTTTGCAGTCCTTTACTGGATGCCGAGACCTCTAGCACACTGTAGCAATGGGAGGGACATTCAAAATTATTTTGGGAGGAAGGGTCTTATTTATTATTTGATCCAGTTGAGAGTAGTCCTCTCTTGCACATAAATTTAGATACATGGCACTTCCAATGCAACCCTCAAAGTCTTTCCCCCACTATAAACTTTTGAGTCATTTTATGCCCCAAATGTTACAGGACACACTAAAACATTTTAATTGTGTCGTTTAAAATAAACATATGCTTTTGAATATGTTTTGCAAGAAAATTTATAATTAAATGAGCTATTTCCTGTTTAAATTTAGAGGCTAGAGGACAGTTGTGATATTTTACAATTGTTTCTCATGATTAATTGAAATAAGCATAAGAAGGTGAGGATCTTTCCAGCTGTGAATTCTCTGTCAGAGTGATTTTTCCTAAATTGCTCACAGTTGTTCTACTATTTGTCTTTTCATGTAAAATCACTTTACAAACAAGGGTGAAAGTCCAGCCACTTTTAATGTTTGAGGTCTGTAAAACAATTCAAATCCCCTCTTAGGAACCAGAACACTTTTTAGGACCAGATTTTGTATCACTTTTTAAAATACAAAGAAAATAAAAATGTTTTTATTCTATTATTCCAGTTACTTTATCATTTTTCATGAATTTAAGTCCGAGAATAAGCACAGCTTAATATACATTTACTGAAATCAGTTTTCTACTATCAAACACTTTGTCATACTAGATACTATAGTGTGTATGTTGGTGTCTCTTCAAAATTACATTTAACTGAGACCAGAAAACTACATAACAGCTAAACTCAGCAGAGTAGTGGCAGATGGGATATTCAGAACTAGACAGAATCTAGAGAGATTTTAGAAGTAGAATCTATAGATCTATGTATATAAGAAATGAAGAAAAGAAAGACACCAAAGATTTTCATCTTGAACAACTTAGGTGATGGGGATGCTATTTGGTGAGTTAATGAAGAATGAAGGAGAACAAATGTGTGTGGGAAGGGTTTGGGTGGAGAGGAGGTTGAGTAATTAAGTGGTTTATTTTAACTGTTTCTTAAGTTTGAGATTCTTGTAATATAACTACATGGCAATTTTATGTACCTACATGGATCTGGAGGTCTGAAGCTTATCCGTATTACCGCAAATGCCTTTAAAATAACTGTTCTTTCCATCCACATATAATTTTTCTAATCTGTAATGAGTTGGATTTTCATTTATTCTGTACAGAGAGTACTAAGTATTTACTGCATGTTTACTTTTTAACTATACCTTCTATATGTTACTTGTCCCCTCTACACTGCTTTCTTGGAAATAAAATACTGTGCCTATAACTGCTCCAAGTACATAATAGGCACTCAATAAATGTTTGTTCCATGAATGCATGAATTAATAGATAAATGGATTAGAGACTTTAATGAGACGTGTATATTTGTTTTTTTCTCTCTCCAGAAGACTGAGAGCTGGTAGCAAAGATCTTGTCTTAATCTTCTTTCAGATCCTTTAAGATGTGTAACACTCTAGTGGACATTAAATAAATACTCATTGATTCATGGATATTAAAGTGAGACACACTGGTTGGGTTGAATAGTTCCACAATCTGTCTTCAAAAAAGTCATGAATTTTACTTTATTTTTAAACATTTAACGGGAAATATTGAGAGAAAGAAAAAAGTGTATCAGTATACAAGGATGGAGACAAGGATATACACAAATGTGAAGACACTGTAAATCTAGAAACATAATTTTAGAGGTTAAAGCCAAAGAAAAGAGACATGCAAAACATTTTATAACTAAATTGTATTTTGCAACTCTTTTTAGCTAAAATTTAATTATCATCACACTTTGCACATATTTGAACAGAACCTATACACTTTGAATTATACTTATTTGCTTACAGATGATTTACTCTTTCTGGGAAGTTCACTCCTTGTAGCCCCATCATCTAACTCAGCACCTGGCATACAACATTCAATCAATACATTTTCTGCTGAATCAATTAATGGATGTAAACTGCTGATAATTATTCTCTTTTGATCTAAAAAGTTTGTCGTTTAGATAAAATGTATGTTTAAATATTTACTTTAAAATGAATAGAAATATAGTATTTAAAACTTAAGCATAAATCCCTGGATATAGGTAGCAACTATTAAAACCACAGCTGGGACAGTGATTTAAACAATCTTTCTTAAAAAGATTCTTTCTCTGCCAGCATTGTCATTAGAACATTAGCAGTAATTAAAACCATAAGTAGAAGTTCTAGATGACTGAGCAGGTGAGAAAGAGCAATTAAACATCATAGACAGAAAGAAATTTACATTTTCTACATAACCATTGTATATATATTAAAAGAGGCATTAGAAACCAAGGGGTGGGGGGAAGCAACAAAAACAATGACAACAACAACAACACAAATAGAAGAAGAAGGGGAACAGACCATTTAAGAAATAATGAATAGAATATTTATGTATTTTAACTATTTCAGTTTTTAAGTTTTTAAACATCCAAAATTATAGGCGATTAAGCAAAGATTATGTCAAAGCCTTAAATGTATCAAATTATAAAATAAACTAATAATTATCTTACCTTGGTTTATTAAATTGCTAGAATGTCATAATTAAAATGGCCATGACATGCATGTTTACTTTCCTTTAATTCCACTTATAAATTTGTAATACTTCGAAAAAGAGAAAGTGAGCTACTTAGTGAAATATGAAATGCTTCTTAAATAAAACCAAAACTAGAAACTTCCATGAGATGAAAAAAAAAATACTTGTGTAATTGTTTAAGAGAAATCATGAGAAAATAAACAATAGTTTATTTAGATCTCTTTAATAGAAAATTTAAAAAGAAGGAAACTAAAATAATATATAAATGTTATTAGTAATCAAAATAGTGCAGTGCTTGAAGTTCCACTTTAGGAAAAGGCAGAATAGAATTTTCTGGGTCATTACTAAAGGGCTGACTTTTTCATGAGCTAACCTACTTCTTATATTTAGTAGAGGTTTAGGTGTATAAATATAAAAGATATGGTCCTGAGCTTTGTGGTGATGTAATGATGAGCCAGCGCATATTAAAAACTTTACAGCTTAGTAAAGGAGACAGATGCATACGTGGTCCGCTGACTCCAGAACTCCCTCTTTTCCAGGATATGATGTTATTTTATAGATAAACTTCTTTAAAAACTAAAAACCACTGTAGAAAGTACTTACTTGCTTATTTATCCTGGCCATTCAGTAAGTAGATAACAGACTGGAATTCTTTCACTGTATTCCACAACCACTCTAAAAGTGCTTATAAAAATAATGTGGGTGTTCTAAATCCCATTTGACTCAGCAATCCCACTACTGGGTATATACCCAAAGGATTATATTTCATTCTACTATAAAGACACATGCACTCGTATGTTTACTGCAGCACTGTTCACAATAGCAAAGACTTGGAACCAACCCAAATGCCCATCAATGATAGACTGGATAAAGAAAATGTGGCACATATACACCATGGAATACTATGCAGCCATAAAAAAGGATGAATTCATGTCCTTTGCAGGGACATTGACTAATCTGGAAACCATAATTCTCAGCAAACTAACAGAGGAGCAGAAAACCAAACACCAAATGTTCTCACTCAAAAGTGGGAGTTGAACAAAGAGAACGCATGGACACATGGAGGGGAACATCACACACCAGGGCCTGTCAGGGGTTGGGGGTCAAGGGGAGGGATAGCGTTAGGAGAAATACCTGATGTAGATGACGAGTTGATGGGTGCAGCAAACCATATATAGCATGTGTATACCTATGTAACAAGCCTGCATGTTCTGCATATGTATCCCAGAACTTAAAGCATAATAAAACAAATTTAAAAACCACACAAAAAAATAATGCGGGTATGTGTGTCATGTCTCTAACTCAGATCTCCACCTGTCCTCCTTGTTTATTTTCCATTTAACAACCTAAATGAGAAGGCCTTAGTAACTCTCCACATTGGCCCGGAATATTCTACTTTTGAATGCATTATGTAGAATTTACTGACTTATTCCATAGTAAGAAGGAGAAGTTTCCACCTTATGCCCACAGGAATCTTTTTATCAGACCTCATCAAAGGTCTCTTGCCTTCCATGACACCCCAAGAGATTTTCAACTGATTTTCAGGCTCGTCTTCCCTCTTCCTACAACATCCTTTCCTCCACTCTCCAGAACTACACAGTTTTGTCCCATCTGTTACCTTCCTATCCCACTCAATTTGCTGCCCAACAAACAAAGTGGCCAGCAATGAGCAAGAAACACCCTCACTAGAACACAGTAAAATCAGCACCTATTGCTCTCAAGCTTGTCCTTTGGTCTGTCTCCTCACCCCAAGCCACCCTCTAAACTATTTCTTGAGGGTACCATGCACTGCCCTTCAGAGGAGCCTAACAAATAAAATATGCATGTCATTACACACTCATGACGCTGCTCTTCCCTTGTTAATTAAACATTTCACATTAAATTCCAGCAGGTTCTAATCCAGTGATATGTCATATAGATTTTCAATCTTCCCTTTTTGACATAATGTGAGATTTATTCAAGACGGTTTTACAAAGTATTATTTATTTCAGTAAAAATGTCAAGAATTGTTTATTTTTATATATTTATATTATATATAATATATATATATTATATATATAATACATATATATTAATATTTATATATATTATATATAATACATATATATTAATATTTATATATTATATATATAATACATATATATTAATATTTATATATTATATATATATTTTGAGACGGAGTTTCGCACTGTTGCCTAGGCTGGAGTGCAGTGGCATTATCTCAGCTCACTGCAAGCTCCGCCTCCTGGGTTCATGCCATTCTCCTGACTCAGCCTCCTGTGTAGCTGGAACTACAGGTGCCTGCCACCATGCCTGGCTAATTGTTTGTATTTTTAGTAGAGACGGGGTTTCACTGTGTTAGCCAGGATGGTCTCGATCTCCTGACCTCGTGATCAGCCTGCCTCGGCCTCTGAAAGTGCTGGGATTACAGGCGTGAGCCACCATGCCCGGCCAAAAAATATTTTAATCTTAACTAATTATACGCTTTTTGCAGGTTAATTAAGATGGAAATCAATGCAGCATTGCATTAGTTCATACTCGTTCTTTAATTTCCTGACCTTGTACATTTCTTGGAACTGCACCCTTCCATTTATAGCAATGAAGAGATTCTTCTTTTTGCTAGAGTTTAGTGGTTATTGGCAGTAAGGCAGTATAAAGCTTGTGTAGTTCCACTTAGGTAGATATTATAAACATAGCATATTTATTCTACTGTATAACTTAAAATAGCATATTTATTCTACTATATAGCTTATTAGTTTACTACTGCATAAATATTTTAGGTTTATTCCTTTCAGAAATCTATGTTAATCTATTTTATCTCTATTTAAGTGCTGAACCTCACATTCGATAATTGTTTTAAAGGAAAATAGCACATATTTTGTTAAGTACTCTGTACTTTTTCATAACGGATCTATTGGATTTTGGCCAGTTTCTCTAAACCTGCTGTAAGCATGACTTATTTAATTACCTAAGTTGATTGAACACTTTTCCCTTAGTAATAGATTATCTCAAACTATATGCTACCCAATTTTTCTTCAGAAGCATCATAGGCTATTTAATATTTTATTTTCTTTGTGTTCTGTACTGTTAAATTACTATCAGAAATATGGTCAAGGATTACAGGCATCAATATATTATGCTTAATAATGAATTGTTTGGAAATGGTAAAATGCAAAATGAGCTAATTTAGGGTTTGATATTAAATAATATGTTGAAAAATGTTCAATTGAATTAACTCTTGGTACCATTTTCTGAAATACAAAATGAAGAATTATCCCATTGTGCTTGTCTATATAAATATAGTAAAAACAAAAACTTGCCTAAAAATCACATTTAAGATAAATAAAGAGTCACTGCTTAGGAAATTAAGTAAAAAGTTATTTTCTCCCATTTTGTGTCGGGGTAGGATGGGCAAATCAGCATTGTGGGATAAACCATGCAAAACATTTTCTGAAGGATGTTGTCTTGGTTCAGTCTACCATAACAAAGTGTCAGAAACTAATTTACTTGCAAGCAACAGAGATTTATTTATTTCTTTTGAAGTTTGGATGTTTAAAATCAGGGCAACAGCATAGTTGGGTTCTAGTGATGTTCTCTTTCAGGTTGTAGACCACTGTTTTTTCATTATATCCTCACATTGCACAAAAAGGGTGAGATAACTCTCTGAGGTCTCTTTTATAAGGGTGCTAATCCCATTCATAAGGGTTCCACTCTAATCACCTAAAGGCCCTACTTCCTAATACCATCACATTAGGAGGCTGGGATTTCAACATATGACTTTTGGGCAGAATGAAACATTCAGTTCACTGTAGAGGTTGAGGTCAAAGATGGGTCAAAATAAACAAGCTAAGGGACCACATGCCAGGGAGTCAAGATACTAGTCAAAACGTCCCAATAGCCCTAGGAAATACCTAGGGAATCTTGGGTTTAACAGGGAAGGTTTAGAGAATACTTGTGGCAGAGTCCTCCCTGCCTACCATAAACTCTTTTTATCCTTTTTTGTGTATTTGTTTATTTATTTAGAGATAGAGTCTCACTCTGTTGCTCAGGCTGGAGTGCAGTGGTGCCGTCATAGCTCACTGTATCCTGGAACACCTGGGCTCAAGTGATCCTCCCACCTCAGCCTCCCAAAGTGTTGGGTAACTCCCAGGCTCACTGTGTAGGTGTTCTTGGTTCATTTAAAGGGACAGACAGAACAAATTGGTGGTGAGAGAGTGCAGTTGGTTCTTATAATAGCTGTTCCCACAAACTTAGATCTTAGCACTTAACACTATTTTTATGAGAAGCTGTTGGTGTCATTGTTTTCTTTATCATTAAAATAGTTCAAATTTAATTGAATTGAATTTTTACCACCATCAGCAGTGCAGATTAAAAAGAAAAACAGAATAAACATCTTTGTTTACTAACAATTTCATTGCCATCCAGAGCAAAACAAAACAAAAATCTAATTTTAATTCCCTTATTTTGGGTGACTGTAGGTAACGAGTTACCAGGGGAATATAATAATAAGCTGACTATTGACCCTACCATTAACTTTCAGTCCTAATCATTTTACTTAGTTTTGTGTTAGCAGTGGAGACAAATCTGACAACTCATTGATGTGAAGTAAACATGTTTTGGCTGTAAAATTGTAGTATGAAGCCTCACACAATATCTCTGCCTTTAGCTATGGGACGGTCTAGTGTCTTTTACTAAAAGTGAAATATTCTGATAAGTTGTGATAGCATATGCTTAACTGCTAATGAATAGGATCTCTGTGACTTGATATCACATTTGATGAAACATGTTAAAAGATAGATTGTTCATTAACCCCTGAGGAATTATAACTTTGTTTATCCGATTATATTACATTTAACACAATTTTCTTGTTATAAAATGCCATCTGAACATCCATTATCATTCAGACACAAGCACTTCAGTGAGAAAACCAATGGGCTTAAATTACTAAAAGTTGATGGCTTTCTAAAGTAAACTAACATTGCAGATTACTTTTGCAAAATATATAAAGCAGTTTCTTTCGAGCCCATAACAGGAAAAAAGA
The DNA here is from genome assembly GCF_028858775.2 of Pan troglodytes. Classification (NCBI taxonomy): domain Eukaryota; kingdom Metazoa; phylum Chordata; class Mammalia; order Primates; family Hominidae; genus Pan; species Pan troglodytes. The sequence goes on from NC_086015.1 coordinate 90,151,353, forward strand.
AAATGAGAAAAACTGAATTCAACTCACATGTCTCATTCACATATTTTACTTGTATACTGCCCTGAGGAAGCCCAGATGGCTGAAATGTTGGCAGGTTTCTGCACCTGCAATGATAATAAACTACTCCTTTATTACCTGAAGTACGTGAGTTGAATACAATTACACTTTACTCACTGCTATATGCACTGGCAGGTCAACAGTTTATATTGTATTTTTATAGGATTGGCAAATGCATGTTGCTGGGCTTTGCTGAATTCACTTTTAGCAATAGAATGCCAAAGGCCACTAAAGCACCTACATGCTGACACATTAATCATGTGCCAAAGCTTAGCTTGGAGTGGCTTATTGCTACTATGATATATAGAAAAAAAGTAACAAAACAGCCTATATGATAGTTTAGTAAACAAATGGATGCTCCTGAGATCCCAAATGAGTGAGCTTAACTCAGCGTGAGCTATAATTTTTAATACCTTCAAACAAGAGAAGATATTTGAAGGACTCAGCCACAAACCTTTTCATTTTGTGACATTTTTTACAAAACATTCTCATTGTATACTATTTGAGAAGTATAGAAATGATGAAAAAGTAATAAACGTTATTCACAACCCATTACTCACACACTAACCCTATTGTCATTTTAGTATTTCTTTCTGTATGTAAACATAACTGGAAATATATACAAGCTATCTTGTGCTTTTCTTTTTTTTTTTTTTTTTGAGATGGAGTCTCACTCTGTCACCCAGGCTGGAGTGCAGTGGTGTGATCTTGGCTCACTGCAACCTCTGCCTCCTGGGTTCAAGCGATTCTCCTGCCTCAGCCTCTTAAGTAGCTAGGACTACAGGCATGCATCACCACGCCAGGCTAATTTTTTGTATTTTTAATAGAGACGAGGTTTCACCATGTTGGCCAGGCTGGTCTCAAACTCCTGACTTCAAGTGATCCACCTGTCTTGGCGTCCCAAAGTGCTGGGATTACAGGCATGAGCCACTGTGCCTGGCCCATCCTGTGCTTTTCTAAGTGATGTAATCATTTTCCTATGTGATTAAACATTTCTGCAAATTCCTCTCACTAGACACTCATCCTCCACCCTCAAACACTCTCACTTTGTTGACTCTTAGTCTTCCTTCTCCAAATCTAATTTCGGTCAATACTGTCTCAGGAGTGCTTTTCCTAACTTTCCTTGCTAGGGCAGTACCTACCTGTATTAATTGCCCTCACAGTACCTTAAAACATTTCCTTTGTTCTCCTTATGTCAGTCTTTATGTTGTTCTCATTCGCAAAAATTTTTGAAAGAAAAATTGTAGAATTTTGGTTGGAATTTTGACAAACTTATAAATTAATTAAAGAAATACTGTTCTATTTATATTAATTGTTTCTATTCCATAAGTGGATTTTTCATCATTCTCCTTGAAGTGAGATTTTTTCCCATTTCCATTTAATACACTCATGTTAAATTTTGAAAACATAACCTATTCTTATTTTTGTTAATATTTGAGTCGATCTTTTACCTATTATATCTTTAGCTCATTTCAGTTGTTATATTGTGAGCCTGTGACATCTATATATAATTTATTTTGAAGTGTAGAAACATGATTGAACATTATATAATTTTAAAAGATTTATTACATATTCATGGATACTATTTACATACTTAGTAGCAAATCCATTCATTCATTCAAAAATATTCCTTGGTTACTTATTTTGTGCCACACACTCTTATGGACATAGGAGGCACAGAAGGGAACAAAAACAACAAAAATCCTGTATTACATGAAGGCTACAGACTATTGAAGGGAACATATAATAAGATAAATAGGTAATATGTATTTACATTATGTTATCTGGTGATCTGCTATATGGAGGGAAAAAAACAAGAAAGAGGAATAAGGTAGTTTGATGGGAATTTCAATACTAAATTTAGTGTCTTTGTCCTATTTGTGCTGCTATAACAAAATTTAAACTGAGTGGCTTATAAACAACGGAAGTTTATTTCTCACAGTTCTGGAGGCTGGCAAGTCCAAGATCAAGTTCCAGTCTCTGGTGAGGGCCTGCTTTCTGGTGCATAGATAGCACCATCTTCTTGTGTAGAGAGGTAGAGAGAATAGAGTTTTTTAGGGCCTATTAGGGGATGAATTCCATTCACTAAAGCTCTGATCTTATGACTGAATCCTAGCTCCAAAAGTCGTCCTTTCCTTATTCCATCACTTTGGGAGTTAGGGTTTCCACATATGAAATTTGGAGGAAGGGGGACACAAACATTCAGACTATAACAATCAGGGTGGTCAGATGAGTCTTAAAGGAAGTGAGAAAGCCGATTTTGTGGATTATCAGGGGTGAAAGCACCACAAAATGAAGTACACACACTCTGAGGTGGGAATATAGCTTCTGTCATCTAGGAACAGCATCAAGGCCAATGTGTCTGAAGCAGAGTGAGCTAGGGGGACAGCAATGTGACATGAGGTCACAGAAGTGATGGGAAGAAAGAGGCAGATTGTGCCCAGTGCAGTGGACCACTATAAGAATATTGGGGTTTTCAGTGAGCAGGACAGGAGGTCATTGAAACTGTCTTGAGCGTAAGCTAGTTTTTGGCAGGATCACTCTGGCTGTTGCGTTGAGAATAGACTATAGAAGGTAACCAGAAAGGTCAGTTAGGAGTCTCAAAAATCCACTTGTGGCTTGAAGTATGGTGTTAGGAGTATGCTTTTCAGTCTATTTCCAATTACATATCAGGAATTTGTAATTTGTAATTCCTGATATGTAACTGGAAATAGACCTAAAAGCATTTGTTAACTGTTAGATGTAGGATTTGAGAGAAAGATAAGAGTTAAGAATGACTTTCTGGTTTATGGCCTGAGAAAGGATGAAGTTGACATAAAATGGAGTGGGAAAATTTCAGGAGGAGAAATTCAAGACGGAAAATCAGGAAATTCTGTTTTAAACATGTTAAATTGGAGATGACTATTATGCATGCAACTGGAGATGTGGAGTGGGCAGTTGTGTACATCCTCTGGAGGTCAGGGGATAGGTATAGGCTGCAGATACAAATTTCTGATAAAAAAGTTATATAATCTTAAACATATTAGCTTATATTTTAATCAGTGGATATTTGTTGATGGTGATAGTAATAAGAGAAATTCAATGTAACAAATATTTATTTGTCAGGTGCTAAGATATAATGATTAATAAGACACATATGGTTCTTGGCCTCATCCAAATTAAAATATATGGGGATGGATAGAATATTTTGCATTTTTTATAATTTATATTTCTTTTAATAAAAGAAAGTATTCATTCAAAGCTAATAATATCATAAATTAATAAAAAATAACTTAAAAGAAAATTTAATATAATATGTCCTGATATATTACCAAAAACATGTATTCACCTTCATCACTTACCTCATATTGACATCTCTTCCATCCTTTCATTCAATCTACTCCATGCTACACAATTGCAATAATTTTTATTAATAAATATCATGAATAAAAAATTACTTATGTAAGTTATTCTTGCTTCTCAGAGCTATTTTCACTAAGGTCAGATAAATCACTTTAATCATAATTCTGTGTATTTTATTCTCAAAACTTTCTTTAGCTAATGATGTCTCATGTTACATCAGTGAATTCACTTTCACCATTTTACTTAGCAATATGACACTGACCATTTTGGTTCTCACAGTTAGGATATTTCTTATTCTCCTTTTAATTACTTCACTGCTATTTATTTCTGAGTGCTTATCAAGAAAATATAATTTTATAATAATAAGAGGAGTAGAATCTCTCTAACTAGATGATTCTAAGCAGTTTGGTATCCTTTATGTTGTATACTTTTCATAGACCATTGAAGTTAAAATCTTAGAAAAAGTTTTTGAATTACAAGAATTGAATTATATTTCCAGAATATTTCTGAGCTTGTGCCAACGTAGTCTACATTGTGAGCAATGGTGACAATATTAGTTCCCCAAATGAAAACAACATAAATTTATATTAATGTTTATTTTATCCAGGGTAATCATAGTAACACATTTTTTGGCATTATTAATTTTAATGAACCTGTTAATTGCCACATATAAATGATACCAAATTTTTTCTTTCTATAAAATGCATATGAGCCAAACTACTCTTACTAGATTATTTTGACTATAAGATGAAATGTATAGTTAACATGGAGTGACATGTTTAGTAACCCAGGTAAGGTATCAGAATGGCTTGGTCCATAGTGAAAGCAGCAGAGGCAGTGATAGGTGGTGAATTTGAGTGTTGATTATACAGTTGCTAGTATTGGATGATGTCTTTTCTAGTGATTGAAAAAATGGAGGCATAAGAACAACTCAAATTTTTTTTTTACCTGAAAGACTAGATGACGGAGTTATTCACTGAGATGTGGAAGACTGAAAGAGCTGGTTAGGAGAGGAAATGTTATCAAGAACTCTGCTTCGGACATGCTAATTCTGAACTGCTTATTAGGTATTCAGTAGAGGTGTCAAGTCAGTTAAATGTATGGGTAATGGGTTGAGAAAGAGGTATAGTCTGGAGACATAAATATAGGCATTGTCAGCATATTGATGGCCTTGAATGACTAAGATAAGATGAAAGCATTTTATAAGCAGGTGATAGGCATGAATAGGGGAGTAGAGTGAATTCTGTTTAACTCACATGTGGTCTTTGTAAGTGAGGAGATGAGGAAGTTGAAAGGGAATGTAAGGGATTGCTATGGTTGGAATGTCCCCTCCAAAATCATGTGGTTATTTAATTGCCAATGTCATTGCATTGGGAGATAAGGCCTTTAAGAGGTGATTGCCAATGTCATTGCGTTGGGAAATGAGGCCTTTAAGAGGTGATTAAGTCATGAGGACTCTGCCCTCTTGAATGGATTAATGCCCTTATTACAGGGGTGGGTTAATTACTGCAGGTGTTTGGCTCTCTTTTTCTCTCTGTCTCACACACTTGCTTGTCCTTCTGCTCTTCTGCCCCAGGATAATGCAGCACAAGGCCTTCAGCAGACACTAGCACTTTGATGTTAGACTTCTCAGTATCCAGTACCATGAGCCAAATACATCATTTTCTCTATAAATTACCCAGCCTGCAGTATTCTGTTATAGTAGCGAAAAATGATTGAAACAGAAAGTGATCTTGGTCACAAATGTGCCACCAAAAACCCCTAAACAGCACTTGATAATACATATTTGCTCAATGGATCATGAAATCTAAGCCAAATAAAATCAGAAAAGAGGACTTGTGAGGCTTGAATGACAATGAAAGTGTAGTAGCATCTGAGAATGAAATGTTCTGGTTGCATTTGAGTCCCAGAGAGAGTGGACTGGAGATGTGGGAGTTGGTGGTCAGCAAGTAGCATGTGTGGAATATGGAAGGGCTGCGTGTATTGGTTATGAAAACGTGAAGAGCACACCCACAGAGTGACTGAGAAAGGGTAGAGACTGGGATCTTAGGATGAGAGTCCAGGAACTAGGAGAATGATGGGAATGATCATCTGCATGAAAAGTAAAACCACCAGTTCCTTTTTCTTCCAAGTTTGATGAGTTTTATCATGATTGTTATTAATTTTATAAAATACTTTTATGCCTTCTTTAAGATAGTTATAGGCTTTTCCTCCTTCATTTTGTTAGTATGTCAAAATGCATTGATTACTTTTTCTGTAATTATAAACACCTTGCATTACTGGACTAAACCCAAATCAGCAGGAATGAATTACTTTTTATTTACACCAACGGATTCAGTTTGCTAAATATTTTGATTAGTATTCTTTGCATTTATCTTTATGAGGAATTTGCCTGTAACTTTCCCTTCTTAAGTATTTCTTCACTTTTGGGAAAGTTACAGCAATTATTTATTGAAATGATACTACTACACCTTTCCATTATGCTGGATTTACTCTGAGCTATATGTACTGGAGGCTGTCAGCTTAGCCTCTGGTTGCTCAACTATTATCCTATTTGTAACATATCTTTGTCTTTTTGAGTGATTTGCTAGTAAATTCCTCAACAACAGCAACAAATTTAGTAATCCCAAGTACAGTTCAAGTGACTGTACTTTCTAATACTATTTAAAATTACTTCTTTACATATTGACCTTTTTAAATTTGTTTTATAATTTCTTACTTTATGTCAATGGAAATTATTCCTTCGTTTATCACTGGAAGCATCTTAAACACACTTTAGATTATTTATGTAACTGATACAAAATATTATTTTTTATGCAATTTTCTTTGAATATTCCTTGGAAGCTAGAATTTTCTTCTTTTTGCTATCTTTTTTCTAGCCTTTCTCCTTTTTATTCCAACTCTCACTTCCCATCTCTGTATTCACTCTTCCAGTCTTGAGGTTGAACATTATCTTAATCTCTCTAGTCACTTAACTCCCTGGGCTCCCAGCCCAGAACCACTTTTTAAATCAAGACATTTTAGACAGGCACTGTGATCCAGTTAGAGAGGCAGTTTGGTCAGTTCTTGTTTATAAGGCTGTGTCTGTGTTCTCACTGCTATAGGCCTGCAAGCTGTTTGAAGCCACAGCCCAGGTGGTGTGAATTTTTATTCTTAGCTTGCTTCAAAGAACTGGAGAGGCTTACTCCAGGCCCTGGCTTCAAGAACTTTCTATGCCTGCTCCTGTCTCTGTCTGGGAGCACTGAAGTCTCTTTCACTCCCTCGGAACAAACTTCAGACCTGCAACTAAGCAGACCTGTAGTTTTCATTGTATTTGCTTCTTCTCTGCTTACTTTATTTATTTAAAAGATTGGTCCTCCAAATAAAATGTGTGTATGTTGCTTTTTCCTTCATATTTTTATTATTATATGTTTGCAAAGAAAGCATGGAGCAAAAATATGAACTCCTGCACCCACTTATGAGGAAATCCTGATACATCTGAATCCGTTTTTCTTGATGGAATGAGTGTTTATTAGTAAAATATGAAACGGAATAAAAACAAATAAATACTTAGTGCACTGCATTGACATTTTCAGGAGAAACATTTTTGAAAATTTTACATGTGGAAAAAAAGTTTATTTCTGCAAATGATAATATGACTGTAAAATTTTTGAAAAGCTTATAACCATCTCTATATTTTTATGAGCCTAAACTGTGATTGAAGCTGTGTTAAGTCACAGCTGGTAATTAAGCTGTGAGAGGGACGCAGATAAATGCACAATACTACCTTTACGGAACTTAAACTACAATAGATACAATATTATCACAGAAAACTATAATAAATCATAGACATGGATAAACCTGAAATGAGATCTATATTTAAAGAATTTCAAGAAATACGGCATTTCAGTGAGAGTGGAAAGCAACATTTTCGTGCAAAACTATGAGATAGATAGCCTTTCAAAATAAATAGAATTTTGGAACTGGGAGGTTTGTAGCTAGGACACTATGAACAGAGGGAGCTGTAAGAAGAGAAACCCCACTTGGGAGGCGGAGGCAGGAGAAACACTTGAACCCAGGAGACAGAGGTTGCAGTGAGCCCACATGGCGCCATTGCACTCATCTGGGCGACAGAGTGAGAGTCCATCTTAAAAAAAATAATAATAATAATGATAGAAGAAAAACCCCGAAGTGGACAAATTTTGCTTGCCTACCAGTAATTACTAACATTTTACTAAGAAAGGTAAAATAAGTGTAGGTGGCAAGAGATCAGCATATATTTGTGCATGCTGAAATGCTATTAGCTTTTCTGGACCTACCCACCCTGTTAACTGAGTCCATCTTTTCTTTTATTGGAGCTAATTTTTGACATTTAAAATCCTTCTGCAGGTTTCAGTCACTCACTGGCCTAACTCCATATTCAAAGTTTCTAGAACAGTTTTCTTGATTCATTGGAGTCTTATTTAATTACATTCTATCCATAGCCCTGATTTGTGAATTTTATGCCACATTATTATTCATTTGTTTTCATGTTGTTTTGCAATTATCACCTACGTATTTTATATCTGTACGTTTAGTCTCCTTCAAATAAATTGCAAGCTCTTAAAAATCAGTACAGGCACTTTGTACTTCTTTGGAACTTCCTCTATACATATTCAGTGTTTTGAAGGAATGTTTTAATTAATAATTTATGTATTTGAAAAAAATATATATTATAAAAAAGAATTCAATTTTACGTGTTCTTCTGGTTTTTTTCTCCATTTGTCCCCATTATTCTCTTTCTACTTTCACCATGACTGCCCTACTCTCTATCTGAACACATAAATATTTATTGTACATATACATACACACATACGCAAACACACATATAACACATACACACATGCACAAACGTGCATTCATGCTATACAGATAGTATATTAAGAAGTAGTCATTTCTTATAGGTTCAAGTGTGTGCAATTTTTTAACAGGATAAGTTCTAGTAGAATGAATAACAGCATGAATTTCACAAATTATGAAAAAAGTAGTCATTTCTAAGAGGGATAATATATAACATTTAGTATAATCATACTATAAATTCCCTTATTATTATTTTTAGGCAAAGACAGCATCTTAGAAAGTTAGAGAAGTAAAGCATCTTTAGAACCATCAAGATAGTACTTTTATGTATGTGTAAAACGTAACAACTGTATGTCTAAGACAGTGTCTATGTCTACTTGCCGTCAATCACCTTCCTTCTTTTATTAGTTTTAGATAGAAGATAAACAACAAGACTGACAGTTTTGTGTCCTTTGCTGTTTTGTGTCACCATCACAGACAAAACAGTATTATGTCATCACTCAAGTCTGTCACATTTATTGTGTGCTCCTATGTGTCTTAAAGACTGTTTTCTTCCTAATCCTCATAAATAAATATATAAAGAATATATTGATTATATATTATTTTATCGTGGAAATATTTCCCATAATATTATGTCCTCTACCACAGATGAGAACATTTATGCTGTTGCCAGTCTCAAGAGTAAATGTCTTTTGTTTGAAAGGAATGTTTCTTAGATAAACAATAAATATTTTAAAAAGAATTTATTTTTCAAAATATGGAGAAGCTGTAATGAATATCTACATCTGTGTAATATGTAAATCAAGCATAATGAATTTTATTATTTTATCATAAGAACTTAAGAAGCATTTAGTGCTACAAGAAGAAATACTTTGAAAAATTTTAAATTATGCTTATTTTATGGGTCGTTTAAATAGCATTGTACACTTCTTCAGAAAATTGGTATCTGATCTTGAATAGTGATAAAAACAGTGAATCGGCAAGTATAAGAAGACCTTCACGTGATTGATATAATCAACACTTCCTTTTCCTTTTTCTTGTATTTTCTGGAGCCTCATCTATTTCCACCTTGCCTTACTTTCACATTTTAAAATGAGATCTTAGGCCACGTTTCTTGCTAAAACACAGTCTAAACAAGTGAATCAGCTCTACAGCTCCAAATAGTCAATTTCAATAGTCATATAATAAGGTACCAACAATATAATTTGTGATTTTTATTTTATATCTTCTCAGTGTAACATTTTAAAAATAGATAGATGTAATTAACTTAGCTGATAAAAATTTAAAAATTCAGAAAAGCTAAAAGAAGCAAGAAAAGAGTCCCAAATTTCATCAATCCGTTAGATACATTTTCTATTTTATTATAGAATAGATACCATATTGAACACTTTATTTTACATCCTTCTGTTCTATTTTCAATTAAAGTTGTATTATTTTCCTATTATAAAGGTTTTCAGGCTTATAATATGAAAGCTTTCTAATGTTCCATTAAAATTATAATGTTGGATATTTATTTATATTTTTGCATTATTATAAATCTATGATGACAGTTTTCTTCATACAAATTTTGGTTAAAACAGAAATGACTTTCACTAGAATGATGAGAGCACATCAATTCTTACCTATAATTGACAGCCTATTATCTTGATTGCCTAATGAATTTCTTAGGTAAATAGGTAATATTTTTCTGAGGCCTTGAATGTCTAACGATTTTTCTATTGCAATATCATGTGGAAGATAAATTGGTTGGTTATGAAATTTTTGTCCTCAAAGTTGTGATGAAATTACTCCTTTGTTTTTGAGATTTAATAACTATTCTAATGAAAACACAAGTGACTTTTAGCCATAGAAATTATGCTACTAATATGCCTTCAATTCTGTTGTCATAGTGTTATTTTTCTCAGTAATTTGTGTTTGTGTGTAATCTTTCCCTTCTCTTGTATGTACTACCTTATCTTCTGCTTTCTGAGCTATCTCAAGTTGGTTAACGAAATCATTGTTTCCATTTTGCACTGCATTTACATAGCTTTGACTGCTTTGAGTTTGGACTTGAATTCTTTTGCACCTTTATCTTCATCTCCATTTTTAATTGGATCGTTTATTGTAATATTTCAGATTAATTTTTCTATGTGTCTTTCTGCTTTTTTATTGGAGTTTATATCTTCTTACAGCATATTGAGGATTTAAACATTTTTATTATATTTTTCTGGTTTTTTGTAGCAAATTCTATAGTAATATTTTAAGAATGATATCCCTTTTATGATAAATTGTATTTTTCATGCTTCCCATTTACATGGGAAAAATTTAATTCATTTTTGTCTGTTACGGTAATGCTAACCTCACTAGCTCAGCTAACTCGACAGAAGCTCTACTAACTTCTTAAAGCTCGGCAATGAAGTGAAATATGTCACTTTACTCACTTTTTTTTGGCTGAATCTGGTCACATGACAGTCCTTCACTAAGCAATTACTTACTGAATTTAAATATGGAATAAAACTTTTTTTTTAGAAAAGTAGTCAGCTTCGTTCCATTCATTTTTAGCAGGAAGGTATTTTTTCAGATATGATGTGTGATGACGGGAGACATTAATATTACCCGCAAATTCCCTTTTGTTTTACAATTAAATGGTTTATAAATGTATTAGTTCTTAGCCCAATCCCTAATTTCTAGGTGAATTAATCACAGGTGGTCCCGTAGATCTCATATGGGATTTCAACTTTCCTAATTTTTGTGGGGTCTCAGATACTTCTAACAGAGCTCTGTACAACCACCATGCTCGTGATTCATTGCTGTTAAAGTTCTTGTTTCCTTTATCTGCCTACATTTTTTATATTGTTATTATTATTATTATTTTGAGATGGAGTCTCACTCTGTCTATCAGGCTGGAGTGCAGTGGCGCGATCTCGGCTCACTGCAAGCTCTGCCTCCTGGGTTCATGCCATTCTCTTCCCTCAGCCTCCCAAGTAGCTGGGACTACAGGTGCCCGCCACCACGGGGCCTGGCTAATTTTTTGTATTTTTAGTAGAGACGGAGTTTCACCATGTTAGCCAGGATGGTATTGATCTCCTGACCTCGTGATCCTCCCGCCTTGGCCTCCCAAAGTGCTGGGATTACAGGCGTGAGCCACCGCGCCCTGCCCTATCTGCCTAGATTTTAGTTGTGAGTTCTGAACCTTCTCGAATATAATCTACCACTGCCAATCCCAATGTGTATGGCAGGAGATTACTTTTATACTGTTAACTTCTTACTATAACATAAGATCTCCTGGGCTCATTAGAAACAATTCTGATCACTTCAAAATGCAGCACTGACTTGGTATTTTCTGCTTGGTAAAATTCCTTATATATCTTGAATAGGTAGACGCATAGACAAAGATTCATTTAGCTTGTTTGGGCTAACTAAGAATTTTGTTGTTGTTGATGATGATTTTTTTTTTTTAACTTTTACTTTAGGTTCAGGGTACATGTGCAGATTTGTTATATGGGTATACTTGTGTCATGGAGATTTGTTGTACTAATTATTTTGTCACCAAAGTATTGAGCCTAGCACCCACTAATTATTTTTTCCTGATTTTTCCTTCCTCCCATCCTCCATCCTCAGGTAGGCCTTAGTGTCTGTTCCCTTCTTTGTGTCTGTGTGTTCTCATCATTTAGCTCCCATTTATAAGTGAGAAAATGCTGTATTTTGTTTTCTGTCCTGTACTAGTTTGCTAAGGATGATAGCCTTCAACTCCATCCATGATCCTGCAAAGGACATGATCTTCTTCTTTTGTATGGCTGTGTAATATTCCATAGTATATATGTACCACATTTTCTTTATCCATTCTACCAATGATGGACATTTAGGTTAATTCCATGTCTTTGCTATTGTGAATAGAGCTACAATGAACAAAATGTATGCATATGTCTTTATGGTAGAATGATTTCTATTCCTTTGGGTATATAGCCCATAATGGGATTGCTGGGTTGAATGATAGTTCTGTTTTTAGCTCTTTGAGGAATCCTCACATTGCTTTGCACAATGATTGAACTAATTCACACTCTCCTTCTTATACCATATACAAAAAAATCAACTCAAGATGGATTAAAGGCTTAAATGTAAAACCCAAAACTATAAAAACTCTGGAAGACAACATAGGCAATAATATTCCAGACATAGGAACTGACAGAGATTTCCTGATGAAGATGCCAAAAGCAATCACAACAAAAGCAAAAGTTGGCAAATGAGATCTAATTAAACTTAAGAGCTTCTGTACAGTAAAAGAAACTATCAACAGAGTGAACAGACAACCTACAGAATGGGATAAAGTGCTTGCAAACTATGCATCTGACAAAGGTCTAATATCCAGCAACTATAAGGAACTTAAATTTACATGAATAAACAACCCCATTAAAAAGTGGGTAAAACATGAACAGACAGTTTTCAAAATAAGATATGCACATGGCCAAAACATATACTGAAAAATGCTCAACATCACTAATCATTAGAGAAATGCACATCAAAACCACTAAATGTTTTTTAAGTCTGGTTAGTCTATCATCAGCCTTATATTTAATAAGATACCATTCACAGTTTTTCTAACAGATTGAATATGAGGATTAGTAATTATTAGCTAGGAAGTTACTTGAATATAATATTTAAGAGATCTATAGGCTCTAGAGTCAGACTGCCTGAACACTCATCTGTGTTCAGATATATATTATCTATGTAACTTTGGGTGAGTTACTGAACCTCTCTGATGTTTAGGTTTCTCATCTTTGGAAGAGAAATAATGCTAGTGTAAGTCTCAATGAGCTATTGTGAAGATAAAAGGTAGAAAAATCTATATAAACACTTAGCAAATGTTTTGTCAGATAGCGCATACTCCATAAATTAACATTACTCTATCGTTGTCATCATCATCATCATAATCATGTGATTTTTCCTCTATGTGATGATTGTTTTCCTATATCCATCTTTGATGAGACATTAGGTTTATCTACTGCCCTTGTATTGAGCACATGGTTGGTAGGCATCCAGTTCTTTAAGAATTTTTTAAATGGCATTTTCTTTTGTCCAGTTGGAAAATTCCCCAAAATATTTGCATGGTGGTGTGGCTATTCAAAATATGTTGTGGAATATACAAACAAAATACAGTTTATTAGCAAATTATTTTCAAATCGTGTATTTTTCTTATTCTCTCCTGCATTGGAAGACTATTTCATACGATCTTTCTTTCATACTGTCCCCATTATCTCAGTGAAAGCTCCCTAAGAGAGAGCCAGCATCTTTTCTACAGTGTAAGCTGGTTGTTGGGCTGCCTATGTGACCAAGGCCAAGTCAAGCTCAAAGCCTGTAAGTCTAGATCTCAAAGATTCGTATGACAGTGGTGGAGTCAGCAAGTACAGAAGACTTTGAAGCAGTACATATCACACTATGGATTTCCCTCTTGAGAATTAGTAAGAGCAGTGTGTGTTCAGAGCTTTCTCTCTGGGTTTCAGAAGTCACCTCCACAGTATATCTCATTTCAACCTAGCTACAAAGTAGGAATTCACAGTTACTGCTGAACCATTATATTTAATAAAACACAATGTGTTCTTTTATTATGAATTTCACATGTGTCTAATTTGATGTATATTTTTTCCAATCTTTTTGGTAAGTTTTGGAACATTTCTTATGTGAATTACTAAAAAAAAAGCCTTTATTATACTCATTTATAAAAGATGTTTATCAAATTACCTTTCATCAGTCACTTTCATTTGCCCCAGGAGTTGCAACTTCAATAATTTTAATTTTGCATTGGCTTTTTGTCCTATTCCATCTTAAACTGCCCTTCTCACTTATCTATATATTTATTCATACATACAATGTATACATATTATTGTATTTATATTTATACTTTATATAAATTTATGTTTATATTTATACATTATATATATATAATTTAGATACATTCAGTACTATATATTACAAGATAAATATGCTAAAATTTTCCAAAATTTTATAGTTTAGTTGTGGCAAAGTATTAAGATATGCTGTCTCTCCTTTTTACACTTCTTTTTTCTGCCTTTTGCTAAAACTTCTTATCAATTTGAATGTCATGAATTTTTTTATACATTGACTGTCTTAGTCTATTGCATGTTGCTATAACAAAATACCACAGACTGGGTAATTTACAAACAATAGAAATTCACTTGGCTCATGGTTCTGGAGGCTGAAGTGTAAGAACATGGTGCCTGCATCTGGCAAGGGTCTTTGTGCTGTATCATGGCAGAAGGTAAAAGGGCACTTCCCAAAACTTCTTTGTTAAAGTCATTAAAATGCTCCATAAGGAAGAGCCCTGATGACTTAATCACTCTTTAAAGGGCCAACCTCTTACTACTGTTACAATGGCTATTAAATTTCAATGTGAGCTTTGGAGGAGACATTCAAACCATAGCATTAACAAAACTACTAAATGTTAACATGTAACTTAGTATAAATAGAATTGTTAAAAACCAATTCAGATCACTCTGTGATAAAGAAAAATAAATCATTTAAAAAAAGAAAATTCAACATCATAGAAAATACTTTAAAAAGTAGGATGTCAGCCAAACGTGGTGGCTGAGCTGGTGGTCCCAGCACTTTGGGAAGCCAAGGCAGGCAGATCACTTAAGGTCAGGAATTTAAGACCAGCCTGGCCAACCTGGTGAAACTTCGTCTCTACTAAAAATAGGAAAATTAGTCAGGCATGGTGGTGTGTGCCTGTTATCCCAGCTACTGAGGAGGCTGAGACAGGAGAATCGCTTGAACCAGGGAGGCAGAGGTTGCAGTGGCCTGAGATTGTGCCACTGCACTCCAGCCTGGGTGACAGAGTGAGTGAAATTCATCTCAAAAAAATAAAATTAAATTAAATTTAAAAAGTAGGATGTCATTCTTCAAATTCTATATAGTAAATGATAATTTTTTAAATTTTTATTACTCATCACTTTCACATTGAATTTTTGATGTATGTGAGATATTAGAAACAGTATTCATTATAATCAGTAATTTGCTAATTTTTTAAAGATAATATTTTATTTGTGAAAAATTCACACTCACCTCCTTCATCCCCAAAAGGGAAATATTAGTAAGAAGTGGGGAAACTGAGGGAAGGAAGCAAGATCAAGTGGTGAAACTTTCCGTAGCAAAAATATATTGGCAATGAAAAATATTAAACTCATTTCATAGAAAATTATGGACTATTGTTAATAAAATTTATATTATTTTAATATTTTTATGCTTATGCCTACATTTTAAAAATATAAAAGAGAACAGTTTCTTAATTGTACAACAAGTGCCTGGATTTTCAGTTTGTGTACTCTAAGAAGTTGTTTATTTCATTTAATAATTATGTTATTACCTTAGTATAAACAGAACTGTGAAAAATTTAATCCAAATTTCAGGCTGTAGAAGGTACAACTTCGGGATTATTAGAATTGTACACAATGTAGTCAGGAGTCATTTTCCCTTCCTGTGTTGTAAATGCCAACTGAAGGCTTTCACAGAATATGGGATTCTGTAAAATTACAAGGCAGATTATAAATAACAAGGGCTGGTTTCTCTATCTAATGAAGGCAGATGTTTTTGATTCCCAATCTACCTTTGTGTATGCATTTCCATAATAGCATGACATATAATCTTCTTGTCTCTTTGATATAAATGCTACATGACAGTTATACCACATGGCTACATATGGTGATGGTTTTATAGTTAGATATAAAAAATGAATTTCATATGTCTATGAGGAGACCAATATATTGTAGGTTGTTAAAAAGAATGAGGGCTTACAAAAATTGTTATGGTTCAAATACAATATCATTTTCTTGTTCTACAGATCCAGGCCAGTAGTGAGTGGTATCAAATTGTGAACGCTATCAAATACCAAAATATATTTTCTCAAGAAAAATAAAAACTGTAATGTGACAAACACCTAGGGAAATACTGTGTTTTGAAGAAGGAAACAAAATATTCACAAACTTTTATTTGTAGGGGATGGAGAGGAAATATTTTGTCTCTATAAGTCTCTTGAAAATGTGTATTAGAATTTTGTAGTTAATTAATTTTGATGACTATCCGTTAACAGTCTTCTCTCATAAAACTACAATACTAAACATAGAAATACTAGGGTGTAAAAACTGAAATTCTATTACTGAAAAACTTTCTTCAAATAGTAACACAGTTTCCAGATGTATTGCTTAGGTTCTGTTTGCATTTCTATTTTAAAACTCCATTTACTATGGTTTCAGTAAAAATTCGGTCCAGGCTGAAACTTGGAATACCAAATAGGAGCTCTGGAGCAATGGTTGTCTTTACCAATTTTCCAGAAGATTGATTTAGATTGTTTTATGTTGTATGACTGTAAAAGAACAAAACAGAAAAGGATTCGCTTGTTTGATATTTTATTCTGTCTGTAACACAAATCTTATTTTTTTTTCCTGGCAATTTGTACTATTACAAATGACACATACTGATTTTAATATATCCAATAAGATTGTATGGAGCTACCAACAAATAAAATAACATTTTGATAATAAGAATAAGAGTCTTCATCTTGCCTCTTTTGCAATATCTAATGGCATATTTTCATCACACAGCTCAAGATACAAAGTATAACATCTGACAAGTGTTAAGTCTTAGACTTCTGATCCTTTTTGTAAGCTTTCTTATAGTTTATTTGACTTAGTTTTCCTATCTGATTTATTAGGGTACAGATCTAAGTAGTAGAAAAATTATTCTAGTATGTAAAAAACAAAGTTGTCCTCACTGAAGCTTCAAATTCTTGTCCTGATTCTGATCCTTGGGGGAAGTAGAGATTTCAATTGAAAAAAACATGGCTGGCAGATTGCATGAGTCAGTCCTGTTAGTGACCAGCTTTGGAGAAAGCAATAGGAGTAAAGCAGAGTAAGCAATTAGCACAGGACTAAGTGGACAATGTGCAGAGAGCAAGCCTGTTGCAGAAGTCTGGAAGTAGCAGTGTTTGTGTGGGTTACCTTAAAGAACAAAGTTAGAAACAGAGGAAGTAGTCTACTCTCAGGCAACAGACAGCAAAATAAAATTCAATACTGGATCAAAGGCCTTATGGGTAGAGTTCTTAAGTACATCTTCCCATAGGTAGAACTTGGCTTATTGTACTGACACATCTCAACTTCCTATAGGAATTAAGTGGGATACTTGGGTGGAAAGCACATGCACTGAGGCTAAGGAAAATGAAGGCTGACACCCCGTGGTTGTTGAAATCCTGTCACATCAGTGACATGGATTTAAGTTAGGAAATGAAACTTACTGGTTGGAGATTAAATACATTTTAAAAACTTTTAAATGTGTGCAGTGTTTGTCTTGGCTAAAGTCTTATGAGTGTAAATGTTACACATTGAGAATTACGTAGCCAAGGGATACTTGAAGTGATTCTATCATCCTGATGTAGATTTTCCTTTAGTACTTGTCTATAAAATATAATGAATTATAATGATAAAAATCACACAGTATAAAATATTCACTTAATATGTGGAATTTTCTAAAACGTTGTTAATACAGTTATAGAATATTATATGCTGAAGATTGATAATCTGCACATTCAATTTAATCTAATAAATTACTAATGGGTTTCGATATGTACCATGACATGTATGAGGCCTTGAAAAAAGTCCAAAAAGGTATATCATAATCCCAGTTTGGGAAAGTTTCATGTCCAATGGGTGAACTAGAAAAAAATGTAAGAAATGTTGCATTTTAATGTTCTCTTAAAAGTGACTCACAATGGAATATGATTTTTTGTCATGATTTAAGCATTCTAAAATGTGACATGAATTATTACTCACTAGAAACCAATCTAAAGATACCTTTTAAAGTTTCCAGCAAGGAGTATGTGATCACCTTTATAAATATAACACTTAAGGAAAGAAAACTATGAATGTAAGTATTCACAAATTGCTAGCAGGTTCTTGAATAAATCATGCTACATAAATTCAACAGTGCTATTCTTACTAAGTTAATTTGGTCTAAAACTAATATACAACTTACTTAATATGCTGGTACCTTTTGTTAGAAATGGGCATAAAATGTGTCTGAAATCCTCCAATTAGTTGTCTTAGGCATTTTTATTTTATTCAGCATGAATCCAAAATACACGTTTGTATGATTGTTGAACCATTTAAAACCAACGGTGTATTGGAAAAATCATTTTATCCAGAGTTAAGTACTATTTAATAGAGTTTTACTCATTGGTCATATAGTAGAGTGTTATATGCAGCTAAGATGGAATCTTCCAGAATTTAGAGTTTTGAACTGTTAAATTACCCCACCGGTGGTTAGCAGGCAACTAATGGCTGTTAGGGCATGACCTCAAAGTGGCCTACTTAACCCATTCGGCTTATTTTTAATAGCTCTGTGATATGTGAATAACACCCTTTTTTTCTTTTATAACACATGCTCATTTCTTTTATTCTTTATTCATTCCTAGTTTAATGTTTTAAAATATTTTTAAATAAAATGTTTGAGTTTTTAGTTTATTATTGAAAAGGACATTCAGGTAATGATTTATATTCTGTGTCCTCAAAGGGAAACATTTATTAAAAGATTGAATTCATTTCCACTGACAATATTACAATTCTTTATTTAGGTTCACTGTATATTTGGGACCTGCTACATAGAAAAGTTAAATGATATGAATGGTCTCTGATTAACTACGTCCTTTTGTGTTTTGGGAAACCGTAAGGTAAAATGAAAATATTTTCAAAGTTCACTCATTCAGTAGTTCAGATCATTTTCCAGTGAACTGTCACTTACTTAAAAAATTTGTGTAGCATGATGTTTCTAGCTCTTTTATACTCAACAGTGTCTAAATGGAACATTTTTTTTCTTCTGTTTTTTTTTTTTTTTTTGGTTTTTTTGTGGCTTCTTTCCCATGTGGGATCCTGTGGAGAGATATTGAAGAGGACTTCCTAGTTCAGCTCTTTTTCACTCTGTTCTTATCACATATAGACAGAGTTTAGCTCTCAGTTTCAATTCAATAGCTACTCACTGAATGCCTACTGTGTAGATAGCTATAGCTCAGGGTGCTGAAATAGTGAAACAAGGTTCCTGCTCACAGGAAACCCACTGAGTTATAGTATATTCCTCTTTGGACTGATAAATGTTTTTTCCTTATTCTTCATACTTGAAATGCTGTTTTAAAGTGAACTGTAGATGACATCATAAGTGTTTGTGAACTTGAAAAGATTAACAGTGTGGATGTAGGATTTACTTAAAATATTCAGTTCATGGAAAATCTTGTTAGGCAGCTCTATTGCTTAGCCAATAAACTATTAAGAAAATGTACACAATAAATAATCCATGTAGTAATTTTGGCAGTTTCTTGGTCCTTAAGAATGTGTTGTCCATTTTTAAATATATATTCATATATTTCAGTTCTAAAATTCTAAACCACGTTCTTTATACTTTCACTGTGATGTAGCATAGGAGTTTTACCTCATAGAGGACTGAGACATATTTAAGTAACTTGCTCAAGTTAATATGATTAAACTGTAATGAAGCTTACATAAAACTTCATGTGTTCTGCTTTTCAGAGCCTAGTTTTTAATTAGTCAAGGCTGGTAATAATCATAGAAACAACTGAAAGTATTATATGATTTGATAAGTTGAATTGATTGAAATATTTCAGACATGAAAATATCTAATTTTTCCTCAGGATTCCAAACCCCAAATAATTTTAAAATGTCATTGTAGATGTATTTTAAGTCACATTACATTCTCCATGATATCATTCAGTTTTCATCATAATCCAAAGATGGAAGGAATCAGAAATTATTATCACCAGAAACTGACTTCATACAAGTGTCTGGAGCCAAGTCTTTTGATTTCAAATCAGTACCTTTAGCCTTGTTCCATGAAAATGGTTTAAATATGAAAGTATTATATTCGCATGTAGTGAGCAATTTAGTTTAACTTTGGTGATGTTATATAGGTTCCAAAATACAGTCTGGCTAAAATAGAGTTAAATTCCTTTTGTCTGGATTCACTGAGAATTGTAAGCTCTGTCTGTGTCAGTGGAACCTGTGTTAGGGGAAATGAAATTGAGCACAGGAGGTGGGTAACATGTTCTATCCATACAGTATCACAGCAGGAATTTGAGATTTTTCCTTTTGGTGACCTCTTAAAAAATGTGTGAACAAACTACATGAGTATGTATAATATACATATATATTTAGTATATATGTACACATAGTAACAAAATTTTAAAATTATATATAAATACATATATTTATATAAGATAAATATTTATGTGAATAAATCATTGTTTTGAAAAGGGGTTGATATAGCATGAGTTCCTATTGTGAGAATAACAAATTTGTGCCCTACTACTTTCCTCTGGCAGCTAAACAAGGCATCTATATCATGGCATGTAGGAGGTAGAGTATGAAATAGACATTTTTTTTAAAGTGTGCTGTATCCAAATTCAGTCACAAGCACAGACCTTTATTTTTCACATTCAATATAAATCAATTCTAAAAATATTTGCAAGTGTATATCTTCCTAAGCAATTAGAGTTCACAAAGAATGACAGCAAAGGGGATACAATCATTTAGGTTTTTATTATGAGTGTGTGGGAGGGTGATTTTTAAAAGATACTTAGAATCACAATGATTTAGAATTTTCCCAAAGGCTATATATTTTATAATTATCTGCTCCTCTCACAAAGCATATAGGGAAGGTGCAGGTAATTTTAAAATATATGACATTTGGGATCACCCTCTTGTGTAGTAAATGTGTACACTGAATTTTAAGCTTTGATATCCTAACTGTTCTCCCTACTCCATCAAATGTGCATTAAAATTTTTTAATCAATTTTTTTGTAGATTTATATGCAGTTGTAAGAAATAATAGAGAGCTCTTGTGTACCTTTCACCCAAGGAACAGCTGTAAAGCTATGAAACAACATCACAACGAGGAAATTGACACCGATACAGTTTAATAGTCTTACTTGGCTTTCATCAGTTTTACATGTATTTATTTTTGTGTGCATATGTGTAAGTGTGTGTGTGTTTATATGTTTAGTTCTAGACAATGTTGTTACATGTGTGCGTTCATGTATCCATCACTACAATCAAGAGACAAAACAGTTCCAGAACCACAAGGATCCCTTCTTCCTCTTAGAGCCACACCCATGTCCCTCTACTCTCCATCGCCCCTGCCATCCCTAGTCCTTGGCAACCAAACTCTGTTCTCTACCTCTATAATTTTGTTATCTCAAAACATCATATAAATGGATTCCGTCTTTATTTATAGAGTTTTTGAGTGTATTCTTTGTGTGCGTTTCTTAGTGGTTGCTCTGGGTATCGCAATTAACAGATATAATTGACACAGTCTACTAGTAGCAACATTTTACTATTTCAAGTATGGAAACCTTACTTCCACTAGGTATCTTTGCCCTATCCACTTTTTTTCTTGTCTTAAGTATTCCTTCTATATATGGTGGACATTATCAAAGTTATACTTTTTGTTTTAATAATCTTATATTTGAAAAAACTCAGGAGAAGGGTAGTCCATTGTATTTTCTCATATTTTGTTATTTTTTCGTTCTTTCTTCTTGATGCTTCAAGATTTCCTCTTATTACTAATTATTTTATGTTTGAAAAATATTTTTTATTTAAGACAGTCTTGCTAGAGGCAAATTATCTGTTTCTCTTTCTTCTAAGAACATATTTATTTCCTCTTGATTCCTAAAGGATAGTTTTACTGGTTAAGAAATCATAGTTGACAGTTCTTTTTCAGAAGTTGAAAAATGCACCACTTCCTCTGGCCTCCATGACTTGAAATGGGAAATGCATTGTCATTTGAATTTGTATTCTCTTACAGGTAATAAGCTATTCTCTTGGGCTCCTTTCAAGAAGTTTGTTTATATAGTTTTCATCTAGTTTTCACAGTAGAGTTCACTCTCCTGTGAGAAATGCCCCCACTCATCTGACAGGAGGTGGAGCTCAGGCAGTGATGCTAGCTTTTCGAAGTTTCCTCTTGATGTATCTCGATATAGAGTTCTTTGGGGTTTTCCTAGTTTGGGGGTTTCACTCAGCTTCTTGATTGATTCTCTATCTTCCTGACTTTTGCCAAATTTGGAATGTTTTCAACCATTATTTCTTTGAATACCCTTTTAGTCCCACTCTCTTTCTTCTTTCCTTCTGGGACTCTAATGATATCACTGATGGATATTTTGTTATTGTCTCACAGGTCCCTGGGCCTCTGTTCTTTGCTATCTTTTCTTTTTATCCTTCTGTTTTCTCTCAGCTATTCAGATTGGGTGAATTCTATTTCTCTGTCTTTAAATTAACTGATTCTATCCTCTGTCATTTTCATTGTACTATAGAAAAAATCCAATTAGTTTTTATATTGGCTTTTGTATTTTTATTTCTATAACGTCCATTTTTAATAACATTTTTCATGCTAAGGTTTTCTGTTTTTTTATTTGTGTCAAGATCATTAGTAATTGCTTATTAAAGTATTTTTATAATGATTGCTTAAAAATTTTTGTCAAAAATTTCAATATTTGATTCATCTCAGTATAGGCATCTTTTATTTTTTCTCATTCGGTTATGATTTTCCTGGTGTTTAGTATGACTAGTAAGTTTTTTTTATTATACGCTGAACATTTTGATTATGTTAAGAGACTCTGGATGCTAATTAGATTTATTCTAAGAAGCAGTTGCCCTGTTTAGGTATAACATGCTAGTCCTAGCTTTCAATTATGGGCTGTGGTTCTAATGAGAATTTAATTTTTAGGGACTTTGTGCTGCTATTTGGACAGGTTGATTTGTCTAATTCTACTGGGGGCCACACTGATCTCTTCTGGTCCACCGAAGGGAGAAGAGGAGATTCCTCAGGCTAAGCTGTAGTGGTCTAGGTGAGCTAAAAAATGCTCTAGCTCAGCGGTCCCCAACCTTTTTGGCACCAGGAACCAGTTTTGTGGAAGACAATTTTTCCATGGATGGTGGGCGGTATGTGTGGGGGATGGTTTTGGGATGAAATTGTTTGATCTCAAATCATCCGGCATTAGTTAGATTCTCATAAGGGGCACGCAACCTAGATGCCTCATATCCAGAGTTCACAATAGGGTTCACTCTCCTATAAGAAGTGCCCCTGCTGATCTGACAGGAGGCAGAGCTCAGGCAGTAATGTTGGCTGGCTCATGGCTCACCTCCTGCTGTGTGACCCAGTTCCTAACAGACTGCAAACTGGTACTGGCCCATGGCCTAGGGATTGGGGACCCCTGCTCTAGCTGACGAAAAGAGGATTACTTCCAGGGCTCTGTACTTGTGGTAGAGACATCCCCCCGCCCCCACCCCGCATATACCCTCCCGCCTCACCCTCCACACACACTGCTAGAGCTGCTTATCTGCTCAGAACCTCTAGATGGAGAGGGGAAGTCTTAGGCATCCTAGAAAAAGAGGTCACTTTCTCTGGCTGTTTGCTGTTAGTAAGGCTCCTACTTCATTCTCCTTGCAGGTAACCCAGTCTCTCCTGATATTGTTGGATGGATTCTCATTTGATCAGCAATAAAAATGAGTCTACCTAGACTATCTTCTGTTTCTAGTTTGTGGTTGGGAGAAGCTGGGTCTGGATCGTCTTTTACTGTTTGGGAAGCTACTGGGATTTTCCTCGGGTGCTGGTGTCTTTAACCAGTCCTCCTCACTCTTTCTACCTTTTAGAGTACTCTTTTAGTTGCTGCTTGCTTAATTCCCGATTCTACAGCTCTACTTAGTAGAGCACACAATGATAAACTTTTTAATGCTTTTGTTTTTCTCCCAAAATGAGTCAAGTGAAACATAATTCAGCAAGATGCTAAAGTATCTTCTGTGAAACTGAGTGTCTTGTGATAGAAACGGTGATTCAGACCAAAGACTGTATTAACATACAATACAGCAGTGGCAGCAACCAATCAGAGCAAATTTAAAAGCCTGATAGTTTACAGGTGCCTTTCTGCTCAATATCAGCTCAAGTTGAAATAGTTCAAGTGCCTCTACTGCAGAGAGCTTGTAATAGGCCAATATTTTTGTTGTTGCCTTGGAAGTCCTGCAGCAGTCACAGTTTACCAAATTTATCTGTCCATAGAAGTGAACCCATTTTGTTTATAGCTTTTCTTGGCACTGGTATTCTATGAAACATTTGCAGAGGAAAGCTATGTTTATCAACATCAGTATCTACCTCATCTGAAGTATTGTATTAGATGTAATCATTTAATAAAAAAGTTATTTCTGAAAACATTAAGGAGCACCTAATTCTACTTTGATTTTTAAAAATCTGATAAAATATTTCAATATATTTAAACTTTCTTTTAAACTGTTCCAAGAAATAAGATTTCAATGTATGGCCAAAGAAAACGTTTATTGTATTGTGTTGAAAATATATAGTCTAAAAATACTGACTGTTTCTGATGTCCTTATTTACATTTTCAATATTTTCTCTTTCCAGCTTTAAGGGACAATAGGATCGAGCTGGTTCGCGCTTCCTGGCATGAATTGAGTATTAGTGTCAGTGATGTGTCTCTCTCTGATGAAGGACAGTACACCTGTTCTTTATTTACAATGCCTGTCAAAACTTCCAAGGCCTATCTCACCGTTCTGGGTAAGTGCAAGGGACTAACACCATGTAATCACAAAACCAGAATGATATATATTGCTACAGCAAAATAATTCAATACAAAAATATATTTTGAAGATTATATGAATAGATATGGTTTAATCCTTTCTCTGCTACATTTTAACACAGGCGTTTTAAAATCATTTAGTCACTTTCTGCATTTTATAAAGGGACAAAGATAGATTCAAAGATGTATATGACTTCTAGAAGGCACATAGCTATTTTGTTTCTTAGCCAGCAATAGACACCAGTTCTCTTGCTTTCAGCTAATTTCTTTTTTATCAAATAATCTATATGTTGTATATATTCTGATCCTTTTACAACATGACACAATAATGAGCATAATGAGTTCAACTTGTGTTCTATACTATGCTCCTTTATTTAATCATGTAAGTCACCTGATAAGGGCCTTTCTTGCTAACTTGTGGCTCTCAAATATGACCTGCTTGTGTATTTAGTGCATTTAAATGATCCTGATATTTCCATGTGTCTTCTCTCCTTTTGAAATTATATTTTCTAGATTCCTAAATGAAGTACCTAATGTCGCTTCAGCTTGCAGCTTGTAGTTTCTTTGTGCTTTTATTCTCTAAATATTGGGCCATTTTCCCAAAGGTGAAAGTGACACAAAAAAAGCAATACATTCATAGAGATTCTGAGGAAATAAAGTTGCAGCTCTGAGCTCTCTGTGATTCCACAGACGTCAGTGCCCCAATCAGCTGAAATTGCTGCAGTTCATTGAAACACACCTGCGTGCTGAACAAGTTAGAAGAATTTAAAGATTGATTTTTTTCCCCCAAGCTTGCTTCCCTCTTTAGATAGAAAAAGGCACAATGTTGCATTTAAAAGGACTAACACATGCTGTTCTTTTGGGTGGGAATATTACAGTTAATCCAGCTAGTGAATTGGTTTTTTGCATAGGATATAAAACATATTTCTCTGCAAGTGACACTGGGACTATTTTATAAAAATCTTCACAAGTTTGCCATTAAAGACAAAATATGCCCACTAAAATGCAGTATTTCAGGATAACAACTGCATAAGGTTAATGTATTGTTCTGTAGAGAGCCAATTTGAAATCCAAAGAATAGATGACTGATGAATTCACTTTATTAAATGGTGATGAGGCATAGATTTTTTAAAAAGAAAGCAGGTAGTATGTAGGTGAAGACGAAAAATGTTAAGAGGAGTTATGTTAATTTTTCATGTATCTTAGTTGTTCCTGTTGTTTAATTTGTACTTCTCATATTGGTGCCTTCCAACATTCTTCTTTTTTTTTTTTTTGAAACGGAGTCTCACTCTGTAGCCTGGCTGGAGTGCAGTGGCGCCATCTCAGCTCACTGCAACTTCTGTCTCCCACGTTCAAGCGATTCTCCTGCCTCAGCCTTCTGAGTAGCTGGGATTACAGGCACCCGCCTCCACGCCTGGCTAATTATTATTTTACTTTTTTTTTTTTGTATTTTTAGTAGAGACGGGGTTTCACCATGTTGGCCAAGATGGTCTCGATCACTTGACCTCAGCCTCCCAAAGTGTTGGGATTACAGGGATGAGCCACCGTGCCTGGCCATAAGATACAGAGATGATAATATTCTTTTTAAGCTTTAAGAACTATGAAATCAGGAAAGAAAGAAGCTAAAGTTAAATTATAATTTGTTAAGGGATAAAGAAATATGTTTTGTGAGTTTTTTTTTTCTTTAATGCAATCTACCTTTTAAAATCTCTACACTAGTAAATTGTAAAATATATTAAATGATTGTTTTTAAGATTTACAAGAGTATTTTCACAGGTAAAATTTTACAATTGAGGCCAGGCACGGTGGCTCTTGCCTGTAATCCCAGCACTTTGGGAGGCCGAGGTAGGTGGATCACTTGAGGTCAGGAGTTTGAGACCAGCCCGGCCAACATGAGGAAACCCCATCTCTACTAAAAAATACAAAAATTAGGCCAGGCACGGTGGCTCATGCCTGTAATCCCAGCACTTTGGGAGGCTGAAGTGGGCAGATCACGAGGTCAGGAGTTCGAGACCAGCCTGGCCAACATGGAGAACCCCCCTGTATCTACTAAACGTACAAAAATTAGCCAGGCGTGGTGGCACCCACCTGTAATCCCAGCTACTCGGGAGGCTGAGGCAGGAGAATTGCTTGAACCTGGGAGGTGGAGGTTGCAGTGAACAGAGATTGCACCACTGCACTCCAGCCTGGGGTCAGAGCAAGACTCTATATCAAAAAAACAAAAACAAAAACAAAAACAAAAATTAGTTGGGCATGGTGGTGCACACCTGTAATCCCAGCTACTTGGAAGTCTGCAGCAGGAGAATCGCTTGAACTTGGGAGGCAAAGGTTGCAGTGAGCCGAGATGGAGCCAGTCCACTCCAGCCTGGGCAACAGAGCAAGATCCTGTCTCAAAAAAAAAAAAAAAAAATTACAATTTAAATTAAAAAACTACTTTGAGCTATATGCATCTTACATACTTTTTTGATACTATATATATTTATATATCTGTACACATATATATGTGTATGGATGTGTGTATATGTTTATGTGTATGTATATGCATATACATTTATGTGTATGCATATAGACATATACACCTATGTATGTATAACACACACATATGAAGCAGTTTATTACATAGTAGTTTGTTAATCTTGATTGAACTTCTTGTCAGTTAACCATCCAGTTCAGTTTCATGTGTGAAAGTAAAAGACATAATAACAAATCAACCCTGAAGATTGATGCTCACTTCATCATTTGCTTAAATTTCAGGTGTTCCTGAAAAGCCTCAGATTAGTGGATTCTCATCACCAGTTATGGAGGGTGACTTGATGCAGCTGACTTGCAAAACATCTGGTAGTAAACCTGCAGCTGATATAAGATGGTTCAAAAATGACAAAGAGATTAAAGGTAAAGAATAGAAAAATGAAAATCAAAATTAATGTGCTGAAACCAGTATGACATGTTAAGAAAAAGGCATTTTACATTATTTTTCAAAACATAGTGTCTCTTACAGATTATGCATCATTTGAACCAGATTTACCCATTCTTAAGTAAGGTAATTTTACAAGATATATTAATCTATAAGTATGATCCCTGTGGGCCTCATTTTCTTCTTCCATAAAATAGGTTTAAAAATAATGTATGCCTTATGGAAAAGTTGAGGGAATAATTAAGTTAATATATGAAAAAACATATAGATTCATACTTCACAATAGTACATATTAGATACTATTATTTCAGAACTCATGTATAATATTTAGGTTAAAGACAGAGAAACTGTATAAATTATTTCTTCAACTTAGTTTCGGGAATTATAGAGTTCTGAGAATAAAACTGGTTAAACATCAATAAATTTGATTCCTGTTAATTCTCACCAAAGGCAAAAATGTTTACTTGTCTAAGTAAAAGTGCATACTTTAAATTCTTTATACATCTAAATTTAAACTCCCTCTCTCTCTGTCACACACACACACTCAAACATACATTCTTTAGGAGGGGAATAAGTTTATAAGGGAGATGGCTTGGTATTTAAGTATAAGAATTGTTTATGATGATTATTAAAACATATTTCCTATGCCACTGTAATATGTATTATTTTCAACATTATCTTCTATGAAACAGGTTTATGCAAACCATTCTGCTTAATTTAAAATGTTATTTATCTATTTATTTTTAAGAGTTTTTAAGAGATAGGGTCTTGCTCTGTCACGCAGGCTGGAATGCAGTGATACGATCATAGCTCACTGTACCTCGCACTCCTAGGCTCCAGTGATTTTCCCGCCTCAGCCTCCTGAGTAGTTGGGAATACAGGCGTGCACGACCATGCTTGGCTAACTTGTTTTATTTTTTGTAGAGATCGTGCTTTGTTGCCTAGGCTGGTCTCAAACTTCTGGGCTAAAGTAACCCTCCTGCCTCAGCCTCCTAAAGTGCTAGGATTGCAGGTGTGAGCCACCATGCTCAGACATTCTGATTATTTTAACCTATAATTGTGATATCTTATATCACACTAATTAATTCTTTGTAATGGGCATGCAGGCTTAGCAGATAAGATTGCCTATATTACTGAAAAATTATGATTATAATCCATGCAATTATTTTGATCAGTTTCCTGTTTTAATTACTCTTTCTCTGCATATTTTTCCCAAAAAAGGTCCTTATCCATAATTTTACCTTGATCACTACTCTTGCCTTAGTATTTCTAATAAATATACATTATTGGATTACATTTTGAGAAATACAAGTCCCAAGACACAAGTTAGACATCTTATTATGCTAAATTAAATTCCAGGTTACTGGGTAACCTGATTCTTGAATTCTGTCAAGGCTCAGTAACATCCATTCTAATTCTGCCTCTAGGATATGTTAGTCTAGGCATTTCTGGACTTGGTTAGATCTCTCTTTAATGGATGTTCCACACTGCTTCCAGAGTTATCTTACTACAACAAGAATCTGATCCAGGCACTTTTCTGGCTTAAGCATTTCTAATGGAAAGCCCTGAACTTTAGAATAAGTTTAAAATCTGCTTTCTGTAGCCTGTAAGAATTCTCCAGGTAGTGAACTCTTACACGTCACATATTCCCTTTTGTGTGAAGGTCTTGGCTTACACTAAAATGCACTTCTTAGATACAATCCTTCAATGAATTACTTTATTACCTACATGTTTTTTCTTTCTAATTTCTGACACAATTAGTTAATTAATTAGTTGTTTACTCAGTTCTCACTTTCTTAGTATTTTATTTATGTTCCAAGGATTTGCCTCTTTTGTATCCTCAAGGAGGTCATACACTTTCACATATTAAGTACCTCATTAATATTGATTGATTGTTTTTCACATTGTAGCTGCATGACAAACCCATGATATACTCAGACATTTATAAAGGAAGTGAATTTTTGACAAAATTGGCCTCTGTTTTAAATGCCAAACAGATTTAATCATACATTGGGCAGGAGGGGAAAGATTTTTGCTCATATGAAGAAATAAGAAAAGTTTAATCTTATAAACAACATAGTTTAAAATCATCTGAATCAAGATCAGAACAACAATGAAGACAGAAACAGGTACAGAATCAGAATATGGTTCTATGCTGTACTGAAAACTTGTGAAGATCCCATTTTTTCTATGCTCTTCAATGCACTGCCATTTACAGAGCATTTATCTCTACACTTGCATCTATCTGTCTATCTATGTATCTATGTATCTATCTATCTAATCTTATAATTCTTTAGCATGTTTACATCGTTTGTCTCCCTAACCAGATGGTGAACTTTCTGAGTGGCATATATTTTATTTTTGTAAGTGTATATGTAAATACAGTTAGGTAAAGACTACAGCACAAAGTAAATATTCACTGTAGTTGCTGTTTCTGGATATGCTAAGCAAAATTTCACTCTTCCGTCTTTTAGCAAACCCTCCTCATTTAAAGGGGTAATCCACCTTATCTGGCACTATTTTGTCTTTTTAGGGATAAAAGTTTGACTTCCTATTACTATCTAACTGTTTTTAGTATAATATCCCTTGACACATTTTAAAAAGACACTCCCTAGCATAAAATAAGGCAAACAGAAAAGACAGGCTAATCAAATTCAATTAAATTCAATTCAATAAGAAATTGTTAAAATGCCTCTCAATTTCACAGTATTCTATGGTGCATTAGTGAAGATGCAAATGAGAAACCAAGAAACTTGACCTGCAGCTGTTGAAGATATCTTTGCGGTTATCAAACATGTTATGGAGAATATTTTCCTAAAAATAGAAACGTTTATACAAATCTTTATCTTTTCTCTATCACTACCTAACATATTAATTTTATATCCATGTTTCTGGGTAAAAGTCACTTGAAAGTGCTAGTTTATCACATTTTCTTGGCCAGAATATGTCCATACTTGGTTATAGAACAGTGGTTCTGAAGCTGTAGCCATTAAGCACAGGGCATCCTCAAGTACAGGGCTTGCTGAATCTCAGATTATCAGGCCTTGATCCAAGATTTTCTGGTGGAGCAGGCCCACGGGGGAGCCTGAAAATGTGCGTGTTTGCCATTGTGTTAAATGTGTGAATGATGTTGACGCTCCTGTTTCAGGATCACTTTGGTATGAAGAATATAAAATTAAGAGTATCAGTAAACTATACAGAAGTCCTGCCTCTGTCTCTGAGCTTTCTTTTTCTCCTTTGCTAAATAAGGACAACAATGGTTGCCTCAAAGTGCTTTTGCAAGAATTCTGTATGAAATGATATGTATGAAGTGTTTTCAGAGTACAAGGAATCACTGAATACATTTTAGATATTATTATCATTATCATTGTAATTTGTATTTTCAGGAAATCATGATTTGTACCAATTCCTGAATTAGTCCTAGAAATATAAACAAATAAAACAAAAATATTCCACCCAGGCTTTCACAGTTGAGAAAGAGACATAAAAACATAAGACATAACAGGCACAGGTATATGAACTGGCTACAGTTTTGTGCAGAAGTAGCAGATATCAGCCCTACTTTGTGGGAGAGGTTAAGGCTCAACAGTTCATTGATGGAAGCAGGCACTCAGTAAAGATCTGTTTATTGAGTAAATGTGTCTTAAACAATGTATAAACCAAACAGTGACAGAAGCAAGTCTCAGTCGATCTAGAGGTTTATTTTGCCAAGGTTGAGGACGTGCCCAAGAAAATAACACAAATCACAGAAGCATCTGTGGTCTGTGCCTTTTCCAAAAAGGGTTTGGAGGACTTCAATATTGAAAGGGGAAAGAGCAAGCAGGAGGGGAGTAAGAAGGAAAAAAAGGGGTTTGGGGGAAGGGTAGACAATGAGGCAAGTGGTTACATTCTTGTGAGAGTTTGATTAGCTCTCAGTTCATCTGTATTTTACATGAGAAAGAGAGAGTAGGGGAAAGGTAAATTATGCACTTGTCTCTCACTCAGTCAATCTACATTTTACATAAGATAACCGTGTGAACAGATGAAGTGGAGGAAGGAGTCAATTATGCACTGGTCTCAGATAGGCAGAGGGGTTATTTCTAGTCTTTCTTTGTCTCATACCTGTGAAGAAAAGCTGGTAATTTGCATTGTCATGGTTAGATTTTACAGAACTGTGTTTTAGGGCTAGTTTATAGGGAAGGCATGTATTCTGATAGATTATCGGACCCAGAAGGAATTTCCTTGTCAGTAATTTTGGAGAGAGACCATTTGGGGAGATACATGGCCTTCTATTATTAAGAGGCTGTGACATAGGTTTGTGAAATTGTAGCTATCAGTTCATGAAAAAAAAGAAAGACTTTTTTTTTTCTTTTTTTCATTACTGAGATCCCAAGCTTAACTTTCCCTTTGGCGCAGTGATTTTGGGATCCTGAGATTCCTATTTTCTTTCACAAAGGAGTAGAATTCATCATATGTGTTTGGGACAAAAGTAGGTGGTAGGACACTTTGAAGAAATGAATTTCATATATCTATGCAGAGTAACAGCATGTGATTGAAATAACTATGAAACTTTATGTGTGGTATAGGCATGAGAAGTAAACAGAGAGGCAGGGTTCAGTTATGTCATGAAAGAGCTTTTATTCCAGATTAAGGGTTTGAAATTTATTCTATAGGCAATAGTGAGACTTTTTTTTAATAAGCTTTCAAAAGTAAAATGAAACAATCATAATTTCATCCAACTCTGTTTTTTATCCCCTTTATGTGAGTTTTACTCAGAAATCCCTTTGGTGCCTCTGGGCAGAGCTGCATCCAAAACCACAGGTAGTTTCACTGCAGCCTTTAATCTTCTGCATAGCAAGAAAGTGAATATCTGCTACTTAGTGTGAGAAAAGATGTGCATTGCCTTCCTAAGTCTGTCAGCTCCCTAAGAGCTTACATTTACATTAAAGTTGTCATTCCATGTATAAGTTTAGTTCTGTGCAGTTTGAGGATTTGCTATTACAAAACCATGAGATCTTTTCTACCTAACTAGCTTTTACATTAATGCATTAGGCAGCATTCTATGATAACCCTTAATTATCCACACCCTTGTATAAACCCTTCCCCTAGCATGTAGGAGATAATTGTGAATATGATGTGATACGATTGCCTCGAATATGATACTTTATATTACAAAATGGGTTTTGCAGTTATCACTGTTGGCCCCTTTTGAGTTCATCAAAGGGAGATTATCAAGGATGGGCCTCATACAATGAGACGAGGTCTTTAAGAAGGGGTAGAGTCAGAGAGACATTATTTTCCTGGCCTAGAAGAAAACAAATAGCTATGCTGTGAATTGTTTACAGGTGCCATGTGGCAAAGAACTGTGGGTGACCTCTAGGAGCTGAAAGCAGTCCCAGGTGATAGCTAGTGAGAACATGGGGACATCAGACATATAGTCTCAAGGAAATTAATTTACTAACAATCAGAGAGCTTGAAAAGGACCCTAACTCAGATTGAAACTATAGCCCCAGCTAACATCTTTATTTAGCCAAGTGACACTGAGCAGAGGACAAGGCTTAGCCATACCTTGATTCCTCACTCACAGAAATCATGAGATAATAAATATGTGTTGTTTTAAGCCATTAAACTTACAGTAATGTGTTACACAGCAGTATTAGGAAACTGAGATCTAGAGAGACAGAATATTTTTTTATGGTCACACATCTGGCAAAGACTAGCCTTGAATATTCTGATTCTAAGACCCAGCACTTGGGTTTGGGGAGAAGTCTGAAGACTAGCTTAGTACTTAAGAGGCATTGCAAGCATGAGCTGGTAAGTACCTGAACTAATGGATGACAATGGAATTTTTTTTACAAAGAAATGGTTCTGAAAGAGAAGATAACTTTCAAGTGAACTTGGTGAATGATCTGGACAGATGGAGTAAAAGCAAGCATTAAGATTATAAAATTCAGGTGCCTAAATGACTTGGATAATGAATGTTTGCTCATTAAGAAAATGAGAGGCAGTAGGAGAAATTAATTCACACACAAATTATAATATGTTCATGATATGGTTGGCTATGTCCCCACCCAAATCTCATCTTGAATTCTAGCTCCCACAATCCCCATATGTCGTGGGAAGGACTTGGTGGGAGGTAATTGAATCATGGGGGTGTGTTTTTCCCATGCTGTTCCCATGATAGTGAATAAGTCTCATGAGATCTGATGGTTTTATAAAGGCAGTTCCCCTGCACACGCTCTCTTGCCTGCCACCATGTAAGACGTGCCTTTGCTCTTCCTTCACCTTCCTCCATGATAGTGAGGCCTCCCCAGCCATGTGGAATTGTGAGTCCATTAACCCTCTTTTTCTTTATAAATTACTCATCTCAGGTATGTCTTTATTAGCAGCATGAGACAGACTAATACACTAATGAGACACTGCTGTAAAGTTACCCAAAAATGTGGAGGCGACTCTGAAACTGGGTAACAGGCAGAAAGATAAGGACAGTTTGGAGGTATCAGAAGAAGATAGGAAAATGTGGGAAAATTTAGACTTGCCTAGAGACTTGGAGGGCTCAGAAAGCAGGAAGATGTGGGAAACTTTGGCACTTCCTAGAGACTTCTTGAATGGCTTTGATCAAAATGCTGATAGTGAAATGGACAACAAAGTTCAGCCTCAGGTGATCTCAGAGGGAGATGAGAAACTTGTTGGGAACTGGAGTAAAGGTCATCCTTGCCATGCAAAGAGATTGGTGGTATTTTGCCACTGCCATAGAGATCTTTGGAACAACTGAACTTCAGAGAGATAATTTAGAGTATATGGCAGAAGAAATTTCTGAGTGGTAAAACAGTAAAGAGAAAGCAGAGCATAAAAGTAGGGGAAATTTGCAGCCTACTGATGTAGTAGAAAAGAAAACCCCATTTTCTGGGGAAACGATTCCTTATTTAATAAATGGTGCTAGGAAAACTGGCTAGCCATATGTAGAAAGCTGAAACTGGATCCCTTCCTTTCACCTTATACAAAAATTAATTCAAGATGGATTAAGGACTTAAATGTTAGACCTAAAATCATAAAAACCCTAGAAGAAAACCTAGGCAGTACCATTCTGGACATAGGCATGGGCAAGGGCTTCATGTCTAAAACACGAAAAGCAATGGCAACAAAAGCCAAAATTGACAAATGGGATCTAATTAAACTAAAGAGCTTCTGCACAGCAAAAGAAACTACCATCAGACTGAACAGGCAACCCACAGAATGGAAGAAAATTTCTGCAATCTACTCACCTGACAAAGGGCTAATATCCAGAATCTGCAATGAACTCAAACAAATTTACAAGAAAAAAACAAACAACCCCATCAAAAAGTGGGCGAAGGAAATGAACAGACACTTCTCAAAAGAAGATATTTATGCAGCAAGAAGACACATGAAAAAATGCTCATCATCACTGGCCATCAGAGAAATGCAAATCAAAACCACAATGAGATACCATCTCACACCAGTTAGAATGGCGATCATTAAAAAGTCAGGAAAAAACAGGTGCTAGAGAGGATGTGGAGAAATAGGAACACTTTTACACTGTTGGTGGGACTGTAAACGAATTCAACCGTTGTGGAAGTCAGTGTGGCGATTCCTCAGGGATCTAGAACTAGAAATACCATTTGAGCCCACCATCCCATTACTGGGTATATACCCAAAGGATTATAAATCATGCTGCTATAAAGACACATGCACACGTATGTTTATTGCGACACTATTCACGATAGCAAAGACTTGGAACCAAGCCAAATGTCCAACAATGATAGACTGGATTAAGAAAATGTGGCATATATACACCATGGAATACTATGCAGCCATAAAAAATGATGAGTTCATGTCCTTTTTAGGGACATGGATGAAGCTGGAAACCATCATTCTCAGCAAACTATTGCAATGACAAAAAACCAAACACCGCATGTTCTCACTCATATGTGGGAATTGAGCAATGAGAACACTTGGACACAGGAAGGGGAACATCCACACCGGGAACTGTTGTGGGGTAGGGGAAGTGGGGAAGGATAGCATTAGGAGATATACCTAATGTTAAATGACGAGTTAATGGGTGCAGCACACCAACATGGCACATGTATACATATGTAACTAACCTGCATGTTGTGCACATGTACCCTAAAACTTAAAGTATAAAAAAAAAAACCCATTTTCTGGGGAGAACTTCAAGTGGACTGCAAAAATTTGCATAAGTAATTAGGAGCCAAATGTTAATCACCAAGACAATGAGGAAAATGTCTCCAGGGCATGTCAGAGACCTTCAGGGCAGCCCCTCTCATTACAGGCCCATAGGCCTAGAAGGGAAATAGGGTTTCCTGAGCCAGGTCGAGGGACTTCTTCTGTGTGCAGCCTCTGGACATGTTGCCTTGCACCCAGCTGCTTCAGCTCCAGCTGTGGCTAAAAGGGGCCAACTTACAGCTCAGGATGCTGCTTCAGAGGGTGCAAGTCCCCAGCCTTAGTGGCTTACATGCAGTGTTGAGCTTGTGGGTACAAAAAGTCAAGAATTGAGATTCTGGAACCTCTGCCTAGATTTCAGAGGATGTATGGAAATGCCTGGATGTCAAAGCAGAAATTTGCTGCAGGGGCAGGGCCCTCATGGAGAACTTCTGCAAGGGCAATGTGGAAGGATAATTGGGGTCATAACCCCCACAGAGAGTCCCGACTGAGGCACTGCCTAGTGGAGCTGTGAGAAGAGAGCCACTGTCCTTCAGACCTGAGAATGGTAGATCCACTGACAGCTTGAAGCCTGCACCTGGAATAGCTGCAGACACTCACGCCTGCTATGAATGCAGCTGGGAGGGGGGCTGTACCCTACATATCCATCTGGGTGCAGCTGCCTAAGGCCATGGAAGCCCACTTCTTGCATCAGTGTGACCTGGATGTGGGAGCCCACCTCTTGCATCAGTGCGACCTGAATGTGAGACATAGAGTCAAAGGAGATCATTTCAGAGCTTTAAGATTTGGCTGTCCTGCCAGATTGTGACAATGCACAGGGCCTGTAGATCCTTCATTTTGGCCAATTTCTCCCATTTGGAACAGGTGTATTTACCCAATAACTATACCCCCATTGTATCTAAGAAGTAACTAACTACATTTGATTTTACAGACTCATAGGCAGAAGGGACTAGCCTTGTCTCAGATGAGACTTTAGGCTGTGGACTTTTGAGTTAATGCTGAAATGAGTTAAGACTTCAGGGGACTGTTGGGAAGGCATGATTTGTTTTGAAATGTGGGGGCAATCTGTGTCCCCATCCAAATCTTATCTTGAATTGTAGCTCCCATAATTCTCAGGTGTTATGGGAGGGACCCAGTGGGAGGTAAATGAATCATGGGGGAAGTTTTTCCATGCTGTTCTCATAATAGTAAATAAGTCTCATGAGATCTGATGGTTATATAAAGGGCAATTCCCCTGCACACTCTCTCGCCTGCTGCCATGGAAGACATGCCTTTGCTTCTCCTGTGCTTTCTGCCATGAGGCCTCCCCAGCCTTTGCTCATCTTTTGCTTTCTGTGAGGCCTCCCCAGCCATATGGAACTGTGAGTCCATTAAACCTCTTTTTCTTTATAAATTACTCAGCCTTGGGGGTGTCTTTATTAGTAGTGTGAGAATGGACTAATACAGTTCATTCTTTAAAATGTTGAGGTTAAGGCTGGGCACGGTGGCTCATGCCTCTAATCCCAGCCCTTTGTGGGGCTGAGGCAGGAGGATCAATTGAACCCAAGACTTGGACATCAGCCTGGACAAAATAATGAGATCCTTTCTCTACAAAAAATTTAAAAATTAGCTGGGTGTGGTGGCACATTAGTCTTAGCTGCTTGGGAGGCTGAGGTTGGAAGATCATTTGAATCTGGAAGTTTGAGGTTGCAGAGAGCCATGATAGCACCACTGCATTCTAACCTGGGTGACATAGTAAGACCTTGTCTCAAATAAAAGAGAAAAAAGTTTGAGGTTGAAGTAATTATACAGAATTTAAAAGGTTATGCTTATAGTAGGTTTTTGAAGTTAAGTGACTTATAATGAGGAAAGAGATTTTGACTATATAAAGATCTGCCATTCGGTAATAAGAAATGTATAAGTTTTAGCCTTTTAAAATAGCCATTTCTCATGATGTGTACAGTATGCTTCAAACAGAACTTCTCTCCACATGCGTTCCCTGCCCTGAGAATTATGCTGTGTACACCTGGTTAGGCACCAAAGCTGGACTCTGTAGTGGGTCATTGAAGTTTGCCAGGATCTAATGGTATTGCCATTATTCTATAAGCATTATTTACTTATTATATACCGTGTGTTTCAAAATGTTTGGCCATTAAGCTCAAATTGACATTAGCTATGTTTCCTTGTGTGAGTAGGTTTTTGCCATACATTTTAATGTCAATCAAAGATAATGCAGCTTCTAATTTTCAAGTTGGCAAAATATAGCATAATTTTACTGTAAGCTGCTTATATCGGCAGTTGGAGAAGAGTGAATTTCTGAATGCTGTGCTTCTCAAAAAGTGGCCTTTAGACCACTTAGATTAGAATCACCTCAGGTGGTAGTTTACAAAATGCAGATTCCTGGTTTTAAAGTAGACTTACTAAGTCAGAATTCCTGGTTGTCAGGCCTACAAATTCCATTATTTCTCATGTATCTGTAATGTTCCTTATTATTAATAGAGTTTCAGAACCCGTGGGATTAGAGACTAATAAGCAAAGCATTAATAGGTATTTAGGAAAGAAAGGAAGGGGCTTCCTAAAGTAGTAAATTTAGAAAATGACTCTTAACATTCTGTCTACCTTATGAGTTCTTTCTTAGAGGAGGATTCTGTAATATGGAATCAGGATGTATGTTAGCATTATTAATGTTTCTGAGAATTACAACAATAATTGCTTTAACCTACATCTTAGTAATAGTCTCTGGCCATATAACCCGATTTTTTTATTTCTTTATTTCTTGCTTGCTTGTTTTACTTCTTTTTGGATTAAGCTTTGTGGAAACTACATGATAAATGGTAGATTATATTTTTATTTATTTTATTTGGTGTTGCAAAACTGGTTTTGTCCTAAGGACTCATTTAACATCAGTTGTATAAAACCTTAATTTGAATGAGTAAAATATTAACATGTAAACCAGACATTGCAAATTCTTTGAAATTAAACATGAAAGAAAACGAAGAGATTTGTGTCCCCTGAGTTTAAAGTCCCTGCATCATGTATAATAAGAATGAATTTAAAATATCATTATTTAAACTTATAGTATATGCCATAGATCTGTTATTTTTATGTTCCTTTATTTATACTTACTGCTTTGAAAGTGGCCTT
The DNA here is from genome assembly GCF_028858775.2 of Pan troglodytes. Classification (NCBI taxonomy): domain Eukaryota; kingdom Metazoa; phylum Chordata; class Mammalia; order Primates; family Hominidae; genus Pan; species Pan troglodytes. The sequence continues at coordinate 90,190,424 of NC_086015.1, forward strand.
GCCATTTCATCCAGAACATGCTGGGCACTATATTAGGTGAGAAAAAAAATTAATAGCATTTAAATGTGGGTATGTATATCTGTGTGTGCGTGCACATAACTTGAAGTTTTCTTAATGGTGTTAAATGCACTACCTCAAGACTCAGGCAATACTAGGAGATACGTAAGTCACTCTACAGAAGGAGATATAATGATTGCTCCAGGTGTATATGAGTGGTTGAGTTGAAAGAATAATCACCAGAAATCGTTGAGAGTCTTTACTTTTTCATATTTATTTTAAAAATAAATTTATTAAGATATAATTGACAAAAATCAACATATAGATATTTAAATTTTGCAATTTATTAAGTTTTGACAAATGTCTGTAGTAGTGAAACCATCACCACAAGCAAGATAAAAAATGTATTTATTATCCCCAAAAGTTTATTCATATCCTTTCTAACACCTTCCCTGTGCCTTCTCTGCCCACTCTCTACCTCAGTCCCAGGAAACCATTGTTCTGCTTTATGGTACAATAGATTAGTTTGCATTTTCTTCAATTTTACATAAAAAGAATCATAGGGTCTGTACATATCTTTCTTTTTTTTTTGAGTCTCAACATAAGTATTTGAGACTCATTCATGTTGTTGCATGTACATAGTTTCTTCTCCGTTTTCTTGCTGAATAATATTCTATTGCATGGATATATACACCACAATTAGTTACCTGTTTACCCAGTGATGGACATTCAGGTTGTTTATAGTTTGCAGATATTATAATAAAGCTACTATGAACATTTGTGGGTAAAATTTTGTATGGCCATTTGTCTTCATTTTTCTTAGGCAAATGCCTAGATGCAGACTAGCTGGATTATATGGTAGCCATATATTTAATTTTTTAAAGGCCTTGCCATTTTCCAAAATGTTTGTACTACTTCATAAAATCCAATTCATTTATTGTATATGTGTATATATATATATTTATTTATTTATATATATATATATATTTTTTTTTATTTATATATATATATATATATTTTTTTTTTTTGAGACGGAGTCTCACTCTGTCTCCCAGGTTGGAGTGCAGTGGTGCAATCTTGGCTCACTGCAACCTCTGCCTCCTGGGTTGGAGCAATTCTCCTGTCTCAGCCTCCTGAGTAGCTGGGATTACAGGCGTGCACCAACATGCCTGGCTAATTTTTGTAATATTAGTAGAGACAGGGTTTTGTCATTTTGACCAGGCTGGTCTTGAACTCCTGACCTCAGGTGATCCACCCACCTTGGCCTCCCAGAGTGCTGGGATTACAGGTGTGAGCCACCGCACTCAGCAATATTACTATTATATTTTAGTTTTATGAATCATGCTTTAGTTTTGTATGTGAGAAATTTTTATCTAACGCAAGATCACAAAAATTATACATATACATTTTGCCATTTAGGTTTAGGTTTTGAATCTATTTTAAGTTAATTTTTGTATTTTTAATGCCTTTGTTATTACTACCAGGTGAATTATTTTTGGGTCAGTTTCCATTGATTGATTTATTTCCTCATTGTAGACAGCATTTTCCTGCTTCTTTGAATGAATTATGGTTTTTTGATTAGGTTCCAGATGCTGTATATTTATCTTTTTATTGTTGTATATTTTCATATTGCTATAAATATTCTTAAGCTTTATTCTAGTCAAGTTATTTAGAGGTTATTAGTCCTTTCAGAGGTTTTTTAAAATTTATTAAATGAGACCAGAACAGTATTTGACTAGGAATTATGTTTTTCCTGTTTATTGATGTAAAATTTTTCTGTGTAGCAGTGCCCTCAATTGTAAGGATTTTGGTTCTGGCTGATGGCAATAGGCACCATTTACAGTCCTGTTTCAACATCATATGCAATTTCCTCTAATCCTTTCAAATAGATCTTGTCCCAGCCTCAGTTTCCTTACACAGATGCACTGATTAGTTCTTAAGCGAATACTGTGGGGAGCACTATGGATGTCTGGAGTCCACTCTTTGTCCATCTCTCTTCTTCTCGGTACTCTGCTCTGCAAACTGATTTTGCCTTCCAGGCTTCCAGCTTCATCACCTTAACTCAAAGAGGCCACCAAATTCTGCATGGGTTCCCCTCCATGCAACGCATCGTGTAAAATCTCTCAAGATATTAAGCAGGGACTATTTTAGGGTTCATCTCACTTATTTTCCATCTCTAAGAGATCATTTTTCATTATGATGTTCAATTGTTTTAAAAATTGTTGTTTTCAGGTGAAAACAACAATTTGTCTCTGTTACTTCATCTAGACTAGAAGGAGTAGTCTTTGTCATTTTGTTTTGAATTGTAGAGAAATATACTTTTATTTCAATGGTAGTGTGTCTCAACCTTTTTGCTTGTTTAAGGTTTATGAGAAATTTTAAAGATGAAAATGAATGAGAGGGAAACACATCCATACTTAATTTGACAGACTATTTTAAATTAAAAATCATGCTAGTTTTGAGGTTAGACATTATTTTGCTTAGTTACAGGAATTTAGTCTTGTTATGAATTCTTATACATTGTTGGAATGGAAAAGAAAATTTCGGTATGTATATCATGAGATACATAAAAACATTTTTTTAAAATTTTTACTGGCTTTTACTTAGTGTCAAGGAATTGACCAAAGAAATTGCTTCTTTTTAAACTTGTGATTAATTAATGTTGTTAATCAACATATTTAATTTAAGGGTTAAAGCAAGTGCATACCTTAATCTTCTAGCACTCATAAGCCCATGAGTAATCCTGACATTATAATAACAAAAATATTCAAATTTGCTACTTCCATAGCTCTCATCCGGTGATGGAGGGACTTAATTACTGCTCAAATTTTCTTCAGGTTATTTCCAAAAAATTTTTATGGCTTCTTCACATGTGAGGAAAATACCTCTTTCATTCTTTAACTTTGAATTTTTCATGGAAATTCACTTCATGATCCTTGTGGCACATAGGAGAAGGTAGCTTTTCCATTACCTGGGGCTACTGACCTTCTTTGAATGCATAAGATATTTTACAAAATGTATGAATCATATTTTACTAAAATTAACTCACTAATTAATTGATTACCCTGTGTCTATGAAAAATACAAAAATTAGCTGGGCGTGGTGGTGCACACCTGTAATCCCAGCTACTGGGGAGGCTAAAGAAGAATTGCTTAAACTTGGGAGGCAGAGGTTGTAGTGTGCCAAGATGGTGCCATTGCACTGCAGCCTGGGTGACAAGAGCAAAAACATCTCAAAAAACATCTCAAAAATCCATCTCAAAAAACAAAACAAAGCAAAAACAAACAAACATAAAAAGACATTAGATCCAAACAGTTTTTCACAATATGATCAAATTGATGTCTTAGTGTAGCAGTATCTAAATGAGTTGGTAAATTACCTTCCATTTGTGTTGGTAATGGGAAGTTGATTGAGATAGATTATTTTACTTACATTATGTTATAGTATAGATTACAGTTGGATCATGAAGTTCAAGTGCATTCATTGTCTGCTATTTTATTTACTAGTTTGGAAATAAAATACTCTGTTTGCTGAAAGTAGTCATTATATAAAAAGTCTTCCAAGGTAATCTTCCAAGAGAATAACCAATCTTACCTTTCCATCACATTTTTCTCTTCAATCAGTAACTCTAAATTTAAAGTGTTATTTGTATACCTCCCAAATTGAAGCCAAACCTGGGGTTAGCTATTTTTATTTATTTTCACATAGAAACATTATTTAGATATAATTCACATCATCAAATTCATGTATACAATTTAATAGTTTTTAGTAAATTCACAGGACTATGAAACTCTCACCACAATCAATTTCAAATTTTTATGATTCTACAAGAAACCTGTTAGTAATAACTCCCGACTTTCCCCCAACTGTCTCCACCCTAACTCTAAGCAACCACAAATCTACTTTCTGTCTGTATAAATTTGCCTACTGTGGACATTTCATCTACAAAAATATATATTATGTGTTTTTCGTGATTAGCTTAGCATAAGCTAATATCATCTGTGTTGTAGCATATATCAGTACTTTATTCTTTATAATTGCCAAATAATATATCATTGTATGCATATTCCATATGTTATTTATTCATTCATTAGTTGATATGCATTTGGGTTTTTATGCTTTGGGGCTGTTATTTTAAAACTCTGCTATAAAAATTTAGGTGCCAGGTTTTGTGTAGAAATATGCTTTCAATTCTCTTGAGTATATTCCTGAGAATAATATTGCTGGACTAAATGGTTTCTGCTTCATATACCTTAAGTGCTCTCTTTACATAGATGTATACATACTTATAATTGTTATATCTTTCTAATGGATGGTCTTTTCTATCATTTTGAAATGTTCTCCATTATTTTAATATATTTTATTTTAAAATCTGCTTTGATATTAGTATAGTCACTCTAGCTTTCTATTGCTTGCTGTTTGTATCATATATTATTTTTCATCCTTTTATTTTCAGTCCATTTGTATCTTTAAATCTAAAGTGTGTCTCCTGTAGAAAGCATATATTTTTATCATTTAAAAAAATACGGTTTTATAATCTCGGCTTTTTGATTGAATTTTTAATCAACTCACCTGTAATCTTATAATTGATATTGGTTAATTTCCATGTATGATATTACAATAATTGATATAGGTTTATTTTCATCCATGATTTTACATTTATCTTCTATGTTTCATGTCATTTTTGTTTTATGTTCATTCTTTACCACTTTATGCTATATGAAGTAAATATTTTCTAGTTTAACATTTAAATTCCTGTAAAAATTTTTCACTTTATTTTTAAATTATATTGTTAGTAGATGCTCTCAGGCATATCATATATATTAACTTATCAGAATCTAAATCAGATTCATAATAGCCTAATTTAGAAGATATAGAAATGCTACTACAATATAGCTGTTTGCTCTTTCTCCCATTTTTGTAGTATTGTTGTTAAACATATTACATTTTAAGATGTTAAAAACATAACAATACATGATTACAATTATTACTTCATATAGTGTTATGTCTTTAATAAAGCTGAGAAAAGCAAGGATACCAAGTACCTAAAATTTGTTACATAAAACATATTATATGTTTTTAATTCTCCTAATTTCTTCCTGCAAATTCAAGTTACCACCTAGAATCATTTCCTTATTCTACGAAAAACTTACTTTTTAATCCACTTCCTTTGTGCTGTTATTGTCAAATATATTGCATTTTCTTGTTATAGACCCTGTAATACAATGATAAATAATTGTTTTACATCATTAATTTTGTTTCCCTGAATAATCTTTGTTCTGATTATTATTTTTTAATCACTTAAGAGAAGAAAAAAGAAGAAACATGCCATTTTAACCTCTTTTTAATTATACAATTACCTTTACTGGTGCTTTTTTTTTCCCTTTTCTATCTGAGATCACTTGTTTTAGCCCAACTTTCCTTAACATTTCTTGTAAGGCAGGACTGCTTTAATAACCTCTCTTAGATTTTGTTTACCTGAAAAATATTTTATTTCACCTTCATTTTTGAAAAATAATTTTACTGGATATAAGGTTCTTATCTGACATTTTTTCCTTCTTTTAGCACTTGGGATATGCTACCCAACTACCTTCTGACCTTCATTGGTTTTGATGAAAAGTCAGTTGTCAAGGGAGTTCCTTTGTAAAAGTACCCGTTGTTGTTGGCTTATTGTTTATTGATTTGGATGAGGTATTTCTATTGCAGTGTGATGTCATTCCTCAGGAAGCACAGGCTTTGGCACGTGCACAGTCACCGTGGGAATGATAATGGCTTCAGTAGGGCTCTCACTGAATGTCTTTCTTTCCTGTTGTCTCTGTTAAGCTCTCTGCTTACGTTAGTATCACACCCAGTGATTCCCCTTCACTATTTGTCAGCTGGTTGCACTACTGTTTTCAATAATGCTATGTGCATAAGTTGTTCTATAGCTTGATCCATTTACATCTAGAATCCTTTGCTGGGCTTTATTGTTTTGTTTTGTTTTTTCTTGAGGCCAGTCTTTGAGATTTTCTTTAACCTGTGACGACAGGAAGGCCGTTGCTAGTTGTCTTTTTCTCTGGTTTTCTTTTATAAACTATGGTTTAGCGTGCTTATCTCATCTAAACACAAGGGCTTTCTTACTTGCTTTCCTCCAAAGTCTCCACTTTGAACTTCCCCCAACTCTGTTCCAAATAGTTCGTTCCCTTAGAGACCTTCAGAAAAACACTTCCCTGTTATAGCTGGCTTCTTCCCTGGGCAAATGGTGGTAGCTTCCGGTCTTCTTGCTTTGTCTCTTCTGGATTGAAATCTCCCCTCTATAAGTGAGCTAAAGTGAGAGCTATTGGGGTCCCTTTATTGGCATATGAGCAGGGACTGGGTGAAAGAAGAGAGTCCCAACCTTTCAGCCACACCACCTGGAATTTTGACTCTGCAACCAAGAGTAATAATGACTGAAATAAGAAATGCTGGCAGCCTGCCTCTTCTGGAAAGGACCGTAGTCCTTCGTTGAGGAAACATGGATCTCCACCTTGGGTACATCTATCCAGTTTTCCTCATGCTGAGTTGGGGATGAGGTTGAATTAGGGAGAAAGTCATGGTTCAAATACCATAGACTCTATCTGTTCTTACTAAGATTTGCTAGTTTTTTAAAATAATTATTTGTTCATTTGCTATAGACCCTTGGCACAATTTTCAGAGACCTTAAATATGTATGTGTGTTTTAAAATAGTTTTCACTAGTTATGGTTGTTTAGCTGGAGAGAAAGTCTGCAGAGCTACTTATTTAGCATGATGTTCAGGAGTTGCCCCCAATTTCTTTTTCATACTCATACGTTTTCACGATATTGACTCGTAAATTATTCTAATTTATCTTCTTAAAAATATATTCCTCGCTTTATGTTTATGTGTCCTTTTGTCTCTCACTTCCTGCTAATTTTTCATAGATAAAATCTGCATTTTTCTATTTTATATTCAAAAAATGTCTTTATTTTTTGCCTCTATAGGAGATGAAACTACTTTATAATTTTCTTTTTCCTTTTAAGTATAGATAATGTTTAGTAATGTTATTCCCCCTTTTTTTGTAAAATTTATATGGAAAAATGTTTATGAATTGAAAAGATTTAACAGCTAGGTATATTTTTAACTTGGTAATTTTTCATTTAGTTTTTATCTCTTTACTGATATTGCCAATCTCCTTTCTTCCCCCTTTTGTCTATGGTGAATGCCTGAACTCCCAACTCTAGGAAGTTCTGATAAATGGGACTCTAATCTAGTTGATCTGCAGTGAGAATTACAATGGCTGTGGAAAATAGCAAAGATAGAATTGAAAAACAAAGGGTAAATATAGATCTGCGTAAAAGAAAAAAGTTAGTCTGTCTAATTCCAAATATTTTGTCATATCCCTCTAGATTTTGTATTCTTCCAATACAGAAACTGATGAGAGGATTTAAAAAGAGATAAACTACAAAGAAAATCAATTAAAGACTGACGACTGTCCCCGAATTATATATATTGACATGGAACGAATCTACTTACTAGAAGGAAAAGAAGCTTTACCTGGCTGATTGCAACCTTTATTTTAATTAATTAAAAACATACTTATTAAGCATCTATGATGTTTCAGATACTGTCCTAGATGCTGTACCCAGCATCTAAAACCTATAGAGAAATATAAAAATTAGGAATTTCTGCAGACGAAAGAAAGAAAAGAGAGCAGAAGGGAGAGAAAGAATGAACAGAAAAAGAAAAATAATTAGTAAAAAAGGAAATAACAAAGTTAAAAATTTAATCTAATCTTTATTTTATGAATACATAATTTATATTGAACCTTGTGAATGTCCCAATGGGTAATTTTAATTTTTAAATGATGTGATTCTCAGAATACAAGGTAACCTGTTGAAAAATTATTGTAAAAACTCTGGTAGTACATGGTACATAGAAATATTGTAATATATTCAGAAACTTATCATTTCATCACAATGTTTTACTGATGCAAGTGATTCATTTATTCATTTTCACTATAGGTAGATGAGGAGCAGGTTGCTTTTTCTGACACGTGCTGAGTGCTGCAGGACTCCATGAAACAAATAGTTTGATTACCAGAAAATTGCATCATCATAAATGTTTCAAAGAAGTCACACTTGCCTGCTGCTACAGAAGTTGCTCAAATGCGTAGATATTTTTATTTCCTTAAAGTTTGTTCTACTGAATAGACTTAAAATAATTTTCTGCCATATGTTATTATATTTTGGGCATGCAATAAAACATCATTTTAAATATATTTGAGGAGAAAGGACATTCTAATGTAGACAAATATAGAGCCCACCCTGAGGCTTTGAGTCAGGTAATATATGTACCTGGTTCTTGTAGCACCTCTCAATGTAGATCTGCGAAATAACATTTAAGATACATTTTATGAAAAGCATTGACATTTTACTTGTCTGGGTAAACTGAAAAAGAGACTTTAATATTTAGATAAATGAAGTATCTCCTCTTAATAATCCTCCATAAACATTATTTTTCTCATCTGACCTTTTCAGATCTATTAAGAAGAGCTGAATTTCAGTACTATTCCTTGCTAAGTGGGATAATTATCCATGTTGCCGATGAATGGTGGGGTCATACCTGTAGAGTCAGTTAAGAAACAGGATTATGACTGGTACTTCCTTTAAAAAGTTGAATATTATAAGGACTTTTAAAAATCTACCCTATTTCAGACAGGAATTGTATGAAAGGGTGCTCATAGGCAAGAATGAGATTTGCCTCAAGAATTTGTTTGAATTCTTTTTCAGTGCACAAATGAGTGTGGTTACCAGACTTTAAAGTTATACAATGTAAAATATAGCCACTATGTTTGGTCTAGAGACAGTTTAAAACAAATACAAAATGAAAAGCTTTGCTTGAACATTAAAGAAAAGTGTTTTGTAAAATATCTTTGAGCATTTAACCTTAAGACACACACAAAAAAAGTATTGACATTTCCTCTAAGACAAATTGCCTTTAAAGTATGCATCCAAGTTACTGAATGAATTAGCCAGACATAGTTACTTTAGGTCAGTTAAGAAAGAAATAATGGGGAAGTTGGCTGTGTTCTAAAAATGGTGTATTTAGTTTTAGGAATTTTGATTTACAGAACTGTGAAGCAGTAATTACAACATGTCCAGTTCTCCACTGAGTTCGTTCACTCCTAATTTTTGACAGTAAAGCCAACTCTCATGTAATGCGTATATTTTCTGTTCTCTATGAGATGAGGTCATGAATCTAGCTCACTGGTTATGGCACAAAATCATTAAAGGACCACTGACAACAATTATGTGGATTCAGACTAAATTCCTTGATTTCTCCCCCTGAAACTATCATGTTATCCATCAAAAACCACTTTTACAAACCTTACCTCTGAAAATAATAGTAAAGTCCAAGTTCCATATAAGCATCACTGTTTGGGACACACTAAGACCATGCTGTTTTGCTCATGGTCAGAGAATTCAAGGCCCATATAGGAAATGTCACTTAATAGCCTACATGATTCCTAAGAGATATCTTCAAGTGATGAGAAAATATGGAAGTTTCAGTTTCTAAATCCTGCCTTGTTCCCAGTGTGGTCTATTGAACTTGGAATGGATTAAAAAGAACTGGCCTACTCTAGGCAGATGGCTGATAAAGAGGTCTATTTCAGGATCCAGGGAAAGTATTTCATTATAAAAGTGAAGGTATTGGCCGGACACGGTGGCTCACACCTATAATCCTAGCACTTTGGGAGGCCGTGGCAGGCAGATCACCTGAGGTCAGGAGTTCGAGACCAGCCTGACCAAAGTGGCGAAACTCCGTCTCTACAAAAAATGCAAAAATTAGCTGAGTATTTTGGCATACACCTGTAATCCCAGCTACTCAGGAGGCTGAGGCAGGAGAATCACTTGAACCTGAGATGCGGAGGTTGCAGTGAGCCAAGATTGCGCCACTGTACTCCAGCCTGGGTGACAGAATGAGACTCTGTCTCAAAAAAAAAAAAAAAAAAAAGGAGGTATCTTCTTTTCCAGTCTGTCTAAATAGCACCAAAACCGCAAAAGTGGAGAAAGCAAATAAACCAAAATAGTTGAGATTATACTGCTCAAGGCATATTAGCGCCACTGTGGAGACAAGGCAACTTCTCTAGGAACTTCACTTAAGAGGATTTTCTTTTTCCAAAACTTCATTCTAAAAGTGGCCAGAAACTAGATATAGAGCCTGATGAGTTAATATTATAAACCTAGGAAAGATGGATATGAAAGTATCTCCGGAAATATGATATTTTGTGAAAAAAATTGGATGCAAGAAAATCCAGATATCTTGGCTTTTTTTTTTCTTCTTTCTTTTCTTTTTTTTTTTTTCCAGTTAACCTAACTTGAAGCGTTTAAACTTACTTATTTTGGGTGCTCCAGTGCTCGAACTTACATTTGCTATTTCTTTTTTCACCTTAGTTCTTGCTAAGACAAAAGATCTAATCTCCTGAATATAAGGAGATTGCTATTCTACAATCCAGATTTTATAAAGATAAATAATATAAAAACTAATAGAAAGTCCTTTATCTTGAGACTTTACCAAGAAATATTTAGGCAACTAATTTTTGTTTAGAATTATACTTGAGGAATTTTTCTTTAGGTATATTTAAAAATTTTATTATAGAAAATTTCTGACATATGCAATGTAAGCACAATAATAGAATGAGAAACTGCATGCCATCACCCAGTTTTAAATGTATCGACATTCAGCCATTTTTGTTTCATCTATCCCTCTAATTACTCTCCACTCAATTGTAATTATTATAATAACTTACGGTTATGATTTTTTTTTTTTGAGATAGAATCTCACTCTGTAACCCAGGCTGGAGTGCAGGGGCGTGATCTCTGCTCACTGCAACCTCCACTTCCCGGGTTCAAGCGATTCTTCTGCCTCAGCCTCCCGAGTAGCTGGGACTACAGGCGCCCGCCACCAGGCCCAGCTAATTTTTTGTATTTTTAGTAGAGACGGGGTTTCAGCATGTTAGCCAGGATGGTCTCGATCTCTTGACCTCGTGATCCTCCCACCTCGGCCTCCCAAAGTGCTGGGATTACAGGCGTGAGCCACCACGCCCGGCCTACAGTTGTGATTTTTGAGGGAAAATTTACATACATTGAAAGAAGCTAATCTTAACTGTAAAATTTTTACACAAATTGCAAAGCAGATGACCTCACACCGCTTTTGATGTAGAGCATTTCCTTAACTCCAGAAAACCCGAATATATTCTCTCCCAGTCAGTTTCCCACACGACTCACCACCAAAAGTGACCACGTTTTGACTATTTAAATGTCCAGAAGGTCTACTAGGAGGAGGAGTAGGAGGAGTGGTTATGTGGATTATGAAAGAAAGAAATTCTGAAATTTCCTTTGTTTCTTGTTTGTTCTCAAGGTTTTCTAGTCATTTCATTAACACATTATGTAATATATAGGACGTGCATATTTTGAAAAATGTAAAATGAAGATATATATATATATATATATAATGTCCAATGGAAGTTTTTGAAAAGAAACAATTAAAAAATAACAAGAGAGAGAAAAAGAGAAAAAGATGGGAAGAGTAAGTCCCACTATTCCCACTCCATCTTTAGTTATGTCTCCAGTGTCAAATGTTTGCACTGTACTCTTGCTCCTCAAAATATGGTCTGTGGGCCAGCAGCAGACTCTCAGACTCCACACTCTAACCTACTGAATGCGAATCTGCATTTTAACAAGATCATATGTGCATTGCATTTTGAGAAGGCTATTCTTGATCACCATGTAATATAACTGACATGCAAAGGAAAGGAAAGTGGATAGAACATGAAAGAAGGATACACGTGGTATCAGCAAATAAACTATACAATGTAAAGAAAATTTCTGTTGGCTCTATAACTGTGTAATGCATCGTTATTTTAAAAATACAGAAAGGGAAAGTAGAGATACATTTTAAGTGTCTTCTCTATTCATTTCTTTGGGGAAGAAGGTCAGCCTAAAATATGAGAAAAGATATTATGATTGGCTCTTCTCAATGTTTTTTTTGTTCATCTTAAGGCTTCTGGTAACCCTATAATCTATCACATAAGCCGATATTAAAATCAACAAATTACACTTTTGTTTATTTTACTTGAATTAGTTCATTAAAATTTTATGATTTATACAATTGCTATCAAATTTTATGTGTCCAATTAATATTACATTAAATGCTACTTTTGTAAGGGAAACAGCTAAAAGAAGCAGATGTGTGAGTTCTTAAAGTGCAGCTGTTATAAAAAGTAAACAACCAGCAGTAATACTTTGGAGTAATTTCTCATATATTGTGTAGCACAATTATAAAAATTGTTTGTCAAGAGATCAATATTTTCTTACTCTGACACTGCTTAGAGCTAGGAACAAGTAAACATTGGGCATAGAGTTATAAAAAAAGAAAATAAATGTAAAAATGAAGCAACATTTTGTATAAATCTATGAGACCGAAAAGTGAAAGAACCTTATAATATTTTAAATATAAGCAAAGAATCATAAATGCATCTGAATTATTGTGACATATTTTGTCTGAAAGGTCATTGAGTCTTTAATATTTTTAAATGGAATTGTACCTAATTTTCAAGTGCAAAAATCTTAGTAAATGACTTTAGTAAAAATGAGATGAGATATTTCATAGGACACATGTTTATAAACAATTCTGCGTATAATTTTGTATCCTGTGTTATTTACTTTCAGTTAAAAGATGGAATTGAGACTTCATGGTTCTGTTCTTCTTTCTAAATGTTAGAGATTTTCTTACTCTTCAGAATTGCCTAACATACATAAAACATTTTGTGGTAAAAATCTTAATTAGGTCATTTTCCCCTAATATGTGAAACTATAAACATATTTTCAAGAACAAGACATATCACATCTATCCATTTAATCTCTTACTAATGTTTATTTCTATCTTTAAAATCAATCAATATGATAAAGTCATACTTCTGAAATAAGTGAAAGTTAGTGAACATGCATATGTCTATTAATCAAATGTTACATCAAATCCAATACTATTTTAAAAGCCCAATCTTTGCGTAAGGCACAAAGATAGAAAAACTGAATGTATTCATTTTTGTTATTAATACATTTTAAAATGTTTTTAAAATAAATTACTTAATATAAGTTAAAATCAAATACCTTATGTATTTTATGTGAAAGGACTTATTTACTGACAATATCAATGTTTATTTGATACTGAATGATGTAAAAAAATGACAGAAAGCATGAAAACTGAATACACTTTTCCATCAACTACATTTAAGATCTTGTTATAATGATAACTTAACCTTATCTTATTAGTTCGATTTCTAAACCTTTAAAATTGCCCTCTTCTTATCAGCTACTTCAGACTTGAGAAATTACAAATTAAGCATAAATATTGCTAAACCTCTTTTCCACAAAGAACAAATAATCCCTTAGTGCACCATTTAACGATGGATCTAAATCATGCACAGCAAGTTTAAATATTGATAAATGAATTCACATCTTGTAGAAAGTACTCTTGTTCATGCTGAAATAAATTCCTCAGCCAAGTGAAGAGCATTCATCTCAATGTAAATTTCACTGCAAATATATACTTAAGTATTCAAAATATTCAGATGACTGTGCTCATTTTCTTTCCAAAGATGACAACTTTCTCATCCTAAGTATCCTTTAGCAATTTATGTTCACCTCACATTGTTCATGTTAAAGTTGTATTTCAAATGCATTGTGCTTTCTTTTAGGCATAGCCATATAGTTGTAAATTTGCCCTTCCCAACTGTGCTTGTGGCTCAGAAAATTAAGATTATGTTTTAGCAAAACTTATAGCTAAGAGAAAAGACAGACTACTTTTGTAAGATGATATACATTGTTTTAATGGAGTATATAAGAATATCTTGTGCCTGATTATAAGCTAGGTAAGCCTGAGACCAAAGAAATAAAATTGCTGCGCCCCCACCCTTTTATAATATTTCTGGATCTAGCTCTTAGAATTTTTAAATTTTTTTTATTATTTATTTATTTATTTATTTATTTATTTATTTATTTTTAGACAGAGTCTTGCTCTGTCACTCAGGCTGGAGTGCAGTGGCGCCATCTCTGCTCACTCTGCAAGCTCTGCCTCCTGGGTTCACGCCATTCTCCTGCCTCAGCCTCCCGAGTAGCTGGGACTACAGGTGCCCGTCACCACATCTGGCTAATTTTTTTTGTACTTTTAGTAGAGACGGGGTTTCACCGTGTTAGCCAGGATGGTCTCGATCTCCTGACCTCGTGAAGAATTTATTTTTTAAGTAATTGTAATTTTATTTAATTGAATTGAAATAGATTAAATGTTAAAATCACAAATATTTGCTTCTTAAAAATTGATAAAAATAGGGAGAAGCTGTTTCCATTATCTTGAGTAAATGCAATCTGTTTTATTTTGAAAGGTGTCACATTTTAAAATTCATATTTTATTTTCAGATGTAAAATATTTAAAAGAAGAGGATGCAAATCGCAAGACATTCACTGTCAGCAGCACACTGGACTTCCGAGTGGACCGGAGTGATGATGGAGTGGCGGTCATCTGCAGAGTAGATCACGAATCCCTCAATGCCACCCCTCAGGTAGCCATGCAGGTGCTAGAAATACACTGTAAGTAAACACTACTTCCCCCTCCTTTATCTCAGCAGCAAATCTCTTCATCTGCATCTAAAATCATTTCAAAACTACCTGAAGTTATAGCAAAGGTGCAGTAAAATCCATGGCAAAATGAAGTAAAACTACACTCACTAGTATTAATCAGGTTCAAAGGCTGAGTTTCATTCTTAACAATAAGGAAAAATGAAGGAGATGTACGAGGTTAATACTCCTATGTTTCAAATTGTGGCTTAACGTAGGCGTGCACGTAAGGGTGGGGGAGAAAAAGTAGTAATTTGAGCAAAATCACTGAGAATCGGTAATCTGAGAGGGCCTTGATGAACAGTGTTATATTAAAATAACTTTATTTTATGCAATTGTGGCTTCTCAGCTATGCTTTTAAGATTAGACTAGTTTTACCTTCTATATGGCATATACTAATGTATAAATATAGGAGCTTATTTATTATGTTTTCATCATCATCATTATTCACAATCAATAAGAACAAAATTAATTTTGTGAATCTAATAGATCGGGGCAGTGCTAAATGTTTTGCTGGAATTATGTCATTGAGTACTCATTTACGAATAGTAGCCTGATGAGTAGTTACTCTCATTAGTCACAAGATACACACAAGGATTCTGAAGATTATGGAGGCTGAGTCACACAACTAGCAAATGACAGACTTGTAATTATGGCAGTTTTAGTACCTAGCAAGGTTTTAGTAGACAATTATATATACTAATCAAAATGAAAATGAATGAATTGAAAAATGTGAAATAAAATATAAAAGAATAGAGGATAGGAGATAATATGTTCTGAATTGCAATATTTGATTTTCTAGATAATGAAGATTTTGTTTTCTCTATTTGTGATAAAATTATAGCTTGAGCTTAGAATTTGTGTGTGATATGCAATTACATTAAATCCTAAAATACTAAACTCTAAGTACTGTTCCAATATGTTTCATTGCATTTTGTTTTCATTTATTTACTCAACAATAATTTTTTAGTGGCACTATGTAATAGGCATTGTTTTGGGCACTGGGGTTACAGCAATGACCAAACAAAAACACAAAACAAATTGAGTTTGTCTGCAAGTGTCAAAATAATCACCTCCGCTATCATGTTGATAAGTACTAAGTACCTGTTGATAAGTACATGGCTGCAAGGAAAATAAAGCATAGGAGGGCAGTAAGGAGACTGAAATGGAGATTAAGGAAAGTGAGTATGTGTGTTGGTGTAATGCAGAGGGAAGGGCAAGTACAAAGACCCTGAGGTAGCACGTTTGTTGTTTTTATTTCTAGGAATAGCAAGGGTGCCAGTGAGACTGGAGTAGAGTAGACTAGGAGAAAAATACAGAGTGTTGTGAGAAAAGATTGGAGAATTGCCAGGTGAACTAGAATTTTTTGATTACTTTTTATATGGAAAATATAAAGCTGACTATAATATGCTTATTTTTAAATTATTCTTAGTTTAGTAGTTATTGAAAACATTATAATGTTTAAATGATTACAATTATGTTAGGTTAATTTTAGTAATTTACTGCTATTCTCCTTGAAGCAAATTCAGAAAGAAGCATACTTCAGAGCCCAAATGGAGATTATCTCTCAATTTTGACATTTATTTGTATTTTGGCTTTGGGAAAATTACTGAAACTCGTTGAGCTTTGATTATAAAGTAGAGGAGTCATTCCTGTGAGGATGTGATGATAAGCTAGAGAATTAATTCCTTGAACTTAAGTCAAGTTCATGGCATTTAATAGACTGAATAAATGTCAATTGTCTTCCTTTTTCTGTTTCTTTTTCTTACATCAGTGGGTCTCTCAAAATATAAAACATTGTGTAACAATATTTTTAAAGGACCAGGATCAACAGCATTTTAATTTAAACTCTTTAATATTTACATACAAAGCAAAGTAAAACTAAATTTAAAATAATAATTGACTACTTAGTTAACGGTAATTCTAACATATAATTAAATAAAACAATAAAAATCAGTCGTAAGAACTATTGAAGACCACTTCCAGTCACAGATCACCCAAAATCTACCAATAGTCAAGCAAAACCACATTTATGTAAGTTGCTCTGGCAAAGGAGAAAACATAGCAGATGAATCTCTGGATGTAGGTAAGAAAGACTGAGAAGAGACTTGTTACAGGATTTGGGCTTGTACCGGGTGTTCTAAAGAGGCTTCTGGATTGTGTGTTCTCAGGATTAGGAGCATGTCAGTGATGGGTGTATGAGTAACTTTAGCTAAAAAATGAAAATATTGTAGGTTTGCTATTATAAAGACACAGTAGTTAATTTTGCTAATTTTGTGGACATTGAGGGTCCTGATCTCTGTCTTGTTTCACACCTGGTCATAAGATGAACTTGTCTTTGTCTTATTCCACGCCACAGTCACAGACTACCTTTATTTGATTACTCTACACATGCTGGAAAATTGTTTGTTGAGAATATTTTAGCCTATATGTCAGCTGCCAAGGTCATTTTCACTACTTTGGAAATCAAAAATGGAAGTATTATACAATTCTTGAGCATTTTAGCCATTAACCATATTTCAATATGCATGAATAAGTAAAACTTCATGGAGGAAGGCAATTGAATTATCTAATTTTTAAAGAAAGTTTTACATTAAAAATGTTACACTTTTCATGGCTAGCCAATTAAAAATAGCATCTCATTCTATCATGGTTTAATATGTAAATGGCTAGAAGGCGGAAACCAGATCTATTTAAATTATTTTCCTAGCATCTAGCATACCATCATTCAAGTATGTGAAGTTAATTAAAACTAACTGATGATAATGCTAAATGTTTCTTTAAGCGTGCAGAACATTCTCCGGAGATTAAATGAGTAGAGGGTGGAAAGGAGACATTGAGCAACAGTCAGCATCAATATTAGAGCAAATTGGTGTGGTTTTCATAAACATCTTAGAATAATGATAATAGCATCTCAATAGTTGTTCCCAGAGACAGTAGATCATGGCTGCACTTAGATCCACATGTGCAATCTAGATTATACAGAACTTTCCATGAATGAGAAGGAGGAAAGAAGAGCTCAGCCTTGGAAACGAAGAAGATGGGTTAATCTGGGATTTACGGAGCATAATTTTAGTATTTCTCCATTGTTTGACAATATTCTTGTGATGAATAACCTAAAAGACTGGCCCAAATGGAAGAACATTTAGCATTTCAGATCCACAGAGATGATATTGTTTTCAGTGGTAAGTCAAAAGAGTAAATATATATTCCTACAATAATGGAAACAGCTATGACTACATCTGAAATAAAGATCCTCTGATATTGTAGAAACCTAAGTTTGGTGAGCAATAAGAAATTAAAGATAAACATGCAATGCCAAGAGGCATAATGAAAAAAGTATAGTAGGAGGACTTATATTTCTAGGGCTTAACTGTGTTAAGTCTGTAACCTTGTGATATACAATTTATATGAATCTAGCCTGTAAAATATATCAGAGCAATGTTTTTAAAAATAAAATATTAATCATACATTTAAATACTGCCACTATGATGAAAGAGAGTTCTCTTTTTTTTATTATTATACTTTAAGTTTTAGGGTACATGTGCACAATGTGCAGGTTAGTTACACATGTATACATGTGCCATGTTGGTGTGCTGCACCCATTAACTGGTCATTTAGCATTAGGTATATCTCCTAATACTATCCCTTCCCCCTCCCCCCACCCCACAACATGCCCCGGTGTGTGATGTTCCCCTTCCTGTGTCCATGTGTTCTCATTGTTCAATTCCCACCTATGAGTGAGAACATGCCCTGTTTGGTTTTTTGTCATTGAGATAGTTTGCTGAGAATGACAGTTTCCAGCTTCATCCATGTCCCTACAAAGGACATGAACTCATCTTTTTTAATGGCTGCATAGTATTCCATGGTGTATATGTGCCACATTTTCTTAATCCAGTCTATCATTGTTGGACATTTGGCTTGGTTCCAAGTCTTTGCTATTGTAAATAGTGCCTCAATAAACATACGTGTGCATGTGTCTTTATAGCAGCATGATTTGTAGTCCTTTGGTTATATACCCAGTAATGGGATGGCTGGGTCAAATGGTATTTCTAGTTCTAGATCCCTGAGGAATCACCACACCGACTTCCACAATGGTTGAACTAGTTTACAGTCCCACCAACAGTGTAAAAGTGTTTCTATTTCTCCACATCCTCTCCAGCACCTGTTGTTTCCTGACTTTTTAATGATTGCCATTCTAACTGGTGTGAGGTGATATCTCACTGTGGTTTTGATTTCCATTTCTCTGATGTCCAGTGATGATGAGCATTTTTGCATGTGTTTTTTGGCTGCATAAATGTCTTCTTTTGAGAAGTGTCTGTTCATATCCTTCACCCACTTTTTGATGGGGTTTTTTTTTATTGTAAATTTGTTTGAGTTAATTGCAGATTCTGGATATTAGCCATTTGTCAGATGAGTAGGTTGCAAAAATTTTCTTCCATTCTGTAGGTTGCCTGTTCACTCTGATGGTGGTTTCTTTTGCTGTGCAGAAGCTCTTTAGTTTAATTAGATCCCATTTGTCAATTTTGTCTTTTCTTGCCATTGCTTTTGGTGTTTTAGTCATGAAGTCCTTGCCCATGCCTGTGTCCTGAATGGTATTGCCTAGGTTTTCTTCTAGGGTTTTTATGATTTTAGGTCTAACATTTAAGTCTTTAATCCATCTTGAATTAATTTTTGTATAAGGTGTAAGGAAGGGATCCAGTTTCAGCTTTCTACATATGGCTAGCCAGTTTTCCCGGCACCATTTATTAAATAGGGAATCCCTTCCCCATTTCTTCTTTTTGTCAGGTTTGTCAAAGATCAGATAGTTGTAGATATGCGGCATTATTTCTGAGGGCTCTGTTCTGTTCCATTGGTCTATATCTCTGTTTTGGTACCGGTACCATGCTGTTTTGGTTACTGTAGCCTTGTAGTATAGTTTGAAGTCAGGTAGCGTCATGCCTCCAGCTTTGTTCTTTTGGCTTAGGATTGATTTGGAGATGCAGGCTCTTTTTTGGTTCCATATGAACTTTAAAGTAGCTTTTTCCAATTCTGTGAAGAAAGTCATTGGTAGCTTGATGGGGATGGCATTGAATCTATAAATTACCTTGGGCAGTATGGCCATTTTCATGATATTGATTCTTCCTGTTTATGAGCATGGAGTGTTCTTCCATTTGTTTGTGTCCTCTTTTATTTAGTTGAGCAGTGGTTTGTAGTTCTCCTTGAAGAGGTCCTTCACATCCCTTGTAAGTTGGATTCCTAGGTATTTTATTCTCTTTGAAGCAGTTGTGAATTGGAGTTCACTCATGGTTTGGCTCTCTGTCTGTTATTGGTGTATAAGAATGCTTGTGATTTTTGCACATTGATTTTGTATCCTGAGACTTTGCTGAAGTTTCTTATCAGCTTGGGCTTAGACGATGGGGTTTTCTAGATATACAAACATGTCATCTGCAAACAGGGACAATTTGACTTCCTCTTTTCCTAATTGAATGCCCTTTATTCACTTCTCCTTCCTGATTGGCCTGGCCAGAACTTCCAACACTATGTTGAATAGGAGTGGTGAGAGAGGGCATCCCTGTCTTGTGCCAGTTTTCAAAGGGAATGCTTCCAGTTTTTGTCCATTCAGTATGATATTGGCTGTGGGTTTGTCATAGATAGCTCTTATTATTTTGAGATATGTCCTATCAACACCTAATTTATTGTGAGTTTTTAACATGAAAGGTTGTTGAATTTTGTCAAAGACCTTTTCAGCATCTATTGAGATAATCATGTGGTTTTTGTCTTTGGTTCTGTTTATATGCTGGATTACATTTATTGATTTTGGTATGTTGGACCAGCCTTGCATCCCAGGGATGAAGCCCACTTGATCATGGTGGATAAGCTTTTTGATGTGTTGCTGGATTCGGTTTGCCAGCATTTTATTGAGGATTTTTGCATCAGTGTTCATCAAGGATATTGGTCTAAAATTCTCTTTTTTGGTTGTGTCTCTGCCAGGCAGAAAGAGAGTTCTTTTAAAACTGAAATTTAAGAAAATGAAAAGCAGAACTTTCACAATGAATCACAATTACCTGCAGATTTTACATAACAGGGAAGAGGAAACTTCACAACTGAGCAGTGGGAAAAACCACTTTTAAAAATTAATCAATGAAAACTCAAATTTGTCCTCCCATTTTTACACAGATTTCTTTGTAAAATAACTTTTTATTTGTGAGTTAATTTTTAGAAGAACACATTGTATGAGTCAGATATTATTTAAATCTCAGTATAAATAATGTATCTGCACTCACAGTGCACAAAACACAGAAAAGAAGAAAATGACTGAATATTCATTTTCTGTATGTATCATTGACAAAAATTACATTAAAAATAAACTTAATGAAAATGAAAAGTGCAAGAGACAGAAAACTAAAATATGTCAGACTATTGTGTGTTTTTCCTGAAAAAGCATTTTAATACTGTAACTAAGAACTGAAAATATGAAAAATGAGAGTTCAAATTTTTAAAAATGTGTGTAAAGTACATTTTCTATATAATTCATCTCATCATGAAATCTTATGCTTATCATTAATGTTTGTTTAGTACTTGCTTTAACAGTACTAGACTTTGCCTATAAAAATGAGTAGCTATTTACACATGAAAGTTATTGTTTAAAGCAATAAATAGTTAAAATAGCTTGTAGAGGAGACCCTGCATGTACACCCAAAAAATTCTGAGCTTCAAGGAAAGGAAGGAATGAATGGCTGAAGGAAAGGAGGAAGGATGAGAGGAAAATAAGCTGAAGTGTTAAAATTGTGTTTACATGAAATAAATTAGGTTAATAATGAATGAAAATAAGAAATATATCATATATATTTAAAATAACAGAAAAACGTTTGGGTCCAATTGTTACTAAAATTATATCTTTTTAAGGGGTTAAATGGTCAATTGACAGTCCTGACCTTTACCTTCTTGATGATTATATCTCTATTCTAGTTACCATGCAAATTACTAATAAAGTCAATCCATTTTTCTCTTAACAACTTACATTTTTAAAATGTATCAAACTATTTCTGAAGAGATTCCTTCCTTGCCTTACTCCGTTTTAAAGATAATTACTTTGTGCCCAGAGAAACTAAATTCTTCCCTGTACTTTTTTGTTACTTTTCTGGACCAACTAATATGCTTGATCAGTTCTCTGTTTAGTTGCAAAACAATGAAATTGATTTAAAATAAAATTCTGATTATAGAAGACAATATTCAATATAGATGGGTTTAAAGTTTGGTAATTCAGTTGTTTGTATCTTCTTTTTATTCTCAGATGTGGGCAGAGATTCTTTATTTCATGTATTCTTAGCTGTTGTCCTTTTTCACTTGTAAAAAGTAATAAAGTTCTTATCTATGCAGTCTACACTACACAAACCCGTACGTTTCTCTAGCCCAGGTCAGTTTATTTTAAATTGCCCTATGTTAGTTATATTCTCTTTGCTTTCACTACCTTTCTACATATTATATATTACGTGTTTCAGGATATATCAGCTTATCAGATAGGAAGACGAATATTCCAAGGAGCATTCAAAATAAAATATCTCACTCATCTGGCATCTCATTTATGAAATGCTAATTATCTAATTATCTTGTCTACCACAAATTATATATAGCACAAGGGCACAGAATATAAAAGGAAATAGGAAAGGTGAAATGAAAATTATATTTGGGTTACATTTTTTTAGAACTAAACTGTTCTTTTGACAAACAAAATGCCATATTTATGCCTGGGAATGCCTTAGAAGAATTTTAATTTAGCCTAAGATATTTCAAAAAGCTACTGAAATGGTATATATGCTAGAATCATAAGGTGATCTATGCTGTTTAGTAAGAGATGCATTTCATTATGTCAATAAAGATAGCCCAGAGTGTGACCACTATTTGAGATTCCAAAAAATTTTTAATTTTTTTCAGAGAAGTTACATTTATGTATATTACCAGCAGTATATATTAATGGCACGTTTTGCTCATGAGACAAATATTGTTTTCTTTTATAAAATATAAGAATATTTATGTTAAATATTAAAAGTAATTGAATTATCAGGTATTTTAAGCCATCTAGAGGCAAGGATTCAAAATGTTGTTATTGTGCCATCTTTATATTATTAATAGTATGTAACAATTTGTGTGTGTTATTAAAACTCATTGAAGAGGATATATATATTTGTGAATGGGAATTCCAAATTAAAAGATAATAAATGTATATATAAAATTAATATAACATACTCTCAAA
This sequence comes from Pan troglodytes, assembly GCF_028858775.2. Classification (NCBI taxonomy): domain Eukaryota; kingdom Metazoa; phylum Chordata; class Mammalia; order Primates; family Hominidae; genus Pan; species Pan troglodytes. Next base: position 90,213,310 of record NC_086015.1, read on the forward strand.
TTTCCTAATTAAGATTATCATCAAGTACGCATTTATAAAACTTTTTGGAAGTTTTAAAATTATTTTGAAAACACACCTTAATTTCATAAAGAGGCAGTAAAACATAACATCAAAATTATGGAATGTATGTATAGTACAGATGTTAGTGAATGTTTTCAATTATTTTTAAGTCAGTCTAATAGAGAATAAAAACTGGATAAAAATGAGACATAAATGACCATGACAAGTAAAAATATCATATACATCTTGTTAATACCTAATATTTTTAACTTTCAATTTAATAATTTATTCTACTTTATGTCTATTTTTAAAAGATAGCTGCAGGTATTTTTGTATTAAAAATGAGTAGATATTTAATGCCCAATATTTTGAAATTTTTGTATTTCTACTTTCTGAATAAACTATAAACACACACACATACACACACACACAGACATACACACAATTTCCATGAGAAAAACGTATAGTTAGAAAATGACTGTAATAAATCAATGTATTAGACTTTACTGGATTGGCTCTTGATATATTAGGAAAGATTGTTATTGCTATTTACCATCTGGTCCAATAGTCTGGTGTTTTTTTAAATAATATACTTTATTTTTAAGAGCAGTTTTGGGTTTACTGATTAGTTGAGCAGAAAGTACAGAGGGTTCCCATATACACCCTCTCCTCACTCCCCTTATAGTTTCCCCTATTATTAATATCTTGCATTATTGTGTTATCTTTGTCACAACTGAAGAACTAATATTGATAGATTATTGTTAAGTAAAGTACATCCTTTACATTAGGGTTCACTCTGCATTGTGTAGTTCTATGGGTTTTGACATGTGTATAATGTCATGTATCTACTGTTATCTCTCTCTCTCTCTCGTTACATCATCCAATTTAGTTCTACAGCCCAAAAAATCTCCTGTGCTCCACCTCTTTATCTCACTTTACTTCTCCCACAAGACCTGGTAACCAGTGATCCTATTATTGACTATAGTTTTGTGTTTTCGAGAATGTCATATAATGGGAATTTTGCAGGATGTAATCTCTTCAGACTGGCATCTTTCACTTGCAATATGAATCTAAGGTTCCAGCTCATGTTTTCATAGCTTCATAACTCATTTCTTTTATTGCTGAATAACATTCAATTGTATGGTTGTACTAGAATTTGTTTATCCATTCACCTATTGAACAATATCTTGGTTTCTTTCAAGTTCTGGCAATTATGAACACAACTGCTAGAAACATCATGCATAGGTTTTTGTGCAGACATAAGTATTCAGCTCATATGGATAAATACCAAAGAGCTTGATTGTATGATTGTATGGCAAGACCATGTTTAGCTCTTGAAAGTAAAAACTCACTTTCAAAGTGGCTGAACCATTTTGCATTACCATCAGCAATAAATGAGAGTTTCTGTTGCTCCATTCTCACCAGTGTTTGATGAGTCAGTATTTTGAATTTTAGTCATTCTAATAGATGTGTAGTAGCATCTCGTTATTTTAATTTGCAATTCCTAATGATATATGATATTAATTTTGTATCTGTTTATTTTATTTCTGTATTCCTTTTTTGGTAAGATGTCTAGATTAGAAAAAAGTTTGAGATATCTACCTTGGAAAAGTTTAGATCTTTTGCTAATTTTTAAATTTAGTTATCTGTTTACTTACTGATGCATTTTTAAAGTTCTTTGTATATTTTGGATATGAGTCCTTTATTAGGTACACTTTGTATACATTTTAATAGTATGTGGCTTATCTATTCATTCATTTAATGGTGTCTTTTGCAGAGTAAACATGTTTAGCTTTAGTGAAGTCCAAATTACCTTTTTAATGTATTGTGCTTTTAATGTTGTATGTAAAATGTCATCATCTAATTCAAGGCCACTTAGATTTTCTCCTATGTTATTCTGTAGAAGTTTTATAGTTTTGTGTTTTACACTTAGATCAATGATTCATTTGAATTAATTTTGTAAGATCTATGTTTAGATTCACGTTTTTGTATGTGAATGTCCAATTTTTCCAGCACCACTTGTTAAAAAGACAATCTTCTCTCCGTTGAATTGTATTTGCTCCTTTATATAGCTGATTATATTTGCGTGAGTCTCTTTCTGGGATCCCATTTTTTTTTCCATTGATGTATACGTCTCCTTTTTCACCAATACCTTACTGTTTTGAGTACTGTAGTTTGATACTGTGTCTTGAAGTTGGGTAGTGTCAGTCCTCAGATGATTCTGCTGCTGCTGCATATTCATCATCATCTTCTTCTTCCTCTTCCTTCTCCTCCTCCTTCTTCTTCTCCTCCTTCTTCTTTTGCTTCTTTTCTTTCTTATTCTTTCTCCTTTCTTCCTCTTTCCCCTTCTTTCTCTTTCCTTCTCCTTCTTCCCCTTCTTTCCTTTCTTCTCCTTCTATATTGTAATTATGTTATGTTGGTCAATTTGTAATTATAAATTGTTGTAATTTTTATCACATTTATAATTAAAATGTGATTAATCAGTATATTAAACTTTATTAATCCTCAATGTGTCAGGAAACAAAATAGTCATATTTACTATCTGGGCCACACTTTTTTTGTTTTATACTCTAAGTCTTTTTTTTAATGATGTATTGATGTAATAATAAAAGGAGAGTGAACAACAAATTTTATTAGAACTTTCAATACAAAATTTAAGTAAAAACCTGACTTTTTATTATGTATTTCTCTGGCTTTAATGGTATATATACACAAATTGCGCAATAATTGGCATGCATGATCCTGAAATATACCCATCTTGTAAATAATGAGTCCAGCTTCAAAATACATCTCTACTGTGTCCTATCTTGTCATTGCTTTTTGGTTCTTCTTTCACTAGCATTGTTAGAATGCAATACTTTAAAAACACTTTGATGGCTCATAGTTTTACCCAGAAGAATACAATATCTTTATTCCATAATTGCAAAACATTTTCATTTTTAGATTTATAAAGAGCAATTAAAATAAAACTAAAATATATATTTTTTGTTGTTTTTTTTTTTTGAGACGGAGTCTCGCTCTGTCACCCAGGCTGGAGTGCAGTGGCACTATCTCGGCTCACTGCAACCTCCGCCTCCCGGGTTCAAGCGATTCTCCTGCCTCAGCCTCCTGAGTAGCTGGGACTATAGGCGCCCGCGACCACACCCAGCTAATTTTTTGTATTTTTTTTAGTAGAGACGGGGTTTCACCATGTTAGCGAGGATGGTCTTGATCTCCTGACCTCATGACCCACCTGCCTCGGCCTCCCAAAGTGCTGGGATTACAAGTGTGAGCCACCGCGCCCGGCCGAAACTAAAATATATTCTTAAAATTTCCTCATCACCAAATGCTTTCAACATGTTTCCATTTATGGACTGTGTAAAGTAAATTCTTATGTTCAAAAATCATAAAAGGTAAAAGAACATTGCCATATTTTCCTTTCAGCAAAATCATATGGTTGCAAAATATTGTGTGGTGAAGTCCTTCTTTGTATTAGAAACTGTTCCAACTCATCCATTTTTGAGCTTGATACAATTTATCTAGAGTATCAAAAGTGAAAACTTGTTTTACTGTCATTTTAAGAGGCTTGAGCTTCACTATTTTCTATTTGCATTTCTCTTCCAATTTTTCTAATAATTTTGGGGTGTCTTTATTAATTTCCTTCTCTTACCATTATAGGCAGAAAATTAAAACTTCTGAGTTCTCAATTGATATCATGAAAGCAAAAAACAAACAAACAAACAAAAAAACAAACACAGTAGCAAACAGAACTACAATATGGTGTTTTTGTTTATATACTTCTTTTAAATTTTTACAAAAGAAAATCCAAAACCTGGGCAATCCTATAAGCACATAAGGATTAGGTAACAGTGATGATTTATATCACTTGCATAAACCTTCTACCCCAGCATTGTCCAATATAACTTTCTGTGATAATAGAGATGTTCTCTATCTCCAGATGGTAGCCAATAATCAGCTCCCTGTGGTTATCGGCAATTGAAGTGTGGGTATTGTGACTAAGGAAATGCTATTTAAATTTTACTTAATCATAATTGAATTACATTTAAATTTAAATAGCCACATGTGATTAGTTGTTACTGTGTGGACATTCCCACTCTTAAATTATTTGTATATATATCCATTTTCTTCTTATGTTATTCTTTTTATCATAGTTGGGGATAATTGATGAGTTAGTGGTGAAGTAATAACTAGGTCCCTGAAGTAGCAAGATTTCTCATAATAAAAGAAACATAGTGTCACCAAAATTTCATAATGTATCTTAGATTTATAAGATGATTTAATGTTTCCATATCATAATTGCAAGGTAAGCCAATTTTTAAACCTATTTTTAAAATTAAATTGTTTCTTTTTTTTTGGAGCACCTCTAATAAAGAAAGAACACAAATTATGAAATGTCATTACTTAAACATAGTTAGAACTGTTTCAAATGCACTTAAAATAATGTACCGTAGAGTCAACAATTATAAAAATGTATGGACTGGCACAGTGGTTCACGCTTGTAATCATAGCACTTTGGGAGGCCAAGGCAGGTGGATCACTTGAGCTCAGGAGTTTGAAACCAGCCTGGCCAACATGGAGGAAACCACGTCTCTACAAAAAATACAAAATAATTAGCTATGAGTGGTGGTGTGTTCCTGTAGCCCAGCTACATCGGGGGCCAAAGTGGAAGGATCCCTTAAGCCCAGGAGTTTGAGGCTGCAGTGAGCCGAGATGGCACCACTGCACTCCAGCCTGGGTGACAAAATGAAACAACATCTAAAAATAAATAAATAAATAAATAAATAAATAAGAATTAAAATGAACGAAAGTGCTGATGCATTTATTATCTGTATTTTTACTGCTACCTTTTGCTTCCCTTTAAGGTCTTCCTTGTGGCCCAACTTTATGATAGAGACACATTGCTTCTATGCCTCTCCTAGATACACTCAGTTTTACACACTGCGAAACATGTCTTCTTAAATATTGGTTCTTTACCTGATACAAACCCGCGAAGATTTCTTATTGCTTGTAACATAAAGTCCAAACTCTACAACTTGACATTCAAGGCTTTTAAAATACAACCAACCCCCTATAATGCTGCTCTCAAGTACTCTTTTTCAGACAATGCATTCTATGCTTTACATTATTTCTAGATGCCTCATACATAGCCAACATTCTTTAATACAACACTTTGTTAATTTTTCCTTTGCCTTAAATCCCTTCTTTTCTTTCCCTCTAGAAAATTTCTACCAGATCAAATGCTGTGTTTTCTCTGAATTATTTTAAATGTCACTTTTCTAAGTAATCTTCTTTGCTTCTGACAAATATGTATAATCTATCCTTCTGGCAACTCCCATACTACATCATCCAAGTACTATGGTGTCTACAATATTGAGTTTGAATTATTTTGAACTATATATAATTTATCTAATTTATTAATACTATATTCCGATGGGTTGCTATTTTTGCAGATGTATAACAGTTTTATAATAGTGGTACTGTGTCTTGTATGCACAGTGATTTATAAATATTTTTCAAATAAATAATGATTGCCACAGAAGCATTCACTAAAATCGAAAGAAATTTAACACACCGTTGAAGAAAAGTACCCGATAATTTTCAGTATTAAGAAATGTAAGTTAAATGGAAAGTGAGAATTTTACTACAGAATTACAAACGGGAAAAATAAACTAAACATCTTAGAAAAACACAATTGTACCCAGGAAAAAACGAGAATCAGATAGTGCTGGAACTGAAAGAGTCCTGTTAACCCTTGGTATTTTAACCCCACTGTTCCTATTGAGTGGTAAAACTTGAGGTGTGGATTGAGTTTGATTTACAGCTTTTCATTTCAGGAGTGTATCATAATGGCCTAACTCAGAGTATTAAGCGTTCACTTCCTTTCAGGAGTAAGCAATGATGTGAGAGAACATAAGCAATTCATATCAATGCATACAGCGCCACAGTTCTCTAGTAGCTCCCTATCTTTTGTAACAAAGAAGACAGAGATAGATAGATAGATAGATAGATAGATAGATAGATAGATAGATAGACAAATATAAAGAAAATAGGCCGGGCACAGTGGCTCACGACTGTAATCCCAGCACTTTGGGAGGCCAAGGAGGGCAGATCATGAGGTCAGGAGATCGAGACCATCCTGGCTAACACGGTGAAACCCCGTCTCTATTAAAAATATAAAAAAATGACCGGGCGTGGTGGCAGACGCCTGTAGTCCCAGCTACTCGGGAGGCTGAGGCAGGAGAATGGCATGAACCCGGGAGGAGGAGCTTGCAGTGAGCCGAGATCATACCACTGCACTCCAGCCGGACGACAGAGTGAGGCTCTGTCTCAAAAATAAATAAATAAATACATAAATAGAAAATAGATAATAAAGTAAATGTAAATATTTTAAAGAAAAGTATTATTGACATTTTGGGCAAGAGAATTCTGTTTGTTTTTGGGGGCTGGTGTGGGGCTGTCCTATGTGCTGTGGGATGTTTAGCAGCACTCCTGGCCTCTGCTCATTAGATGTTAATTGCTATTCTCCGTTCCTCTAACAAGCAAAAATGTCTTCAGACATTTTCAAATATACTTAGGGGATGAAATTGTACTCAGATGAGAACCACTATTTTGAAGTAAAACAAAAGTGGCTTCACAATAGTGAGTTAGTGCATTGTCTTCTTTAGTATTAATGTTAAGTACTGAGAGATCTTTATATGAGTGTTACATAAATTTAGTTTGGAAACTCTTATGCAATAATATTGCGATAAGGCAAAGATTCACAAGTCTTTCATCTGCAAGACACTTTAAAATTTCTAAATTTCCGTTAGTACAAATTTGCTATCGGGAGTTTTTTTTAATATTATTTGTGGATGAGAAGAGTTTGTGAATAAGAAGAACCTGTTTTTATAAATGAGACAGTGGGTGTATTTTAAAAGAATATTTTTTGACTGTCAATGAGGAAAACGATGTGAGAGAGATATATGAGAGTGTACACAATATGCAGATCATATAGAGCCAAAGTCTTGGGCTGGGTGCTAATTTAACCAGATAGAGAAAGAGTTAATTTTGATGAATTTAACAGAACATAGTATGAAAAACATCAATTGCTGGTGTAGTCTAAAAGAGACTAGAAAACACAAACTCCTTGAAATGTGATTAAGATTGGAGAAAAAGGGTCAAATAAATTTATCAGTGTTAACTTCACTCCTTTGAGCATGTTTCGTATTCTGTACAATGAGGAGAGCACAGAATTTTTGGTATGCTTTATAAGAGTTAGATGAGCCAATGCATACAGAGCAATTACATCAATGCGTATTATTTACCAAGTATTTGATTAATGTTTACTATTATTAGAAGATAGTTGTGACGAGTAAATTTGATTTTCTAACAAATTTAATCAGTAGTTGGAAAATATTTCAAAAGACCATTATTCATTTATTTATTCAACAATTACTTAATTGAGGTCCAGTAGTTATTCTAGGACATGAGGATAAGTCAGTGTACAAGATAAAAGATGATCTCTGCTTTGATAAGCATGCATTCCTAGGAATATGCCAAACACTGAGTAGCACCGTTTAAGACTAATACCTGATCTTGAGGGACCGCAATATGAATGTCACAATGTAAAATATTATAATGTTACAATGTTACCATTCTAGTGAAACAATGGATAGAAATGGGTACTAGCACTCTTCTTTGTGTGTCTTAGAAACTATGTGTTTGTCAAATGAATAAATGACAGTACTCATAGGAACTAATTTTGTGAACAAATAAAATTATCAATATTATAATTTTCTTTCAACCAAAGACTGTAATATAAGCAATGCAAATGACTGCTACTTTGTGTTATAAACCACTGTATTTCTTCACTCACTACATTATGCAATATAGGAGGGTACAGTAGTCTTTGGTTGTTTCTCTTACTTAGCATTTTGGCTATCATCCATAACAGGTTAAGTGTTGATTTTATATAACCTTAAATTTCTATTATACTTATTCAATTACAAAAGAAATACGTTGTTTTTTATTTTATTTTTTTCCTGATAAAACATTCAACTCAAAGCTTCTTTTTATTTATCTACAAAATCTGGTGATGGATAAATTTTGTTAAACCAATGACGCTAAATACTTTCAAAGCTTGTGCTTTTAAGATTGTTCATAAGGTGGTTTAATAGAAGCTTCATCACAGGTCTTTTCTCTTTTAAAATCCTTGCTAAGGATATAGAAAATCCATTCTGCTGGATCAATGTCTTTACTTTGATTCAAATCCTCAGTCATTCAAATGCAACGTGAGCTATCCTTACTTCCCAAGTTCATAAAACCTTTAAATTTTTGTATAAAAGAAGAATTTTTTTTTTTTTTTTTTTTTGAAATGGAGTCTTGCTCTGTTGCCAGGCTGGAGTGCAATGGCACGATCTCGGCTCACCGCAACCTCCACCTCCCGGGTTCAAGTGATTCTCCTGCCTCAGCCTCTTGAGTAGCTGGGATTACAGGCGCATGCCATCATGCCCAGCTAATTTTTGTATTTTTAGTAGAGACGGCGTTTCACCATGTTGGGCAGAATAGTCTTGATCTCCTGACCTCATGATCCATCCACCTCGGCCTCCAAAAGTGCTGGGATTACAGGCGTGAGCCACCACGCCCAGTCAAAAGAAGAAAAACCTTTTGTCCGTAAATCTAGCTTTTGAAAGTAATTGTGTTTCTTCCTAAATAAGCCCCAGAATATGTCAGACAAAGGTAAAACAATAAAAAAAAATTTAGGAAAACAATGGGGCTTTCCACATTTAAACATTTTATAGACATTCTAAAGAATATTTTTTGTTTCTACAAAAGTCTTAGAGCATTTTGCTTTTAAAATATCTGCGTATTTTAGTTGGATACTTACAAGTACTGAAAAATTATTTGTTAATGATTGAATATATGCCTATCTTTACACACTTGTGCAAAACTTCAGTTTTTTTGCATTTTGAACAAAACATTCATTTATTTACACAACACTTAAAGAGCTCTTACAATTTACTAAGCATGAGATATAAGGACACACAATTGAGTAAGTTAATATATTAGATTTTGAATGCTCAAAATGTTGTGGATATATTACAAATATACATTATGTACATTCCTGTATATTTAATAAATACAACGTTGAAAGGACCAATTTTTTAAAGGCATTTTAAAACTGCGTGAAAATTGCTAGTTTGCAAAAAATATCTGAGATTAACATACAGGACAAAACTAGAATAAATAGCAGTCGTATTAATGCATTTTTTCTAACCCCCTTTTAAACTATTACTAATTGGTACAATACAATACATTATATCAGTAAATTAAAAACAGAACATCATACACATCTCCAACGTACTGAACCAAAAGAGTCATTCTGTCTTGTGAAATAGTAGAGCAGGAATAAATGTAACACACCTTGCTCCTACAGAGGAAAATAGAGGAATTATTTCTACAGTAAGTCTGGAATTACTGTTTAAGTAAAATTTGGTTTAGAAAATATTCCCAATTTCAATCATTTGAAATATGTTTAAAATGAACAACTATGAACCAGAAGAAAATCTATAATTAACTTATAAAACATATTCACAGAAAAAATACAAACTTTTTTTTTCTAAATCTAGTAGATAACTTGGCAAAAGCATGTAAGGAAAAGTTTGGATGATGCACTATTGACTTCATTACTATTCATATCTGGGTCAGTAAAAAGTGGAGTAACACATTAAGTGCATAAATTTAAGATTATTTTAGAAAACCGTTTACATGTAGTCTATTATGTATTGTGCCAGTCCTGACAAATAATCCATTCATTTTGATATGTAACAAAATAAATAATAGAGAGAAATATGTTTACATCAGAGTCTCACACATTAATATAAATAGTTTGAAGACATCCTGGAAAGTGAAGACTTTCAAAATTAACTCAATTTTTGAGATGACTACTTTTCTGTTCTTTGGTTAGCTAACAAAGTATAGTAGTTCTAAACGCATTTACAAGCATTATTTCTAGAATATTATTGATATCTTACTAAAATGTTTTTAGGATAACATTGCTTAATCAATTCTCTTATGTACGATAAAGTGTCTGATGAAAATAAATAGAAATAATAATGATAGAGATCTTTATCAAAGCCAAAATTACTTCCTGCTATTAAAAACAATTATTCGAGAGTCAAGTTTAAGATAATAACCTCATTACTGTAGTACTTGTGCTTAATAAAAAGGCATTTAGTGAGTATTACTAAAATGGCATGTTTAAAGAGGAATAATTTATATCATGGAAATATAAACTAGCTTTGGCTGAATAATTAAATAAATGTCTTCACAATTGAGTACTACCTCTGCCAAAATCAGATGAGTAAAAAATAGTTTACACATGTAGTACTTGCATTAAAAAGAAATTGGTATTTTTAACAACATAGAAAATTGTTACCTAATGATATCCAATGCAGATTATTTGTAACAGAGAGTGTGCAATATACATTTAAAAATTTTTTCTTTTTTTAAAACTTTCTATGGGTACATAATTGGTGTATATATTTATGGGGTACATGAGATGTTTTGATACAGGCATGCAAAACGAAATAAGCACATCATGAAGAATGGGTTATCTATCCCCTCAAGCATTTATTCTTTGAGTTACAAACAGTCCAATTACCTTCTGTAACTTATTTTAAAATATATAATTAAATTACTATTGACTATAGTCACTTCCTTGTGCTATCAAATAGTAGGTCTTGTTCATTCTTTCTAATTTTTTTCTCGTACTCCTTAACCATTCCTACCTCCCTCTCAAACCCCCAGTACCTTTCTGAGCCTTTGGTAACCATCCTTCTACTCTCTGTGATTACGAGTTGAATTGATTTGATTTTTATATCTCACAAATAAATGAGAACATGTGATGTTTGTGTTTCTGTGCCTCGCTCATTTCACAAAACAAAATGATCTCCAGTTCCATCCATGTTGTTAAAAATGACTGGATCTCATTCTTTTTATGGTTGAATAGTACTCCACATTAAATTAAATATGAACTAAGATTAAAAGTTAATCTAAGGTTTGCAACTTAAATATTTAAGATTAATTATATGTTAATTAATTAATATATTAATAATTATATTACTTAATAATTAAATGTTAATTAATTAATAGTTCAGATTAATTATAATGTTAATCTTGTTAATGTACCTTCTAAACATCAGGCACCAATAAATTTCATTTAAGCATTTAAAAATATTTTAGAATAGTATACCAAAATGATGATAAGATATATCACAAATTTTATTGCTGGCCATGCATGGTAGCTCACACCTGTAATCCCAGCACTTTTGGAGGCCAAGATGGGAGGATCACGTGAGGCCAGGAGTTCGAGACCAGCCTGGGCAACACAGTGAGACTCCATCTCTTCAAAAATGGAAGAAAGAAAGAAGAAAGAAAGTAAGAAAGAGATAAAGAGAGAAAAAGAAAGAGAGAGAGAGCAAGAGAAAGAAAATTAGCCATGCATGGTGGAGCACACCTGTGGTCCCAGCTACTTACTAGACTGAGGCTGCAGGATCGATCATGTGAGCCCAGGAGGCCGAGGCTGCAGTGAGCTGTGATCACACCCCTGCACTCCAGCCTCGGGGACAGAGTGAGACCTCGTCTGAAAAAAAAGAAAATAAAAAGAATATTACTTCCCCTTATTTAACAATTATTTATTAAGCACACACTTTGTTTAAACACTATGCAAGACATGGAGGATATATCAACTACTTTTAAAAAGAACATCACACAAGGGTGAAAAAAGGAACATGCAGCAATGGTATCTGATCAGATTTGAAGGTAATGAATGATTGCCCTTAGCAAAAGCATTTGAATTAAGATTTTAAAAATACGTAAGAATTAAATAAGCAAGGAATCTCTCCAAAATGGAGCATTTCTGATAATTTGTATGAAGGCAAAATGAAACACATTTATTAAAGAACTTGATAAAAATAAAATTGGCTGGAATTCAAATAATAAAATAGAACATTAGAAGACAAGAACATAAATGATACAGGTTATGCAGGACTTAAATTTAAAATCATTAAATTTTAAAATTTAAAATTATTTTAAATTTTTATTTTAAATTTATTAATTATTAAAATTATTAAATGGTTTAATAATTTTTAAGAGAAAAGATTAATTATGAAAGGTTTTAAGTAGTAAGTTGATGTGATCAGATTTATGTTTTGAGAAGACAATTTTGTTTAGTTATCAGAGTAAGATTTAAAGGGTTAAAATTTTGACATAAAGGAGACCATTTACTCTTTTGGCAAACTAGATTAAAATAGTGTCTGTGGAACTATGAAAAAGTAGTGAATTAATTTGAAAATTATTTAGAAGATAAATTAACAAGAGTTCATGGGTAATTGATTATGGAAAAAACAAAGAAACAAGAGGTATCGGGTGTATGTCACTGCGTGGATGCTAGTGGTATCTATAGAAATAGAGCTCTCTGAAGGGGAAACGTTGGGGAAAGATTGGCGACTGGGTTCATTTTGAATACGTCAAATGTGCCAAGCCTTTTAGATATCCAAGTGAACATGCCACATAAGTGTTGCACATAAATAAGCTTGTGAAGCAGAACTGCACTAGGATATAAATCCATGAGTGATTGGTAAGTAAATGGAAACTAAAGATAAGAGTGAGGCTTAAAAGACCTAGAGAAATTCATCAAAGAACAGAATTTGAATCCCATTCACCCTGATCTTAAACATGTAAAGGCTACATAGAAAAATACCACCCAACAGAATCTGAGAAAATGTAGCCAGGGACCTAAGAGTTGAACCAAGAGTATATGTGTGGCAGGGAGGGAGTTGAGGAACAGATGAAACATAGGTATTTGTCAAGGAAATCTAGGGAAGATAATTATTTAAATCTCCATTTTAAAATTATCTTTACATAAATTCTGTTTTTGTGTGTGTGTGTTTCCTTATTTATATGGAAAGATAGGTCTTAGAAACAGGAGCTAATAACACTTTGAATAATTTTGAAGTCAAATAAATGAATACTATCTTACATCTCTTGATTTTTAGTAACTTAGAGCTTATTTAGGTTATTCCTGAGAGTTGTATGGAAATATGTGTTAAGTATATTATCTGCTTTGGCGTTTGCTTATAATGGAAATTCTCTGTGTCAGATCTAAAGGGAATGCTGAATCATGCTTCAAGGGAACATTTGTTACACAGATTCTCGCCTCTCCTGTACTGCTTAAACTAAACAGACAGAGCAAAGCCACATTGTGCGTTCCTCTTTTCTCACAGCTGCCTGCCACTATGTAATTTACCTTAGTGAAGCAGATCCTGGTGGTGACCTTCCATTTCCCTTTGGCACATACTATTTTTATGTACTGACAAGGGCAAAAGTGCCTAGGAAATAACACCTCCTCACCAACCTCCTCCACCCCCACCCCCGGGAGCAGTCCTCAACCAAAGAGGATAACTAATAAATAAATATTCCATCAATAGTCCTGTGTCTTGCCCATCAAGTAAGGTAACTCAGAGTCATGTCCTCCACTCACTCTCGGTTCCACAGTGGAATTGAATTCAATTTGCTTTGCTCATAGTGTAATCTGCTCAATAACACAGGCTTCATTTATTTCCTTCCCTTCCTGTCTCACTTCTCAAGGCTTCCTGAGATTACCACCTGGCACATTCCCCGCTCAATAAAAGACAGCCTCAGGGTCTCTTTGTTAGGATATTGGACACCATGTTAGGGTTCTCCGGAGACATGGAGCCAATAGGCTGTACATACATATAAAAGGAGATTTATTGTAAGGAATTGTCCATGTGATTATGGAGGTGAAATCCCAAGATATGCAAAGTGAGTCAGCGAGCTGGAAGACCAAGAGTGCCAATGGTTTAGTTCCACTCTGAGTCTAATGGCCTGAGAACGAAGAGAATTGATGATATAGTTCCAGTCCAAAGGTCTCAGGATCCAGACCCAGAAAGACCTAAGGTTTCCATTCTATTCTAAAGGCAGGAAAAAAGTCAACATTGCAGTTCAAACGACATCAGGCAGGAAGATTTATTTTCTACTTGGAGGAGGAGCAGCCTTTTTATTTTATTTAGTCTTTCAAGAGATTGGATGAGGCCCTTTCATATCATGGAATGCCATCTGCTCTACTCAGTCGACCAACTTTAATGTTAATCTCCTCCAAAAAACATCCTCGCATTAACACTCAGAATAATGTTTGGTCAAATAGCTGGACACCCCAAGGCACAGTAAAACTGACACACAAAATTAAACATCACAGACACCCATGTTAACATAATTCTGTCTCCCAAAATTATACATTTCTGATCTTTCACCTCAAACTTTTTCCATGAAAACTAAACTCTTCTTTATAATATGTCATGGGGAAAATAAATGTTGCTATATGTATGTTTAGTTAGAGGTCAAAAGACCATAGGCCTCAGTTTGACCAGAACAGTCTGGTTCACAACTGTCATCTTCATAATTATTAATATTTTCTCTTTTTCTTTTAAAAATATCCTGCTCTGGAGATGAAATTATATGATTATCTTAGTCAATAACTGATTCCATAGATGTGCTGATAATGAAAAAAATTAATAAAGTATGTTTAAATCTGATATTCAATTTTTTTCTTCTGTCAGTTAAAAAATTATGATGAATGTGTATCATATTTTTTCAGATTAATTTTTCTTCCTAAGTCATTTTACACCACAAATATTTACAGTGATGTATTTCGAATGTTTATTTGCAACCAGAATGTTATTTTTAATTGTCTTCAATGCATTCTCTTGTTTAAGGAATTAAAGGAGAATGCATTTGAAAAGCATACATAATTTTAAAGTATGATATAAACTATTACATTTTATATTATACTTTATTATTCTATATAGGAGAAATCTAAATAATATTTTCCTTAGATAAGGTAACTCACCTGAAAATTACACAATCGGTAGTAACTCATTTAACTGGCTCTAAAATCAAAGAATGTATATAATAACAGCGCAGATCAGTCCTTCTGTTACAGCTAAGAAGGGAAGAGTGAGAATAATTGTGATCTTCTGGAGAGTTCAGAGCCTATTTTGTGTATTGTAGAGAATGTGAAGATAAAAGGAGAAGACAATTTCACATTGACTGTGGGCCAGACAATGCCAGGACTAGCAAAGCCTCATAAAGAAAGAATGTGTTAATATCGTCTCTTTTTTGAGCTTATTTTCCATTTTTTCTATGAAATATGTTACCTTTGTGTTGATTAAGGAATATTGTATGTCATTCAAGTTATACATATAAATGTCTTGAAGTATTCTTTAATTCTCACTAGGGATGATTTATTGTTAAATGGAAATAAATAATTTTCTAACAAACATGCAGTAGCACATATAACAAATGTTAACTTTTAATAAAATCATAAATGCTATTGGAAGTGACTCACTAACTGTACTTCTGTACTTCAGAGCAAGCAGCATGTGCCCAGTGCTGCATCATTGCATTTTGAAAAGATTCTGCATAATACTTGTGAGACAGTAATTGAGCTTGAGTTCATTGTGGGTTCCTTATTGTGAGTCCCTGGTATTCCTGTAACAATGAAAGTGTTGTTATTCCGATGCACATAAATGCATTCAGCCCATAATAATAGTATTCATAGCCATCTATAAATAGTTTAAGAAACAATTGTATGAAATGCTTGATATTCATCTCAACCACTTTTTGAAATTTCTCTTTTAAATTCAGATTTCAGAAATAATACAACAGTGGTGCTCAGGAGATATTTAGATATTTTTGTTAGCTTTGCATGGACAGGTTGTTAGCTTTTTAAATCACACACCTTATTTTACCAAATCTAAGAAATCCTTTATAAATATACACAATTATAAATAATATATTAGAAATGCTGAACACACAGCATGATGCACAGTTATTAAATATCTAGTTTTGTATGTGTTTAATTACCTTTCTTAATATTCTTTTATTTCTAGATACACCATCAGTTAAGATTATACCATCGACTCCTTTTCCACAAGAAGGACAGCCTTTAATTTTGACTTGTGAATCCAAAGGAAAACCACTGTAAGTGAGTTAATGAGCAATAAAGCTTTTAACTTTTTTTCTTTTATCTTGCTTTGATTACAGGCTTTAACTGTAGAAATCCACAGTTTGTGTCTTTTCTTGGTGGGCAAAGTGATCTCTAGAACAGAAAACCTCATGAACCATGTCTTCATTAAGGTCTATGGAAGATTGGTTTTTACTTTGTCATCTAGTGAAGTTTCTGGGAAGATTTCCAGCTGTTATTTCTTTTTGTATTTTTTCCAGTAAGATATTTTAACCTGAATGGAGTATATCAGTCACTGTTCATATCATCAGACTATAAAAGCAGCACACTGTTGAATTCAGTTCTCCCATGAAAAACTTAGAAAATATTGAAGCATCCCCAAAATATGCCCAAGTTTTAAAGTTACAAGAAGACTCATTTTCATAAAAGGAAAATCGAATCTATATTTCTTATGAAACACCCAATGAAACAAGTAATGGGTCACAAACTCAATGTGTTTAATTGTAAAGTAATTTCAATATTAGAATATATGCACGTCAATGTGATAATGTCACTTCAACTCTAAAACTTCACCTTTTGAAATTTGTGTTTATAAATAGCTAGTCAAAGAATACCAATTATTAAGCAAAACTTACATATGGATATTTAATTATGGATTATTTAAATTCTATCTGAAAGCAATATGATCATTCTAATACAGGAACACTCTAGGCCTAGCTTTATGTAATTTACTTGATTTTTTAAAAGATTCCAATTTATTTTAATTCTGTTTAAATTTTAATAGAAGGAATTAAATTGTTCTTTGTATATAACTATATGAGATTGCTTCTGGCAAATCAGGTTAAATTGCTAAAAATTTGTCTCCAATAACATTTATATTATTTAAATTTCATACTATCCCATGGGGAATTTTTCTAAAAGAATTGTAAGATAGATGCCTGGCACTTTAACTTCATCAATTGTATGTCATTATATTTTTTACCATATTAATAAATCCATGCCTTATTTACCACAGTTTTGATATTTTTAAACTGTTCTCTCTTCTAGTAATTATTTTAAAGAGATTGTTTTTGGTCTTCTTTCCTTCAGATTTATCCAAAAGTACATTTGTATACATTTGGATTATGTGCACAATTTATGCAATTAAACAAGGTGAAGTTAGGGAATATGCTTTATAGAATGCTTGAAAATAAATGAATGCCTGCTCAAGTAGCATCCAATTGTCTTACAATGATTCTTTGATTCCATATCTACTTCCAACAGTAGAACATTATTTTACTTATGGAAATTATTAGACTTTATGTTTTATATAATTAAATATTTAAGTAGTTCATATAACTCATCTAAGATATGGTTGAATGAATGTGCCTTCTTTTAATCTCTTTTCAGTTACCTAGAAATAATCTTGGATGTGTAATAATCCTCTGCACTGCAGATGAATGAAAAGCACAATAATTTCTTATTTATTTTATTTAAGAATACAAATTTCAAGAGATTTATGAAATGCAAAATATTACCTTTCTCAGAAGGATCCTGATTACTATCATTTTGCAAATAGATAAAGGAAATAAGAAAGGCTCCCTATTTTACGGAAGAGAAACTAAGGCTCAAAACTTTTCACTAAATTTTCCTATTTATCCAGATTTAAAATGAGTGAGAATTTGAATTCAGTTCAGTCTTGCCCAAAGCCTTAACTCTTTCTATTATGTGCTGCTACTTCAATTGCTAAATGTAAATTTCCACTTATTCTAGCTAAAGCTACTTTTGAAAAACTAGAATAGGACTGACAATAATTTTCACCACTGAGGTTGAAGCCCTAGATGCTTTAGGGCAGTGAACTGGCTAGTCTCATGATATGTTTCACTGTTGCCATCCTCCTTTATTAGGCTTTCTTCTATATTTATATTATTTCTGGAAACTTGTCAAATTTCTACCAAACTACTCATTTCTGGCATGAGTTCTTAACCATATAAAAATCTGTAATTTAATGTAGTGTCTTCTGGCAAATAACTCATGAGCTCCACAACGTCTTCAAAGTAAAGTAGTCATTATATGTTGCGTTTATCTTCATAAATCCCAGTGTTATATTCTGTATGCTATGGTCCACAAGTAAATATGTATTAACTGATTCCTTGTATTATATTCTCATTCACAACTTTCCCTTTATCATATTTCCTTGCAG
Organism: Pan troglodytes; assembly: GCF_028858775.2. Lineage (NCBI taxonomy): Eukaryota > Metazoa > Chordata > Mammalia > Primates > Hominidae > Pan > Pan troglodytes. The sequence goes on from NC_086015.1 coordinate 90,231,516, forward strand.
ACTGTCAGGACATTAGCATTAAAGTTAGAATCAACTTCTTTGATGCCTTTCTTCATTTGGACTATTGCTTCTTCTTCGTTCTTCTAATCATCTTAAATAAACTTCTCTATATTTTTACAGTAACTGTCTTCTCCATTAGATGAAGGCATTAATCTCTTTAAAAACAGTCTACTTTTTAGCCTTTCTGTAGTTTATATACTATTTCCAACAGTGCCAGATGAGGCAGAAAGGACAAAAAACAAGACAAGACTGAAATAATTGGATTTTCCCAGAAGGAAATCTTACTGATTGTAAAGAAAAGTCTTACCAGAGCAAAAAGAACAGGATGCAAATTGAAACGGTTTAATCAGGGAGTTAGTAGGTAGTAGGGAAGTGAAGACAGCCACTAAAGGAAAGACTATCAACTTCAAAAAATGAATCAAAAAGTGGAAGAGGGATGAGAAAAATTTCTGTCAAACATATTTTAAAATAAAACATAATAATAGCAACACATATAATGGGGAGTCTTGCATATTTTAAGATAGCCATACAAGAGTGGGAGTGAAAATGAAATATGTGATATACTCAATCAGCAGGTTAGAATTCCCTGTTTTACTCAGGTAATCGTTGTCAAAGTTCTACTCCATTATTTTGCAACTATTGTACCTGTATCTTCATTTTGTTATTTAAGAACCACTGAGAAGCAATACTATAGCTTAGTATTAAGTAAGCTTAGTATATAAGCTTACTTAGTATACTTAGTGTACTAAGTATAGCTTAGTATAAGTAAGCACTTAATTTTTATCATCTTTATCATTTATCTGATCCACTTCTCATTAACATGTGAAAATCAGGAATGAATAGTGGCTATATGATTTCTTTATATCTTGTAGCTGTCTTCAATAATACATTTAATCTGTGGTCAAAACTTCATTGTTTCTTAAAAAGTATTTAACTAGTACGTTTTGAAGAATGAGTTATTCAGAGTAATTAGGTATATTGGTAGTAGGCAAAATCACACCACTATCTTTTGTGTAAATCACAACATCATGGCATGGCTCAAGTTGCACTGAGCCTGGTGTTCCGAACCTGCCCTTCTTTATGCTAATGTTGTTTTCCTTGTTCTAAATGTGAGGGCCCCAGTGACTGTTTATGAACAATCATGCCTATTTGCCTGCTTTGGACTGAAGCCTTTTGCCATTTTCCTGTGAAACAGCTGCATAACTTGGGCCAGGACCAAATTGTTCCACTTGACACCACTATAGAAACATTCTATTCTTTCCTTAAAAGAGAGATTACTGTACATGTCTGTCCATTGTTTTAATTTTAGTTTAAAGTGAGGACCGAGCTAATGCCAGCCACTTTTCTTTCAAGTCCCCAGAGTTTTTGCAACCCTCTTCTTTCTTTGGCTGAATTCCCAGACAGCTTTCAGGCAGCAGCATTCTCCATTTTAAAAGTAAACGAAAACACACACACACACACACACACACACACACACACAACATGAAACCTTTATATTACATTAAAGGCATGACCTTAAATGGTGTGAGGTTGCCCCCAACACGCTGTAAATAATGAGTCATCATTCATTTTAATCGAATGTGTAAGGCTGTTTAAATTCACCTCCAAAAAAGTGATGTGACATTTTCAGTGAGATAAGTATGTATTTGGCATCTATTCTGTAAAAGAAAATAATTATAGGTATTGATAAGTTTTTCTATGTATCCAGCACAATGTTTATGTTGTACTTACTATTTTACTTTCTGGTAACCACAATTTTTCTTTTGTTCTTGCCATAAATCTAGTATGCATAATTGCACAGCACATAACATTCCAATTCTATAAAAGAAGAAAGAATTTAATCTTTAGGAAGACAGATCACATACTATATAGCAACTAGTGAGGTGTTTTAGAGAAATAATTACACATCTATTTTTGAAATGATCAGGAATTAAAGAACTCTGATATGTATATATTAATGTATTTTTCTATTAGGATAATAGAGAATTTTTAACAACAACAAAAAAAACAGACAAAAGCCTGGGTGCTCACACCTGTAATCCCAGCACTTTGGGAGATGGAGGCAGGAGGATCATCTGAGGTCAGGAGTTCAAGACCAGCCTGGGCAATATGGTGAAACCCCATCTCTACTAAAAATACAAAAAAAAAAAAATAGCCGGGCGTGGTGGTGGGCGCCTGTAATCCCAGCTACTGGGGAGGTTGAGCAAGGAGAATTGCTTGAACCTGGGAGGTGGAAGTTGCAGTGAGCCGAGATCACGCCATTGAACTCCAGACTGGGCAACAAGAGCAAAACTCCATCCAAAAAAAATTAAAGCAAAACAGTTTTATATAAAGTCAATTTTCTTAGCCTAACATGTACCTTTTTACAAATCATGGGTTATTTGCTAATCATTATACAGTGCAATTACCATCAGACGAAATGACAAAATAAACCACGAATCAAAGAAAGCAAGTTATCATCTAGAGTGAAATATTGTTTACCAAAATAAGATAAAATATGTACTTTAAAATAATATTAATCTATAATAGCAATGTTACATTATTTGGCCTAATATATAGCAGTTGTTATTACAGAATATTTACCGCTCTCCTGCTATATAGAAAACCTCTAATTAATCATTGAGATCTGTATGTTATTTTCAAATAGGATGCCTAAGGTGTCATACTTTGAGGCACAAAATGTTTGGAGGTATTGTAGAAAGAGAATGCAGACCTGGGTTTAAATTATAAATCTGCGGATATTAGTGACCTGAGTAATCCTGAGCAAATCACTTAACCACACTGAGTATTTTTTTTTCCTTTTTTTAAATTGATGAACTTTATTTTTAGAGCAGTTTTAGGTTCACAGCAAAATTGAGGGGAAAGTGCAAAGATTTCTCCTATACCCCCTGTCCTCACCCACTGATAGCCTTCCTCACTATTGACATGCTATACCAAAATGTTACATTTGTTGTAATCAATGTACCTGCACTGACCCATCATTACGACACCAAAGTCCAATGTTTACATTAGGGTTCACTCTTACACATCAAGTATTTTTATCTCTAAAATGAAGAACACAAAATTTATCAAACAGATTGTTTTAATAATGACAGTGTATATGAAATGTCGGCCTCCAAGTAATTGTATAATACATCATAACAATGAGGATGATAAATTATTACTTGATCAAGGAAATACATACAGTGTATCTCAGCAAGTTTCCAACTCAGAAGTCTTAATTATATATTTAATACACATGCTAATATTAGGCTATAATGGCAACTCTGACAACTGAGTTATCATCTCACATATATTCTCAGGCAATGGAATCCAAGATTTCAAGCAAAATAAACACATTTCAGGACAGTGGGTCTGTATTTTCAAAAACATATTTAAACAGCAAAGGAACCCAGACTGAAGTCATGGCAAAACTGATACAGCAACTTCGATATTTTATTTGAAGTTAAATAATAATAATTATAAATTAGAGAGAAGAGAGGCAGTGTCATGAACCTCAGTTGGGGTAAAATCCAAAATAGTTAAAACGAGACACTGGAAAATCCTGAGCCACCGGAAAAGCCCCTTCTCTAATTTACCTTAATTTAAGGTAGGACAAGTTTAGATCAATTTGCAAGGAACAGAAGGAATTAAGATTGAGTTTTAGTTTGATGCGTGTGGGAAAAGCTACACTCTGAAGCAGTTTTATTGAGTGAAAGGGACAAAGTAGTTAGCAAGTTTTGACAAAGAACAAATGCAGATCTGGAAGGCCTTAAGGAACCCAAACTAAGTAGATGGCTTGGCTCAGGAGTGGTGAGGAATCCAGGGTCAGTGATACATAAGACCTTGTTTTGGCATAGTTTTTCATAATTTTCTCTCATGCATAAATGTTTAATTTAAATCACACAACTATTACATTGTAAAAGGTTTACAAAGACTGCTGTAATCGTTTCAATTTTTTAGGTGAAGAAAAATAAGTCTTGTTCAAGTTAAATGATCTTTCCCAGTAACACAGCTGATAAATGGTACAATTGGGATTACAAACAAGTTTCCCTTTTGTATTAACAACAATCATGATTGTATTTTTTTGTTTACCCAGTGTTTTTTAGCATTGATGTTTTTCACAATAACTCAATAAAGTTGGCAAGCATTGAAGAGTTCTTAAAAATTGCTAGGACAGCCCATATTTCAATCAAATAGTTGTTAAAAAAAATACCACCAGGCCTGCCCTACAAGAGCTCCTGAAGGAAGCACTAAACATGGACAGGAGCAACTGGTACCACCCACTGCAAAACCATGCCAAATTGGTTTTTTTGTTTGTTTGTTTTTTATTATACTTTAAGTTCTAGGGTACATGTGCATATTGTGCAGGTTAGTTACATATATACACATGTGCCATGCTGGTGCGCTGCACCCACTAACTCGTCATCTAGCATTAGGTATATCTCCTAATGCTATCCCTCCCACCTCCCCCTACCCCACAACAGTCCCCAGAGTGTGATATTCCCCTTCCTGTGTCCATGGGATCTCATTGTTCAATTCCCACCTATGAGTGAGAATATGTGGTGTATGGTTTTTTGTTCTTGCGATAGTTTACTGAGAATGATGATTTCCAATTTCATCCATGTCCCTACAAAGGACATGAACTCTTCATTTTTTATGGCTGCATAGTATTCCATGGTGTATATGTGCCACATTTTCTTAATCCAGTCTATCATTGTTGGACATTTGGGTTGGTTCCAAGTCTTTGCTATTGTGAATAATGCCGCAATAAACATACGTGTGCATGTGTCTTTATAGCAGCATGATTTATAGTCCTTTGGGTATATACCCAGTAATGGGATGGCTGGGTCAAATGGTATTTCCAGTTCTAGATCCCTGAGGAATCGCCACACTGACTTCCACAATGGTTGAACTAGTTCACAGTCCCACCAACAGTGTAAAAGTGTTCCTATTTCTCCACATCCTTTCCAGCACCTGTTGTTTCCTGACTTTTTAATGATTGCCATTCTAACTCATGTGACATGGTATCTCATTGTAGTTTTGATTTGCATTTCTCTGATGGCCAGTGATGATGAACATTTTTTCATGTGTTTTTTGGCTGCATAAATGTCTTCTTTTGAGAAGTGTCTGTTCATGTCCTTCGCCCACTTTTTGATGGGATTGTTTGCTTTTTTCTTGTAAATTTGTTTGAGTTCATTGTAGATTCTGGATATTAGCCCTTTGTCAGATGAGTAGGTTGTGAAAATTTTCTCCCATTTTGTAGGTTGCCTGTTGACTCTGATGGTAGTTTCTTTTGCTGTGCAGAAGCTCTTTAGTTTAATTAGATCCCATTTGTCAATTTTGGCTTTTGGTGCCATTGCTTTTGGTGTTTTAGACATGAAGTCCTTGCCCATGCCTATGTCCTGAATGGTAATGCCTAGGTTTTCTTCTAGGGTTTTTATGGTTTGAGGTCTAACATTTAAGTCTTTAATCCATCTTGAATTAATTTTTGTATAAGGTGTAAGGAAGGGATCCAGTTTCAGCTTTCTACATATGGCTAGCCAGTTTTTCCAGCACCATTTATTAAATAGAGTCAATCCTAAGACAAAAGAACAAAGCTGGAGGCATCACGCTACCTGACTTCAAACTATACTACAAGGCTACAGTAACCAAAACAGCATGGTACTGGTACCAAAACAGAGATATAGATCAATGGAACAGAACAGAGCCCTCAGAAATAATGCCGCATATCTACAACTATCTAATCTTTGACAACCCTGAGAAAAACAAGCAATGGGGAAAGGATTCCCTATTTAACCATGCCAAATTGTAAAGACCATTGATGCTAGGTAGAAACTGCATCAACTAACGAGCAAAATAACCAGCTAACATCAAAATGACAGGATCAAATTCACACATAACAATATTAACCTTAAATGCAAATGGGCTAAATGCTCCAATTAAAATACACACACTGGCAAATTGGATAAACAGTCAAGACCTATCAGTGTGCTGTATTCAGGAAACCCATCTCACCAACAGAGACACACATAGGCTCAAAATAAAGAGATGGAGGAAGATCTACCAAGCAAATGAAAAACGAAAAATGGCAGGGTTGCAATCCTAGTCTCTGATAAAACAGACTTTAAACCAACAAAGATCAAAAGAGACAAAAAAGGCCGTTACATAATGGTAAAGGGATCAATTCGACAACAAGAGCGAACTATCCTAAATATATATGCGCCCAATACCGGAGCACCCAGATTCATAAAGCAAATCCTTAGAGACCTGCAAAGAGACTTAGACTCCCACACAATAATAATGGGAGGCTTTAACACCCCACTGTCAACATTAGACAGAGCAACGAAACAGAAAGTTAACAAGGATATCCAGGAATTGAATTCAGCTCTGCACCAAGGAGACCTAATAGAAATCTACAGAACTCTCCACTCCAAATCAACAGAATATATATTCTTTTCAGCACCACAGCACACCTATTCCAAAACTGACCACAGAGTTGGAAGTAAAGCACTCCTCAGCAAATGTAAAATAATAGAAATTATAACAAACTGTCTGTCAGACCACAGTGCAGTCAAACTAGAACTCAGGATTAAGAAACTCACTCAAAACTGCTCAACTACATGGAAACTGAACAACCTGCTCCTGAATGACTACTGGGTACATAATGAAATGAAGGCAGAAATAAAGATGTTCTTTGAAACCAACGAGAACAAAGACACAACATACCAGAATCTCTGGGACACATTTAAAGCAGTGTGTAGAGGGAAATTTATAGCACTAAATGCCCACAAGAAAAAGTAGGAAAGATCTAAAATTGACACCCTAATATCACAATTAAAAGAACTAGAGAAGCAAGAGCAAACAGATTCAAAAGCTAGCAGAAGGCAAGAAATAACTAAGATCAGAGCAGAACTGAAGGAGATAGAGACACAAAAAACCCTTCAAAAAATCGATGAATCCAGGAGCTGGTTTTTTCAAGAGATCAACAAAATAAATAGACCGCTAGCAAGACTAATAAAGAAGAAAAGAGAGAAGAATCAAATAGACGCAATAAAAAATGATAAAGGGGATATCACCACCGATCCCACAGAAATACAAACTACCATCAGAGAATACTATAAACACCTCTACGCAAATAAACTAGAAAATCTAGAAGAAATGGATCAATTCCTCGACACATACACCCTCCCAAGACTAAACCAGGAAGAAGTGGAATCTCTGAATAGACCAATAACAGGCTCTGAAATTGAGGCAATAATTAAGAGCTTACCAATGAAAAGAAGTCCCAGACCAGACGATTTCACAGCCGAATTCTACCAGAGGTACAAGGAGGAGCTGGTACTATTCCTTCTGAAACTATTCCAATCAATAGAAAAAGAGGGAATCCTCCCTAACTCGTTTTGTGAGGCCAGCATCATCCTGATACCAAAGCCGGGCAGAGACACAACCAAATAAGAGAATTTTAGACCCATATCCCTGATGAAAATCAATGCAAAAATCCTCAATAAAATACTGGGAAACCGAATCCAGCAGCACAACAAAAAGCTTATCCACCATGATCAAGTGGGCTTCATCCCTGGGATGCAAGGCTGGTTCAACATATGAAAATCAGTAAATGTAATCCAGCATATAAACAGAACCAAAGACAAAAACCACATGATTATCTCAATAGATGCAGAAAAGGCCTTTGATAAAATTCAACAGCCTTCATGCTAAAAACTCTCAATAAATTAGGTATTGATGGGACGTATCTCAAAATAATAAGAGCTATTTATGACAAACCCACAGCCAATATCATACTGAATGGGCAAAAACTGGAAGCATTCCCTTTGAAAACTGGCACAAGACAGGGATGCCCTCTCTCACCACTCCTATTCAACATAGTGTTGGAAGTTCTGGCCAGGGCAATCAGGCAGGAGAAAGAAATAAAGGGTATTCAGTTAGGAAAAGAGGAAGTCAAATTGTCCCTGTTTGCAGACGACATGATTGTATATCTAGAAAACCCCATCATCTGAGCCCAAAATCTCTTTAAGCTGATAAGCAACTTCAGCAAAGTCTCAGGATACAAAATCAATGTACAAAAATCACAAGCATTCTTATATACCAATAACAGACAAACAGAGAGCCAAATCATGAGTGAACTCCCATTCACAATTGCTTCAAAGAGAATAAAATACCTAGGAATCCAACTTACAAGGGATGTGAAGGACCTCTTCAAGGAGAACTACAAACCACTGCTCAACTAAATAAAAGAGGACACAATCAAATGGAGGAACATTCCATGCTCATAAACAGGAAGAATTAATATGGTGAAAATGGCCATACTGGCCAAGGTAATTTATAGATTCAATGCCATCCCCATCAAGCTACCAATGACTTTCTTCACAGAATTGGAAAAAACTACTTTAAAGTTCATATGGAACCAAAAAAGAGCCTGCATCGCCAAGTCAAGCCAAAAGAACAAAGCTGGAGGCATCATGCTACTTGACTTCAAACTATACTACAAGGCTACAGTAACCAAAACAGCATGGTACTGGTACCAAAACAGAGATATAGACCAATGGAACAGAACAGAGCCCTCAGAGATAATACCTCACATCTACAACTATCTGATCTTTGACAATCCTGACAAAAACAAGAAATGGGGAAAGGATTCCCTATTTAACAAATGGTGCTGGGAAAACTGGCTAGCCATATGTAGAAAGCTGAAATTGGATCCCTTCCTTACACCTTATACAAAAATTAATTCAAGATGGATTAAAGACTTAAATATTCGACCTAAAACCATAAAAACCCTAGAAGAAAACCTAGGCAATAGCATTCAGGACATAGGCATGTGCTAGGACTTCATGTCTAAAACACCAAAAGCAATAGCAGCAAAAGCCAAAATTGATAAATGAGATATAATTAAACTAAAGAACTTCTGCACAGCAAAAGAAACTACCATCAGAGTGAACAGGCTACCTAAAGAATGGAAGAAAATTTTTGCAATCTACTCATCTGGCAAATGGCTAATATCCAGAATCTACAAAGAACTCAAACAAATTTACAAGAAAAAAACAAACAACCCTATCAACAAGTGGGTGAAGGATATGAACAGACACTTCTCAAAAGAAGACATTTATGCAGCCAACAGACATGTGAAAAAATGCTCTCCATCACTGGCCATCAGAGAAATAAAAATCAAAACCACAATGAGATACCATCTCACACCAGTTAGAATGGCAATCATTAAAAAGTCAGGAAACAACAGGTGCTGGAAAGGATGTGGAGAAATAGGAACACTTTTACACTTTCGGTGGGACTGTAAACTCGTTCAACCATTGTGGAAGTCAGTGTGGTGATTCCTCAGGGATCTAGAACTAGAAATACCATTTGACCCAGCAATCCCATTACTGGGTATATACCCAAAGGATTATAAATCATGCTGCTATAAAGACACATGCACATGTATGTTTATTGTGGCACTGTTCACAGTGGCAAAGACTTGGAACCAACCCAAATGTCCAACAATGATAGACTGGATTAAGAAAATGTGGCTCATATACACCTTTGAATACTATGCAGCTATAAAAAATGATGAGTTCATGTGCTTTTTAGGGACATGGATGAAGCTGGAAACCATCATTCTCAGCAAACTATCACAAGGACAAAAAAACAAACACTGCATGTTCTCACTCATAGGTGGGAATGAACAATGACAACACTTGGGCACAGGAAGGGGAATATCACACACCGGGGCCTGTTGTGGGGTGGGAGAAGAGGGGAGGGATAGCATTAGGAGATATACCTAATGTAAATGACGAGTTAATGGGTGCAGCACACCACCATGGCACATGTATACATATGTAACAAACCTGCACATTGTGCGCATGTACCCTAGAACTTAAAGTATAATTTTAAAAATATATATATATATAAAACAGCTATGTATGCTGAAACCTTTGTTAGCATATCTAAATATTAAAGAGTTCCTTAACAGACCTAAATATACCTAAATAGTTTCTGCCTAGATTTTATAATGAGACTAATATTCAATTTTTATAATATATATATTTTAAAAGAATAGATTATATTGCATTCTTAATTTTATATAACTTTTAGAAGACTGCAGGTTACAACTACAGTACAAAATTAGTGCCAACACAATTTCAATGCAATGCAATACAATGGAAAGCCTAGAGCATAAATAAAATAAGCAGGATTTGAAAATAAAACACTCCTCAAGAGTATGTCTTTCTTATTAAATGCTATGTATAAAATGTTACTAAAATAACTAGTGGGATAAACATAATGATCGTCTCCTTATCATATAGATATTCTTATACCAGCAGTACTTCGATAATAAAGGATACAGAGCATTTAGATTGGGATGTGTATGTGTGTGTGTGTCTGTGTGTGTGTGTTTTACTTTGTGTTCTGATATATAGAGAAATGCAAAATTGTCTCAATTAACTAATTAAAAATTAAAAGCAATATAGTCAGTTTCTTCCAAAATGTCTTCAAAGATATAATATTGGAAAATTCATTCTAAATTTTCAAAATTGAAAAAAAAATGTGTGCAGTCCTTTCCATAATGAGTTTCTTTTCTAAGGTCCATATGGTTGGTCTTTTGCTTCTATTTTATGGTTTCAAAATTTAATCACACATTGACTCGCTGGAAACACACAAGTGATTATCTTGGAAATGAGACCGAATATATTTGGTTTTGTTTTTGAAACAAGAAGCTGACTCTCGGTAATCTCCACTGCTGTTATTTAGGCTGGGCATGGGCATCTGCGGTGTGTTGGGCACTCAATCATTTTCAATTAAATGTTCCAATGTCTTGTGAAAGTCCCATAAGAGCTTGCAGAACCATGATTATAGATCCATAGAGGAAATGTACTTCTTGAACATTTCCAGGTAAGCAGTTTTCTTGCAACAAAAAGCCAATTATTTTGAGGGATTATGTAAATATTCACTGGAAAACCCTAAACCAAACATGTCTCAGTACATTGAAGACACCATTTTGGAATGGTACTGTCATATACGTTTAGTAGATTTTTCAGACATGCACTCTTTTGCTTATAGATTTAAAATTTGTATTTTTAAAAATACATTAATTTTTGAGATTACATTTAAGCATTTTACTCTTTAAAGTTTGGAAACATTGCATATGTGTTTATATAGCAAATTCAACAACATAGTAATTGTAGAAAGTTTGCAGAAAAATAAATAATCACTCAACATTTTAAAAATTGAAATACTATGATTATTATGTATTTTTAAAAGTTAGTCTATTGCTCTAAGGCTATTCAATAAGATTTGCTTTTTTTTTTGCATTTTTTTCGTAACATGTATCATAAATTTGGAACTAGTATCCCTCTAGTAGTCACCAGTACAACTTACTGATAAATGGATTATTGTCCACCTATTATACCAGCTGTTAAATATCTTGACTATCATTTCTGCATAAATATACAAAGGAAATAAAATGTGAAAAATAGATTTAATTCAGAATCACTTTAGAGATGTGCTATTATTTTAATTAATAATGAAACTTGAAAAATTCCTATTCCTTAGCCACTTACTCAAAAATATACATCCTAAAAGAAATTTTCTTGCATTACACATCTTTTTTACACATGATTTTACAATATGTTTGTAACCTCAATCCAGGTATACAAAACTCAAACGTATAGAAGCTTCTAAATTTCAAAGCTAAATAAAATAATAAAATAAAATAAAATAAACAGCAAACAATGCCAGTGTTTAAAAGTATAGAAAATATGAACATTTACGAAAACCTCCAATGTGAATAGGCAGACTTTCTCAGTGATTGAGGAGGGCTCTAAAGCCCAAGTCTTGCAAATCCAGAGTACCACAAGTGCTTCAAGGAAAAGAGAAAGGAAAGTAAAAGATAAGACTTTATAAAGACAGATAATAGAGCAGCACCTATGATAACGTGGGGCCAGGAGATGTCATGGAAATGTGAGGCATGGTGGACTTAAGCACCACCACTCAAAATTGCAAGAATGAAGATAGTGATGCAACCACGCAGAAACAACATTGAAAATATAACAGCAATGAAGCTCAGGGACAAGAAAACTCCTAGGATACAGCACTCTCACTGTGAGTCACTAGTGCAGTGTTTTTCAAATTGCAAGTTGTGGCTTATTAATGAGTTATAAAATCAATTTATATGACTTTTTTTTAAAAAAAATAATAGAATAGAAAAGGAAAATGTAGAAAAGAAGAAAGAGTAAAGAAAATGTCACAGAATATAAGAGAAAGCAAGCTATTATTTCTTGTATATATGTGTTTACATAGTATGTATGCTTGTCAAATATATTTTTTATTGTATGTCACACCTTAAAGGGTTTGAAAATTGTTACAATAAGCATATCAGCTATAAGAAAGCTGGGTATTGCAGAGATTTAGGGGAAAAAACATGTTAAGTCTTAGTTCCTGTGAAACAACACTATATAAAAATGTGTGTTCAAACTAAAGATATCTTAGCTCTAGAAAACAAGGTTGTCACCAAAACTCCTCTGTTTAATAACAGAGAAGTTTGATCCTTCGAGAATGATTACATCTAAATGATTTTAAAAAATACCTTCAAAACTTTCAGTTTTAAGTTTCAATTATCTTCAAGCTTTACTTTTTCAGAGCATTTAATTTTTCAGCTATCAGATAAATGCTATGGACTTTACTATTATTTTCTGAAGATCACTGGTTTTAATATTAGAAATGAAACAAATCGTGAAGCAGAAGCAGTAGTATAATGATAACACAGTGTTTAATATCAATACTAGATCTTATAATGTTAATGAGCACTATTTTATATTAAAGGAAGTAATGGGTTGTAAAATTACTCTTGTATAAAAAATAGGACCTCATCATTCCAAAGTGTCCTTGAATTGAATGGTTTATAGGCTTCTGATTGATTAGGATGCTTATAGAAACATTTTATATAGTGTCACATTGTTCTTATGATGTACACAGGTTGATAAAATGGAAGATTCTGAGAAATGCACACTCATAATTTTTTCATTATGAAAACACGAAAATATTGCAAAGAGTTCTAAAATAAATTTTTAATAGTCAATAATTTTCAAATAAGTTGAAAACTTTTCTGAAGAATGGTTATTGTTAAATATATTATAAAGATTTTATGCTTAATGTACATATACACAGTAGATGAGAGAATGAATGCTTACTCAAGACATTTTGATCTTTTAACTGGGAATTAATATTCTGTGTTTACCAAAGAAAAGAAATTTAAGTATAGATTAGGCATGGGTAATTGTTTTGCTTCAGCAGAAAGTCCTTAAGAGATTAGCTTAGGCATTTGTCACAATCTTCAATATTTTTCTTTCAATGCAAAAATCTGTAACTCCTTCATGATCATAGCAATCTTATCTTTTCTAAGGATAATCTTTTATTTGTTGTGCCATAAATTGGCTGGAATTATACAGTTTCTAGTGTGATGTGACTGCTTTGTTTTTTGAAACTGTTAAAATAATCATCAATGAACACTACCTTATCAGTAAAAAGTAGTTCAGGATTTAATAGGCACTCTAAAAATGCCATTATTTTCAAGTCTTCTAAAGAGCACTTACCTCTTTCTTGCATAGGTTATTTCCTGTTTCAACCACAAGCTTCTAAGCTTGGAGGCAAGAAGTGCCTTAAAAAATCAGAATCAAGTAGCACATGCTGATATTAATCAGAATAGAAGTCCATTTTTTATTTGCTATCAAAGTTTAAAATCTACTGGTGAAATTAATATGCATATTATTTTCCCCTGTAAAGCTAACCGATAATGTAATGAGACTCCTCCTACTTGACACTATACTAGTGTCATAATTGATTTTAAAAACTTGTATAAGTAGATAAACTTAGAATCAGCGTTTCAATTTACAGTTTAAGGGAGTAAGTAGGCTTGAGTTTTCCACTTCAAACTTCATTTATTACTGCATGAAAATGTCTTTGACCCTGTCAGACAGAAGTACTGACAGTGACGTTTGAGTAGAAACTTTTGTTGTTGAGACTGGCAACAGGAGTCTTTGGGATTCTGAAACTATAAATAGAAGAAAAAAAATCTATTGCTTTTGATAAAATCAATTGTGCAGATATGGGCAATGCCATCTCAATACTGAGCAAACTCTAACTCATGATAATTGTGAGGATGGAATAAGAAACTGAAGAACATATCCAGAAATATTTAAAACAGAAGAGTAGAGGCCAATGAGAAGAAAAGCTAAGGAACCACTTTGTTCTTTCTCACACACAAATACACAAAGACACATTAAATTAATCAATACAAGTAACTGCAATAGGTGAAAAAACACAGTGAGAAATCTATAATTTAAAAGATAAGTTGTTTAAGAGTTTACTTCATCTGGGTAATTTATTCAATCCTCTCCTTCCATTTTCTCTGTACATTTATGCTTCTGTTTCAGTACCAAGTATCTGAAATGTTAAAACACAAATCCAATTTAACAAATGAGGGTAATAACTACATTAAGATGCAAAGTTTTTCAAAAATATCTATTTTCAATATTATGTTAAACAGCTCTGGGACGGAGAAATGTGTATGTTTAATCACACATTCTTAATGACATTAATGACAATACATTGTGCATATTTCAACAGATTGGAAAACAACAACAAAAAACCTCCAAGATACAGTAATGAAATTTACTTTGGCTTTAAAATTGCCTTTGCCCTTGCTCTTCATGTGCACACTTGCATGATGACTTCAAGGACAGTATTTAGTAAAACAAACATCATTTACCTTCTCCTTTTTCTTTAGCTTGCTTTGATGTTGTACTAAAGGCACAGAGAAGATGGAAAAGTTGGGTTCATTAGAGCTGGGAATTAACTAGATAATAATGGATGGAGAAAGGGAAAAAACAAAACAAAACAAATCTGATTGACTGGATCCTAAGACTGGCTAAGGAGGGAAGTGAACGGGAGAGGGCCGTTAAAGAATAAAGGAAAATAGTGGGCCACTCAGTTAAGACTGGAGGTTTTGATGATATATAAGAAAGTAGCGAACTGAACAAATAGAAGTTTGTAATTAGAAAAAAAAAATGAGACTTTTATGGAAGTAGCAATGATGACAATGTGAAGTGTGTCATCATGGCGGAGGTGGAGCTAACAAAATAATTATTGGACAGGAGAAAATCAGAGAACTGAGAAGTTAAGGTATTAGTGGGATTATAAAGACAAACATTCAGGACAATAAATTTTGAAATAATTTTTTTCTTGCTCCTATGACATTATTCTCTTGATTTTTTTTCTTAGAATTCTTAGACTGTATTGCCTTTTCTTATTTTCTAAGTGAGTGTATTCTAAGATGTTCAATGATGTGCTCTTTTGTTTTCTTTCTTTAGCTTGGAAACATGGTTGGCACTCGTCTCTGTAAAAATTCCAGTTCTGCCCTCTTCCCTGATTTCTAATTATTTATTTATTTAATTGCTGGATCAAGATGTATTTCTTGGTTTTCTTGTAACACTTGAATTCAGCATGTTCAAAATGGAAATCATCAGTTTTTCCCTCTTGGCTTTATTTCAATCTCTTTTCTCTTTTGTTTAATTGCTTTGTTGGTTAGTCTTTAAATTGTTGTTTTTCTTTTTGGCACTACAGTTGCACCTGTTGTACAGACTAGAGGCTGTAAAGAGAGTTTCTTTTATCTCTTCCTTAACACCATACACTGCCTAGCTTCAGAAAAGTTGTATTTACTTTTTCAGGGCTCTTTTATTGTTTGTTATGTGCTTTCCTTTATTATTTCTCTCCCTTATGTAGGAACTTGTTATCTGTCTTAAGAACTGTATATATGGCCTCTTTATTGGATTTTCCCCAGATGTTTCACATTAATTTTCTTAAAGGAAACTGATCAGGAATACTCACTTCTCAAAAATCAAAATAAGATAATTTCATTTTTAAAGAAAGTCTAGATTCTTCAGCTGGCACTCCAGACCGGCTGTTTCTTACTTTATTTTTTTTTTCTTACTTTAAATGTACAGATGTTTCCCCCACACCTGTACCCCAAACTTTTCCATTTCTTTGCTTTTGTTCATGTTGCTCCTGTTTATGACCAAAACTTTCCTTCCCACCTTTCATTCTCTCTTCTATATTGGTGTAATCATCAGTTTTCTGGTGTTAAACTAAAATAATACTTTTTCATGTTCTGCTTTTCGTCCTATAGACTTTCTCTTGGACTAAGCTACTTATAAGCATACTTGTTCTTGATTCTTCATACACAACTTATAGTTTGCCTTTTGCTTTCATTACTCCCAACTCAGTTATCATATTAAGTGCTTTTAACCTTATCTTTTCTTAATTTGTAATTTTTTGCCAATAGCAGTTTTACTTGGTAACCCTATTCTCATTTCTTTCCTGACATTCCCAATATTTAAATTAATCTTTTCAACATTATGGCCTCTTGAGGGCAAGCATTCTACCCAGGGCTTAGACTCCTATTGAGTTGGTGTATTCTATTTCTACTTGTCAAAATTCTGCTATAATTAAACACCGTAATCAAGAGTTTTATTTTTCATAAAGCCTATTAGAATGTCCCTGATATAGGTGATGAATCTTTCTGATGTTTCATAACTCATTTATGCCACTTACTGTATGCTACCAAATATTATGGTTGATGACATATATCTTATAGAAACTACTTGAATATAATACCACAGAGCAGATATTTATTTTAGTTTTTTATACACCTCACAATCCCTGGTTCAAAAACTTGCATAGATGTTTTTATAGATAATTATTTGATAATTTCATGCATTTATCAAGTACCTATTAAAGAATATACAGCCATTTTTAACTAACAAAAAAGAAAATTCATTGATCTCTTATCTGTCTTAAGATATAAATGTAGAATAGGACATTTTCTGTTAATTAAACCTGTGGAAATACATTGAAGACTACTCTACAATAAATAGTTCTGAAGTTTTGCTTTTTTCTCATGCATATATGTATAAAGACTATCAGACACATAGATGTTTCATTTATTATATTTTAAAATAAGCCTAAATTTTAATAAGTAAAACACTCAAATTTAAGCTTGCTTATACTACAATTTATTTGATATTTAAAGAATTGCTGCCATAAAAGTATGAAATCAATACCAAGAATAAAAGAAAATCTAATTTCATTACAACTAAATTGCACAAAAATGAAATCTGAGGAGAAAACACAGGTTGATGTACACTGCAATGACCTAAAGCAATAATTTTTCAATAATTAATATGACTTTACATATATGTGGAATGCTATTTATAAATTATGTTTAGAAATATTTACTTGATCTTCAATAACAAAAAACCCTTAGTGTAGTTTTAAAATTTGTAATGATCACTGCAATAAATAGACCCACAAGTAGTCCTTTTGTATTTCTTGCTGTTTTTCAACTACATCCTTAACTTCTGACAGGAAGTTATTAAAAAGTGCATTTTTAATCAGCTTCACAGTTTTCAGAATACTGCTCTTTTAGATTGCTTTGTATTTACATTTTAATTTTTTAAAAAAGCTACCAAGCAACCCCAGCTTCTAATATTTCTCCTCTTCTCCTTTTTTCTTCCTCCTCAATTATTTAGCAGTGTTTGGGCTTCGTTTAGAGATGTAATCTCAGTCTACCCAAAGGGGAAATGCCTAAGCTAAAGTTTGTTCAGGATTCTTTTTTCCTGAACTCAATAAACTTTAAATCTTTTACTTGAACAATTTTCAAATCCATTTGTCAATTAATTTACATTTACTTATCCGTTCCTTTCTCTAAAAATATGATAACATAAACATTGGGTGTATTATGCATAGACTCTTACTATAATTTCTTAATCAAAAAGTCTTTGCTTAAAGCAGAAAAAGGATCAAGATGTTTTTGTAACTCCTATCACCTTATTTCACTTTCCAGTGAAAATATCACAGGAAATAGAGAGGGATTAAGTTTTTAAAAAACTCCCTGGTTTTAAAACTTTAATAATATTTACTGCCCATCTGTGGAATTTCTAAACTGAAATAAAGCCAGTAGACATCTTCCTATGGTGACATGGTACATAAGGCATAAAGTTACTGACTATATGATTCTGCTTTGTCTTAAAGGAAGTATAAGATATAAATATTTGAAATTTTTGTTCATTTTTCTTAAGATAGAACAAGATGTTGTCTTGAATGTGACTTTTTTTTTCAAATAGGAAAGGTGACTTTTTTTTCATCTAGGAAAAGTAAGTTTAATTTTCATAGGATTAATTTTAGTGCTAGACCCCAACATATCCTGTCCTTATGAAAAAAAGGCAGCACAAATCCCAAGGGGGATATCACTGTTTGGAAAAAGGAGAGACTGGAGAATTTCAAATTTTGCATAGTGTTTAACTCCTGTCCCTTTCCACACCAGGAAGATTCTTTTCCTAGGAGACCTACATGATGGGACTCACTTCTCCATTACCGAACTTCTTGTTCTTTATTCCTGTTAGGAAGCACGAACCTAAAAGAGGGGATGTGAACGATTAAGGCAAAGAAAGTTTCCATTCTCAGTACCTAGGGAGTGAATAATCCCATAGTTTCTAAGCACAGAAAAGATTAGAAGCACTGTCGCTATGGTATAACTGCACAGAATAAATGCCCCAAATACAAATTAAAGAATTTCACTGAAAATTAGTAATCAGGTTTGTATCTGGTTCAAAATATTAAATAAAAATCAACATCCAAGAGACTTGTGGCAATACCTTTCAACAGTAATTTATAAATTAGGAATTGTGCAACATAAAGGTAATCTCTTATTAGATATGTAGAAAACAAAACACCGAGTTAATAGGTTTTCTAAAAAAAACTGTTCAGATTAAAAACAACTTCATCAATGAATGCCTCAGGATATTTGAGAATAAATGTATAAACATATTTTGTTTCTCTTTTTACTTTTAACTTTTCTGTTGTTCTAGGAAGAAACTTCTGAAAAAATATCTTTAGATATAAGGAAAAATAAACATCTTTATAGTTTTATAGAATTGATAGAAACAAAATCAAAATGTTATCTCAAACATAAGTTTTCCAACTTTTTAATTATTTGGGCTGGTTAAAGAGAAACGTTCTGGATGGACTAAGTGTTCTCATGTAGAGTGGCGTAACGTTATCGTCTCACATCTGATGCTATTTTCACTGTCCTGTTACTCTTGGTGTCTAGCTCCTACTCTTTTTTCAGCCTTATCATATAGAAACTGTAGACTGGAACCACTTTTAAATGATCTCTTTGGATGCCTGAACAGCAGGGAAGATTGTTCTTCATTTGTAGCAAGAAACTCAATCATTTCTGGGTTCCAATTAGAGAAAGCCTAGGGGGCCCACTTTATTAAGATGAAACACAAATTGTATCAGGACTTGCTAAACCACTTAATATTTTTATGGTGATATTAAGAAGCTTGAACATTTTAAATACTAATTGGGAATATGTGTAGGCTATTTTTAATCTATGCATAAACTCTAACCTCTATTTCATTAAATTTGCATCCTATGGTGCTATTTTGCCACCTTGAAGATTTATCACAGAGACTAGGATCAAGAATTCTTGAAGGATTTAGATCAGTGTCAGCAAAGACTTACACAACTACATCCTCCTGTTAACCAATTTTGTAGATGCCGTTGTTATTTCCTTTGAGGAAGTTTTTTTTTTTTGAAAAATTTTGTTTTAAAATACAGATTGGCAACTTGAATACTTTATCTAGATCTTTACATTTCTATGTAAACAGTTTAAAAAGATATATCTGAATTTAACTACATATTTACAGAGCCATTTGCTTTAAGATGAGACAAAAAAAGCTTATAAACAGAACTAGGAAAAAATCATGACAGTTTAGATTTTGGGGGGTAATTTTGAGCGTATGGAAGTGTATAAATACATGCATACAATTTTCTCTGTATGTTTAAAAGTTCAAACATCAAGAAAAGGTTGCCTCCTAAGATACTAAATTACTTCCTTTGAGTAGTATTATAAAGATGAATTCTCTAAACCCCAAAGTATCACCAGTATAAC
The DNA here is from genome assembly GCF_028858775.2 of Pan troglodytes. Classification (NCBI taxonomy): domain Eukaryota; kingdom Metazoa; phylum Chordata; class Mammalia; order Primates; family Hominidae; genus Pan; species Pan troglodytes. The sequence continues at coordinate 90,251,518 of NC_086015.1, forward strand.
TTCTATTTTAATATGGGTCTTATGTGACTTTCTGGAAAGGGCAAGATTTCTACGTTGCTGCAAATCATAGTTTTATTTTATCATTTTTTGCTGCTTCAAGAGATGTTAAGGATGTACATAGCACAAGACAATCTAGCCTGTTATAAAATAAGAATTGGTAAATTCAAATAGCAGTTAAAAGATTTAGGATAAATGAAGCATTTTGAGAACTATTAATAATTTGGCTTTTATTAAGGATACTAGGGGAGTGATTTGTCTATCTAATTGAACGATACATATTATTATATTTTTCCAATATATTATATTTTTCCAATATTTTATATACCTAGTTTCTTCACTTGATATCATATAATGCTCTTTCAGAATTTTCATGGATATAGATCTGATAAAATTATCCTCCCTTTTTGTTTTTTATCTTCCTGAAGACAGAAAAAAACAAACTGTTTACTACTTTCTACTTACACATTTACTACAACACTTCATCTCTGACCACCAAAATGTGTGTTACCAACAATCAGTTTCCCCCACCAACAATCAGTTTTTCATGAGACACCAACTGGGTGTCACGTAATTCAATTCATGTATACCTCAGACTGCAGATTGAGGTCTCAGTCCCACAAGATTGCCTCCCATTTCAGATGCCACTCACATGCACTAGGCTGTTACCTGTACTTCTGACCAACTGCCTACAAACCATGATTTCTGTGTCTTCCTTCTTGGGTGTTGTTAATTTGGTGGGATAGCTCACAGAACTCAGGGAAACACTTTGCTTATTTTCACTCATTAATTATAAAGAATATGACACAAAACTATCAAAACCCTAGGAGAAAACCTAGGCAATAACATAGGCATGGTCAAAGAGTTCATGATGAAAACGCCAAAAGCGATTGCAACAAAAGCAAAAATTGACAAATGGGATCTAATTAAAGTAAAGAGCTTCTTTCTGCACAGCAAAAAAAACTATCATCAGAGTGAACAGGAAACCTACAGAATGGGAGAAAATTTTTGCAATCTACCCATCTGACAAAGGTCTAATGTTTAGAATCTACAAGGAGCTTAAACCAATTTACAAGATAAAAAACAACAACCCCATCTGAAAGTGGGCAAAGGATATGAACAGGCACTTCTCAAAAGGAGACATTTATGCAGCCAACAAACATACAAAAAAAAGTTCAACATCACTGATCATTAGAGAAATGAAAATCAAAACCACAATGAGGTACCATCTCGCACCAGTCAGAATGGCGATTATTAAAAAGTCAAGAAGCAATAGATGCTGGCAAGGCTGTAGAGAAATAGGAACACTTTTATACTGTTGGTGGGAATGTAAATTAGTTCAACCACTGTGGCAGGCAGTGTGGTGATTTCTCAAGGATCTAGAACCAGAAACACCATTTAACCCAGCAATCCCATTACTGGATATATACATAAAGGAATATAAATCATTCTAATATAAAGGCACAAATTCCTCAAGGATCTATAACCAGAAATACCATTCGACCCAGCAATCTCATTATTGGGTATATACCCAAAGGAATATAAATCATTCTAATGTAAAGACACATGCACACATACGTTTATTGCAGCACTGTTTACAATAGCAAAGACTTGGAACCAGCACAAATGCCCATCAATGATAGACTGGATGAGGAAAATGTGGCATATATACACCATGGAATACTATGCAGCCATAAAAAGGAGTGAGATGATGTCCTTTGCAGGGATATGAATAAAGCTGGAAGCCATCATCCTCAGCAAACTAATACAAGAACAGAAAACCAAACACTTCATGTTCTCACTCATAAGTGGGAGTTGAACAATGAGAACACATGGACACAGGAAGGGGAACAACACAAACTGGAGCCTGTTGCAGGGTTGGGGGTGAGGTGAGGGAACCTAGATGATGGGTTGATGGATGCAGGAAAACACCATGGTACAAGTATACCTACGTAAAAAGCCTGCATGTTCTACACATGTTTTGTGGAACTTAAATTTAAAAAAAATCTATATCTATATCTATATCTATATATCTATATATCATCTATATATCTATATCTATATATCTATATAGCTATATCTATATCTATATATCTGTATATCTATATCTATATCTATATAGCTATATAGCTATATATCTTTATCTCTCTCTCTCTCTCTCTCTCTCTGTCTCACAAAGGCAACTGATGAACAGCGAGATGAGGAGATGGATAGGGCAAGGTATGCAGAAAGAGGAGAGGAGCTTCCATGGCCTCTCCTGGCATGCTTCCATCTTGGACCTTCTGCATGCTCTGCAATACAGAAGCTCTCCAAACCCTGCCCTTTTAAGTTTTATGGGGGCTTCATTAGGTAGGCATAATTGGTTATATCAGTGACCATTGTTGATCATCTAACCTTCAGTCACCTCAGCTCCCTGGAGGTTGAAAGGAAAGTGGGACTGAAAGTTCCAACCTGTAATTACCCAGTAAGCTGCCCAGGAGCCCACCAGAAACTTCTGATTAGAACATCTCATAGGAGCATCTCAGAGCAAAAGATTCTCCTATCATGCCCAAGGGACTTAGAAGCTCTGTGTCAGAGTCTACTATCACTCAGGAAATTACAGTCATGCACCATATAACAACACTTTGATCAATGATGCACCATATATAGGATAGTGGTCTCAAACTATTATAATACTGTATTTTTACTATACATTTTCCATGTCTATACACTCAAATACTTACCATTGTGTTACAATTTGTTCCAGTATTCAGAGCAGTAACATGATGTACAAGTTTATAGCATAATCAATAGGCTATAGCATATTACCTAGGTGTGTAGTAGGCTGTGCCATCTAGGTTTGTGTAAATGTAGTCTATGGTGTTTGTATAATGACAAAATCACTTAATAACACATTTCTCAGGCTATATCCTCATAGTTAAGTAGCATATGACTGTATAAACGTCTTAGGAGTTTCTTGCCAGGAACTGGGGTAAGAAGCTAAATAGAACAAAAATTTCTGCTATCACCACTATCTATCGGGGCTTCAGGAGCACTATGTTAGGAGCTGGGGGAGAAGACAAAATACATATTTCTTATATTAAAAGATCACACTCTCCAAGTGTTGTCAGTACTTAAACACTTGATCAGTTCCATTAACACTGCCAATCTTCTTGTTTTGATATTGTTTACAATATTTGTTATTATTTTTCACAACTTTTATCCCTTCTACAAAATTTTGTTAGAATGGTATATATCCTTCCTCTTAGAAAGGATGCCATACCCATAGACATCACTTACTCAGTGCCTCTGTTCTAATTGTGTTCACAATAACATAAAATAAATTCAATATTTCTATCAAATTTAACAAAGCTTTTGAGAAAATGATTCCATGTGATAAAATTATGCTGAAATTAGTAAACTTTCCATACTAAGCCTAGAAAAGTATTCATCATGTTAGAAAGCAGGAGGTACTAGATGAAGCATCAACTATAGAGGAAGACCAGGGTTTGAATACTTCTCTCATCTATATTCTTATATGCAGCACATTTTAAAAAGTGATATTCATCAAAGTGTTCTTTTGAGAATTACAGAAAATAAATGTAAATTACCTAGGATAACAACTAGCAGATGGTAATAGATATTATTAACAACTATTTCTATCATTAATTATTACAGAAGACTGAAATTTTTGAAGAGGGGAATCTATGGTTCATTTATCCTTCTTTTCTAAAAGCATATTTTGAGATAGGGCTCCTTTGCAGGAATTTTGTTAAAAGAAAACTCACAGTAAAAACCTCTAAAAGAATGAGAAAAGCAGCAGAGGTGAAATGGAAAAGATTCAGGTGGTTTCAAGCAAAGCTGTGCCACAAGGGTGGCTCTAAGTGCAAAGATTTTTATCTTTTTTATATTTATTTTATATTTTATATTTTATATCCTTATTTTATATTTATTTGTATGTATGAATATGAATACTTACATGAATAATATTAAATATATTTAATATTATTTATTATAATATAATAAGTATTATTTAGTATTCATTATTATTATATATATTTATACTCATATTTTATATACATATTTATAAAAATTATATATTTATATATAAATATAAATATTTATATTTACTTATATCCAAATACATCTGAGGAAGATTTGCCCCAATAGCCTAAGGGTAGTCTTCCAATGTGGGGTGTGAGCCATTAGCAGCAGAATCTGGGCCACACGACTTGAGCAGGGGACCAGAAATGACTGCTACTGGGACTCAACAAATTAGTCTCTGAATACATATCTGCTTAGTTAAATAGAATAGAAGCAGATTATATTTGCTATACCTCCGACTCTTTTGAGTGAGTGTGTGATGGTCCTTTTGGTATCTTATAGAAATTAGCATATGGTTGTGTACAAAATACATGTTAAATATTAAAAAATTGATTTACTAAATTTACACATATTTAACATTTATTATTTTTGCTGTCTACATGCATGTTTCAATCCAATAGGCCAGAACCTGTTTTGTGGACAAAGGATGGCGGAGAATTACCAGATCCTGACCGAATGGTTGTGAGTGGTAGGGAGCTAAACATTCTTTTCCTGAACAAAACGGATAATGGTACATATCGATGTGAAGCCACAAACACCATTGGCCAAAGCAGCGCAGAATATGTTCTCATTGTGCATGGTGAGTAAATTTTGGAAAACATTATATGTGAAATGATGCATAACTTGAAAAACTATTTAAATATATCAGAATTTTAAGTGCAGTAAACAAAATTATATGGTTTCTTTTTATTTCAGGACATCTTATGAGATATTTAATTATGAGATATTATATTTAATATTAATATATTCCCAGTCAGACTGATAAAATTGTAACATACATAAAAATTTTTTTTGTGTGAAAAGCTTTCTCAATTATAAATATACTTCTTACATGTTGGCTCCTAAACTATATTAATGATTGTCTTTATTTTATTTATTTTTTTTTTTGGAGACAGAGTCTTGCTCTGTTGCCCAGGCTGGAGTACAGTGGCATGATCTCAGCTCATTGCAGTCTCCACCTCCCGGGTTCAAGCAATTCTCGTGCTTCACCTCCTGAGTAGCTGGGATTACAGGCATGCACCACTATATTTTTAGTAGAGATGGGCTTTCACCATGTTCACCAGGCTTATCTCGAACTCCTGGCTTCAAGTTATCAGCCTGCCTCAGCTTCCCAAAGTACTGGAATTACAGGTGTGAGCCATCACACCCGGCTGATTGTCTTTAAATTCTATAAATAAATGTGTTCACTTATAATCTGGAATCATGAAAATTACATTTCCTTTAAGCTAATTTTTATTGTATTATCATAAACATATACTTTATAACTTCTGTAATTTGGTTTCACAAAGAATGACAGTGTCATTGAAATGCAGCAAAAATGGGAGTGTACAATATTAGCAACAACTGCATCAATTTCATTGAACAATAATTTAAAGTTCCTATAGACTTTTTCTTGACTCTACTTATCTCACAATTTGAGTAAATATAACAAAATCACAGAAAGAAATACCAGTCGCCATGAGTGAATAAAATTTCTGTTTTTTCCAACTTTCAAATGCCACAATGGGTTTTTCATAAGGTAGCTTCTTTTAGATATTGTTAGATGGAGATGAATTTTTATGAGATTGATGAATATTGCAATAAATAAAATTAGTCAGGTTTCTTTACTACAGTACTTCCCAGACTTTATTGTATATGTCAGGGTGCATTGCGAATCTCCACTAGGAAAAGCCATTAGCCAATGTAAGATTTTCAACATATTTCACCAAGAAAACTTTTCTGGGACTAGTATTATATTCAACATAATATTACAGTATACTAAATGAGTATTATATAACACAGTGCTGTCATAAATCGTGGATCTTAGAAACTATGGACAAAATATGTTTATTTGATATCTTTCTCTTGAATGTATTTATGGAATACTAAAAGACCTATGTGTTTGTTCCATACCTTTCCAAAAAGAATTTTGGGGGTCTAGTATATTTCTTTGTAAAGAGATTAATTTTAGGGAGAAATTAATCTAACAAGTGTTATTTTTCCCAGGTATTCATTTTGTTCATTTTGCCAACGTTGGAAAAAATTAATCTGTTCAGTCAATATACAGTTTTCCTATTTTCAAGTTGCATTATTGTATAAAATCTCTCAGTACTTAATACTGCTTTGCTATGGTAAGCAACGAAAGGCTCACAATGAATAGGCTATTCGTGTAAAACATCTAGAAAATAGTAGAACTAACAGTTGAATTTCTAGCACTTCATGAATTGTACAAAATTCAACTTTGGAAAAATTAGCCTAATCCAATTAGACTGATAAATTGTATTTAAATGTGGTAATCCCTGTAGACAGACCCTGCTGGCCTTTCTGCCAGAGAGAATGTTAGAACCACTGGGTGTGTCAGGAAGGTAAGTGAGATCCTTAGAGCAGGATCCAAGAGTAGATTTCAGTTGATGCTCCCTGGATGTTTAGATCATGCAGTCATGTAAGGAAAGTGTAGTCTATCTGATTCACCTTAATTTTCCAAGTGCTTCTCTCACCTAACAGTTTCTGAGCACCTGGGGACATGTTGTATAGCATGTCACATTGTGTCAAAAGCAATATGTCATAAAGTATTGAGAATTAGAAGAGAAGTGACAGAAAAAATAATATACCTAAATGAAAAGTATATCATTTTTTTTAAAGTAGCTCATCAGGAAAATTCATATATTTTTTCAGTGCTTGCAAGCTAGCCAACAGCATGATGTCCTAAATAGCCAAGCTACCTTTAGGTAGTTGGCAGTTGCTGTATTTCTAATAAATACTTCCCTAAGCACTTTGTGAGAAGTCATTTTTGGCTTTGCTTTTTGAACTACAATTCATCAAAAGCACCCCATAGATTAATGCTACTCATGCTGCTAGATAAATGCTGTGAAGTTCAACAGTGGTTTACCTAGGATTATTGACACAAGTAATGAGAGGCTCGATGAAACAGTGAAACCATATTATGCTGTGTTTAAAAGGGGCACCAATTGGGTTCATGGCAAAATAAAGGATTTTTCCCCTTTGCACGCTGGGTATAATGTTTCATTAGTCGCTAGTTGTATAAATATAAAAAGCTACTCTCTTCTGTTAATGGTTTGGCTGTTTCAAAACCTTACTAAATGATGAAATTTGAGTGGCATTTTGATCTATAATGAATGCTGTATGCATTTTTGGAATGGAGTGATAAGTGATCATTTGTGAGAACTTTACCCTTTTATCTTTTACACCAAGGTTGATTTTACATTAGTGGTGATAATTTAATATAGCTCTAGTACAGAGGGTTTTTCACGAGCTGAGACCCGTGTCTTTGACTCTACCACAATTGCTTAGATTCTATTGATTCTTAACTTGATGGAGTTCTGAGCACTTTCCTGTGAAATCATCTACTATCTGGATGCCGTCATAATAGTTAGATTTTATTGTTTGGGTGTCAGTGGAAGTGCATTATTTAAATGCTACCACATTTAATTGTTAAAACCACTGACATTTTGTGTTAGAGACACTGGTGATTCCCCCACTCCCTCCTAATTACACCTTTAAAAATTTCAGCATTAGGACCACATGTAGTAATTTAACTGCCAGTCTAAAATTTATCCTCAATGAAAGGTCTACCCATACTAATACCTGTAAGATTAAACGTCATGCTTAAGAAACATTTGCACTGTGGAGGTTCCATTAAGAAAGAAAGTAGCACATTTTATGAACAAGCTTGGCAATGGAAAAATTTAACTGTTAAATTGGTAGCCATAATTATACTAATTAATTCCTCTGAGCACAGTAGTTTCTATTTGCTTCTTTATAAAAATGTTGAAGTATATCTCTTGTGATTATTGTGGTCATACTATTTATTTATTTACAATGGATGATTATATCCATAGTTTTAATGGCTTTGAATATCTTGACCCATTGCTATTCTTAACATTTGAAGAACTAGGATCAAGATAAAAACTAATTCACTCACCCAACAGATATATAGTACTTATCTACCAGGTACAAAGGAGCAAAGACAAATAACGAACAAGAAGATTATAGTTTAATGTGGAATATAAGCTAAGCATTTAGATAATTGTGACACAAAATAGAGGAGTTATAGGGAGCTATAGTAAGATGGTCATACAATGTGGCAGATGTTCACACTTTGTGTAGTTCCAACTGTATGGAATGTTTAAAAATAGTAACATATCACTATTATTTATAAATATTACAAATATAAATAATTATAATAAATATTTAAATATAAATATTATGATAAATATTATTACAAATTAATAAATTCATTTATAATATGACATACATTGTAAATGGAATTACTCAGCAAAGTGCCAGTTATACAGATATATAATAAATTAGACTATTCTTACTATTATATTTCTAGTAGTCTTATTATACCAAGGACAATCAAACACCAAGGGTCTGGTAAGAAACTTGCCCATGAGTTGCATACAGTTATTGCTCATAATCTTCCCTGAAAGCTACCCGGAACATAAATTAGGTTAACGCTATTGAAAAATGAGAAAACTCTAATTTTTTTCTATGAGATAGAAAATGTCTTAAAATCTCAACAATGTAACAAATTGACCATGTACAAAGCAAGACATAAGTTATAGTCACCCTTGTTCTCTAATGCAACATTAAGTTCAGAAAATATAGGTTGAATATCTTGTCTTCAAGCAGAAACTACCCGGATGTGCATCCATTCACTATAGAGAACATAGCAGATGATACCATTTTATCATGCGAGGTATGGATCTAGGGAATGACCAATGGTATTATGCTAATTCTATTTTGTGATTGGAAGCAATGCATACTCTTCTATTTATCATCATTGATTAAAAATACACTCATCAAAGTGTCAGAAATGTACAGGACCTGGGAAGCTTTGAGAAAGAACATCTACGGAAAGTGAGAAACGCAAATCACCACATTCCCCAAACCCTAAACTCCTTCCCTCTTAACCTTCCCAGTGTCTCTTTTACCTCCCTTTAAACTCATTAGAGAAATTAATAAGCATTGCTCAAAATACAAATGGGAAATGGACAGATATGCTGCAACTCTTTAATATCACCTCCATTCTCAAAGCCTCCCCCAGGATCTGGGAAGAAATACAGTAATACCAGCAGAAAAAATAGTAACTAATTTCTCCTTCTGCCAATAGCTATACTATTAATGGCAGGTCCAGATTGTAGACAAGGGTAGCAAGGATAATGATTAGAGCTTTGGAGGGGAACCCATCTTGTCTCACAGGTATAGCAGAGTTGAGATGCACTATTCCATAAAGTTTTTTTGTAATAGTCCCCTTTCCTTTTCAAATTTATTTTTTCTTTTACTGTAGTAACCCTATGTGAGTGTTAAAATTATTTTACCACTGTGCTAACTTATTCCCTTACTTCATTATTTTCTCCTTGTATGAATAAGTTTTATAACAATTCATCACTCCTTTATTATCTTAACTCTTGCTATCATTTAGAATGAAATTGCCCACTATGCACCTTTCCACAGATTTCGTTTTCTTTACATGTATGTATTTTGCTTTTCTAGCAAATTTGACCTTTACAACCATGTAAGATAAGTAAAATCTCTATAATTAGTATTATGATACTATATAGTAAGTTAGAATCAAGATTTGCTTATATTTCTGTCCTGCTAATAAGCTTATCACGATTTCTGATAATCTTAGTCTCTCTAAAGTATCACTTGACTGTTACGGTTTGTTTTATTTGTTCATGTGTCTATTAAACAGTGATGGAAATATGATACTGCTTTTTATGTTTCCAGGATAATTTACTTCAGAAGTAACATATATAGAGAATAGGATACGTCATATTTTATTGTTAGTTGGTAGGATACATTATTTTAAAAAGAGTGTTCTGGAGTTTTAGAATTTTAATAGAGAATATTACTGCTAGAGATCTCTAAGTGCTTTGATCTACTAAAAGGTATTAAGCTATTAAATGTGCCTTTCTAGCTCCTAAGAATCAATAAGATTGCTACTTTCATTTCACTCAGCTTTTATTGTTAATAATAAATGTCAAAAAACACTCAAAGACAGAAAATCATACACATAGATATTATAGACTGCTGGATCAAGCCAAACGTCCAAGCTTTGTTGCTCATGTAGACACATATCGTTTTCAGAGACTGTAGGTAAACACAGGTTCCCTCTTCCATCCTGGGTAGTGATTCTCCATTTCAGTTAACTTGCTTACTATGGGAGAGGAAAAATTGAGTCATGGATGGTATCTTTTCTTTCACTTTAACAGACATTTCCAATCCATCTATCATCTTTTTCAAATATGTAACAGATGTGCAAAATATAAATTCATTTCCTTTAGAGTTGTCAGTACTTGACCCTAAATTTAGCAAAATAATATATATGTCAGTGAATGCAGTAATCATTAAGCAACAGATTAGGAACATCATAAAGTAATACCTTAAATTTGCTTTTAAAATTTTCTTGCCATAGAACTAAGCAAATATTATATAATAATACATCCCTAATCTTAGAGAGATATATCTCTCATGTATTCATGTCATGATTATCAATGATCTGAGAACTTCATCACAATACAATGAAAAATGTCCTTTTGTGCTTCATAGTAAATGTGTAGCTAGGCCGGAAGATTGCCAGCCCCTGCAACGTGCATTTACTATTAAATTATCCAGCAACGAAACATCTAGCAGTATTGAGAGGCTACATGATTTTTTTAGGCAAGGTGATCTTTACAGGTCACACTGAGAACTAGGAGAGTACATCTTCTAGCTCGTATGGGTGGCTGGGGAAGGAAAAAGAGAAGCCTGGATTATGGACAGATGTAAAGCCTAGCAAACATTAAAAAGGGATTCAACTAAAATCTGTTCTTTCACATGGAAACAGACCTACCAGTTGGTAAGTTAATTCTGTGTACTCGTAATGAGCATTTTTCCTTTGGAGCATTTTTCTTAGAAGCATAGATGGAAAATATACAGTAGAGGGAAAAAAGGATGGAAAAGGCATCCATACCGAGCAACAAACAGTGTGCTAATGGAAGAGCCCTATGGTTGCTGCTCTCATCTCTGGTTGAGAGTTTCCAGGCAGTAACTAGTTGGACGATTCTTAAAACAGTATCTTCTTTAATCGCTGAGATAAAACGCTATCATTTGTGGACATGAATAAGCAGGGAGAGCTCTGATGCCTGTAGGAAAGGTGTACCTCTGACTGGATGAATATGCTGTTGAACTCTGCAGAGAGAAATGGAATGGCATAAAATAGTAGAGACAGGAGCACTATTTTCATTACAAAACATTTTAAAAGGTGTATGTGTGTGGGCACACTCAACACAGAGTTAAGGCTTAATTATATGTCTCTGTTTTAAGATGAGCATAAAGTAGGTACACTAAGGTTTCTGCTTTTAGAGTAAAAATTCTGTTGAGAGATGCCATTCTGAAATAAATATTTCTATGTGCTAGATGAATCACAGAATGAAATGTACATAGGAAAAAACCGTCATTCCTGCCTTCTATCACTAAACAATTTCATCATTAAAAAAATATATTCTCACCTTATTTACATATAATATTTTCTCTCAGTTGCAGTATAAAATAAGGTAAAGAGAAGGATAGAATCTGTGGCACTCAGTCCTTCTATATTTGTTTATGTGGAAATAAGGCCAGGCTGTAGCTTTACCAAAATGTACAGAGCTCTTCTACCCAAGTATATGTGTGTTAATTGGCTCATTTGTTACAGATTTCAAGCAATATGCGATGGCCCATGGGAGGAAATGTTGGCATTAGTTTTCAGAAACAATGGCATTCCTAAATAGAAGACATAGATTTTTACATAAAACCTGCTTTGTAGCTTTTTACAATATAGTTTTCACACATATTGTTACAACATATATTCTTGTTTCGGATTCTAAAATTTTTCCTTGATTCTATTCTACCCTTCTCTCCAATTCATCACGAAGTTCCATCAACGTTGCCTCCAAATCACATTCCCAAAGTGGGCACTTCTCTCCATCATCCTCTCTGGCTTAGACTAGGCTCCCTGGTTCCACACTCCCACACCTTCAATCTCTTTCTCACATAGCTTCAATATATAAACGTTTTAAATGCATATCTCTTCATGTCGTTTCCCCATTTAAACTTATACAAAGGCATTTCATCATCCTTTGTATAAAAGCCAAACCCTCATTGTCCTACTTTTCCAAGCCCTGCATTTTATGGCTGCTGCCTACATCGGTGGCATCTCTCATCACTCTTCACACACCCACTTCTGTCTCTCTGGTCCTCTTTCAGCTCCTCTAAGTTATCAAGGTCATTTTCTTTATAGAAATTTTGCCTCTGCTTGGAATGCTTGTCCAAGATGCACAAGAAATGCTGCCAGAAATGCTGATCTTTGCAAGATTGATTTCTTATTCAGATCTCAGATTAAAAGGGATTTCTCAGTGAGGCCTTTTTTTTCCATTACCATCTAAATTGTCCCCCAGTTACATATCACTTCAATTAAATACTCTACAAGACATATATCATTATGTGATAGTTTAGCTATTTGTGTGTATGTACATGTTTGCGTGTCTATATATACATATGTATATATATGTACACATATATGTATGCGTCTGTATATGTGAATATATTCTATGTCCTCACACTAGACTATGACCTCCTAGGAAACAGATATTTTATGCATCTTATTTATTTCTATACCGCTAGCTCTTAGAACAGGGCCTTCTAAATAGTAGGTGCTCAATAAATATTTATTTAATATTTAAATCTGTTTCTGTCTGTCTCTCCTACTGTTTTCAAGAGAAGAAACTTTAGTGAAGCAATACATACACATATACACATATATACACATACATACCCATATCAACATATATACACACATATACGAATATACAGGGGTGTGTGTGTATGTGTGTGTGTGTACATATATATATATATATATATACACTCACACATACACACAAACAGCCTTGACTTCTGGATAAAATCAGGGAAATAATTGATATTCCTTGGTCACCAAAATAATAACCTTTAGTTTTTATCCCATATTGAAAAAAAAAAGACGTGTTTACTTAGCAACCCAGGTGAAATGTGCCTTACTTATAGAATTAAGTAATTCAAAACATAAATAACTGTGCATAGATTAATTTTTCTAATAAAAATTTTTGCAATTAAAGAGTTATGCAATTGATTCCAAGCATGTGTTTTCATCTTTTTGCAAAGTTAAATGACTTTGCTAACTGAAATTCAACCTTTTATAAGAGAGACCTGGCTTCTCATGAGAGCTCTGACCATTAGAAATACAGGTGATAGGAGTGGATATTAAAAGTGAAGCTCAATAGATGCTTATTCACAATTATTCTTAACATTATTTAGTTTTATTCAGGGATTGTGTTCTAAGGATATGTCAAAGTGGACCTATTCATTAATATGCATGTGCAAAAATTACCTGTAAATAGACATTCATATTTTTCTTAAATTATAGGTTAGCAAGGTTATAATAACAATCTTTGAAACATTATTACCTTATCATTTAATTTTTATTTAACTAAACTTTTGTATTTCAATATAGAATATTGCATTTGGATTCACGTTATTACTTTTAAAAACTGGCAGTTAACAAACATTTATGTCAAAATTATAATTCACTAAAATTAGTGCCGTGTGCATAGTACTCTCTTCACCCTCCAAAATGCAGCACAGTTTAGTTAATCCTCAAAAATGTTGGTTCAGGATTCTGGAAGCTACTTTAATCTTTGATGAAATTTATATATTAAATGAGAAGCAGTATCAAGATAAACCTAAAACATATTTCGGGTAAGTTACATGGTGATAAATCTATAGAGTAACATAAAAATATAACCTAGTATGGGTTAAGCAACTATTTTACAGAATGAAAGATAAAAATGGAAAAAAAAAGTCATGCAAGAAATCTTAAAACAGTTTTTAATCATAAGGATATTATATTTAAATATGGGTGGATTACTGCAAATAGTGATTTTTGTATTCTGAAATGTTCACTGACGTTAATATTTTTAAAATAACATACATATTAAGATCATTTTTTCTAGTATACATGAGATTATTTTTCAGTTGAGATAATTAGAGAATAGGAGGCAACAAATGTATTTACTTCATTGCATTTTGAATCTGAACCAACGCCCTTATGGACTCTCATATGTCCTGACGTCATGTGCAAACGTTTTTTCATGTATCATTTTTTGAGTGAAGGTGTTTTGCTTTTAGAAGATCAACTCTGATCCATCACTGGTTAAAAACTTGGTCTAAAAGGATTTATATAAATGACCAAGCCGAAAGTCTTCAGTTTTTAGATGAGGAAGCATAGATGCATAGAGGTTAAATTACATGCAAAATGGCTCTCAGCTACTTTATCACAGAGCCTACATGAAAAATCAAAATATGTGGATTTCTCAGTCAGTATTTTTCTACTATATCACAGTTCTCCTTGTGTTTATTCATAGCTGATTTACGTTTTTCTTTTAATGGATGACAGTAATATTCTCGTACATTTTCACAGAACTTAAAGTATTGGACCAAATCATGTGATTTACTTTCAGGTAGAGTATTTTAAGGAAAGAGTAGGAAAGGGCTCACAATATTGAAGTAGGCGGAGCTAAATGATACAGGATAATCCACTTCAAATGCATTTTTCTCATACTTGAAATTTCACTTTACTTTTGTCAGTTTGGAATGTAAAAAAGTATTATAAAAGAAAAAATGCATACGTTTTTTCAAATAAAGCATTGATTTTATTCATGAAGTTTTCTTGTAATTACATAGAACTGACAGTTACCGCCTACAGTTTAAAATTGCAGTACTTTTCATATTTTAAGAACAGCTTTTTTTTTCTTGTATAAGCATTCCATTTAGTATGAGAAACCAGTGGAAGCTATCAGAGGGATGAAAAGGGATTTATTCAAATATAATTTTTAAAAGAGTTCCTTTTTTGAAGCAGATGGGGTTACTATATGACTGTTGAGGAGGAGGCGTGTACTGGTGAGTTGGGACCTTCTCAACCTGGTGATTATCATTTAAGTAAGAGCTTTGGTAAGAGCTTTAAGTAAGAGCTTTGGTGCTGGATCACTTTTACACTGTGATCCAAATAGGCTGCTGCATGTAGCTGAGCATAATGGGAGCAGATAAATGTCCTTCTTCTTTTGTACAGGCAAAAGCAAACAAAGTAAACTTTCCTCTTACAATTGTTTCCAATGTCAGTCAGTGCAATTAGTAGTAAGGAAAACTACCCTATTATTTTTTAAGATAGGGAAATGTGAGTACCTTTCACCAAAAAAGACACATCTTACCATAATAATTCTAATGATATACCTCAAGTTCTAACACTTCTACATCTCCACTAATAACTCTTAGTTTTTATTTATTCTTTATCATCCTGGGACCACCCCTGGGGGAGGACATTAGTGACATAAAGCAGAAAGAAAGTAAACATATGGATTCCAGACTAAATGGTAACAATTTCTCTCCCTATTGAACACTAGTCCTTGGAGAGAAACAAGCAGCTTGGGCTTCTGGGACTCTTTAGACTTAATTTTGTTTCGAAAATCCATTCTGAATGCCATTTTTAAAAAGAGAAACTGCCAGAAAACAAAACAGGTTGACAAGTTAGAAATTATTGTACACTGCATTTGTAGAGAACAGAACATACCTTTAACCTGAAAAGCTCGTTATTGGAAAAAAGGTGCTGTACCACTCTTCAGTTTATTGTATACAGCGCTTGTTGAAAGTGATTTCATTTTGACAAGGTTATACAGGATCTGTTGTGCTCTAATAAGCTCCAATAACAATGTGGTGGCATTTTTAAAAAAATCCTTCATTAGAATATAAAGAAAAGGACACTTTTCTGTTGTTTTTAATTGGATGATATGATTTAGAGCTCTAACACTTTTAAAAACACTGAAAACCTGCATTTAGAATATAGAACTATTCTGTATGCTGCATTTTAATTTTTTTAATACTCCTTTAGACTGGAAGACTCTTAACAGGACTTATGAAAAATCACCTCACACATGATAAAAGGGAGAGCAACTTTTTTCAGGGATTAACCATGTATAAGCTTCTGTTACTGATTCATATTTTTAAGAATGATACTATTGCCTATCTACTGGTATCATTATCATCAGGAGTGACGTTATTGATAAAGCACCTGTCATTTCTAGCACTGTGATCCATCCCTGTAGTCCCAGCTACTCAGGATGCTGAGACAGAAAGATCGTTTGAGTTTAGGAGTTCAGAAATGTAGTGCACCATGGCCATGCCTGTGGATAGCCACTGCATTCCAGCCTGGGCAACATAGCAAGACCCCATCTCTTAAAACAGACAAACAAAAAGCACCTACCACATTGAAAGCATAGAGCTAGGCACCCTGATGAAGCGCAAAAGTTTACCATGAAGTTCATTCTCTCTATTATCTTATTCTCATTTGTTCAGGAAACAAAAATGCAAGCAATATATGTTAAGTATCAAATGAATGTTACAGCTTCTCAATTTCCAATCCCAGATTTTCTGAAGAGCTTTGAGTTATAATCAGTGTACTGCATACTTTATTATTAAAAAGAGCTAAAATAATAGAGTTTACAAACTGATTATGTAAACTAGAGCAAATTTGAAAATGTTATTATAACATCGCACATTTTTAATTTGTGTTTTCTACTGAGGGACAGAAATGGATATAGAGCTAGTGGGACACACATAACTCTGGGTCCTCCCATAGCTGTATGTCATGAATGGAAGCATTATTGGTCATGGGGATTTGGGTGGGACAAAGTGAAGGAAGCAGTAGATAAACTCAAAAAGTACAATGGGTGGTGAAAGGAAATTAGGTGGGCTTAGCTGGTCAAGGAAGTCTTCACAAAGCAGGTAGGAATCAGGCTGAGACGTGAAAGTAGCATTTTGTTAGGTATCAGGAAAGGGTGGCTATTCTGAAATGAAAAGCTAATGAGGGATTGGCTCAGAGTAAATTTGTCTAAGACAAAGTGATATTTTAAAAGACAAAAACATGTTAATTTATGAGGCTGAGCCTACAGTTTATTGGGAGAGGGAAACACATAAATATAAACATGTACACGGGTGTCTGCAAAATGCTTAAAAGCTCAGAGAAGGAAGATATTAACTCTTTGCAGAACTGGGCCATGCTTTCCATATGAGATCCTATTTGAACCAGGATTTAAAGGATGGACATGAATGAGATAACAAATGTGAAACAGGGTGTGCCTCTGAGAACCTACAGCACAAAGAACAGGAAGAGCTATGTCTAGCTCTGTCAAGGGGGTAAAGCACTTGTGTCAGAGGCAGATGTCTTCTTGTATGCTAGGCTTAAGCTTCTTTCTCTACATTAACTTGGCACTTGAAAAATAAATAAAACAAGCCAGACATGTATCCTATGAGGAACTCTAGCCCCTGTTGTAATAGGAAACCTCAAAGTTATGGCTGCCTCAACACAATAGTGGGTGGTGCAGTTTTGGAGTTCCTATCAGAGTCACGCAGGTTAAGCAGGAGAGATGATGGACTGATGAATTTATCATATTTAAGTTTAGCCATGGTCCTGTAAACAGATTTTAGTTTCCTGATTTGGCAAATGCGTTGTTTTAGCTGAAATTATACTTCTGCATGTGACTAAGTTCTTATAGAAGTACTCAGATTATTTACATTGCATTTATTGACAACCCAACGTTCACTCACATGAATAACTTTTGCAGCCTAGTTAGACTGTCTGCACAATTATGAAATTGTTCTATTGACTTGAGTTAGGGGTTCTGTCTGTTATTGAAGTACCCCAAAATTTTCCTTTTACATGAAAACAGTACTTTATATATGTTATAAGTGAAATGAAAAGTATAATTTATTACAATTCAAACTTTATGTGTAGGCAAAATTATAAGAAGATATTTTAATATCTTGGAATCTTTACTTTTCTCAGCTTCCTGTCAATAAAAAGGCTCACATTGCCTTTTAAATAAAACTTCTTAGATAGACAGATAGATAGATAGATAGATAGATAGAGGTCCAGGATTTACATAAAATGTGTACATATATAAAATATATGTATAAAGATATATTTAAAGTTTAGATCATGAACACTGGGTCTGTATGAATTCATTTCATATCCTATCTAAAACCATCAATTTATTTTAGTGAGTATTATTTATTTTAGTATACCATGATATATGGTATTTAGTATGTGGTGAGAATAAATTGGCTAAATAAATTTAAAACACATAATTATGATTTCATAATTTCAGAGAAATTGTCATTACACATTCCTATATATTGTGATTAAAACTTTTAACAGCCTGAAAACTATTGTTAGATTAGATAGCAAACAAATTTCTTATTAATGAGAGTATTTTAAATTCTGATTTTGATGAACTTCATTGAAATTTATCTTGTTTGGATTTAAATTGAGTCTAAATAATTTATGTATAATTACTAATTTCTCTGATCAGCTCTAGACAAAATTTACTTTCACTTAGTTCATTTTTCAAATACCTTTTTTTATTAGCTACATATTTTATCAATTGCTGACTCTTCACTCTTTATACCTTAACATCTAAAAATACAAACTACAAATATATAATACGACACAATTAATTTCTTTTGTAAATTTGAAGTGCTGAACCTATCATTTATAAACACATTTTTATTTCAGGCAAATGCATTTATAGTTGGTTAAATTAATACACTCTCCAAGGAACACACAAAAAAATGAGCTCATCTTTTGCAATGTTGAAATCAGAGGTGAAATATACAAATCGAGCTGTATATTGGATGGTTATCATTTCTAAATTCCAATATTCGTAAATTATGCATCACATGCCATAAATTTGACCATGTTTTATTTATAGTTGTCTTGGTGTCTGTGTTCAAATATCATCTGATTAATCATAGGATGTTACCATATAAGGCATATATTAAGATACTCTGACACTGCCATGTCATATTAAGCACATTACTTAAAATATTAGTATAACTGCAGATTATCTTGTCCTATGGAAAAAATTAATAAGTTAATGTTGAACCAGTATTTAACATTTTTATGATGTATGTGTGCATGTATATAATTTCTCTGTGTATGAATTAGTATTTTTCAATATTGGGGAATATTTTAAGCGGTATCATTTCACAAGGGATAAAATGGGCTGCAGTTTCCACCCTGTACCATATTTGATGGAGTCTTCTTTTCATAAACAGTGTAAGAGGTTTAAAAGTGTACAGGATTCCAGGCAGAGCTCTTCTCTTGAAGACCTGATTATCTAGTGGAACACTGAGCGCAAGAAAAGCAGAGCGGGTGGAAAGTTTAGGTAGAAGACAGACGTTTCATACAACTGTTCTGGTCTTTCAGAGAATTTCAACTAATTCAATTGATCTTACATCATTCAATTTTAGTTGCTTCCCATTAATATTCTGGTGCTGAATATTTAGGTTATTTTAACTTTTGCTATTTCACAATATAGCTGAAATAATGGGGTGGTCTTTAACAAATAATGAAAGAACGGAATAAAACCCTCAAAATTATTAGAAAAACAAAAATGTTTTAAATGTTTTAAAACACATAGAACAAAATGAAGCTAGCAGTTGTTAAAAACATGTAACAGTAACAGGCATGGGTTTCTTTATGACAAGTCATTTTTTAAACCCAATTGTCATTTTGGCACTTTCCACCAAATTACTTTCAGTCAATTTGTTTTTAGCCACATATGAGGTCAGAGAGGAGGATAAGGGAGAATGCTGAACAGATAAAAAAGAACCAGGCTATGTGTAAATAATAATTTGTAATGTTATCTATTTGTGTATTTTAAAAGATTCTAAGGATGTTGTTTTGAAGTGGATTAGCAATTATTAAAACTACTCATCTTTTTAGGTTATTTGAGTATTAACCTATGGAAAAATGTATGCTTAATGCATTTTTACCCTTGTAAGAAATAAAGATATGGTTTGCTTTACACAAGAATGCTCCTACTACTTGAAAATATATAGACTGTCTTTTAAAAATTCAGGATTTATTATTGCCTATATTGGTTGACGTGGTATAAGCGGGGCAAGGTTGGGGGGACTCCAAATACTACTATAATAATAATAATAATTATTATTATTGTAAATAAAACAAAACAAAACTAAACTAAAAACAAAACCAAAATCCTGTGATTTGTATTCCTTCTCTTAATAATTCAGTGATGGGGCTGATTTTGAAAGACTGCTTTTCTTATTAGAATAAGATCCAATGCAATCGTATTTTAACTGACTATGTGATAGGAAATAAACCAACATGTTATAATCTGTGATAAATTTGGAAATAACAGATCATTTACATGGAGTTTTAAATGCCTAGTATTATTGTTTGTTCATAAATTTGATATACTTGGAAGATATTGGTCTTTGCAGTTATTAAATGTATATATTTTGAGATCCTAATCAGCAAATAACTTTGCTAACAAAGAAGGTATTATTTTCTATTTTAGATACGTATAAAAGTTAAAATTACACATTTTTTTAAATTTAGAAAATGTTTTCATTTACCTCCAGTCTGCCTAAACTGTTTAAGAAATCTTACCTTGAAATAAGGAGTTATTATAACAATTAGTAAACAAGAAGTATCGTTGTCCATATACATAATCTTTCTTCATTTATAATGTCGTTAAAGTCAGTTCTACTTTATGATAATGGTAGATCGCACTCCAGGCTTTACCCATTTTCCCTAGTGATTAATGCAGCACCACTGAGTTTTAAGAAGGTTGTTTTCTTAATTTGACTGGCCAGGAAGCATTTTCCCTGTCGAAAAACAGGTGTAAACATCAATATTCAAGATAAGAGAGCGATCTCATGCTGTTTTCTGGTGTATCCAGTGTAGAAAATTCAGCAGGTAGAGTCTACAGAGTGAGTAGGGCTATTTATCAGCAGTAAAGTACTAGAAAATGTTTGGTGTGACTCAAAGACTTTAACTGAGAGAATGACAGGAAACCTTTTAATACAAAATAATCTGTCAAACACTCGGAATATATGAGGGCTGTGTGACAAACATGTGAAATCAAACCTCAGCACAGTAATTACTGGTAATTTGGAAACTGTTTCTAATTTCCTCACTGTGTAGATTACATGCCTATTCACTTTAGACAAGATTTGATTCTCTGAGGATCTCACTGAAGATCTCATAGCTTGACACTGGCTGTATTGTTTCAATGTTCTCTGTGCTGCTCTTCATATTTTCAGCTGATTTTTAGTGAAAGGAAAGAGGATTTGGGCATTAAACACTATTCTTTCTGGGTTTTATTTTTTCTGTATTTGAAGCTACACTTAACTTTTGGCAACTTAACTAATTATGGATTAGAGGTTCAATGTTACACTTCAAGTATGTGTTCAGTAACCCCTCCTAGGTATGCCGTATTAAAATAAATCATAAACCTTTCAGAATATCGGGTGCCATGCTAGTTGACTCAATACTTGTTAAAGACTCCTAGGTACTGCAAAATTATTAGAAGGCGTTACCAGTTAACCAGGGTAAGAATTGCAAGACTCTAAACTGTGCATTAACCTCATTTGTGAGAACAGGAGAAGCAAAATAACAATAATAATAACAATTGGCTTCTTTTGTTTGTTTGTTTCTAAAGATTGCTCTCATTTCCTATCATTAAGTCTTCCTAAAAGAAAAAAAAAATCAAAAAGCATTTAACATGCATTTACACATTCATCGTTAACATTTTGTTAATCTTATATGGTGGTATATGTGTTTATTTCTGTATGTGTCATTCTGTTTACTTCTTTGACAAAGCATGTCATTTTTTTTTACCTACATGTTTTTTGCTACTGCATGTCAAACTTTTTAAATGACTCAGTGAACAAATGAATTCTTGTCATTTTACATTTTACTCTAAATATTGAAAATAACCTGCTTTCTCTCAAACATTGCTCCAAGTCTTTGCTTTGTGTTGGAGCATGAAAAAGAAGTGAAAAAAAATGACAAGAATTGTGTGACACAGTGAGTTTTGTACCTGATATTCTGTTAAAGCTTGTTAAAGTTAAACCTCAATAAGTTATATGTATTTATAATTTGAATCATTTGTGTTTCTCTTTTGTTTGCATGATATGATTTTGTTTATATTTTTTTTCCACTCACCAGATGTTCCCAACACTTTGCTTCCCACTACTATCATCCCCTCCCTTACCACTGCAACAGTCACAACCACTGTAGCCATAACAACCAGCCCAACCACATCTGCAACAACCAGCAGCATCAGAGGTACAGTATGTTTCTTTGTTATAGCCTGGAAAGCACATTAACTGGAGCTTTGTAGAAGTTTTTAGAAAGGTTAAAAACATTGAGATTCAATTTTACTTAATTATGAGAAGTAATTAAGTCACCTAAATTACTATCAGTTAGGGTTATTGGAATAGAATATGAGAAATGATGGTACATTTTATTTTTTTTAGTGTTACTTAAGACTATTATCAAAATCTTGCAGAATATAGATTTAAAATATATGGGACTTTAAAATGTTGGTCAAATTTAAAATGTTAGCATGGGACACCGTTTTTGCCTGTCTTGAGAGGTAAACAAATAAATAAGATGTTCATGTGTGCAGAGGAAGCTTTTGCTTTTTTAAAATTCTAGTTTAATATTAATAACTTGCCACTCCTCTGCAACTATGTTAAAATATCTATAGTTTTGAAATTGTTCTAAAATTGACATAGTCCATGGGGTTAGTATAAATTATTCTCCACATAGAACTTGCAAGTAAATATTCAAAATACATGTATCCCAAAATGATTTGCTGAGTGAAGCTACTTATTCTACTAAAAGAATGTTCTAAAAGTAAATATCTGTTGTCTCAGATGGCTCCATGAGTAATTTCTGGTATCGTTATACAAATAAGAATTTTATTTCAAAGAAAGCAACCTTAAAAAGGTGGGAATATCCATAAAGGCAGAAGAAATACCTATGTTGTGGTTGAGAAATATAAAAAGTATTCCTGAGCAGTCATTAAGTGGTTAGCAGCTGATGAGGAAATTAAAAAAAATTGAAGCCATTATAGAAAAACATGGTTTAATTTCTACATAAGCCGTGCTCAGAGAGAATTTGTCGTATTTAAGTCTGTCTTTTTCTTATTTCTTATATATGTTTCATGTCACCTTGGCTCTACTAATATCTGTGAAATTTAACAATTTAACTTGAAATTAATGAGGACTTCATATTATTATATTTAATTCAGTTGTATGAAGGTTATGTTTAGCATTATTATTCATAATTATTAAAGGTTGTTCAGTTAGATGGTTTTCTTGGAATTTTAATTAATTCTAGATATTAAGTTGATTTGCCGTCTTTGATTTAACAGTTATAATAGTCTTTCTTTTGTTTCAGAAAAAATTCTAATGTCTGATAATTTTCCATTTTTTAATAATGACATCAACTATATTATACAATGTACAAGATTGATGACTAAATAAGTTTAATGGTAGTAGGAATAAGAATTTCTCAGAAATAGCTAGGTATGTTTTTGTATGACTGAATTTTATTTAAGCTAAATCTGTAAGTGAGAAGAGTGTGAAGGTCTTTTTTGTAAAAAATTATATAAAAATGGGAAAAGAGACATAATGAAAATGAAGAAAAAGTTAGAAGTGCTTTATAATATGATGTAAAATGAAAGTTATCTAAAGTTCTACTTTGCTTTAATTTGTGATGCTCTGTAAGGTTTTTCACAAACGGCAGTCTAAATAAAATGTAATCATTGCATACTAACACAATATCTGCTATCCTATTAAGTTCTGACTATATAAACAAATCACTTCAATGGGAAAGGAGGGAGATATATTGACTTTTTTAAAAGGTCCATTTGTAACACAAAAATCTAATATTCAATTATTCCTTCTTCTTCAACAAATATTTATTGAATATATGCTATATGTATGGTGTTATGCCAGGACCTAAAATTATGACAACTACTGGCATCTAAAATCACTAGCAATCAAATGTATACATTTCTCCCCACCCCCAACAAACAGTTTTTGTGCTTAATCTTTATTGAAAAGTACTAATGTTCTTTGTGGGAAAATATTACATGTGGTCTTCCGGTCTTTTGAAAAAAAAATCCATAGTATTTTGCTTCAGAGGACTATATATATATGTATATATATATATAATTCTGTTTCAAAGGACTAAATATCTATCTATCTATGTAATTTCAAACCTACACACACACATTTACACACACGCCATTATAGACTATTATATGAGAAAAATATTTCAAAGTGAAGCTAACAACATTCTTTTACATTGGTTCACATGAATCTTAAGTGGGATTTGGTCTATTGCATTTTTTTTCCTTCCAACTTTTATTTTAGGTTCAGGGGTACATGTAGAAATTTGTTACATTGGTAAACTAAATGTTGCTGGGATTTGGTATACAAATTATTTTGTCTCCCAAGTAGTAAGCATAGTATGTGATACGTAGTTTTTTGATCCTCACCCTCCTGGACCCTCCCATCCTCAACTAGGTCCCAGTATCTGTTGTTCCCATCCTTGTGTCCATGTGTCCTCAATATTTAGCTCTGACTTATAAGTGAGAATGTGCAATATTTGGTTTTCTGTTCCACATTAATTTGCTTAGAATAATGGCCTGCAGCTGCATCTTTGCTGCTGCAAAGGACATTATCTCATTCTTTTTAATGGCTGCGTAGTATTTCTAATGCATATGTACCACATTTTCTTCATCCAGTCCACCACTGATGGGCATCTAGGTTGATTCCATGTCTTTGATATTGTGAATAGTGCTGCAATGAACATATATGTGCCTGTGTCTTTATGGTAGAACAATTTATATTCTTTTGGGTATATACTCAGTGATGGGATTGCTGGATGAAACAGTAGTTCTGTTTTAATTTCTCTGATAAATCCCCAGGCTTCTTTTCACAGTGACTGAACTAATTTATATTCCCACCAGCAGTATGCAAGCATTCCATTTCTCTGCAAACTTGCCTGCATCTGTTATTTTTGACTTTTTAATAACAGTCATTCTCACTGGTGTGAGAAGGTATTTCATTGCGGTTTTGATTTGTGTTTCTCTAATGATTAGTGATGTTGAGCATTTTTTCATATGCTTGTTAGCCACACGCATGCCTGCTTTTGAGAATTATCTGTTAATGTCCTTTGTCACTGAACTAAAATCAGTGGTTTACTCTTTCTGGTAAATTCACTTTTTTTCAGGTTTCTTAACATGTTTTTGTAAACTTTACACCATGGATGCTTAAAGTGCTCAGATAATTTATTTTTCCCTTAAACACTCAACCAACCTCCAAGAAGACACACATGCGTACACACACAAAAAGATATGAACAAAAACCAATCCCTCTTTTTTAACTTAAAGTTTGAAAGATAACATTTTTAAAGAAATCACACAAAAATATTTTTTTAAAAAGTTTTTTTGTAAGCTGGGAAGTTCATATTATCTATTTTAAAAGAAAAAAATAGTAGCATTGAATTTTAATGTTAGCCTAACGCCCATTTTTCCTTCTATCCTCATCAAACATCTGAGGACTGCCTAAGTCACCAGACTCACCTGCATCATTAATATTCTAGTTCATAACTGAAAGTGTGGAGGATTCATTTAGTATGTAAACAATGTTATCAATTTTACACTGTATTCTTTCAAATTATGTGATGTTGTTTCTTTGTGAATTGCCTTTTAAATTAAAACTTTTAGATGCGATTATATTTGAAAATCATTTATTTATAAGTTTGTGAAAGATGGTTCAAAATCATGATTAAAAAGGATTCATAATAAGAATATATTGCCTAAGAAAAGCTGAGACCTAAACAGAAAGAATATTTTCAACTTGCAGCATTTCTTTTTGGTTTACTTATTTCATTCCTTTATCTTATTCAATAATTTGAAATCAACTAAATGTATTTGATTTTATTAGGTTTAAATTGTATTTCTTCAAATTTCATAAACTATAGCATTTATCTCCATATTTTTAATAAATGATCACAAATAAATCACTGTTAATATCTCCATTTACACTTTTACAACTCCTGCTATTGCTGGATTTTTCATCCTATGATATGTTAAGCCAATTTAAAATACATTTAAAGAATCACAGCTGTATCTATATTAAAAATCAAGATGAAATGGAATGAAAGAAACTACACTGGATTGTCAGTGTCATAACCTTGAGAATTTGCACAACTCTTCAGCTTATGTTTAAAATGTATCCCTATTTGGGGGAAGAAGAACTTCAACCACATGGAATAAAAACAGGCAATTAGTATCTTATTACAAATAAGCATGTTAAAACACAGAGAAATGAACCAACTTGGGCAGCTATGGGAAAGAGCTGGATTGAGCCCTGGATACATCTTTGGATATGAGTTTCAGTTATTTT
Organism: Pan troglodytes; assembly: GCF_028858775.2. Lineage (NCBI taxonomy): Eukaryota > Metazoa > Chordata > Mammalia > Primates > Hominidae > Pan > Pan troglodytes. Next base: position 90,277,951 of record NC_086015.1, read on the forward strand.
GTTTACAAGATGTTTGACCTTCGACAGTGCACCAAATTGAGCATCAGTGATGCTCAATTTCTGATGAAAACCATCAGAAAAACATGAAGCACAGGTTTGACTTGAGAGTTATATAATATCTAAAGTTATGAAAACATAAGCAATACTCAATAAATGACAGAATTATTTTTTCAGTTCATTTTAGTAAAACAAACATGTTTACCAGTAGTTGTATCATACCATTAATGAAATGGTAGATTTTCCCCTATAATTACAGTTTTAATCTGGCAAAATTCTTTGGTGTTAATGCACTAATTACTTTTTCATTTCAATTATATTTTTATTGATTGTATGAAACAAACATTAGATGAAAATTATACTAGAGCATACGGTACCATTTATATCTATCTGTCTATCTATCTATCTATCTTTCATCTATCATTCATCTACCATCTGTCTGTCCTTTGAAGTATAACAGTTCATATACTTTTCATGAAGTTTAAAGTATTCTTAATCTATATCATTTTAATTGTTTCAGCTTTTGGAAATTGCGTAATTTTTTACAGTGGCCTAACCAACCTTAAAATTCAGATTATATATATACATATGTGTATATATATGACACACATAATATATTATACATATTATGTATGATCTATCTTATACATAATACAATGCTCTGTATTACGTTATATATGATATATGCTTTATATTACATATGATGTATACAATTATTCCGATTATATATTATACATCATGTGTACATATATGTGCACATATGTACACATATATTATGTATGCACATATATTATACATTTTACTTTTTTAGGTCATTGTGATTTTTTAATTAATATAGTCATTTATAAAATAATTCCAAGTGACTTTGATATGATTTCTAGTATTAATATAAGCATTTTTTTACCATGGCATGTTTAATTTAATAACATTCTCATTTTTATCATATAATTTTAATTTCATAATAAACCATGTCATAATCTGGTAATCTTTAGTAGCATCCTCATTTTATAGATGATGTTAACTTATTTCAAATTCAGGAGACATATGAAACATAGTTATATATTTAAGTGGTTATGTTTATTTATCATAATTTTTAAATAAGAATTTATAACTGAACTTTTATACTTAGGACAGAAAATTTTCTAAGCTAACAATTGATATTTGTTTTTACTTGCACAGGACAGTAAATGCACTAAATGTAGAGATGATCTGATAGATATGGAAAGATGTAAACCAGTATACACTGTCCTATTACTAAGAGTGGATTCAAATACACCATACATTTCAATATACCAGATAGGGAAAGAAATCCAAAAAATGGTGATTAAAGTGTTTACACAATCCATGTAAAACTTCAAATGAATTGTTGATTCAAATATAGATTTGGTTTTACATCAGTCTTTGAAATGGTAGAATTATAATTTTGTACTAACAAAAACTACATTATTTGTCTGGTAATCTCAACAAATTTAATTGTAATGAGATTCGTTGCAACAGAACCTTAGTTCAAAATGGTACGGCACACAGGAAAAAAAATGATTTTTTTAAACTGAAGAAATCAAACTGTCAAAATATCTAGAACTAGAGTTATATTGACAAAACTCACAACATTTTAAGATGTGTACTCAATTCTTAACAATTTAATTGTGCATTAGTTGCCTTGGTCTGTTTGGGGTGCTATAATGAAATTTAACTCAGTGACTTACACATAACAAATATTTACTTCTCAAAGTTCTGGAGGCTGGGAAAGCCAAGATCAAGTCATGGGTACATTAGTTGCCTGTTAAGGGCCCATTACTCATAGATGATGACTTCTATCTGTCTTTCCATGTGTCCTCACATTGTGCAAGGGGCAGAGCAGCTCTCTGGAGCCTCTTTTATACAGGTACATATCACGTTCATGAGGGCTTCACCTCATGATTTAATCACCTCCCCAGGCCCCAGCTCTTAATATCATCACCTTGAGGGTTAGGAATTCAACATGTGAATTTTCAGGAGGACATTTGTGTCCTCAGGAGGACATATGGTCCAACAGACCACAGCACTACTGTTGTGACATATGTTTAAAAAGGTAACATTAACTAAAATACTTAAAATGATTCTCAGAGAATAGAATGATTTTTAGGATATGTCTGGAATGACTATAAATCCAGTCTAGAAATTATAGACCCATAATTTTTAGCCCATATAATGCCATCGTATTTTTAAATCATGTGCATCAGAAAACTTAATTCTTTAAATGTAGATGAACTTAGGGATCTGTTTGTATCACTATAATCCTAAAACATTGCTTTCTGAAAGATCTTAATAAATAACTACTTTTTCACTCTAAAAGCATTTGAAACCATCTTAGTGACTTGTAAAAAAAAATCATATACACAAAGTTGAGCTATATAAATTGAAAATAAAACAAAGTTAAGTACACACTTTCGGCCATTGTTGAAAGGTTGGGATGAATTGTCAAACTCATATTTAATGTGGACATTTTAAATGAACTACAGTTGCCTAAAATGTGGACTACGAAAGAGTTTCATTTATATTCAGGTTCTTTTATCTCAATTGTTTCATTTCTCTGACTTCAAAATAAAATAAGCTAAAGCAAACACCACATGACATATGTGCACTTCAAACTACTGTCTGAATCATTTATTTAATTAAACCAGGTTAAGAATCAATAATGTTCTATCCTGCCCTTCCATTCTCTGCATCCTTTATATCAAAAGAAATCAAGTCTATCTTTACTTAATTTTTATTTGGTTTCATTACTGTGTCTCTCTTTTCCTTCTTGGTTTAAATGCTTTAAAAACAGAATACAAAGAAATAAAGAAACATCAGAATAAAAGAAAAAGCATTCCAGTACTGAGGAAAAAAAATGAATGGAATAAAATCATTATAGCTCTCAGTTAATCACCATAAATGTACTCAAATAGAACATTTGGAATAGTAGAATATATCATCTTGACACAGTTAAATCCCAAAGTGTGCAAATCAAGAAGTTGTTTATGAGCTTTTATTATGAGTGTTTAGGTATTAAAAATCTTTTTTGTTTTATTGGTGGTAATAAAACACAATTTGCACAATGTTGTGAGCTTTTAAAAATTAAGTGTCAATATGTTGGGGTTTCTTTTCTTGACAAAAATTAAGTAATTATTCAATATCCAGATGGTCCATATAGAGAAACCTGCTTATCTACAAAAAGACTGATTTCTATGTTTAGGGTACAAAAATAGTTTAATTTTCACTAGTCTTTTAAAAAACAATCATGATTATGTTTAGTTAATTAAGTTTTAAAATTAAATATCTAAAATAGTTCCTAGTGAAAACAAGGTAGAAATGCTTAAGGAACAAGCACCGTATATGTTCTATAGGTGGAGGTACTTTCAACCTTGCTGTGAGTATCACATCGTACATGCTTTTGGAGTGGCTGCAGGCAGAATGTGGATAGGAATACTGGCTTGGGGGTCCAGGATTTTTAGTTAGCCATGGACCTAAATATTTGAATAGTTGCAATGTATCAAGTTGTGTTATTTCAGGTTAGCATCGAATGCTAAAGTTTTTATTTATATTATAATAGACATTATTTGGTCTATTAGAATCAACATATATAACATATCATTGGTTATATATAAACATTTCCAAAATTAAATTGAGCATTTCCATCTGACTTGAATGAAGTTGAACTCTGACACAATTTGAAAATCTTTAAGTATTTACTGACTTGTTTGCTGCATTTGGAAAATATCTGAGAAAACCTTGTATTATATTTTCTTTCCACTATTACCTATTAAAGGAAGCAGAACATTTATGCTCTCTTCTATTTTCTAAAGGCACTCTTGTGACTTGCGTAATTTAAAACATCAAACATTTTTTAAAGTTTCATTTTAAACTTATTTATTTCTTCGGCTTCCATCAATTTAAACAGAAATCTTCATTCTATTAGCTTTCATTTCTTTTAAATAAACAGGTCTATTTATATAGCAATGAAAATATATTTTCACTGCTCTACATTTAGAAGTGTCTTAATTGATTTTATAGTAGTAACCCAAGATTTAATATAATCTAACAGTATATATGTTTTCTGAAAAACAATCCCTAAGAAAGAAAAAAAGTTCCCCAGTATAAACCATTAAAAAATTCATTTTTATATAATATACATGTTAAAATAAATAAAATTGTTATAATAAATTATAATTATTATAATTAAATATTATAATAAAATAACATTATAATAAAATATGTTTGTATTTATATAATTTATAATATAAATAATTTATATTTATATAATTTATAATATAAATAATTTATATTTATATAATAAAATAATATAATAAAAATAATGTATATAAATAATTAAATATTATAATTGTTATAATTTCAGAAAGTATGTTTCCTATGAAATATTGAGGCTAAAGTGAGTTATTGTTATTAATCTGTTCTATATTTAAGAAGCATGTTCTACATTTAAGAAGCATGTTCTACATATAAAAGTAAATGTATTTCTGGAACACCTCTAAATTAAAAAAAAATCATTAATAAACTGGCTGTATCTTTCTTACTAACCAGTGAATTAAATTTACAAGCTGTGCCTTTGAAGCTGAAAAGATTGCAGGCACTGCCCTTGCTTCTTTGACACTCCACATGAAACACAGTTAATAACCTCCTGTATAAGCTTGGTGAAACACCGAATTGATACTAATTATACCAACTTTGGGATAGAAGATGACCTTGACTTCAGCTGGAACTTTCTGCCAGGACAATAAATAAGAGCAAATGCCACAAAGCGTGACTTCTGAGAAGGGTCTAATACAATCTATTAACTTTGGGGAGTTCATGGAATTCCAATAAGTGTTCAGATAATTGTAATATTTTAAAACATCTCTTGCTTCAATAATACAGTAGTTTCTTATTTCTCTAGACTTCAAATAATCCCCCATTAGTTTTCTATACTCATTTAAATTAAGCTATGGCCAGAAAATTAAAAGCTACTTGATGGAAAGTGTGTATAAGGTAACTACAAGACAAGGAAGCAGATTTTTCTGAATACCTTCTGAAATATGTACATAACATTTATACAGTTTTAGTATCAGAACTGCTTTTAGCGAAGCTATGACAACACTGTTTCTTAAATAAAGAAATATCTCAATAAATGATTGAGAAAAACGACTAAGAAAAAGCATTTGCCCAGTGAGTCCACAGGTTTAAACTATTGGAAAAAAACCTGTCAAGATCAATAATGTGTAGCTGTGTCACAGTTAAAATTTTGATTTTAACAGAGTTAAAAAAGAAAGGGTCGATAAAGTTACTATAAATGCTAACAGGTAAGAACAGAAATTAAACTCTCTTCACCAGTATTGTTTAAAGAATTACGTTTGTGTCCAGAGAATTCTGTTCAAATGGTTGTTATAATAAATGAAAATACCTAGTTTAGGTCCACTTATTTTTCATCTTAGAAAAAAGAGATGGACTCAAATATGCCCAGAGCTGTTTTGTTACTGACTGGTAAGCAAAGAAGGCTGAACAATGAGTGTTTACATGGGCAAAAGAGAAAGCAACTGTGAACTAACATGAAATTACATCAGAGTCATTGAGAAGCATGTGTTTTCAAAAACATTTAAACCAATTTTGATATTTAAAAAGCGGGTTCTATAATAAAGAAGGACAATGGTATTCTAGGGTAGTCTGGTTTACACTGGGTAAAGTACAATGCTCTTAGTACAATTTTTTTCTCTTAAAGTCATCTTTTAAAAATATTAATTATAAGCCCCATTCCTCCACTCTGCTACTCTGGATGTCAGCAGGAAACTAATGGCCATCTCAAAGGGGTGGAGCTAAAGTGTGTAAAATAAGGAGACTTTTTAACAGAAGGACAGGCAGTTTTTGGAAACTAATAAAGTAGGCAAAGCACAAGAGAACTGTTGGCTACAGTAAGATGCTATTAGCAGCACTAGGCCAAAAGAGCCAAAGGAAGTGAGTGAAGTTATCCTAACCAAAGAAAAACTGGAGCCATTTTTGGGTACCACTTAAAAGGAGCAGCAGTCAAGCAAGGACACAGCCAATATCAGAACCTCAAGAAAAGGAGGACACTGGGGGACAGGGGACCAAAATTCAGACCACTTTTTTCTCTTGCCTTTCAATAGGATATTCTGTTAATTGAATTCATCTGAAAATCAAGGTCATTGCAGAGAAGTCAGCCTTCTAGAGCACAGAACAGGGCAAAACAGGACGAAAGATGGATTTGGAGACCAAATGGAGAAGGAAGAACAGAGACACGTGTGCTCCAAATATGACACCCAACTTCTTTACTCAGAGCAGTTACATGTCAGATTATATTTTAGTTTTTCATTTCTCTTATAGGCATACATACTAGAAGTCTATAATAGAAAACCAGTGGCCGGGCGCAGTGGCTCACGCCTTTAATCCCAGCACTTTTGGAGGCTGAGGCAGGCGATCACCTGAGGTCAGGATTTCAAGACCAGCCTGCCCAACATGGTGAAACCCCGTGTCTACTAAAAATACAAAAAATTAGCTGGGCATGGTGGTGGGCGCCTGTAATCCCAGCTACTCGGGAGGCTGAGGCAGGAGAATCTCTTGACCCGGGAGGCGGAGGTTACAGTGAGCTGAGATCGCACCACTGCCCTCCAGCCTGGGCGACAAGAGAGAAACTCCATGTCCAAAAAAAAAAAAAAAAAAAAAGAAAACTAATAATGGAGTTAGAAATGGTGGTAAATGGAAACACTTAAAAACACTTAACAATTCACTTTAATACAGGTGGTCTCCAACTTAGATAGTTTCATTTAAGATTTTTTTGCCTTCACGATGGCGCAAAAGTGATACACGTCAGTAGAATCCGTACTTTGAGTACCAATACAACCATTTTGTTTTTGACTTTCAGTCAGTATTCAATAAATTGCATGAGATATTCAATACTTTATTATAAGATAAGCTTTGGGTTAGATCATTTTGCCTAACTGTAGGCTAATGTAAGTGTTCTGAAAATGTTTCAGGTAGGCTAGGCTAAACTGTAATGTTCAGTAGGTTAGGTGTATTAAATACATTTTTGACTTATATTTTTAACTTACAATGGGATTATCTGGACATAACGCGCGCATCTGTATGTGATTGCCTATTGCAGGCTGCGTTGGGAAAAGACAGACTCTAGAGGATAGAGGACGCATTATGGAAGTTGATAAGGCTGCTTTGTTAGTAGATACTAAACTTATAATTTCTAAAATTAAATATGTTTATGCATTTCACTTGCTTAAAACAATGGCTGGTTCACAATAAATAATAAGGGTTAGCTTTTATAATAATTATTCACAATTTTCTTAAAATTACCCATCCAAAAAACAGAGGATAAAAATGACTTTGTTCTTTTGTGAATATCAATGAGATTATCTGGCAACTACTAGGTGAAGGCTGAAATCTATCGTAGATAGACCATCCTTTAAAGCCATGCGAGGCTTCTTAGAAAACTAAAGCTATGAATATATCTCTCTTGATTTCAAGTAAGTAGTTAAGTTTGGCACATTATGCCAACCCCCCAAAATGCCATTTTGTCATAAGGATTATTTTGAACTAAAGGCACTTGAGAACCAGTAGGTAGAGAAAGGACACTGATCTCCCCCTTCCTCCCTTTAACAGGAGAAAAGGAACAATCTATCACCAGAGATGGGAGATAAACCCTGGTGGGAAAGATGCCAATCCCTGTAGCAGCATAAAAGAAATATTGTCACAGGGACTGGGAGTTAAGGCTAAGAAAAATCTGTACAAACACAGCTTGTTAAAATAACTCTTATCTTCCTTATCCCCCCACACATTTTAATTATTTTTGCACTATGGCCATCCTTTATTCAACCTACTGTATAATCACTTGGGTTTTCTCACTTCTTTGGCTCCTCATTTTCCGTGAGGACTTCCAAATACATGTAAAACAAATATTTATCCTTTTATTCTGTTTAGTTTGTTTTATGTCAACTTAATTCTCAGGCCCAATTGAAGACTAAGAAGGCAGAGATAAAGTTTTGCCTCTTCTATAGTAGGATAAAACAGAATTGCATTTTAATTCTTAATTATTCAATTTAATGAGATCAGTTATCAAATAAATAAAAAACAATTTTTAAACAAAAGTAAGCCATTTATAAGTAATCTACCTTGCCAAATATTAACACACCCATTGCAATAATAAGTTAAGGTAATGGTCTTTAGTATCAGAAATAATCTAGTTTGGATGCCAAGTGCATGATATGCAAGTTATAGTTTAAGACTTGGCTTCTCCAACTCTAAAATTGTTACGAGCATCAAAATAAGTAAGGACTACAGTTTTCAGTCATTATCATAATATGGGTGATATTCTAAATACAAGAAGCTATTACTATAAAAATTTATTAAGGATATCGATTTAGCTTAAGGAATTTGGACTTATTAATATTAATTGATACCATTTTCATGTTAAAATATATTTCATTATCATTTGCTATCATTGATTTATAAAACTCACTAGTCATCTTTGATATATTGACCTATGAAGTCGCTTATTTGACTTAAAACAATCATTACTAAATCCAATTGATTGAAATACACTAAAACTTTTTCAGTAAATTAAATAACTATGAAATGTTTGGGATATTATCTAAACATATTCAAGATTAGGCAGAAAAACCACATTAGTTAAATTTCAAAAAGTTTTCGCTTCTTACTTAGTGCATTTTTCATTTTAAATAATTGTTCATCACAGAAAAATTAGCTTTTAAAATACTAAACAAAATAAAAAAGAGACTTCCTTATCCTGCATTATTGAAATAATCTGGTACATTTTGCAAATATTCTCAGAGATTTTATTTTAAACATATGCATGTGTATTGCTTATACAAAAAATTGATGTGAAATATTTTTATTTTGCATGCTTTTTATCATTTATGTCATGATCATCTTAATATGTCAATAATTGTAATTCTGTATTTCTTAAGTTTTTAGTAAGTTTTAATGACCTTCCTCTGAATATGAAAATATTAATATATGGAGTCATTTTATTTTTCTAAATTTATAAGAATAATAATTTTACAATATTTTTTGCATTTGTTGCTAGGTATAAAACTATAGTGAAACATTAGAATACAGATAAGTTCAAGTTTTCATGTGTATATTTAAAGTACAGGCATGCTTTGGAGATATCATGGGTTCAGTTCCAGATCACCGCAATAAAGCACATATTACAATATCATGAGTCTCACACATTTTTGTTTGTTTCTTAGTGCATATAAAAGTTAACTATCCCATAGTCTATTCAGTGTGCAATAGCATCATGTCCATAAAAACAATGCATGTACCTTAATTTAAAGTTGTTTTATTACTAAAAAATACTAATGATCGTCTGAGTCTTCAGTGAGTTGTAATTTCTTTGCTGCTGGAGCATCTTGCTTTGATGTTGATGGCTGCTGACTGATCAGTGAGTGATTGCTGAAGGTTAGAGTGGTAAGGCAATTTCTTAAAATAAAACAACAATAAGGTTTGGCACATTGATTGATTATTCTCTTCCTGAAAATTTCTGTCCGATTTCTGTTTGATGAAATTTTATCCACAGTAGAACTTCTTTCAAAATTAAAGTCAATCCTCTGATACACTTCCATTGCTTTATCAACTAAATTTATGTAATATTCTAAATCCTTTGTGATTATTTCAGCAATCTTCACAGGGCTAGGCACAGTGACTTATGCCTATAATCCCAGGACTTCGAGAGGCCAAGGTGTGAGGATTGCTTGAGGCCAGGAGTTCAAGACCACCGTGGGCAACATAGCAAGACCTTGATTCTGCAAAAAATTCAAAACAAACAAAAAATAAAAGCAAAAGAAAAACATTGGTCACTTTATCTTCACCAGGAGTAGATTTCAGCTTAAGAAATCATTTTATTTGCTCCACCATAAGAATCAACTCCCTATCCATTAAGTTTGATGATGAGATTACAGTGATTCACTCACATCTTTAGGCTCTCCTTATAGTTATCTTGCTATTTTTACCACATCTGCACTTACTTCCACCACTGAAGCCTTGAATGTCTCAAAGTCATCCATAAAGATTGGAATAAGCTTCTTCCAAACTCCTGCCAGTGTTGATATTTTGACTTCCTCCCAGGAATCACAAATGATCGTAATGACATCTAGAATGGTGAATCATTTCCAGTAGGTTTTTAATTTACTTTGCACAGATTCATCAGAAGAATCACTGTCTTGGCAGCTATAGCTTTAAAAAATGTATCTCTTAAATAACAAAATTTGAAAGTTAAAATTATTCCTTGATCCATGGGCTACAGAATGGATGTTGTGTTAACAGGCATGAAAACAACATTAATGACCTTATACATATCCTTTAGAGCTCTTGGGTAACTAGATGCATTGTCAATGAGCAGTAATATCTTGAAAGGAATCTTTTTTTTTCTTTTTCTGAGCAGTAGGTCTCAGTCTCAACATTGAGCTTAAAATATTCAATAAAACATGCTATAAATAGATGTGCTAACACCCAGGCCTTGTTATAACATTGATGGAGCACAGATTAGATATAGTAGATTTATTAAAGGCCTTAGGATTTTCAGAATGGTAAATGAACATTGGTTTCAACTTAAAATCACCAGCTGCATTAACCCCTAACAAGCAAGTCAATCTGTTCTTAGAAGCTTTGAAGTCAGGCACTGGCTTCTATTCTCTACTTGTGAAAGTTATAAATGGCATCTTCTTCCAATAGAGGACTGTTTCATCTACATTTAAATGCTGTTGCTTAGTGCAGCTGCCTTCATTAGTGATCTTAGGTAGATGTTCTGGATAACATGCTATAGCTTCTCCATCAGCCCTTGTTGCTTCACCTTGCACTTCTATGTTCTGAAGATGACTTATTTTCTTAAGCCTTATGAACCAACCTCCACTAGCTTCAGATTTTTTTTCTGCAGCTCCTTCATGTCTTTCAATCTTCACAGAATTGAAGAGAGTTAGGGCCTTGGTCTGGATTAGGCTTTGGTTTAAGAGAATGCTGTGGCAGATTTGGTCTTAATCAAGACCACTTAAACTTTCTCTATATCAGCAATAAGGCTGTTTTGCTCCCTTATAATTTACATGTCCGCCGGAGTAGCACTTTTCATCTCCTTCAAGAACTTTTTGTCTGCATTTACAACTTGACTGGCACAAGATGTGTAGCTTTCAGCCTCTCGTGGCTTTCAGCATGCCTTCCTCACTAAGCTTCATCATTTCTAGCTTCTGATTCAAAGTTAGAAATGTGTGCCACCTCCTTTCATTTGAACACTTAGAGATCATTGTAGGATTCTTAATTGGTCTAATGTCAATGTCTCAGGAACTAGGGAGCCTGGAGGAGAGGGAGAGGTGGGGAAAACAGCTGGTCAGTAAATTAGAACAGACACATTTATCAATTGTGTTTGCCTTCCTATATGAGCATGGTTTGTGGAGTCCCAAAACAATTACAATGGAAACATCAAAGATTATTGATCACATATCACTGTAACAGATATAGTAATGATGAAAGCTTGAAATATTGTCAAAATCCCCAAAATGTGACACAGACATTAAATGAGCACATGCTGTTGGAAAAATGGTGCCAGCCAACTAGGTCAATGCAGGGTTGCCACAAACCTTCGATTTGTTAAAAAAAAAAAAAAAAAATCATTATCTGCAGAGCACAACAAAGTGAAGCACAATAAAATGAAATATAGGCTACACAAACAGACAACAGCTGTTAGTGTTTTAAGGTCTAAGGCATTTATGAGAATAATGAACATTGTGGTAAAATAGTACTTTGCCTCTTTACTTAATGGAATATTTTAACCAAAATTCCATATTTCTATAACATCTTAATATTTCAATAATGTATTATTTAATACATGACACAATATACGGATTTTGGAATGTTCTCTTTTAAAAAGTCATATTGGTATTGATTTACAATTAAAGTGAGAGGTCTGCATTAAAATTATGGTGGAAAAATAGTATAAATGATTTTCTACATAACATGAAGTCACTCAATATAAAACTTTATTCTTAAGTGACACTCAAGGTATGATGATATATTCATCATATGCTAAGTTTGTCATAATACCCCTGAATAATTTTAAATTCATTTGGAAATTTTAAAATAGTATAACAGAATGAAAGAAGCAGCCTTCAAAGCCATTTAACCTACTTTCTGCATCGTATTCTAAGTGGAGAAATGGAACCCCAGAGAAAATAAGATATTTACTTATGACCATACACTATTTATTTCTATAAGAAGCTTAAAATATTATTCTACTGGATCATTCTTTCTTCCAAAATGATTAGTGATAGGTATTCTTTTTTATATAGAAAGTCTTCAGTTGATATATTCTAATTTTATACATAGTTCAAGTTACAAGACTCAGAAGAGATGGAAGAAAGGAAGACTTTAAAAATAAAATACGGGTGGGCACAGTGTCTCATGCCTGTAATCCCAGCACTTTGGGAGGCCAAGGCGGGTGGATCACGAGGTCAGGAGATCGAGACCATCCTGGCTAACCAGGTGAAACACCGTCTCTATTAAAAATACAAAAAAATTAGCCAGGCGTGGTGGCGGTCGCCTGTAGTCCCAGCTACTCGGGAGGCTGAGGCAGGAGAATGGCGTGAACCCGGGAGGCAGAGCTTTCAGTGAGCCCAGATCGTGCCACTGCACTCCAGCCTGGGCGACAGAGCAAGACTCTGTCTAAAAAATAAAAATAAAAAATAAAAATAAAAATCAAATAAAATATAAGATTTTGTTCATTAATATTCTAAGACAAAAGCAGAGGGATCAAAATTTGAACATTTATATTATTTCAATTTACTTTCAGACAATGCCACTAAGAATCATTACTTATTAAAGCCTGAAAGGCCTTGCCAAGTTAAAAGCTTCCATTTTTTTCATTACTTTTTTTTTTTTTTTGTCTGAGACGGAGTCTCCGTCACCAGGCTGGAGTGCAGTGGTGTGATCTCAGCTCACTGCAACCTCTGCTCCCGGGTTCAAGTGATTCTCCTGCCTTAGCATCCCGAGTAGCTGGGACTACAGGCACATGCCACCTAGTTGCAAAATTGGAACTAAAATTCACATACACATAATCCAATTTACTATTCTGTAAATCCTTCTTCATAGTACAACAGTTAATTTAGAAAATCAAATTAAGAAAAACAATACGTATAATATTTTTCTGGAAGCACCTATAAATGTGCAGAGGTGTTACTAATATTATTTTAATAATGCATAGATAATACATTTGATCTAGTGAAAACTTTATTGTTCTGAAATATTCTAAGAAACTTTATAATTCTTCTTCATCAAATTCAGCAGATGTATATTATACATTATTTACTATACATCCCCATTCCAACCTTTTTGGAAACTTGTTTTTAATCTGAGAAGACAGTTATTGAGATTAGTTATTTTAATGGCTTTTCCTAAACATCTAGTTTTAGTGATTATTTGACCAAGTCTTAAAACAAGATAAACAATCCCTATTTTGATGCTTTTGTAATTCCTGTTCTTACACTTCTTCATCATTCTTACCAGTCTAGTAACTTTCTCTTCTATCCCCATTCTGGCCCTGAAAGCCTCATCTCATTATCAGAAGTGCTAAGTGATACATCGGTCAGTGTGGAGCTGTAATTGCTTTGTCTTCCATAAACTACTTCGCTAAAATCTATTCAAGGTCAAGTCTGTCACTTTCATCTCTCCGTGCAGTTTGGCTCTAAAATGAAAGTGTTTTGTTTAAATTATATTTGAAGGTTTAGGTGTTCAAAAGCTAAAGGGAATCACTTCTCAAGTTTAATCTATGAGACACACCAAAAAAGTAACACAAACATAATTGTCTGAGCAGCAGTCAAATTTATGCCTGCAGAATAAAAGCCCTGTGTATTATTTGCATAACTATAACTTAATTTTATTAGAACCATGAACTTTAATACTGTGCCCTTGATTATTCATTCATAATCTATAAGCTGAGGAACATAATTATGGATGTGGAGCTGTTAGTGTATTGCAAATTGCTACAAATATGTAGTAATCTCATGACTGTTTTATTTTAAAACTTTTCCTTGAACTACTACTGGTCACAAATCAATGATTTCTTTAACTGGGAAAATGGAAACATCACTATTATAAGACAATGTCAAATAAAAATGATAATTCATCTTTTTGGAAACAACCTATCTTAAAATTTAGTAAAGTGAATTTTTTATCCCACTATGTTTGAATGAATTTTAGATTTCATTGGGATACTTGTGCAATTGTGTTATAATAGTATAAAATGGGGAAAAGATGATGTTTTTGCATTTCCTACACAATTCATTTTTAGTTCTTTGTTTTTCATGCATTTCTAACTTGCTGTTAGAAGATGAAATGAACACACCATCTAGAAATGCAAGCTGACTTTGCAGCAGGTTCTTTATAGGGACAGAACTTTGGAAGAGTCACCGAATTCCATGGTCTGTCTTTGTTTTGGTCAGGAGAAAATTTACTATATCAATAAATTCAGTGAAATTAGGCTCTGAGAAGAACAAACGTATCATTTATCATCAATTCATTCTGTAATTTTTTTGAACTTTTATTTTGCATTGAACATGTAGTATGATAAGCAACATGGATGACCCATGAAAAGGTTTTCATTGAGAAAAAACACCTGACTTAGAAGGAGAGGTGGGGGAAGAGAGTATTTAAGAGAGGATTTTTAGTGGAGTAATCCCACCAGACATAGACGGTGTTGGTAAAATTAAAATGCTGGGGTAGCGGGGTTGGGGGTAAGAGTAGAGAATCATGGATACATAGATTTTGGATATAGCATATGTATTTTTTTAATTTCTATTTTGAAAAACTATTTTCATACTGTGATATAACAACTCCATGACTGATACTTTATTTTTTCTGTAGTTAATTTTCTAAATGTCAGTAGTTTTATGACATTTCTCGTAGTTACAATTTTGTCCTCTCTGGAAACCTCAGGAATAATACGGCTTTCCTTGATCCTTAAATATGATTTTTATTTGCAAGATACATGTCTTCAAACATAAAGAGTAATTGGATATGCAAAGAAAAAGGAGAGGACAGCAAAAATATATAAAGAGAGCAGTACACATTTAGTTTGCCTAGAGTAAATCATAAAAGGTAAGCAGTCGTGAAAATAAATATATATTTATCTATGCACTTATTGATTCAATATTCAGTATTATTCTATGGATAGAAATAAGTAAATTATATGAAATATAGTAGGTCACACTCAAGAGTTTAGAGCCTATTCAGGAAGTGGATGAGAAACAATTTAAATAAAATGATAAAACGGTACTTAGGCTTTTGAAGATCACTGTGATATAGTATGATGGATGGAAGATTGAGAAAGAAAGGAATGACAAAAAGCCATTGGAGAAATCTAGATAATTAACAATGAGAGCTTAAAGAAAGACAGTGGCCAAAGGCATGGTAAAAAGACAATTGTTCCAAGATATTATTTGGGAAAGTAAAATTGACAGATTTTTTAACCAATTAAGTAAGAAATTTTAGTTTAAGGAATGAGAGATACCAAAGAACAGATGCTAGGATTTTAGCTTTGGTCTCTGGGTGTTTGGTGCAATTTATCAAAGTAAGAAATATAAGGGGTAAGGGTTTTATGGAAAAAAAATAATGTATTCCATTTAAACATGTAGAGTTTTAGAAAGCTTTGCAATAGCCAAGTGAAGATATCTAATTAACAAGTAGGATTGAGTCTAGGGAGGGAAATTCTTAGCAATTACAGCAAGACTCATAGCACCAAATGTTTCAGAGAGGCCAAGTGTGATAACTTAAAAGTACTTATTTAATTTTGCCAGGCGTGGTGGCTCACACCTGTAATCCTATCACTTTGGGAGGCCGAGGAGGGAGTGGATCACTTGAGCTCAGGAGTTCGAGACCATCCTGGTCAACATGGTGAAACCCCCATCTCTACTAAAACTACCAAAAATTTTCAGGCATGATAGTGTGCACCTGTAGCCCCAGCTACTTGGGAGGCCAAGACACGAGAATCACTTGAACCCGGGAGGTGAAGCTTGCAGTGAGCCCAGATAGTGCCACTGCACTCCAGCCTGAGTGATCAAGCTAGACTCTGTCAAAAAAAAGAAAAGAAAAAGAAAGAAGGAAGGAAGGAAGGAAAGAAAGAAGGAAAGCAGGAAGGCAGGAAGGAAGGGAGGGAGGGAGGGAGGGAGTGAGAGAGGGAGGGAGGGAGGGAAAGAGAGAAAGAGAAAGAAAGAAAGAGAGAGAAAGAAAGAAAGGAAAGAAAACAAAAGAAAGAAAGGAGAAAGAAAAAGAAAGAGAAAGAAAGAAAGAAACTTATTTAATTTTTTTACAGGGAGTGGTGATGAATTTAGAAAAATCAGTTTTAATGAAGTGATTAGATAAAAGTCAGACTGCAGGACTTTAAAAGTAGATGGGACATAAAATATAGAGAAAGTCACTGCATTCTATTATTTTAAGAATGTTGTCTGAGAAGAAAATGAGAGATATAAAACAGATAGAGGACAACGTAAATTCAGTTAACACTTTCAAAGGATGGCATAAATTAAGCATTTTTAAATGCTGTGAGAATGCTAGGGAGAAAAAAGAGATGTTGAATATATTGTTTAAAAACGAGAGAAGCTGACAAAATAAAGCCACGAAGGGTTCAAGATGTCATGGAATTCCTTTTTTAAAATTCATACATTAGCCTTGAACACATGGCATCATTCTGTGTTTAATGAGTCTGAGGAGAGAAGATAAATTTAGACACCAGTATGCCAGAAAAGGGGGAAGTATGTTCAGGGAAAGTGGGAAATTAACAGAGCTTTTACTTGATGACCTGTATTTTCTCTATAAATTAAGAGGGGATTGTTTTCTAAAAAGGATAGAAAATTAGCATGGAGGGTACCTTTAAAAAAGTAGTTAAGTTTCTAAATAATGGCTGTGCAAATGAAAAAGAAGGCTTAGTAGGAACTTACCATGTTTCCTGAAAAAGATTTTCTCATTCATTCCTTGAATAATTATTATCTATTTCTATCAGGTATTATTGTAAACTCTGGGGAAAGAATAAAGAGCAAGATGGATATAGTCAACGTTTTTATAGGAAGGTGAGAAGATAAGTAATCTTTAAAATATATAGAGTTCTCTGATTTGCTGTACAAGGTCATCATAAAGGACTCTCCTAGGGAAGTGATATTTGCTAGATATGAGGGACTTGAGTAAGATGCGAAGTTGGGGAGTGGAGAGATGGGGAAGAGGAAGGAGTCTTTCACGGATAGGAAATAGCAAATGCAAAGTTCCTGAGTGGAACAGAAAGAAAAAAAAAAAAAAAGCTTAGCCTGCTCAAAAACCCTGAAAGAGCACCAATGAGGGTAGAATGCAGATTGTCACAAAAATGATATGAAAATATGTGGTAGTTGAATTAGATCCTGCAGAACTTTAAATAATTTATTTTAAGAATTTGAGTTTTTATCTTAGGAGTGATTAAGGAAGAGGGAAAGAGAGAGAGGAGAGGTCCTAATTGGTTTTTAATAGAAACAGAATTCTGGAAGCAGGGGAGCAAATGTGTAAGAAATATACCAGAGGGGATGGTGGGAGAAAGTTTAGGGAGCTACTGAAATAATTCTAGTGAACGCTGATAAGGGTTTAAACTACAATGTCAGAATTATAGACAGAAAGGTACAATAATTAATATTAGCATGCAAAATTCACAGTTTTTGTGATTGTTTGACTATATGGATGAAAGAACGAGAAGATATCACAAGCTTCCAGCCAACCAAACTTAATGGTGGGTGTTGCCATTCAGTGAGATAGGAAACACTGGTGACAGAATTATGAATTTGTTTTGAACATGTTGAGTTCGTTGGGTATTTGATATCTCCAAGTGAAAATTTAATATTGAGTGGAGAGTTGGATATACAGATCTGGAACTCAGATCAAATAGTAGTACATATAATTGATCCAAGGCAAGCTTGGGTTCATGCCAGAAGAATATAAAAAGAGCAGATAATGTAGTCCTTAACTGAGGTTAGAAACCATGAACTTGTAGCAGTGCAAATTTACAATGTTTAAATTATTTTTACAGTTCCCAGTAGTCCATATTTTAAATGGATATGCATGCTTTGATTGAGAAGATATAGGATTATGATTAGGCAAGTACAATGAAAGGAAGAAACCAAGGCTTCTAGAGAGTGATGGTCTTTCATCTGTAAAGGGGGATGATGGGCTGGCCAAACACAGATTAATTTAAAAAGATGAGCAGAACATGAAAGGAAATAAGTGCACAGTAAACCAAGAATTTGTTGCCAGATAAAGGAATACTAGAATTAAAAATTCTGCAGTAGGAAACTAGGTGATCCAGAGAGTGGCCAGATGAGTGGTTAGCCAAATTGCTGTGAAATTAAGAAAGGTTTTTAAATGATCAAATCATAGCTAAAATTTAATATTAAAGAGAAAAATATACAAATCTGGAGCTATGAATTTGGAAGTCATTGCTGTATAATTGTAGATGTATAGATGTCTGTTTCATTTGGATACTGGAATTTCCCAGGGTCATTATGGGACTTGGTATGGAGGATATAATTATGAACCTGATAGCAAAATTGGTCAAGAAAATTGGAAGATTCATCAGTGGATGGGAACAGATGAGTGGATGACAGCATGAGCCACCAAGGAGAGGATGAATATAAAATACTGATGGAGCTTAGGTTACTGATTCAATCCAGGGCACTTCCTTCATGATGTCAAAGTAGCTGGGATTATTAATTACTAATTATAGGAACACAGATTCAAAGTAAGAAGATATATAAATAGATAGGGTGTATTTTATCAAGCCTGCATTTGCCTGGTGAGCTGTCTATACCCTTCCAGATGTTTTACAGTGCAAATGAGGAATCCTTTGAATCCACGGGATCAATGTTGCTCTTTGTTACAGTTCTGAATTAACATGCAAGGTTATTATTCTTTTGAGTTCCCCTTTCATTTATGCCATTTTGACAGTGCCATATATGTTAATATAGTATATTCCCTGAGTAGACAGATGTCCAATTTTATTCTTTCTTAATTACAATCACAATTCTATTGTGCCACCCTAGGGTGATATACAAGTCACCTGGATTCAAGTCCAGTTGTGAAAGGCCTCATTCACCAACTTAGAGATTATCCTTCAGAACTGTGTAATTTTTAGTTTCTCTTCAAGTCTGCACATCAGGCTTACCTGGGAAACTTTCTAAAATTAAATTCCCTAAGTTTAATATTTATGCTACCTCTAGAGATTCTGATACATAGGTCTAAGTTTGACTCATAGAATCTATAATATTTATAGCTCTTTGGAACAGAAAGTTTTGAAAACTATTGGTTCAAAATCGGTTCATAAATGGTATAATTTTAAATTGTGTTTCAATTGTTTTTAATTTTATCACAGAGTTCAGGTGTCCATGAAATTTTATGGATACCTCGTTCTGACCCCTATCTATAACCTATAACTGGTCCTCTAGTTAGGATTTGTGATGGAATTTATCACTTTGTAAAATTATTCAGTGTGAGAAAACTGAAAAGTTATTTGAAAACAATAGGCTTAAAGCAATGTTATGTATTATTTTCTGTTTATCACTCCTCTCCATCTCAACCCATTGTGGAAAGGAAATTCCCCTTCCTCTTCAGGGAGGGAGGAGGTTGTTCATGTTTAGTGAACAACCATAGAAAACAGAGATAGTATCCTCCTCCTTAACAGAGACCAGGTTGACTGCTCAGTTTAATAAAGATGATGCTTTACTCTACAGAAAATGGCAAATGAGTGCCACGTTTTCTTGCTGTCCATTATAAATACTAGGATTTCTAACTCCCAGGGTTCTTAAGCTGTGAAGAAAACTGACTACGTGTACCTGCAACCACCTGGCCCACTCCCCATTTTCCCCATGGGACTTGGGCCATAAGGGGAACCAATTCAAACTGATGCTCCTGCTAGTTGCAATAGAGTAATAAATCCTTTTGTCTCTAATCCAAGACCCCCATGTCTTCTGCCAGCATCTATGAAACTGTGGAAGATCAGCTTAACTTGCAAGCAGGGTAAAATCTGACTATTCAAAGTTCTTGACACGTCTATAAATAAAAATTAAGAAAGCCTACCTCATAGAATTGCTGTGACTACAATAATATTGCTGTGAGCGTAATCAATAAATGTTAAGTGTTTAGAATAATGCCTATTATATATGGAATAATCTCAAAAAACTTATGTATTAGTATTACCAGTATTCATAACTGAGAAATATATCCACTGTCTGCATCACTCACAGATACAGATCCATGGCATAGACAATAGTCACAGTAAAACTTCGTACCTTTAAGAATTCATCCCTACATTAAAGTCTTTGTCAAACTAAGTTAGAGGCAAACTCAGATGACTCCTGGGATCAGGTAAGTGAGTGGAAACTGTGCCAAAGTGGAGAGCAAAGGTTACTTCAGAAGGGGGTGGCCCAGAGCATTTTCTGCTGATTATTACTATGTAGAAAAAATTGTGGACCCAGTGTTGCCAAATTACCAGATTTTAAAAAGGAATTCGTAATATCACAATAGGACTTTTTTAAAGGTTAAATATACTTTCATAGGTACTTGGAGCCAATGGCTCCAAATAACGTCTGGGCCACATGCAGACCATGGATCCTTTGCTCTATTAAGAAAGATAAGGAGTATCGAAATTCTTTTATAACTCTACCACTGAGAAAGGAAGATAGTGGTTGCTGCATGAGGGATTGATGGAGGAGAATGATCTTGTTAAAAACAAAACAAAACAAAAAACGAAGAGTTTCCTTATACCTTTATTTTTTAATGCCAAAGTAAATAACATTCCAGTTATAATAGCATAAGAGTTACACATTGTTATCTCTGAGGTACTTGTGTTTTGTCACCGCAAACACCAAAATCTGAGATTAATGGCATCATTGGAAGGGATTTGGTGCAATCTAATGTTAAAACCCTGAACTATCACAGGATAGTAGCTCATGTCAGGTTCAACACATGTCACTATGTCTTTGTCAAAATTTTGAAAGATCCTATGTCATTTTTGTGAGGTTACTGTGATGCCGTGGGGTGCCTCAGCTCACAGTGAGGGCGCCAAACTCTGACACCATGCTGTATTTCTGTGTGAACAGAACATAGCATGACAGGATGAATATTACGCCTCATCAAGAATTAAATATTTAACATTTCCCGGGCTTTTAGTCTTTACATTAATTTTGTCCTATTCATAGGTTGGATCTAGTCCAATGCTTAGCAAAATGATAATAAATATAGAAGAAAAATTATCCCTGCTGCTGGCTATTTCTGCAAAGCCACTTAACTTTTCTTCCTGATTCCATTTTTATTTCTTCTCTCCTACTCTCCATAGCAGCATGTGGAATGCATAAAATGCAAATCCAAGCAAAACCTATCAATGTCTCATAACCACCTTTGGACTGAAGTTCAGTGGTAACTTCCTACCTGGGCATTCTGTGCCACACAGGAATTGCCCTTTACTGACCATGCTATATACACCAGCTTTCCTGGCTCTTGATCTACAGAAGGCCTTTCAGTTTCTGCCTAAAGCCCCTCTCATATCTGGGCCACATGCTTTACCGTGCTGGAACGTTCTTTTCCCTCTCTCTTGTTAATTCCCAGAAAAAGCAAGAGTCATGTCTTGCTCCATTTATTGTTACTGCTTTTCCCAGCACCACACTCAGAAGAGCGCCTGCTGTACTTGTAGGTATAAGACTCTGGAGGCAGTTATAAGTGGTTTTCTACTTGTGGCTCTGCTTTTAATATGTTATGAATAATGCTTAGTTCAGTACCTAATGTTAAGTTCAGTAAAAAATCATGTAATCTCCAGGAATTATTTTATTTATTTTATTTTTTAAATAATTTTGTGGCCGGGCGTGGTGGCTCATGCCTGTAATCCCAACACCTTGGGAGGCCTCGGCGGGTGGAACACCTGAGGTTAGGAGTTTGAGACCATCCTGGCCAAAATGGTGAAACCCCATCCCTATTAAAAATACAAAAGTTAGCAGAGAGTGGTGGCAGGCGCCTGTAATCTCAGCTACTCAGGAGGCTGAGGCAGGAGAATTGCTGGAACCCAGGAGGCAGAGATTGCAGTGAGCTGAGATCACACCATTCCACTTTAGCCTGAGCAACAACAGCGAGACTCTGTCTCATATTAAAAAAAAAAAAAGTGAGCATATAATAGGTGTATATATTTATGTGGTGTATGAGATATTTTGATACAGGCATGCAATGTGAAATAAGCATATCATGGGGAATGGGGTATCCATTCCCTCAAGCATTTATCTTTTAAGTTACAAACAATTCAATTATACACTTTATTTTAAACTGTACAGTTACTATTGACTATAGTACACTATTGTGCTGTCAAATAGTAGGTCTTTGTGCTGTATTCTTTCTAACAATTTTTTGTACCCATTAACTACCCTCACCTCCCCTGCAACCCCCCGACAGGACCCTTCCCAGCCTCTGGTAGCCATCCTTCTACTCTCTATCTCCATGAGTTCAATTGTTTTGATTTTTAGATTCAACACATAAGTGAGAACATGCAGTGTTTATCTTTCTGTGCCTGGCTTATTTCACTTAACATAATGATCTCCAGTTCCATCCATGTTGTTGCAAATGACTGGATCTCATTAGTTTTTATGGCTGAATGGTACTCCGTTGTGTATATGTACCACATTTTTTAATCCATTCATCTGTTGATGGACATTGAGGTTGCTTCCAAATCTTAGCTATTGTAAACAGTGCTACAACAAACAAAGGACCAGGAATTATTTTACTACCCAATTTTTGCTAATTTTTGTAAGCAGTATTTTTTGGAAAATGACCACATTTTCAAGGAATTAATATGGGATGTTCCTCTCTTGAAATGTAGTCTAGAGCTTTAACAGAAAGGTGTCATCCTTGATGACAGAATACTCAACATGATGGCAGGATCTGGGCAGAGGGAGTTTAGAAGTACATATGTCTTGGTATTACATGGGCAATCCCTTCTCCACCAACAGATAAGCTGTGTGTGACCTGCTGAATGTGTGGAGCAGCACTCAACCTGTTGAAGGCTTTGATTTCTCTCTGTGCTAGAGGGTAATAAATGAAAACAAGATGAGACTTTGAAACCTCTAAGGCAGGCTTGTCTTTAGTCTGAATTTTCTTTTTTCTATTAGGAATAAGCTGCCACATGTAACAAGTGAGGACTCCCTAGAGCTTCAGATACCCTTGCCTGGGAACTACTTTGACCTCCTTAGAGACATGAGTAGGGTGTTTTGAGGACCATTCTGCTCCACAAATTCCTTTCGTGGCATCTTTCTAGAGCACTGGGTCTTACTAATTTAAGTATATTGGCTGGGCGTGGTGGCTCACACCTGTAATTCCTGCACTTTGGGAGGCTGAGGTGGGCAGATCACCTGAGGTCAGGAGTTCGAGACAAGCCTGGCCAACATGGTGAAACCCCATCTCTACTTAAAATACAAAAATTAGCTGGGCATGGTGACGGATACCTCTAATCCCAGCTACTCGGGAGGCTGAGGCAAGAGAATTGCTTGAACCCAGGAGGTGGAATTTGCAGTGGGCCGAGATCACGCTATTGCACTCCAGCCTGGGTGACAGAGTGAGACTACATCTCAAAAAATAAAAAATAAAAATAAATAAATAAATTAATTAATTAATTAACAAACCTATTGACTATTGACTTTTCTCCCACCCCCACCCTCCTCACCATTATCTCTCTACCACAATCTCCATTCTCCCGAAATTCTTATGTCCTGGTAACTGCCCAGGAACAGGATGGTCTTTACTATATTCCAGATTTCAGCAGTTTAATCACATTTATGTAAAGTATGCCTCTATTCAAAGCAGATTTGATAAGGCTTATCAAAATACATATAGTAAAAATGATCGTAACAATAATAGTGATAAAAAAAACAGCAGCCAGTGAAGGTGTACTTGGACAGAGAAAAGAAGGAAAGAAGAAACAATATGACACTGGGGAAAATGTTAATAGGTTGCTTTTAGCACATTCTAATAATCTGTGCACTGATTGTCATGAAACATATAAACTGAACTTTCCAGCAGCCGAGGTAAATAAATAAATATAGAATTTCACGTGGCGATGGAGGAGCTTGCCAGGTTGTTCTATTGCAATGGCCTGTGAGGTACCAGGTTTACCTCTTTTTGCCTAATTCACACTAATCTTTTGCTAAGCAAATGCCATTTAAAAGACATGAGGACTTTCTTGAAAGGGCAAATAAAAGAGGATTTGGCAGATAATTAAAGTGCTGTGGCTGGTGATTGGACCTCTCCAGCTTACACACCCTAAAGATTGCAATACTATCAAGACCAAGGAAATGTTTACATTACTATGGAGTTTCTGGCTTCTCTACAACTTTCAGTTTTAATGTCCTGTTCAGTAAGTGTGGAAAAAAAATAATGAAAGGCCATGGCATTTTTATAACAAACCATAAATATGGTATTTTTATCTTAAATTTCAGATAAGCAATGTCTTGTTCTTCGTTCTATTGAACATTTGCAAATTAATCTCAAACAGGTCAAAATACAGCTAAGAGGAAAAATTTTTAAGTATAGCTTAGAATTTGAAAGCAAATTTTCCTAACATGGCTAACCAGTTCATAATTTGGGAGTTCTAGATTCATGATGTCATGAAATTCCAGCTAACCACAGCATTCTCAAATATCAAGTGTAAGCTAATTTGACATGTGAAAATCAATTTTGTTTTCCAAAGGGTTATTCTAAAGGATAGTATTGCAAAATGTGAAACTGAATATCTTTTCTAGTCAAGGAAAATCTTACTTTGTAGACTGGGAATGAAAGACACGTGTAGCCTGTTTATTCCTTCATACCTGTAGCATAAAATACACTGGCTGCTGTCTTTAGCAGTTACATAACCAAACAAAAGAAAAATAGGACACCAAATCTTTAGGTCATCTATATAGCACGTTGACTATTATAACCATCTGATTGAAAAGTGTGAAAAAATATAAGTCAGTTTAGAATCATTCTAAATTATGTAATTTGAAAAAATGAAATTTGAACTCTTATCAAAACATTTTATGTGCATTTTGTTTATTAGCATAAACAAAAACACCAAACATTTATGATGTGTAATTCAATGCTGAGATGATGTAGAGGAAGGCAATACGTAATCTATGCAAACTGAAATGACAATTTCAAAGGATAGCAGAAAGTCCAGTCAACAAAGAGGATTTAGAGGGCTAAATTTTTCTTTGGAATCTTGACCTGTGCTAATTAAAAGGCAAAATGAACTATTGAATGCTTTTTTCTAGTTCAAAAACTATTTGGTTATGTATTTGACACAGGTGAATTTTTTATAATTTCGTTAATAAGGTTATCTTCTCTCAAATTATTGAGAAATATGCTTTTGAAATGCTATTAATTTTGACGATTTTTTCCAGTTTTCAACTACATGGATTATCATCTATAAAAGTTAAATAAACAAGCATCTTCTCAATGCGTTTGATGTAAAATGTTCTTTCTTTTCCCCAAATGTTCTCTTTTTCTATGAGAAAATAAAATTATTATAACAATGCAGGGTATTTGGCAGTGTAGCGCTCGCTGAAAATAAACACTAAATGGTATTGACTGCATACTGAAGGCTGAAGAGATTGAACCTTACAAGTTTAATAAATCCAGACTTGGTGTTATAGTGTGTGTGTGTGTGTGTGTGTATAAATATATATATGTGTGTATATATATGTATATATGTGTGTATATATATGTATATATATGTGTATATATATGTATATATATGAATATATGTATAAATATATGTGTGTGTGTATATATATATATATCCTTTCCAATATTTAAACAATCAAAAGCAAAATGGTATATACATACCTACAGTGATGACATTACCTATTTACATGAATTGTAAAAAATATTTGTTTCTCTGGAACCTGATCCTCAATTATTTCAGAAATTTAAGGGAGGAAAATCTGTTTGGAAGGCTTTGGAAAATTTATTTCATTGTTTTTTAGTATTTTTTTAGGAAGAAGATCACTTATTTTTGGAGTGCCAGCACCCTCTACTTCAGATAGGATACTTTTAAAGGAAGCGATGAAATCGTATTTTGTTAAAACTTGAAACAATAGTTATATAACATATTTTGTAGGTTTTACTATGCTTTGCCATTTTTATCTTATGAACTAGTTGACAATGTAACTATCTAATGACATAAACTGATACTTCTTTCTCAAAACATAAAAGCTTCTTTCTCCCCCATGGGCTGTTAAAAATTATTATTTTTTTAAGGTCACATAAGGATCGTGAAACTAGTTTCTAATTGGATTTCGTGTGTATATTCTTGAACTTTTAAAAATTATTTTTTAATTGACAAATAATATATATTTTAATTTATTTAAAAATTGTGTATATACAACATGATGTTTTGAAGTATATATACATTGAGAAATGGCTATATCTATCTAATAACAAATGCATTATGTCATATGATTATTTTGGGGGTAACACAACACAATTTTCGATATGTTGTGTTTAGGTAGTACCCTAAATGACGCCTTTTTTACTTGTTGATTGTCTTGGTGAAATTTGCTGTTCCTTCTAGGCCTACCTGGAAAGTCTGACATTAACTCTGCTCTATTTAATCTTCTAGTCATTTAATTTAAAGTAAATAGCAATGACGAAATAATATTTCATATTGATGACAGTATGAATTACAAAGATAGTTATTTGAAACCACATATCTAATATTACATATTGGAAAAACATATAGGGAATTACAATCCTGGACAGGTCAAATAATATTCATCTGAGTAAACTGAATAATAACAAAAATAAAGTAGATCTGATAGATGTACATACAATTCTGCTCTTCAAATAAAAAATATAACTGTTTATTCCCATGTAAGAGTAAACTTGTTTGTTTGTTTGTTTTTAAATCAATCTTCTGTTGAGTAGTAAAGAAATAACAATCAGTAAAAGAAAATGTAAAAGAGTTATGCACACTATTTTGTCTGGCACTAATTTAATAATCCTATAATGATAATAGAAGAAAAAATTTTAATGGCAATATAATGAATATTTAGGAATAACCTCTTGAGACAAATATACAAAATCTTCAATTAAAAAATACCTAGAAATAACAGCTAACCTAACAAATATATAAGCTCTGTTTAAAACCTTATTTAAAAGAAAATTTATGTGTCAAACATCTTCACTGGTGCAAATAAATATTGAAAGAAAGAAACAAATATTAAGAAAAAGTAATGAAAAATTTAAAAATAAATAGAACATAATAAAGATAAAATTAGAAATCAAATTGTAAAGCAGACTTTAGAATTTATAAAGTCAGTAAAATAATCCATAGCTTTAGAATCACTAGTTAATCCAACTAAGAAAAGAAAAATAAATTATTAATATGCACAAATAATCAAGAAATTAATTGCCAATAAGGATGAAATTAAAAGAATAGAAAGAAAATGCATTTTATAACTCTAGGCATAGATATTTGAAAATCTATGTGAAATAAATACACTTCTCTAAAAATATAAATTATAAAAAGTATTTATTAGAAAACAGAAAAATTACAGATAATGTGAAAAATATACCATTTATCGTATATCTACTGGTTGTATCAAAATGTAAAGAAACTGATCCGTTTTAAAACTGATTCCAGGCATGGAGAAGAAGCAAAGCTTCCCATTACTTTGTATAATGTCGCCACATCAGTAGCAAAGTCTTATAAAGACAGCATAGAGAAAGAAAATTGCAGATCAATTTTACTGAAATATTAATCAATTTTACTGCAATATTAATGCAAAAATCCTAAATGAAATACTAGCAAATACTATACAATCGTATACTAAAAGAATCACTAATCTTTACAAAGTAAGTTCATTCACACTAATTCAAATTTGTTTAATATTAAGAAATCCATCTATATAACTAACCATTTTAATCAGTTCATTGACTTGTAATTATGTTCATCTTAATAGATATTAAGTAGATATTTGAAAATTGGAAAACTCCATTCAAGAAACAAAACAAAACCTGTATAAGAATATGTATACCAAAGGCCGTTGCCACAATTAGTGGCAATACCCTTGCAATCTACCTATTAAAATTGGTGGAATTGGGGCGATAAGAAAAAGGAGAAGTAGGAAAAGAGAGATGGAGAAGAAGAGAAGGAAGAGTCAGAAAAAGGAAGAGCAATAGTAACAGGGTCCTAAATTTTAGAAGTCCTTGCACAATTGGGACAGCCAATGCCAACTGTATTTTACAAGAGGTGAATCTGTCATTCTTTCTTGCTGGTATAATTGAAAATGAGACTGTCCAAGAGAAATGTGTAAAAAAAGAAAAATGCTAGAAATAGGTAGAGATTCAGTAAGGTGGAAACGTACGAACATAAATTTAAAATGTAATAGCTTAGAAACCATAATGGGAATATAAGTGATTTAATTGTTAAAAAAAATATATAAAAAACCCTAGAGAGAAATAATAATGTTGTATAAACTTTAGAGGAATTCAAGTATACAATTAAGTAATTAAGAAGATACATTTTAGTATTGGATACTATTAAATAAGAAGATTCATTCTAGTGTTTAACATTTTATGTGTTATAAAATATTATCTTATATAAATATACTCATATGGAAATATTTATTACCCTTAGTTTGTGACTCCGTAAGGGACATAGCAATCAGCATTCTGTTAAATACATATGCTTTCCACATAACTATAACTCATATTAAAAAAATATATACAGCTGCCAAAATGTTTTCTATTTTAAAGTAATTGGTGTATCTCAATATGAAACATCTTCTCCTTTAAGCATTTATGTATGTATAGTTATTTTAGTAAATCAGTACAATGCATATTATAATAGAATAACATATATGAAAAGGTCCTGGTGTCATCTTGTCAATATGCTTTGTTTCAATTCTTTTGTTTGTTTGTTTGTTTGTTTGTTTTTTATTATACTTTAAGTTTTAGGGTACATGTGCACATTGTGCAGGTTAGTTACATATGTATACATGTGCCATGCTGGTGCACTGCACCCACTAACTCGTCATCTAGCATTAGGTATATCTCCCAGTGCTATCCCTCCCCCCTCCCCCCACCCCACCACAGTCCCCAGAGCCATAAAAAATGATGAGTTCATGTCCTTTGTAGGGACATGGATGAAATTGGAAATCATCATTCTCAGTAAACTATCGCAAGAACAAAAAACCAAACACTGCATATTCTCACTCATAGGTGGGAATTGAACAATGTTTCAATTCTAATTCATGCTCTTGTTGCTTTATTGTCTTGTTGTCATGGTCACACACAATAAATTACAATAAAGTTGGGCTTCTCGCCCGCCCGCCCCTCACCCGCGCGCCGGCCCTGCAGAGCCGGCCGACCTGGCTCTCCTCCGTGACCCGGACCAGCGGGCGGACTGCCCTGAGGAGGCCGGGAGCGGAGGGCTGGGCCAGCCAGCGGGCGGGCGAAGATGCCGAACTTCTGTGCTGCCCCCAACTGCACGCGAAGCGCACGCAGTCCGACCTGGCCTTCTTCAGGTTCCCGCGGGACCCGGCCAGATGCCAGGAGTGGGTGGAGAATTGTAGGAGAGCTGACTTAGAAGATAAAACACCTGATCGGCTGGGCGCGTTGACTCACGCCTGTAATCCCAGCACTTTGGGAGGCCGAAGAGGTCAGCAGATCGAGACCATCCTGGCTAACACGGTGAAACCCCGTCTCTACTAAAAATACAAAAAATTAGCCCGGCGCGGTGGCGGGCGCCTGTAGTCCCAGCTACTCGGGAGGCTGAGGCAGGAGAATGGCGTGAACCCGGGAGGCGGAGCTTGCAGTGAGCGGAGATCGCGCCACTGCTCTCCAGCCTGGGCGACAGCGAGACCCCATCTCAAAAAAAAAAAAAAAAAAAAAAAAAAAAACCTGATCAGCTAAATAAACATTATCGATTATGTGCCAAACATGAGACCTCTATGATCTGTAGAACTAGTCCTTATAGGACAGTTCTTCGAGATAATGCAATACCAACAATATTTGATCTTACAGTCATTTGAACAAACCACATAAGTAGACACAGAAAACGAATAAAAGAACTGAGTGAAGACGAAATCAGGACTGAAACAGAAAAATATTGATGAAACTTCTGAGCAGGAACAAAAACATAAACCAACAATAGCAATGCTCAGAACCCCAGTGAAGAAGAGGGTGAAGGGCAAGATGAGGACATTTTACCTCTATCCCTTGAAGAGAAGGAAAACAAAGCATACCTAAAATCTCTATTTGAATTATTGATTCTGATGGGAAAGCAAAATATACCTCTGGATGGACAGGAGACCGAAGAAATCCCAGAAGGTCTATTTACCCTAGATAACTTTCAAGCACTGCTGGAGTGCCAGATAAATTCTGGTGAAGAGGTTCTGAGAAAGCGCTTTGAGACAACAGCAGTTAACACGTTGTTTTCTTCAAAAACACAGCAGAGGCAGATGGTAGAGATCTGTGAGAGCTGTATTCGAGAAGAAACTCTCAGGGAAGAGAGAGAATCACACTTCTTTTCCATTATCACTGACGATGTAGTGGACATAGCAGGCGAAGAGCACCTAACTGTGTTGATGGGGTTTGTTGATGAATCTCATAGCCTAAGAGAGGAATTTATAGGTTTTCTGCCTTAAGAAGCTGATGCAGAAATTTTGGCTGTGAAATTTCACACTATGATAACTGAGAAGTGGGGATTAAATATGAAGCATTGCCGTGGTCAGGCTTACATTGTGTCTAGTGGATTTTCTTCCAAAATGAAAGTTGTTGCTTCTAGACTTTTAGAAAAATATCCCCAAGCTATCTACACACTCTGAACTTCCTGTGCCTTAAATATGTGGTTGGCAAAATCAGTACCTGTTATGGGAGTATCTGTTGCATTAGGAACAATTGAGGAAGTTTGTTCTTTTTTCCCTCGATCACAACTGCTTTTAGAACTTGACAATGTAATTTCTGTTCTTTTTCACAACGGTTAAGAAAGGGGTAAAGAACTGAAGGAAATCTGCCATTTTCAGTGGACAGGCAGGCATGATGCTTTTGAAATTTTAGTGGAACTCCTGCAAGCACTTGTTTTAGGTTCAGATGGTATAAATAGTGACACAAATATTAGATGGAATAACTGTACAGCTGGCAGAGCTTTTGTACTCTGCAGTGCAGTAACAGATTTTGATTTCATTGTTACTATTGTTGTTCTTAAAAATGTCCTATCTTTTACAAGAGCCTTTGGGGAAAATCTCCAGGGGCAAACCTCTGATGTCTTATTTGCAGCCGGTAGCTTGACTGTAGTACTGCATTTACTCAACGAAGTGATGGAAAATATTGAAGTTTATCATGAATTTTGGTTTGAGGAAGCCACAAATTTGGTAACCAAACTTGATATTCAAATGAAACTCCCTGGAAAATTCCACAGTGCTCACCAAGGTAACTTGGAATCTCAGCTAGCCTCTGAGAGTTACTATAAAGAAACACTAAGTGTCCCAACAGTGGAGCACATTATTCAGGAACTTAAAGATATATTCTTAGAACAGCACCTCAAAGCTCTTAAATGCTTATCTCTGGTACCCTCAGTCATGGGACAACTCAAATTAAATACACCGGAGGAACACCATGCTGACATGTGTAGAAGTGACTTACCCAATACTGACACACTCTCAGCCAAGCTTTACTGTTGGAGAATCAAATAGAAACACAGGAGGAAAGATATAGAGCTTCCATCCACCATCTATGAAGCCCTCCACCTGCCTGACATCAAGTTTTTTCCTAATGTGTATGCATTGATGAAGGTCCTGTGTATTCTTCCTGTGATGAAGGTTGAGAATGAGCGGTATGAAAATGGACGAAAGCGTCTTAAAGCATATTTAAGAAACACTTTGACAGACCAAAGTTCGAGTAACTTGGCTTTGCTTAACATAAATTGTGACATAAAACACAACCTGGATTTAATGGCGGACACACACGTTAAACCCTATACAAGTAAGTCAGAGCTTCCCACAGATAATTCCAAAACCATCGAAAATACCTAGGAGACTTTTAAAAATAGGCCTTCTTATATTTGATATTTTAAAGAAAAGCCATATGGTGTATGTAAACCTCTTAAATCACTAAATGTCTTTGCCTATAGAACTCCATTGAATACATTAGCCATTGATAATGTACCTGTTTAAATGGCCCCTGTTTGAACTCTCAGGCTTTGAAAACCTACCTGTCCTTCCAGAAGAGAACATTGAAAGTGCCATGTTTCCTTCTGTGTGTACTCTGCTGATGGCACTCTGGAATTGTTTTAGTTAGGTCATTTTAGACATAGCATTTATTATCACTGTGGATCTCTACTTGTTGGGTGTTACGAATTCTTTGAAGAAGTATGTTTTGAAGAGGTGCGGGAGGAAGGAATACATTTTATAAAATGTTATAGTGACACCCACAGTTGACCTTTGACTAATAGGAGTTTTAAGTATGTTAAAAATCTCTCCTGGACAGTTACAAGAAATTACCGGAGAAAAGCTTGTGAGCTCGCCAAACAAGGATTTCAGTGCAGATTTTGTCTTTCTCTAACTTAAAGGAGCAAATGACAGGTAAAATTTGAATGGAAGAGCCTGGCGTTGTTCTACATCTCGTTGTTGCTGTTTACATTCCTTTGTGGAGCCTACATCTTCCTAAGCTTTTTAGCCGGTGTATGTTGAACACTTCTGTTTCATGGTTAAGACGGAATCAGAGGCCATGGGTACTGACAACTGACTTGTCTGTTTTCTTTCTGTCTTTTTCCATGACTCTTACCTACTGCCTCATCTTGATTTATAAGCAAAACCTGGAAAACCTACAAAAATAAGGATTGTGGTTTATCTAGAAAACTATGGAAAACATTGCTGTTATTTTTGATGAAGAAAATCCATTTTGTATAGTTTATTTCAATCAAAACAAAATGTGAATTTTGTTTAAAAATGGAAAAAAGAAACTTAATCATTTTATTCACTAAAGAAAAAATAATTTATGAGCTTCTTGAAATTTTACTATCATGTAATTAACTCATGTCAGTCTTTTGATACACTTTTTTTTAGTACATTCTAATACTATAGTGGTAAAGTACATAAATGGAAATTTATGTATATTAGGGTGAAACAAGTAAACAGAGGGAAATAATATATAAAACATGTTATAGAGCTACTACTTGGGAATGTATGCAAACATCTACCTATATCTTTTTATATTTAATTACTAATAAGCATCTTGCATATGATAAACTGTTAGAATTATTTCTTGTACCAATCTATCTCTTAAAAGTTTTCTAGATAAGAGAATAAGAGAAAATTGTGCAACATATTTTCTAACTTTGCTGAAATTATTTTGAGTTAGAGGTTAATGACATGTAAGGAAAAAATTACGATGAAATAAGAGGAAAATATAATTAAATGATAGTAATGTGCTACCAGTTGTTTAACTTCCACCTCTTTTTTCCTTTAGGAAAAAGCTAGCACAAATTTTGTTAATCACAGGCCAACACATTATCCTTCTCTGCAGAAGTTTCAAAGGTGCGGGGAGGTGAAAAACTTAAGTTGACCCTTTCATTGCCTCTGAAAGTAATTTCTATAATCTTAACCTCCTGAATTCAGTCTCTGGCATTTTATGATAATGTTAACACTTAGGGAAATCATGTTTTATTCATATTTAATGATGATTAATATGTCGCTGCTATATAATCAAGATAAAATAGACTAGTTTCCAAAAGTGTTCTTTTTTATAACAAAGAAAACAGAAATTACTAAGGATTCAATGAGGGATTTAAAACAACTTTAAATTCAACAAAATAATTATTTTAAAACTTTCACTGATTTTTTTAAAAATCTGAACTTTGAGAATACTTAGATAGAAAAACAAAATTTCATTTGTTTCAAAAGAAGAAAATCAATCCAATAGAAAAATACAATAATCATTTTCTAACCACTGTATATCAAACAGTTGTGCTTATTGCTTTAAGCTTTTACAGACCCATTTCTGTGCCATCAAGCTAATATGGGTTCATACTACTCTGGACAAGCTGGAAAAAAAAATGTGTGTATATATATGTGTGTGTGTGTATATATATATATATATAATTTACACTATATAAATATGAGGCAATATGTTACAATAACATAAGTATGGGACAATCTAGAAAATATATCCCTTTGAGTCCTAAAGAGTTCTATGATTTGGTCAAATAGATGTTATTCCTATGCTCCTAGACATGTTTTACTAATTATTTACACAAGAGCTCAAAATTGTTTGATTTCTGAAGAAAAATTGTAAAATATTTTTACTTGATCATAAAATAATTTAGCAAGTACTGTTAGGAAGAAAAGTATTTTTTGGCTGGTCATGGTGGCACATGCCTGTAATCCAGCATTTTGGGAGGCCAAGACCCGCAGATCGCTTGAGCCAGGAGTTGGAGAGCAGACTGGGAAACTTGAGGAATCCGGCCTCTACAAAAACTGCAAAAATTAGCCGTGCGCGGTAGCATGCACGTGTAGTCTCAGCTCTTCAGGAAGCTGAGGTAGGAAAGTCACCTAAACCCAGAAGCAGAGGCTGCAGTAAGCCGAGACTGTGCCACTGCACTCCAGCTTGGGCGACACCAGGAGACCCTGTCTCCAAAAAAAAAAAAGAAAGAAAAAGAAGAAAAAAGGGATTTCTTTTGTGTGTTAAATTGCAATTGGCTTAGGAAAAATTATGTTATGTGTACCCTTAAAAACTTTTTTCTTTTTTTTTTTAATAAAGTCTTTTATTTATTTTATTTTATTTTTATTTTTTTATTATACTTTAAGTTTTAGGGTACATGGGCACATTGTGCAGGTTAGTTACATATGTATACATGTGCCATGCTGGTGCGCTGCACCCACTAACTCGTCATCTAGCATTAGGTATATCTCCCGATGCTATCCCTCCCCCCTCCCCCCACCCCACAACAGTCCCCAGAGTGTGATATTCCCCTTCCTGTGTCCATGTGATCTCATTGTTCAATTCCCACCTATGAGTGAGAATATGCAGTGTTTGGTTTTTTGTTCTTGCAATAGTTTACTGAGAATGATGATTTCCAGTTTCATCCATGTCCCTACAAAGGACATGAACTCATCATTTTTTATGGCTGCACAGTATTCCATGGTGTATATATGCCACATTTTCTTAATCCAGTCTATCATTGTTGGACATTTGGGTTGGTTCCAAGTCTTTGCTATTGTGAATAATGCCGCAATAAACATACGTGTGCATGTGTCTTTATAGCAGCATGATTTATAGTCCTTTGGGTATATACCCAGTAATGGGATGGCTGGGTCAAATGGTATTTCCAGTTCTAGATCCCTGAGGAATCGCCACACTGACTTCCACAATGGTTGAACTAGTTCACAGTCCCACCAACAGTGTAAAAGTGTTCCTATTTCTCCACATCCTCTCCAGCACCTGTTGTTTCCTGACTTTTTAATGATCGCCATTCTAACTGGTGTGAGATGGTTATCTCATTGTGGTTTTGATTTGCATTTCTCTGATGGCCAGGGATGATGAGCATTTTTTCATGTGTTTTTTGGCTGCATAAATGTCTTCTTTTGAGAAGTGTCTGTTCATGTCCTTTGCCCACTTTTTGATGGGGTTGTTTGTTTGTTTCTTGTAAAGTTGTTTGAGTTCATTGTAGATTCTGGATATTAGCCCTTTGTCAGATGAGTAGGTTGCGAAAATTTTCTCCCATTTTGTAGGTTGCCTGTTGACTCTGATGGTAGTTTCTTTTGCTGTGTAGAAGCTCTTTAGTTTAATTAGATCCCATTTGTCAATTTTGGCTTTTGTTGCCATTGCTTTTGGTGTTTTAGACATGAAGTCCTTGCCCATGCCTATGTCCTGAATGGTAATGCCTAGGTTTTCTTCTAGGGTTTTTATGGTTTTAGGTCTAACGTTTAAGTCTTTAATCCATCTTGAATTGATTTTTGTATAAGGTGTAAGGAAGGGATCCAGTTTCAGCTTTCTACATATGGCTAGCCAGTTTTCCCAGCACCATTTATTACATAGGGAATCCTTTCCCCATTGCTTGTTTTTCTCAGGTTTGTCAAAGATCAGATAGTTGTAGATATGCAGCGTTATTTCTGAGGACTCGGTTCTGTTCCCTTGATCTATATCTCTGTTTTGGTACCAGTACCATGCTGTTTTGGGTACTCTAGCCTTGTAGTATAGTTTGAAGTCAGGTAGCATGATGCCTCCAGCTTTGTTCTTTTGGCTTAGGATTGACTTGGCGATGCGGGCTCTTTTTTGGTTCCATATGAACTTTAAAGTAGTTTTTTCCAATTCTGTGAAGAAAGTCATTGGTAGCTTGATGGGGATGGCATTGGATCTGTAAATTACCTTGGGCAGTATGGCCATTTTCACGATATTGATTCTTCCTTCCCATGAGCATGGAATGTTCTTCCATTTGTTTGTATCCTCTTTTATTTCCTTGAGCAGTGGTTTGTAGTTCTCCTTGAAGAGGTCCTTCACATCCCTTGTAAGTTGGATTCCTAGGTATTTTATTCTCTTTGAAGCAATTGTGAATGGGAGTTCACTCATGATTTGGCTCTCTGTTTGTCTGTTGTTGGTGTATAAGAATGCTTGTGATTTTTGTACATTGATTTTGTATCCTGAGACTTTGCTGAAGTTGCTTATCAGCTTAAAGAGATTTTGGGCTGAGACAATGGGGTTTTCTAGATATACAATCATGTCGTCTGCAAACAGGGACAATTTGACTTCCTCTTTTCCTAATTGAATACCCTTTATTTCCTTCTCCTGCCTAATTGCCCTGGCCAAAATTGACACCCTAACATCACAATTAAAAGAACTAGAAAAGCAAGAGCAAACACATTCAAAAGCTAGCAGAAGGCAAGAGATAACTAAAATCAGAGTAGAACTGAAGGAAATAGAGACACAAAAAACCCTTCAAAAAATTAATGAATCCAGGAGCTGGTTTGTTGAAAGGATCAACAAAATTGATAGACCGCTAGCAAGACTAATAAAGAAAAAAAGAGAGAAGAATCAAATAGACGCAATAAAAAATGATAAAGGGGATATCACCACCGATCCCACAGAAATACAAACTACCATCAGAGAATACTACAAACACCTCTAGGCAAATAAACTAGAAAATCTAGAAGAAATGGATAAATTCCTGGACACATACACTCTCCCAAGACTAAACCAGGAAGAAGTTGAATCTCTGAATAGACCAATAACAGGAGCTGAAATTGTGGCAATAATCAATAGCTTACCAACCAAAAAGAGTCCAGGACCAGATGGATTCAGAGCCGAATTCTACCAGAGGTACAAGGAGGAACTGGTACCATTCCTTCTGAAACTACTCCAATCAATAGAAAAAGAGGGAATCCTCCCTAACTCATTTTATGAGGCCAGCATCATTCTGATACCAAAGCCAGGCAGAGACACAACAAAAAAAGAGAATTTTAGACCAATATCCTTGACGAACATTGATGCAAAAATCCTCAATAAAATACTGGCAAAACAAATCCAGCAGCACATCAAAAAGCTTATCCACCATGATCAAGTGGGCTTCATCCCTGGGATGCAAGGCTGGTTCGATATACGCAAATCAATAAATGTAATCCAGCATATAAACAGAGCCAAAGACAAAAACCACATGATTATTTCAATAGATGCAGAAAAAGCCTTTGACAAAATTCAACAACTCTTCATGCTAAAAACTCTCAATAAATTAGGTATTGATGGGACGTATTTCAAAATAATAAGGAGCTATCTATGACAAACCCACAGCCAGTATCATACTGAATGGGCAAAAACTGGAAGCATTCCCTTTGAAAACTGGCACAAGACAGGGATGCCCTCTCTCACCATTCCTATTTAACATAGTGTTGGAATTTCTGGCCAGGGCAAAAACTTTTTTTCTTTTGAGACAGAGTCTTATTCTGTCACCCAGGTCACACAGGCTGGAGTGCAGTGATGAGATCTCGACTCACTGCAACCTCCGCCTCCCAGGTTTAAGTGATTCTCGTGCCTCAGCCTCCTAAGTAGCTGGAATTACAGGCATCCACCACCACGCCCAGCTAATTTTTGTATTTTTAGTAGAGATGGGGTTTTGCCATGTTGGCCAGGCTGGTCTCGAACTCCTGACCTCAAGTGATTTGCCTGCCTCAGCCTCCCAAAGTGCTGGGATTTCAAGTGTGAGTCACCACGCCTGGCCAAAACTGCTTTTTTGTATCCACCCACTTCAATTCCCCTTTCAAACCCTTTAATGCCATTTAATTATGTTGCTTCCCGGAGGAATATATTTCCTTCTGTCCTATATCAGTGATGTACCTTAGCTTAAGACAGTAATTCATTAGTGTAGACATGGCTTAAGTAGTCTCTAATAATAACTTTTAACAGATTATCTCATCTCTTCTTATATCTACAAAAAGTCTGTGAAAAATATCTTTATTGGATCAATAAAGATCCCATTTAGCTTAATATATGGTTTCAAGTAAATGATGTGCTACTCACTGTACCAATTTCTCACTTAAAAATATTGGATTATTCTTTCTGTTAAGTTTATTGTCCTCCAGGCTCATCCATGTTGGAGCAAATGGCAAGATCCTATTCTTTGTGAGGGTTAAATAATATTTGATTGCATATATGTACCACAAAATGATCTCACTTCTATGTGGAGTTTTAAAAAGTATTCAACTATACAAAGATAGAGAACAAAACAGCAGTTATCAGTGGCAGGGGATAGGGAAAGAAATGGAAAGATATAAGTCAAGAGATAAAGTAGCAGATATACAGGAAGAGCAAGTCTAGAGATCTAATACACAACATGAGAACTATAGGCAATATACCTGTAATGTATATGGGATTCATGCTAAATGAGTAGATTTTAGCTGCTTTTGCCACACACTCAAAAAAAGGTAACTGAAATAATGCAAAGTGTTCATTTGCTCACAGTACTATCTATATGCATTTTTACTGTCTATATGCACCTTATAATATCGTGTTGTATACCTTAATTATACAAAATATAATTTTTATGAAAATATATTGGATTATTTTTGAGAGAATGAATCTTTAAAAATACACATAATTGTCATTTTAGCTTTTTAATTATAAATACACATACACACAAGCATGCACTTAGAGAATGTTCTCATTTTCTGAACTACAGATGGTTCTTTAGTAAATGTAACCTAGGTGATTCAATAATAACATGATTTTAAATAACTATAAGCCTCAGTTATTCCTTGTTCTCATTTAATTCAGTTTTCATGTCTCCCACCATTAGCCTTTGTAATAGTGTAATAGTGCATTCTATCTCTCTCCTTCTCTTTCAAA
The DNA here is from genome assembly GCF_028858775.2 of Pan troglodytes. Classification (NCBI taxonomy): domain Eukaryota; kingdom Metazoa; phylum Chordata; class Mammalia; order Primates; family Hominidae; genus Pan; species Pan troglodytes. Next base: position 90,317,347 of record NC_086015.1, read on the forward strand.
CTTGTTTTGTAATGACTCAAACTTTAGAGGACTTCTTGAGAATGGATCAATGTCTGAAAAACTTGACAATTAGATAGCATTAACGTTGACACAAAAGCTTAAACTTGTTTGTAATATTCAATTATTTTGTCTTTTTATCATTATAACCTTGCTTTTGTCAAAACTGTAAATGATGACCTGTTTCTACAGTTTGAGTAAAAACTGATACCTTTAAAAGTATGCATAATAGCCATTTTAGCTTTTTTATTATAAATACACATACACACAAATGTACTTAGAGAGCGTCCTCATTTTCTGAACTACAAATAGTTATTAAGCAAATTTAACCTAGGTTATTCAATAATAATATGATTTAAAATAACTTCAGGCCTCAGTTATTCCTTGCCCTCATTTAATTCAGCTTCCATGTCATTTTGGCTTACTTTTCACAGAAAATATGCATATGCATAAACGTTTGCAGAATCAAACATAATATGGACATTCTATTGTTACTTTTTTAGTAACACTGAAACATCCATATATAGGCATCTTTTCATATACCTGCCCACTGAGTCTATACTTCAAAAAATAAAATATATAGCAAAAAAAAAAAGAAAATTATTTCTCTGGTTGAGATCTTCAGGGTTCTAGCATTTTTTACTTCATTTTACCCAGTCCGCCTTTTCGCAGTTTGTGTGGCATGGCAAATAGTATAAAAAGGGAGGAAAAAGCAAATATCAAAAATGCAATGTGCTACACACATTGAAAACAATACTAGCAGATATTGAGAAAAATTTTTCTTTCAAATTCCAATATGTATAAACAAATGTAACACAAGTAAGTTTGTACACACTGCCCTGTAAGTTACATTGCTTATCCTCTGGTCAGTTCTCTTACAGATTCTCACCTTAGAAAAATTCACAATTCAAAAACAGTTCTCCAGAATGAGGTTTTTTTTGTTTGTTTGTTTGTTTGTTTTGTTTTGTTTTGTTTTTTTGAGACAGAGTTTCGCTCTTGTTGCCCATGGCTCACTGCAACCTCCACCTCCCGGGTTCAAGCAATTCTCCTTGGCCTCCTGAGTGCCTGGGATTCCAGGCATGCACCACCACACCCAGCTAATTTTGTATTTTTAGTAGAGACGGGGTTTCTCCATGTTGGTGAGATTGGTCTTAAACTCCCGACCTCAGGTGATCTGCCCGCCTCGGCCTCCCAAAGTCCTGGGATTACAGGTGTGAGCCGCCACACCCGGCCTAGCTCTTTTTTAACCTTTGGGAGAAGGATACGTCTTTGCCTTACTCTTAAAACAAATGCAATACCTATCTTCCATGGCTGTAGTTCTTTTGAAGTTCTATTTCTCACTGCAGATGACACTGTTTACCTGGAAATAGCTTCTTTTTAGACTGCCAACTCTGTCTTAACTTCAGCCCCAATCTTCACTTCATCACTTTGACATGGATGAGTATTAAGAAAAATTCTGAAGAATTCAAGGTTTGATTTAGCTCTTTGTTTCTATTTCCCACTAAATCTTGAATTACTGGAAGTAAATTTATTAAGCACTTTCACATTCTGTCCATGCTCCCATTTCAATCAAAATTTACGTTGACTTTCCCCATTCACCCAGAGTTCTATTTCAAGCTTGCCAAAGAAATATTTACAATTTGATCAACTGAATCGCATTAATATGTAAATGTGACAGTGTTCACCTTAAGATCTTCCTTCCCCCAAATAGCTTCAGTGAGATGTAGCCATTGGAAAGCAATGCCTCCTTTACATTGTCTATTTGACCCCACCATAGTAGGCTGACCCCTTTAACAGGCCTAAGCCATATTACACAAGTTCTGACCTACTTTTCAATGGCAAGGGACAGATCAGGTATCTAATTTTATCATTTCAATGTATGCATATTCATATTCTGAAACTTATAATTTTTTACTTGTTCTCAGAGCACAAGTAAGTGAGAATCTCTATTGCTGAGTTACACATTAGAATTTTCAAAGTGAGCAGTAAATAAAATGAAAGACAATTGTATTTCTACCAAGAGATACTTTATGGAGTATTAACATATCACATCTTCAGGTACAAGTTGAGATTATCTCAGGCCTGAGGTCTGCTCAAATTAGTATGTTGTTAGTAATTTGGAGCAATTATATATGTAATGCTCTGCCATTAATACATTGAATCCACAATTATGCATGTTCTGTAAATGATACATCTATAAAAACAATAAAAACAAATTTGGCTTTACCAGATACCCACAAAACTTTTATCACATTCCGGGCCTTTGGAAATATTTCTGCCATCAAGCATATTTAAGATGATTTCCAAGGTCTTGCAAAATTGACTACATATGTTGAAGACAGAATAAAAATGAAGGATGCTCTATTAGTGTCAGTTTTCTTAATAGTAGTATAGATTATTAACCTCCACTAGGATCTTACACATGTATCTTTACATTATTATTATTATTATATATTTTTTCTTTCTTGAGACAGAGTCTCACTCTGTCGCCCTGGAGTGCAGTGGTGCAATCTTGGCTCATTGCACCTTCCACCTCCCAGGCTCAAGCGATTCTCATGCCTTGGCCTTCTGAGTAGCTGGGATTACAGGCATGTGCCACTATGCCTGACTAGTTGTTTTTTTTGTTTTGTTTTGTTTTGTTTTTGGAGACGGAGTCTCTCTCTGTCGCCCAGGCCAGAGTGTAGTGGCATGATCTCGGCTCACCGAAACCTCTGTCTCCTGAGTTCAAGTGATTCTCCTGGCTCAGCCTCCTGAGTAGCTGGGACTACAGGCGCCCGCCACCATGCCAGGCTAATTTTTTGTAGTTTTAGTAGAGCCAGGGTTTCACCATGTTGGCCAGGCTGGTCTCGAACTCCTGACTTGAGGTGATCTGCCCGCATCGGCCTCCCAAAGTGCAGGGATTACAGGTGTGAGCAACTGCGCGCAGCCCATTATTTGGCAAAATAGTTTTTTGAAAATACTCTTTTGTTTTAAGGCTATGAACAAAGTAAATATCTTCTAAGGACTTTTTTTTTTAATTCCAAGCTTGTAGTCACATACAGTTTAAAGTATTCTTATTTTTTAAAATCTTTATACAAATGATTATTCCATGTCTTTCATTCACATCTTCATCTGACAGACACTTCCTTCATTGGTGAAGTTAAGATAAAATAAATTTTTATTACACTTGGCAGACCTTGGGATAAGGTGGCGTATAGTGAGATAAGCTGCTTATTAGGAGAAGGTAGGCAGATATTAGATTATAAATTCATAGAGTAATTTATTATGTAAATTTAAAAATTAAATGTAACAAATATGACTTTTATTGCACAATCATTTTACAATAAGTATTTGTTTATTCCTCTGAAATTTATTTTATCTTAACTTTGTAATAATCTGGAACTAAACATCAGGAGTACAGAAAAAAATACTTACTTGTTCCTGAGGAATTTAAAGGCTAATAATAGAAGGAAGAGTCAATTTAAACAGGTGGAAGCAATATAATGTGGCTCAAAGGAATCTTGAAAATGTTTTATAGCAGTGCAAAAGAGAATAATTGGCTCTCTTTGAATAATATGCTTTAGCTTATTATTTATATGCTTATATGAAAATAAATATATTAATACTGATAAATAAGAACAGCTATATTAATTTAATGTTTATTGTGTACTAGGGAATGTTCTGTTTTACACAGTTTTAAGTTGGGGGATGCTCTTCATTGTGTGGAATTAGAAACAGTTTTCAAGAAGTTAGATAATAGGTTCAAAGTCTCACAACTTGGGAAAAATGCAATTCAAATTCAGGTATTTTATTACATTTAACTGTGTTTGAATTTAAAACATGGAAAGATGGTACTAGGGGAGAACTCTGTTGTGGAGAGAGTGTCAGTGTGAGAGTCAGGAAACTCGAAGTTTTAGCCCCAACTATGCCATTTTTTGTTTGTTTGTTTTTTTGGCCTTATGACTTTAAGTCACAATTTACACTGAGTTTGATAAATTAGATATAATTATACTCACATCCTGTATCATGGTTTTTTTTGTAGCATTGGTAGATGAAACCATGTTTAAGCAAGAAAGCACTATAGAAATTAAGGTATTTTACAACTCCAGCTAATATCACTCTCCAATGATATTGTTTATTCTCAATTTACTGGTCATACTATGCTTTGTTAAATGCTACTATCAGGTATGTCTTTCTCTACCTTGCCAACTTATGCCTATTCATCCTTCAAAACCTCATGAACTTTTAAGATCCTCTGAAATGCCTCTTTCATTCTCATGTTGTATGTGCTCATTGTACTTGATACAAGAGGAGAATTATAGCACGTAACCACTCCGTGTTGGTGTGATTGCTCTTGGTCTACCAGATCTGCCACTAGACTGTGAGATGATTACTTTATCCCCAGTTCCTGGAAAATACTGAATACTTCATGAATCGGTGTAGACATAAAAATTAAGATTTCAAAATAAAATATATTTGTTCAAATATATGCATTCTTATGGTTAACTTGGTTAGGCAAGAACCTTGTCTGTAAATAGTGAGAATGCCTTTCAAAAGGAGAAAATGGACTTTGATTATTTTCAAAAGGATATTAGATTTATAATACTCAAGAAAAAAAGACAATTCAGAAGGAAGAATAAAATTATTTTTGCTCTGAAAAAAGAGAGAATGAATTAACAATTCTAGTAACAGGGTTCATCATCATTTATTTTTAAGTTTGCTATTTGAAAACTTTTTTAACTTAATTGTTTAGTGTGGATTCCCTACCTCATCCCCCAAAATTTCATATTTCACTATTCTTTCCACAGCATTAGTTTATGCTCTTAAATTTTCTTGGATAACTCAGTATATATCTCTTTCTGTTAAATTTAAAGCATATTTATTATCAACATTGCATACCGTATATTGGAAGGCAAAAGTATTTTCCCATTATGTAATGTTATTTATAAACCAAACTGAGGAAAACCTTCACAGCCTCAGTAGAGAGGAGATAATAGTGTTTTTAAATTCATTCTTTCTGTATATTTTATCATAAATCATTTTAGGACACACCTTTTCAATGCAAAGATGCTCTTAATTAGATCAGCATTGTCATAGAAACTATGCTCTCTTTTTGACTATTGCCAACAGCAGCAAAACATCCGTTTCCTTATAATTGATTCTCAAGTTTATTTAAAACGTTCTATATGAGGCATAGCCTATTGAAATGACTCACCATGTTTATGGGAATACTGGAGGATAAGAGTTATTTTTGAATGATTTTATCATATTAAATGTAGAATAGAAATATAAACTTTGAAAAATATGTAATAATAATTTTTACTATATGGTTTCAATAACTTTTCAATTTTAAAAGTATTGCTCTTTATAACAATATGAGTAGTTAAATCCAAAAACACCACTGGGAGAGCCTCCATGAACTAAATATTGGACTGGGCTTTAGAAATATACAAATAAATGAAAACTTACCTGTTTTCTCAGGAACATCCCAAATCAGATCAGTAAGTATCTGTATTGTCACATTACTTCACAGAAGTTCAAAAGATCCAGGTTACAGGTACTCTCTTCTAACTTATTTAAGAACAATGAGAACACATGGACACAGGAAGTGGAACATCACACACCGGGGCCTGTTGTGGGGTGGGGGGAGGGGGGAGGGATAGCATTAGGAGATATACCTAATGTTAAATGATGAGTTCATGGGTGCAGCACACCAACATGGCACATGTATACATATGTAACTAACCTGCACGTCATGCACATGTACCCTAAAACTTAAAGTATAATAAATAAATAAAAAAGAAGTCAAAAAAAAAAGAAAATTCTCATTTCACCATTCTTCAGGCAAAGAAATTGCAATTCCTATTGCAAAGGTAAATTCATTGATGCACTTAACAAATATTTGGGTTTCCAGTAAATGAAAACACAAAAATGGGTTAAGGGGCTATTAATTATTTTCAATGCTTCCACTCTAATAAATAACAATGGCTAACAGTTGCTATAAAATAGTGTTTTAACATACCAAGAACCATAAAAAAAGTGTTTGCAGAATTAATAGATCATATGAGAGAGTTTCAAAAATGTTTTTTCAAAAATGTTTCCCCAAAATATATTTTCTTCTTTTACACTCCTCTCTTTTAGAGAAAATCTTCTCTTTGAAGCCAAAGCAGTGGATTTTACAACCTGTATATTTCACTTCTATCTTTTGTGCACTAAATTACCTCCTGTTACTTTCAAGTCTGTTAAACAGATTGAAAACAACTGCTTTAAAGGAAAGGCCATCACCTTTGAAGCCTGACATGGCTGGATTACGATCTTCACTTTTATTTTCTAGATGAGTGAGCAAATTACATAACTTTCTTAATCCTCAGTATTCACATCTGTAAAATGAGGTGATAATACCTGGTTTACCCTGGATTAAATTATGCAGTGCACTTATAGCACCTAGTAAAATGTCCCAGCACTTTAATGGCTGCCCTTTTATAGCATGATTTTCAAGTGGGACATTAAAAAGGGATTAATAAAGTAATTATAAGTACAATTGGACTAGATATGGCTGGATAGGGATACAATGAATTGTAAGTGCCATGGTGAAAAGCGTGAGAAAAGAGCCATAAAGTGAAATCTCCCTGCTCTAGTTTGATTGGAAAAGAAAAGCTATGCTTTCAAGTGAGGGAAATAAGCCTGGAGAGCATAGTTTGGAACATTCTTGTGATGGGCCTTAAATGCCAGGCTGAGAAGTGACACTTACCTTGCTGGGCAATTGAAAGCTATTGAACATTTTCAGACACAGGAGTAACATGATCATAATTGTCCTTTAAGATTAAAATTGGGTTAGCCTATGAATGAAAGAGAATGGAGAGAGGCTGGAGGCTGAGAGGCAATTTAGGAGATGATTACTCAAGTCAAAGTTAATAAGAATCTGTCTTAGACTTGGGGACATATCAGAGAAAAATAGGAAGTTGATAGTACATGAATGATTAGAAGGATTTAATAGATCATTATTTGTGGGGAACAAAAAAAAAGGAATGGTTTTGGGGGGAAAAGGTGAGAAGTAGGAGAGAGTTTGGGTTAGAAAATAACAGGATTTGGGACTACATATTTAAACAGTCATTTGCATTTTTTTCTGAGTATTTTCGTGTATTTTCCTGGGCCTAGGATAATAATATCAAGGAAAGATCATTGTCTCAATGTATCGGAGTGCATAAAAGCTAAGAAGATAAGTGACTTACTCACCATCCCTCAGCTAATAACAGACTTTAAATTTCTGGCTCCTACATTACAACTGTATTCACTACTCTGACTTGGATGTTGACAGGACAGGGAACATCTCAGAGGGAAATGCCCAGCCTTCTCCTGATATTTAAGACTGGTATTTTGAACTTGGGAGAGGTAAATTGTTATATGAGTCATCAGAATTGTTATATGAGTCATCAAGATGGAATCCACAGTCAAGGATAAAATTGTCAAAGGGATGAGTACTAAAAGAGAAGCAGTTTGGTGTGGAGCCCTTGAGGAGCAGGTGCTTTCGGAAAGCAAGCAGAGGAGAAACAAACACAAACAGTTTAATCTGAATGATTAAAAGTGATTTCAAGTAAGGCAGAAATGTGTAGGTTAAGGAAGGGGGATCTTTAAAAAAGAAGGAAATTAGTATAGAGAGGTTTAATGAATGGAGCTTGAAAAAGACCACTTGAATAGAAAACTCCTAAAGACTTTAAAGAGAATGTTTTTATTATACTAATGGGAGATAAAAGCAAAACTAAGGTCATATTGTAATGAAATCTAGAGACATAGAATACTTACCCTGTGAGTTATAGTAATATTTATTTGTATTCGAGTTGCTGTTTTAAGGCAACAGAGATTTGTATGATTTTTATATTATAAAGAAAGAAACAATGTCACTGTTGAAATCTCAGAAACACTAACAAAAATAACAAATCTCATTTTTTTTCTTTTTCCCAAAGAAATACCTGGAACTCTTAAGGATATTTATAGACCTGTAATTCAGTGTAAACTCTATTTCATATTGTAATATTTATGATTTATTATACTTTTCTGCCAAATAATTCCTTATTTACTGTTCCTTAGGATATATGTCCATATCACAGAATGTGGTAATTAAATATGAATGTTAAATTGGTTTACTGATTTTCAGATTTGCCCACACAGGTGAGCAAGAATTCAGTGACTAAAATCTTGCTTTGTAAGCTCAGAAACTCAATTTTATTACATTGTCTACAGTTGGTAAAATTGATTATATAAGGTCAACGCTATAAGGGTTGAGACCATGTTTTCTTCAACTGTGAATCTAGTACAAGGTCTTGTACGTAGCAAGTGTTCATAAATGAATTGATAAATAAAGAAAGGCATAGAATGTATACTAACTTATAATGTAGTATACAAGGTAATAATTTATTTCTAAAACTACTCTTTATAAATTTCAAATGCCAGTTACTTTCATCTGGCAAGTTACTCAATAAGAGTAATTTGTTTAAAACATTTTCTTCTGTGTGCGTTAGTCTGTTTAGGAATTCTGACTAAAATTTAGAAAGTAAGCACGTATAGTTTAGGTAGATTTGGACGTTCTTTGACTTAATAATTTATAAATTATTTCTTAGGGTGGGCTTTTCTTGCATTATTGGTATCTGTATCATTCTAAAGATGAATAAACAGACTTAGGAAGGTTCAATAGCATGGATTAAATTACATAAGTAATATGAAATGTAGATTTAGAATGCCAAATACATGATTCCCATGAGGCATTCATGCACTTGCCAAAAAATGCCCTGGATGGGTTTAATTACAGATAACAAATGACCAAGATGAAAACTGATAACCAGGGTCTTATCTTGATATCAACTAAATTAGAACCCCAAGACAAGTTCTGTCATTACTGAAAATTAAAACTTCAGATTATAAACATTAAGATATGAACCATCTGAGCCTGAATGTGACTATATGGCCTTTCAATAAAGCAAGGTTATGTATTTGCCCTGTTCTTAGATTCTGTGCTTGTTTTCATGGTGTTTTAAAATTTCAACCAGTAGTTTCAACCACGTTTCAAACCTTGATTATATATGAACATACTATACTGATCCTTTTACATTAAAATTAAAGATGAACAAATTGAATGTATAATGTCAATTAATAAAACTACATAGGTTTATTTTTGTCTTTACAGAGTAAAATTTTAGTCATTCACTTATTTATCCTTATACAGGTACCTTCCAAAAGAATAGCTCATAGATATTTTATTTTCGGAATGAAAGGCAATTATATTGCTTGGGAATTACATGAAGAAACTACTGCTTTGGATTTCAAATTTTAAAAAAAATATATTCACTCAGTGAGATAGTCAACAAAGCGAGAGTTAGAGTATTGGTGTACATGTCCTCTAGGGAATATTGAATAAAAATTATAAGAAAAACAACTTGAAAAGATACCCATAATTGAAACCAGGAAAATAATTAATTACCCTAAATTGTAACAGAGAACTAATTGGGGACAATTTATTAAATGAGAAAGGAAGAAAATTGTAATGATAGTTTGAAACCTGAGTGGGGAGGATGTTGACTGATCAAGAGTAAATTAATTGAAACAATATTAACCAAGATATTTTAATTTTAAAACCGAGATAATTTAATTTATAATTTAGGGATGGACACTGATTTAATACACCAATTAAATGAGCAACATATAGCCTCTTATCACAGTATGGTTTAAATACACTATACTATACAAAGAAAGCTCAAATTCCTTTCGTCCAATTTGAGATATACAATGCCTTGTTTTTCTGAGTAAAACTTCTGGTAATTTGTATGCCAGTTATCAAACAGGTACACAAAGTTTAAAAACAGCTGTCGTTTCAAAGGACATCTGTGTTATGGCTAGAATAGACATGAAGCATTTAGTAAACAATGCTATAAAATATAAACTAGGCCTTTAAAGGATAAAGGGTTCTTTTGTGTCTTACCAACTTCCGTAATAAAATGTATCAGAAAGCAATAGCTAAAAGAAAACCTTTTAATGCATTTCAGATGTGTCATATGTAGTTATAACATATATTAATGATTTTGAAGAAATTAAAGTCAATGAATTATATAACTATCCTTGTAGTAAAAGCATAAGATGGAATTGACTTAACTCTATACTTGTAACCATACTTAATACAGGTTTATTATTAGATAATTCGGATATGACCAAAAATGATATTATAATCAGTTATTGTTTTAGAACTACACTTTGAAATGAAGCTCATAGGCAATCAATTTTACATTTAGAACTTATAATTTGACAGAATTCTAACTGAGGAATTAAATCTCCTCAAATATTTGGTAAACTATTTGCATAGTTACCTAAATTTTGTATGAAATAGATAATTTTTTCAAAATTCCTTTAAAACCAACCCTGCCTTTCTCATTCTCTACAGATTTCTTTTCTTATTTTCCTGAAAAGGTTGAAGTTCTTTGATGAGAGATTTCTTCATTTCCTTTGTATTTTAAGATCACTCTATAGCAACCTTTATCAATCTCTTTTCCTTTTTCTTATCTTTCATTGAACAATCAAAACCTTTCCCCAAATTTCCTCTTTTGACTCCTTCTTTCCCCACCTCATGCTGCCATCTAAACCTTTGGATAATTTATTTTCACTCTCAGTTGCTGTACAAACACGATCATCTTCTGTCACTCCTGAATTCAGTGGTTGAAGACAGACCTACACACCACTCCACAGGACCACCTCACTCATCACAGTCACTAAAGACATCTGTGGTTCTAAATTTCATGGTCTTTATCTTACAAGACTTGACAAACTTTTCTAATAATGTAGATATGTACACATGCATCACATTACTGTTCCTGTTCAGATGTAGGTTAAAAAATCCTGTTGTAAGAGAAAAACTTTTTTGAATACTTGATTTTGATTGAAATTTTATATATAAGATACCATTATTTCCTGTCAATTGTTGGATTATCAGTTGATGATCCAGGAAGACATTTTTCCCTCAGCATCCTCTGTACAGTAGGTGGGTATGCATACATAGGTGTGGGGAGTTTTGTTTTAACTCAGTAACATCCTTAAATAGTCTTGAATTGTTCTACACTTGTGTTCTGTGAAAGAATACTGCTTTAGTTTTTTCCTTCCAATTTTTCTGGCCTCTCTTTTAGTCTTCCTTATGGGCTTCTGATCCACTTCATTTCAAGTTTATATATATATATATATAAGATAGTTATTTGTTTTATATATATATATATATATATATATATATATATAAACTTGAAGTGGATCAGAAGCCCATAAAGAAATATATATGTATACATTAATTATATATATTATATACTGCATATACTATACATAATATACATAATTATATATATTTATATACTGATGATAATTATATATTTATATATAACAAATCCCTTAATTTTTCAAGTGTTTTAAAAAGCAATTTTATACTTAAACCAACCTTGAAGATAAGCACAAAATTTACCAGTCTACATTGTTTTTGAAACCATGGCAACTCTAGCACCCACTCTGCGTATAGCACTATTCTAGGTACAATACTAGGGAATCCTAACCTTAGAAACATGATTTCACTTTCTGGAATTGCATTATTTCCGTTTACAGAGATTAAAAATAATTAGAACCACCATGCTTACTACTTACTTACTATCTGCCCCAGCCCCTTCTGATTCAAAGGAAGTCTCATTTCTGCCAAATTCTTCTTCTCATTTTACTACTTCCTGGTGAATTTCATCTAATTTAGTCATTTCAATGAGGATCTGATATGGACTGAGAATATGATATTTTGTGTTCCCATAAAAATTTATGTGTTGAAAGTTCATTTGCTGTGATGGTATTAGAAGGTGAAGCCTTTGGGAAGTGATTAGGTCATGAAGGTGGTGCCCTCATAATAGAATTAGTGCTTGTATAAAGGGCTAAATATAAGTTCTCACCTTCCACGACATGAGGATACAGTGAAAAAAGTCCATCTTGTGAATTAGGAAGTGAGTCTTCACCACACGCTAACTCTGTGAGCACCTTGATCTTGGACTTCGCAGCTCACAGAACCGTGAGAAATAAATGTATGCTATTTATAAGCCACCAAATTTATGGTATGCTGTTGTAACAGACTAAATGGATTAAGACAGCATCCGTGTACTGATTACTTTAACCCTCTATGTTGAAGATAGGGAGGTAAACTCTTAACTTTTAATTCTCTAGCTTTCAGCTGCAGCTTTGTGTTTTTAGTTTCCCAATGGAAATCTATGCTCTTCTATATAAAGAAATATTTCACACTCAATATGTCCTAAATCAAACTCATTTATGCTGCCCCAAACTGATTCTACCTCTTGTATTGTCTCTGAATTAATAGTAACACCTTTCACTCTATCTTTATTAATCAGATACTGAATTTCTCAATGTTTGTTCTTTAATATCTGGCCAATCTTTTACCTTCTCTCCACCCCTACTTCTGCTGCTTTGTTGCAGGCTTTCTTTGTCTCTCACCTAGATGACTTCAAAAGCCTCCTGAATGTTCTCCCTGCCTCCAAGTTTATTTTCCTCTACATGTACTCTTCATGTTATAGACAGAATAGTCTTTAGATTGCCATTATAATTATTTGTATTGTCATGGAATAAAATCCAGACAATAAAATCTTTAGCATGGCATACAAAATCATTTGCAACATGGCTTCTGTCCATTTTCTGTCACGTCAGAACCACACTTTGTGTTGTTTTCTGAGCTCCCTGAACTCTTCCCCATAGGTCGTGATCTCTCTTGAACCTGAGACTTTTCACATGCAGCTCTCTCAGATATTAATCATCTTCATTCTCCATTTTCTACCTCTAGTATTCTATTTCTCCTTTTCAAAATTTAGCTTAAAATCCAAGAAATATTTATTGATCTTTGTAGGCTGACCTAGATGTTTGTTCTATTGCTTCTGTTCATCATCTCATGGTAATTCCTTGTATATTGGTTTGTGTTCTCACCTTCAGTGATCAGTTCTGAGATCACGTTTTTCACCTCCCAAATAAAGATTAAAAAAACTACCTCACACAAATATTTTAAATAAGAATGCATATGTAGTATACTTTGCACAGTGTTTGAAAAATATTTTTTCTAACATTAGGCTCAGGATCTCTGCTTCTGGTGGCATCTCATTAAGGTTTCTCTCAAATTCTGACTTTTTATAATCCCATTTATAGCCTTGATTTCCAGCTCTTCATAATGACTGCTTCTTTGCTGTTAGTCCCAAAATATTTTCTGATTTCTTCCATTCCCAAATGTCTAAGTCAACCCAGCAATCTTCCTAACTTACCATTCTTTGTTAGTAGCTCAAGTTGCTTTAATAAAATATGATATACTGGTGGCTTAAACAACAGACATTTGTTTCTCACAGTTTCAGAGGCTGAAAAGTTTAAGATCAAGGTGCTGGCAGATTCAATTCTTGCTGAGGGCCATCTTCTGGCTTGCAGAAGGCCATTTTCTTTTCACCATATTCTCGCATGACAGAGGGAGAAAACTCTTGTGTCTCTTCTGTTTCTAAAAGCGTAAATTCCATCATGGATGATCCACCTTCATGATCTCATTGCAACCTAATTGCCTTTTAACAATCTCACCTTCCAATACCATTGCTTTGGAGGTTAGGGATTCAATATATGAATTTGGGGGAACACAAACATTGATTCATAACACATCTAATCTGTGTCATGACCTTAAAAACCTTAATATATTAAGTCTATGCCCACGGGAGAACTTATTTGTCACACATTCATTTTAACCTCCTTGTAATATACTTTGCATCCTTACTTCTCATCCTAGGTTCTCTGCAGAATCTACTGGTTCTTTTGCAGTTAATGCCTTTAACCATTCAGTATTATTTAATAACTTTTGCAGGAACTTGTATTTTGTACCATTCTTCTGAGTTGTGTCCTAGGCATCTTCCTGGGTTTCTTTCTAAGGTTGACCTTCCTACTCCTCCTTGCTAAATCTCTTCTGCTTTTCTCTCTTCAGTCTGTCCCTTAATTCCAAATATAGTGAAAATGGAAAATCATTTCTTTTTCTAGACTATCTCTCTCTCCAAGGTGTTGGACTGAATTACCACATGTCCACCTGAAGGACCTCCAGGACTCCAAATTTGGCATGGCTAAAGTTGATGTCAAATTCTTCCTCCATCAACTAGATCCAATTTATAAATTCCCTTACTAGTTTTGTGATCATAGTCAAGTTACTCAGCCTCCCAGTGCCTCTGTCTCCTCAACTGTAAAATGGGAATTAAAAAGTATCTAATTTCAAAGGCTGCTGTACAAATTGAAGAAGTCACTTTATGTGATATATGTGAACTGGTACCCTGGAAATAGAACAGATGGTGATGGTGGTATGTGCCTGTTTGTTATTTTTAGCATTCTTTTTTTCTTTTAAAGCTTAACACTTTTTATTTGATCACTGGCTTCTATATTTAGTTCTTTTTCACCTCAGTCTTCTTTATTTTATTATCTGCCAAAATCTTAGTTCCGGTGCTTTTATTCTGCATTTCATATTCTATTTCTATTAATGCTGTTAACTTGTCTCTTTGCTTTTAGCTTCTAATTTTTCACCAGGACCCGTCTAATTTATCTATTTTATGTTTCTTATACATTCAATACACTGATTTTAAGTTGAGTATACAGTTGCTGTCTTGCTAAGGTATTGCTTTTGCATTTTTTTATATAATTAAATAAATATTTCTTGGTTTCTATTTTTTTCTACCAAGTGTTAGTTTCACTGAAATCACCTCCTTGCCCCCATACTTGCTACTTTTGTTAAGCACAAATGTGTTACTTTAATGTCAACGCTTAACATAAAATAAGCACAAGAAGAAATGTTGGCAATATTTATTACGGCCTCCATTACACATTGGTTGTTATGTATATGTAATGGGAAAAATAATAACAGTTTATCCACATGTGCCGTTTAACACTTCAGAGATGACAGCAGTGACTTTAAGAGAGGGGGGTGGGGCAAGCACTAAACTATAATGAAAAGAGAATGGAAGTAGAATTATGGACACATTTTCTTGGGAAAAAGTAAGTTACCAAAAATATATTGAATAAGGCATTAAAAGAGCTGTATTTTCATTATATTCTGCAAAAAACACATCTATAATATATGAGCACACCTGAAAGGCTAGGTTTTACATGAACAATCAATTATTATAAAGTTCTTAAACATTTATTTTAAATATTTATTGTTAATATTTAAGAAATTGCATTCTTTACTGATATACCTTTAGGCAAAAATTAAAGTAGAATATACCATATACCAGACATACACTTCCAAAAACTATTAGAAAATATTAACTTAGGGCTAAGAGTTCTGTTAAGTTGTGGATTTTTTAATTTTAATTTTTATTTTACTCTAAGTTCTGGAATACATGGGCAGAACATGCAGGTTTGTTGCATAAGTATACATGTGCCATGGCGGTTTGCTGCACCCATCACTTAGGTTTTAAACCCTGCATACATTAGGTATTTGTGCTAATGATCTCCCTCCACTTGCCCCCAAACCCCTGACAGGCTGTGGTGTGTGATGTTCCTCTCCCTGTGCCCATGTGTTCTCATTGTTCACCTCCCACTTATGAGTGAGAACATGCAGTGTTTGACTTTCTGTTCCTGTGTTAGTTTGCTGAGAATGATAGTTTCCAGCTTGTTTTCCCTATTGTTGAAACAACAAAAAAAGTTAGTTTTAGAAAAAACAACAACAAAAAACAAAAAACAAAAACTACATTGTTTTCTCAACTTCTTAACATGTGTTAAATCCACCAAGTTAGCTATCAGAGATTTTTAGAGAATGAAGACAATAAAGTGAGCATGGAACTCAGAAAATAAAGAGCTTTGTTTGCCTCTTAGAAGCTATTGGAGAGAATCCATGCCCAAGGAGATATATAGAGTATTTTTCTGCTTGTCTCTG
The DNA here is from genome assembly GCF_028858775.2 of Pan troglodytes. Classification (NCBI taxonomy): domain Eukaryota; kingdom Metazoa; phylum Chordata; class Mammalia; order Primates; family Hominidae; genus Pan; species Pan troglodytes. The sequence goes on from NC_086015.1 coordinate 90,333,272, forward strand.
AAGCTCTTGCTGAGTCAGTGACCCTTAGTCATCTGATTCAGAGGCTACCTTAACCTGGCTTTTTCAGACCTTGCCCTCTAAACTCCAATTAATCCTCTTGTTTGCTAACTCCTTCGAAACGTGTCCTACTTTACTATAGCCTGACTTCAATATAGTTCCTGCACCTACTTCCCCTCACAGGCATGTGCATGGCCAGCAGTCTGGTGTCCAAACCATCTTCTCAATAATAAATTACTTATAATTCTACATTCTATTACATTTTTCCCCTGATCTAGAGTAAGAAAGTAGACCAAGATGGGTGAACCCTTTATATAAGTAAATTCAATTCACATATTTAATTGTCAAATAACTCTGCATTTTTCCTTTTCCAAGCTTATGAAGTAGATGTCACTACTTTTATTTTACATGTAAGGGAACATAAATCCAGATTTGTTAAATGATTTTCCTAGGAATATACTGTAAGTAGGTTGCATAGGTGAGATTCAGTCCACACCTATATGAGATTCCATCATACATTTCCGCCTCTAGTGACAGCTGTTTGAAAATCAGTCTTAGAATAAACATTTAGAAGGAGAATCTGGAAGGTAGAACAGCAATGTGAAAATTGTTCTTTGCTCTCCTCTCTATATGTCAGTACTCTTTTAGCCCCTGTTAGGGTCTTTCTATCATTTCATTAAGATAATGTAAACAGAGGGGGTGGAGCCAAGATGGCCGAATAGGAACAGCTCCAGTCTACAGCTCCCAGCATGAGCGACGCAGAAGTTGGGTGATTTCTGCATGTCCAACTGTGGTACTGGGTTCATCTCACTTGGGAGTGTCGGAAAGTGGATGCGAGACAGTGGGTGCAGTGCACTGAGCATGAGCCAAAACAGGGCGAGGCATCACCTCACCTGGGAAGTGAAAGGGGTCAGGGAATTCCCTTTCCTAGTCAAAGAAAGGGGTGACAGATAGCACCTGGAAAATCGGGTCACTCTCACCCTAATACTGTGCTTTTCCAATGGTCTTAGCAAACGGCACACCAGGAGATTATATCCCACGCATGGCTCAGAGGGTCCCACGCTCACGGAGCCTCACTCGTCGCTAGCACAGCAGTCTGAGATCAAACTGCAAGGTGGCAGCGAGGCTGGGGGAGGGGCGCCCACCATTGCCTAGGCTTGAGTAGGTAAACAAAGCAACCTTGAAGCTCGAATTGGGTGGAGCCCACTGCAGCTCAAGGAGGCCTGCTGGCTTCTGTAGAATCCACCTCTGGGGGGAGGGCATAGCCAAACAAAAGGCAGCAGAATCCTCTGCAGACTTAAATGTCCCTGTCTGACAGCTTTGAAGAGAGTAGTGGTTCTCCCAGCAGGCAGCTGGAGATCTGACAACAGACAGACTACCTCCTCAAGTGGGTCCCTGACCCCTGAGTAGCCTAATTGGGAGGCACCCCCCAAGTAGGGGCAGACTGACACCACACATGGCTGGGTTCTCCTCTGAGACAAAACTTCCAGAGGAACGATCAGGCAGAAACATTTGCTGTTCACCAATATCCGCTGTTCTGCAGCCTCCGCTGCTGATACCCAGGCAAACAGGGTCTGGAGTGGACCTCAGCAAACTCCAACAGACCTGCAGCTGAGGGTCCTGACTGTTAGAAGGAAAACTAACAAACAGAAAGGACATCCACACCGAAACCCCATCTGTATGTCACCATCATCAAAGACCAAAGGTAGATAAAACCACAAAGATGGGGACAAAACAGAGCAGAAAAACTGGAAACTCTAAAAATCAGAGCGCCTCTTCTCCCCCAAAGGAACACAGCTCCTCACCAGCAACAGAACAAAGTAGGACAGAGAATGACTTTGAAGACCTGAGAGAAGAAGGCTTCAGATGATCAAACTACTCTGAGCTAAAGGAGGAAGTTCAAACTCATGGCAAAGAACTTAAAAACCTTGAAAAAAAATTAGATGAATGTCTAACTAGAATAACCAATGCAGAGAAGTCCTTAAAGGACCCGATGGAGCTGAAAACTAAGGTATGAGAACTATGTGACGAATGCACAAGCCTCAGTAGCCGATTTGATCAACTGGAAGAAAGGGTATCAGTGACAGAAGAACAAATGAATGAAATGAAACGAGAAGAGAAATTTAGAGAAAAAAGAATAAAAGAAACCAACAAAGCCTCCAAGAAATATGGGACTATGTGAAAAGACCAAATCTACATCTGATGTGTGTACCTGAAAGTGATGGGGAGAATGGAACAAAGTTGGAAAACACTCTGCAGGATATTATCCAGGAGAACTTCCCCAATCTAGCAAGACAGGCCAACATTCAGATTCAGGAAATACAGAGAACACCACAAAGATACTCCTTGAGAAGAGCAACTCCAAGACACGTAATTGTCAGATTCACAAAATTGAAATGAAAGAAAAAATGTTAAGGGCAGCCAGAGAGAAAGGTTGGGTTACCCACAAAGTGAAGCCCATCAGACTAACAGCTGATCTCTCTGCAGAAACTCTACAAGCCAGAAGAGAGTGGGGGTTAATATTCAACATGCTTAAAGAAAAGAATTTTCAACCCAGAATTTCATATCCAGCCAAACTAAGCTTCATAAGTGAAGGAGAAATAAAATACTTTACAGACAAGCAAATGCTGAGAGATTTTGTCACCAGCAGGCCTGCCCTACAAGAGCTCCTGAAGGAAGCACTAAACATGGAAAGGAACAACCGGTACCAGCCACTGCAAAAACATGCCAAATTGTAAAGACCGTGGAGGCTAAGAAGAAACTGAATCAACTAACGAGCAAAATAACGAGCTAACATCATAACGACAGGATCAAATTCACACATAACAATATTAACCTTAAATGTAAATGGACTAAATGCTCCAATTAAAAGACACAGACTGGCAAATTGGATAAAGAGTCAAGACCCATCAGTGTGCTGTATTCAGGAAACCCATCTCACTTGCAGAGACACACATAGGCTCAAAATAAAGGGATGGAGGAAGATCTACCAAGCAAATGGAAAACAAAAAAAGGCAGGGGTTGCAATCCTAGTCTCTGATAAAACAGACTTTAAACCGACAAAGATCAAAAGAGACAAAGAAGGCCATTACATAATGCTAAAGGGATCAATTCAACGAGAAGAGCTAACTATCTTAAATATATATGCACCCAATATAGGAGCATCCAGATTCATAAAGCAAGTCCTTAGAGACCCACAAAGAGACTTAGACTCCCACACAATAATAGTGGGAGACTTTAACACCCCACTGTCAACATTAGACAGATCAGCAGACAGAAAGTTAACAAGGTTATCCAGGAACTGAACTCAGCTCTGCACCAAGGGGACATAATAGACATCTACAGAACTTTCCCCGCAAATCAACAGAATATACTTTTTTTTCAGCACCACACCACACCTATTCCAAAATTGACAACATAGTTGGAAGTAAAACACTCCTCAGCAAATGTAAAAGAACAAATTATAACAAACTGTCTGTCAGACCACAGTGCAATCAAACTAGAACTCAGGATTAAGAAACTCACTCAAAACCGCTCAACTACGTGGAAGCGGAACAACCTGCTCCTGAATGACTACAGGGTACATAATGAAATGAAGGCAGAAATAAAGATGTTCTTTGAAACCAAGGAGAACAAAGACACAACATACCAGAATCTCTGGGACACATTCAAAGCAGTGTGTAGAGGGAAATTTACAGCACTAAATGCCCACAGGAGAAAGCAGGAAAGATCTAAAATTGACACGCTAACATCACAATTAAAAGAACTAGAGAAGCAAGAGCAAACACATTCAAAAGCTAGCAGAAGGCAAGAAATAACTAAGACCAGAGCAGAACTGAAGGAAATAGAGACACAAAAAACCCTTCAAAAAATCAATGAATCCAGGAGCTGGTTTTTTGAAAAGATCAACAAAATTGATAGACCACTAGCAAGACTAATAAAGAAGAAAAGAGAGAAGAATCAAATAGACGCAACAAAAAATGATAAAGGGGATATAACTACCGATCCCACAGAAATACAAACTACCATCAGAGAATACTATAAACGCTACTATGCAAATAAATTAGAAAATCTAGAAGAAATGGATAAATTCCTCGACACATACACCCTCCCAAGACTAAACCAGGAAGAAGTTGAATCTCTGAATAGACCAATAACAGGCTCTGAAATTGAGGCAATAATTAATAGCTTACCAACCAAAAAAAGTCCAGGACCAGATGGATTCACAGGCGAATTCTACCAGAGGTACAAGGAGGAGCTCGTACCATTCCTTCTGAAACTATTCCAATCAATAGAAAAAGAGAGAATCTTCCCTAACTCATTTTATGAGGCCAGCATTATCCTGATACCAAAGCCTGGCAGAGACACAACAAAAAATGACTATTTTAGACCAATATCCCTGATAACCATCAATGCAAAAATCCTCAATAAAATACTGGCAAACCGAATCCAGCAGCACATCAAAAAGCTTATCCAGCATGATCAAGTGGGCTTCATCCCTGGGATGCAAGGCTGGCTCAACATATGCAAATCAATAAATGTAATACAGCATATAAACAGAACCAAAGACAAAAACCACATGATTATCTCAGTAGATGCAGAAAAGGCCTTTAACAAAATTCAATAACTCTTCCTGCTAAAAACTCTCAATAAATTAGGTATTGATGGGATGTATCTCAAAATAATAAGAGCTATCTATGACAAACCCACAGCCAATATCATACTGAATGGGCAAAAACTGGAAGCATTCCCTTTGAAAACTGGCACAAGACAGGGATGCCCTCTCTCACCACTCCTATTCAACATAGTGTTGGAAGTTCTGGCCAGGGCAATCAGGCAGAAGAAAGAAATGAAGGGTATTCAGTTAGGAAAAGAGGAAGTCAAATTGTCCCTGTTTGCAGATGACATGATTGTATATCTAGAAAACCCCATCATCTCAGCCCAAAATCTCCTAAAGCTGATAAGCAACTTCAGAAAAGTCTCAGGATACAAAATCAATGTGCAAAAATCACAAGCATTCTTATACACCAATAGCAGACAAACAGCCAAATCATGAGTGAACTCCCATTCACAATTGCTTCAAAGAGAATAAAATACCTAGGAATCCAACTTACAAGGGATGTGAAGGACCTCTTCAAGGAGAACTACAAACCACTGCTCAATGAAATAAAAGAGGATACAAACAAATGGAAGAACATTCCATGCTCATGGGTAGGAAGAATCAATATCATGAAAATGGCCATACTGTCCAAGGTAATTTGTAGATTCAATGCCGTTGCCATCAAGCTACCAATGACTTTCTTCACAGAATTGGAAAAAACTACTTTAAATTTCATATGGAACCAAAAAAGAGACCACCTTGCCAAGTCAATCCTAAGCCAAAAGAACAAAGCTGGAGGCATCATGCTACCTGACTTCAAACTATACTACAAGGCTACAGTACCCAAAACAGCATGGTACTGGTACGAAAACAAAGATATAGACCAATGGAACAGAACAGAGCCCTCAGGAATAGTGCCGCATATCTACAACCATCTGATCTTTGACAAACCTGACGAAAACAAGAAATGGGGAAACGGTTCCCTATTTAATAAATGGTGCTGGGAAAACTGGCTAGCTATATGTAGAAAGCTGAAACTGGATCCTTTCCTTACACCTTATACAAAAATTAATTCAAGATGGATTAAAGACTTACATGTTAGACCTAAAACCATAAAAATCCTAGAAGAAAACCTAAGCAATACCATTCAGGACATAGGCATGGGCAATGACTTCATGTCTAAAACACAAAAAGCAATGGCAACACAAGCGAAAATTGACAAATGGGATCTAATTAAACTAAAGAGCTTCTGCACAGCAAAAGAAACTACCATCAGAGTGAACAGGCAACCCACAGAATGGGAGAAAATTTTTGCAATCTACTCATCTGACAAAGGACTAATATCCGGAATCTACAATGAATTCAAACAAATTTACAAGAAAAAACAAACAATTCCATCAACAAGTGGACGAAGGATATGAACAGACACTTCTCAAAAGAAGACATTTATGCAGCCAAAAGACACATGAAAAAATGCTCATCATCACTGGCCATCAGAAAAATGCAAATCAAAACCACAATGAGATACCATCTCACACCAGTTAGAATGGCAGTCATTAAAAAGTCAGGAAACAACAGGTGCTAGAGAGGATGTGGAGAAATAGGAACACTTTTACACTGTTGGTGGGACTGCAAACTAGTTCAACCATTGTGGAAGTCAGGGTGGCGATTCCTCAAGGATATAGAACTAGAAATACCATTTAACCCAGCCATCCCATTACCAGGTATATACCCAAAGGATTATAAAACATGCTGCTATAAATACACATGCACATATGTCTATTGCGGCACTATTCACAATAGCAAAGACTTGGAACCAACCCAAATGTCCAACAATGATAGACTGGATTAAGAAAATGTGGCACATATACACCATGAAATACTATGCAGCCATAAAAAAGGATGAGTTCATGTCCTTTTTAGGGACATGGATGAAGCTGGAAACCATCATTCTCAGCAAACTATGGCAAGGACAAAAAACCAAACACTGCATGTTCTCACTCATAGGTGGGAATTGAACAATGAGATCACATGGACACAGGAAGGGGAACATAACACACGGGCCTGTCGTGGGGTGGTGGGAGGGGGGAGGGATAGCATTAGGAGATATACCTAATGTTAAATGACCAGTTCATGGGTGCAGCACACCAACATGGCACATATATACATGTGTAACTAACCTGCACATTGTGCACATGTACCCTAAAACTTAACGTATAATAATAAAAAAAAAGATAGTGTAAGAAAATATATAGGTACAGCAAATGTACCTATTACCATGGGAACTGTCATTGAGCTTCTGTGCTTTTCTTGGTGATTTAAATCGAATGGCTGATTTGTTCTATCAGTCTTCCTGGAACTTGAAGGTAATCAGATGGGCCTATAATCTCTAGGATCATCCCTTTTCTTCCTCTTTTATAAAGGCAGGCATTACATTGGTTCTGTTCCACTTCCCAGGGACTCAGTTACTGAAAAGAGTTGATAAATGCACTCAGAATCTAATTCTCAACTGCCCTGAAATATGTTACCATGTGCTGTGAAATTGAACCACATAAGCAGATAGATGTTCCTTTAAACCGCCCTTCTCCCATTGTTTCAGCAGAACTTGTTTTTAGCTGTTTCCACCCATCTATCAGAAAATAAACATTTTCTTAGACCTTCTTTTTTGATATGTCTAAGTGAAATTCTTTTCTTCATGTTGTTTTTTAGCTCAAGACTTTTATTTTGCATTTTCTCCCCAGTAATAATAATAAGAACAATAACAACACTAATACAAACACCATTCTTCTAATGTGCTGGTCACTGCGTTAAGCCCTTTATATAGGCTAGTCTATTAAATCTTCACAGTAACCCTGTACAATAAATACCATTCTCATCCTCATTTTACACTTAAGAAGTCTCAGGGACAGCAGACTCTTTTTTGTCCTCTGTCACAACTTGAAAGTGACAATGTCAGATTCTAACAGAAAATGTTAGCATAGCCTCATTTTTAACCATTATGACATTCTTTCCAGCCTCATTTTCTTCCCCAAAGTCCAGTTGGATGCAAAGAATGTAGTTCAGTTCAATACTGAACTGAGATTGAACAAAATTTAGCTGAATTCAGAGAAGTTCAATAAAAATTTAAGGACTATTAAATTAAAGTTAATAAGAAGCCAGTTTGATACTATAACGTGCTGTATTTTATATACCTAGTTAACCTAAATTATGTTTTTATTTTTTCATTTAGCTTCTTACATGCTTCCAGTTTGAATATTTTGTTTACATGTGCCTTTTGTAAACATTTTTTCTAAAATTTAGTAGTATTTTAATTGTAATCATTTATTTTAAAAACATGTAGTATCTATATATGCCATTTTACACACATTAAGTTATTTGGATCTTAAAAGTTGATAATCTACCATATTATTCTTCTCATTCTCCATAGACTCTGCCCTTTTAAGCATATTTGCCTAGATGATTGCTTCTGGACAGTCAGAGATTTGGCCCTCAAGAGACATGTGGCAATGTTTGGGGACAATTTTTATTGTAATCACTTGAGGGCTGGAGTACTGGTATCTAGTGGGTAGAGGCCAAGGATGTTGTTAAACATCCTATGAGGAACAGGGCAGCACCGCACAGTGAAAAATCACCAAGCTCAAGAAATATCAGTAGGGCCAAGATTGAGAAATCCTGAGTCCTAAACTATCCCTGGGGACATTATCAGCATGGACAATAGGACTGGGCTGTGCATTCTTCCTTTTAGGCAAATGTCATTCGTTTTATTGGCTTTATTTTTCCTCCGTCTTAAACACCCCCAACCCCCCCACCTCATTGTGCTTATTAGTGTTTTAATTAGAAGTGAGTGTTAGCTTTTTCTTTCAAAACATAAATATATTGGTGATGACAGTAACTGACACAACATCTGTTAAATTTTTGACAAAAAAATTTGCTTAGTTCTCAATGTTCTTGGAATGCTGTTGATGTTCGCTGAAGTAAATTTCCAGATTCCATTCATTTATCAAAATTTGGATATTCTATAATACAATCAAACATTTATCTAGTATAGTAATTTGCAATCCCTTTAGATGTAATCTTCAGTCATCAAGAGCAAGTTCTAGGCTGCTATGAAATTAAGTTCGCTTCTTCAAATAGTTTGAGCACGATTGTCGTTTAGTAAAATAAACATAGCTCTATTATTTCTTAATGTCTTTTTTAACAAGTATAAGATTAGACTACTTCTCACAAACTCCCATTGGGCAGCACTTAAGAAGTGAGTAATATTTCTGTCTGTTTAAGTCAAGTAATCCCAAATGGAAGTAATTTACGGGAAGGCATCGGGGACAGTTACAATAGACATATTGCAATATGCCACTGGAAATCAACATCTCCCCACATGTTTGATCAAGAGCCAGATGGAAGCTTTTATCGTATTTATTTAATCTGAAATACACATGGTAATTACACTGGACCTTTGATTCAAGGCCTTATTAATGTCTCCAGAGAAGTCAAGAAATGAGTTTGTCAGTTGCAAACTGATTTATTCATGACCCTCTGGGTAGAATTTACATCTATCACTGCCTAGATTAGAGTAGAGCTACAAGTCACTTTGTGCCTCAAGAAAGTGAAGTAAAGTAAAAGCTTAGATAACGTGTGTAAGAGGAGTAAGAAGCTCCTGCTCTGTCCAAAATATTGTTTGTACTATTTTTCATTCATGCTACTCCAGAATGGCTCCCTCCTATGAGTGGTGTGTGAGTAAAGTAGAATATAAAGTTTGTGGCCACTATCTCACAAAGCAAAATTAAACAAAACACCAACAAAGGCACATTGAAGTGAAATACTCTCACATTTCGAGTCCCAAATCTGGGGTCTTAGACAACTTCTACAATTAAACTTAGCAGATGTTAGTATACATGGAGTTTTCTTTGGATTAGTGATAGGAAGAGGAAGATCTCACAAAGATCACCTTTCAAAATGTTACATTTAGGAAAATGTGAGTTAGCAAAACTTTAATGTTGAATGTTTACATTCTAACTTTTCAACTATGATGTTTTTACATAATAAGAAAACATGTATCAAAGATTACCAGTATTAATATGTATAAAAAACATTAAAATAGTATACCTGTTAAGGTAGATGGAGCTTATTTATCTTTGGAGGATGGGTGTAATGGAAGACATCAACTAAATGTTATTTTTTTAACATTCAAAAATGTGCATTATGATTATGTTATTTTATTTTCAAAGTTATAAAAATGAATATATATGTATTTGTTTAAAGATTTGTACATGTATATACGTGTGTATATATATATATGTACAGCCTTTTGAAAGTGCTCACAGAAAATATAGCATTTTCTGATGTATTTTTGATGTTTTGTAGGAGAAAAATATGAATTAAGTTTATTACCAAAGAATAACAATAGATTGCTATTAATATAAGATGTATAACTAATGAGAAATATTCAGGTAAATCACATACCTACTCTGAAATGACTTCCACAATTTTATTGCTTGATCAAAATGATATTAATGGCTATTACTGTTGTCCTAATAAACTTGCATAGAATTTTATTTCATTAAATTAAATTAAAAGGCTATTAAATTAAATCCTATTAAAATTTAAATGGTAATTAAAAACCATAAAATAATCCTATCAATAATTTATTTATTACACTAAGCCAATATGATATCTACTACAGCTATCCTGTGGTTATCTCACATATTTCCATTAACAATGTTCTTAAGCTTGGTTACTTATCTGTTTCCATTGACATAACTACTGTTATCTCCAATAAGTTTACATTGTACAATCAAGGAAAGCACATATTGAACATGTATTCTGCTGGATGCCCTACTAAGAATGTTCTACATAAGATCCCATCTCATTTTCACAATAAATTTTATAAGATAAGTGATCAACAAAGGCAACATTTTACAAAAAATAAAACAAGGCCTCTAACTAGAAAAGACAATTAAAACTAGGATTCATAATCAGGGTCTCATTTTTATGGCAAGGCTTTTCCAAAAAAAGGTAAATTTTAAATTTTTTCCTTTGTAAAGAATTGTTGTACCCTTGTTTTTTCCTGTTTTGTATTTATAACAACAAAAACCTTTCATGTAATGTAGTAATTAAAATGTCTTCCATATGCAAAGTTAAAAACAGTTATGATTCAGTGAACAAAATAGAGAACCAGATATTAACACTTCTGATTCTAAGTGAGCTGTTGCGTTAGAATGTGACTGTATTAGTCCATTCTCACATTGCTATACTGTAAGATCTAAGACTGGGTAATTTATTTTATTTTATTTTATTTTTATTTTTTATTTTTTACTTTTTTTTGAGACAGAGTCTCACTCTGTCGCCCAGGCTGGAGTGCAGTGGTGCGATCTTGGCTCACTGCAAGCTCTGCCTCCCGGGTTCACGCCATCCTCCTGCCTCAGCCTCCCGAGTAGCTGGGACTACAGGCACCCGCCACCACGCCCGGCTAATTTTTTGTATTTTTAGTAGAGATGGGGTTTCACCGTGTTAGTCAGGATGGTCTCGATCTCCTGACCTCCTCGGCCACCCAAAGTGCTAGGATTACAGGCGTGAGCCACCGTGCCTGGCCAAGACTGGGTAATTTATAACAAAAAGAGGTTTAGTTGGCTCACAGTTCCATGGGCTGTACGAGAAACGTGATGCTGCCATCTGCTCAGCTTCTGGGATGGGGGGCAGGTGTCAGAAAACTTACAATCATAGCAGAAGGCAAAGGGGGAAGGAGGAAGGTGAGGGTCGGTGCTACACACTTTTAAACAACCAGATCTCATGAGAACTCACTCACTATCAAGAGAACAGCACCAATGGGGTGGTGCTAAACCATTCATGAGAAACTGCTCCCATGATCTAATCACCTCGCATCATGCCCCATCTTTAATTCTTGGGGTTACAATCCAACATGAAATTTGGTGGGGACACAGATCCAAACCACATCATTCTGTGCCTGACGCTTCAAATCTCATGTCCCTCTCACATTTCAAAATACAATCATGCTTTTCCAGAAGTCCCCCAAACTTGTAACTTATTCCACCATTAACTCCAAAGTTCAAAGTCTCATCTGGGACTAGGCAAGTCTCTTCTGCCTATGAGCCTGTAAAATCAAAAACAAGTTTGTTACTCTCAAGATACAACAGGGGTACAGGTGTTGTGTAAATACTGCCATTCCAAAAGTGAGAAATCAGCCAAAAGAAAGGGGCTACAGGCCCCAGGCAATTTGGAAACCAAGCAGGGCAGTCATTAAATATTAAAGCTTCAAAATAATCTCCTTCGACTCCATGTCTCACATCCAGGGCACACTGGTTTGAGGGGTGGGCTACTAAGGCCTCGAGCAGCTCCATTCCTGTGACTTAGCAGAGTTCAGTCCCTGTGGCTGCTCTTATGGGCTGGTGTTGAGTGCCTGAAGCTTTTCCAGGCACACAGTACAAGCTGTCAGTGGATCTACCATTCTGGGATCTGGAGGACAGTGACTCTACTCCCAGAGCTCCACTAGGCAGTGCCCCAGTAGGGACTCTGTGTGGGGACTCCAGCCTTTCATTTCCCACTTTGCACTGCCCTAGTAGAGGTTCTTCATTATGGCTTGGCCACTGAAGCAGGCTTCTGCCTAGACATCCAGGCTTTTCCATACATCCTCTGGAATCTAGATGAAAGCTCCCAAGCCTCAAATCTTGCCCTCTGTGCACCTACAGGCTTAACACATGGAACCACCAAGCCTTAAGGCTTGCACCCTCTGAATCAGTGACCCAAGTTATAGCTGGTCCCACTTGAGTCACAATTAGAGGTGGAGTGGCTGAGATGCAAGGAGCAGTGTCCCAAGGCTGCACAGAGTAGCTGGGCCCTGGACCTGGTCCAGAGACCTAGGAGGACAGAACGAAACCACCTGTCATGGAGGGCCTGCTGCAAAGGTCTCTGAAATGCCTTCAAGGCCTTTTCCCTATTGTCTTGGGTTTTCCACATTATCTTGGCTTTTTACTTATGCAAGTTTCTGCAGCCTGCTTTAATTCCTCACCTAAAAATGGTCTTTTCTTTTCTACCACATGGCCAGGTTGCAAATTTTCCAAGCTTATATACTCTGCTTTCTTTTTAAATATAAATTGCAGTTATTCATCATTTCTTGGCTTACACATATGAGATAGGATGTTAGAAGCAGCCAGATCAAATCTTGAATGCTCTGCTATTTAGACATTTATTCTGCCGGATACCTTACATCAACACTCTCAAGTTCAAAGTTCCATGGATCCCTAGGGCAGGGACTCAATGCAGCCAGTTTCTTTGCTAACACATAACTAACGTGACCTTTGCTCCAGTTCCCAGTAAGTTCTTTATCTGTATCTGAGACTTCCTCAGCCTGGAGTTCATTGTCCATATCACTATCAGCATTTTGGTCACAACCATTCAACAAGTCTATAGGAAGTTCCAAATTTCCACTCATCTTCTTGTCTTCTTTTGAGCCCTCCAAACTTTTTCCAACCTCGCCTATTACCAAGTTCCAAAGTCGTTTCCACATTTTTAGGTATTCTATAGAAATGTCCTACTCCTTGATACCAATTTTCTGTATTAGTCTGTTATAGCATTGCTATAAATACCTGAGACTGGGTAATTTATAAAGAAAATTGGCTCACAGTTCCACAGGCTGTACAGGAAGCATGATCCTGGCATCTGCTGGGCTTCTGCAGGGGAGGAAGCCCAGGTAACTTACAATTATGGTGGAAGGTGAAGGGGGAGCCAGAACTTCACATGGCAGGTGCAGGAGGAAGAGAGAGCCGAGGGAGGTGCTACACACTTTGAAACAATCAGATCTCAGGAGAACTCACTCACTCACTATCCTTAAAACAGCACCAAGGAGATAGTGCTAAACCATTCATGAGAAACCGTTCCCACAATCCAATCACCTCCTATCATGCCCTACCTCCAACCCTGGGAATTACAGTTTGACATGATATTTGGTGGGGACACAGATCTAAATCATATCAGTGACTTTCAAAAAAAAACTTTGTTATTTGTTATTTTCTTGTGTTACTTTGTAAGACAGTTCGAACCCTTTGTGAATGACAAATTCTAGAAAAAAGGAAAAAATGAATTTATTTGAAGGTAGGAGAAAAAAAGAGAATTAAATAAACACAATTTGTTATAGAAATATAAACAAACAATTACACTAATTTAGAAGAATGATTATAACTACATGAAGTTTTCAACTGTAATTAAAATATGATTTATTTTAGGTTATGTATTTAATGATATCTAAGAAAGACACAGTCTGTACCTGTAAATTGTATTTGTATTCCTTAAGTAGAGGAAAGCTATAGGGTTCTATCATTAAAATTCTGGGACATTCTTAGGTATTAGGTACGGCTTTGAAAAGTTTTAAAATTTTACTTTTATTATTATAACATATAGTGTGGAATATAAAATACAGATATTTTAAGGTTGCCATTTAAATTTTTCTTCAGCACAGTTGAAATGACTGTAGTGAATGCATCTTAGAGCTTTCAGTTAAGTCTTCTTTGGTATGCTTGGCCTATAAGGTTCTGTGCAATAATTGTTAAAATGAATAATTATATTTTATGTATAACAAGAATTTAAGTCCAGTGCTTTGTAACAATGATGTAGGACAAAATTTTACATATAATTATACTTCATATTAACTTGTAAGGGCAGAATTATTTTATAGGCATATTTTCCACTCATTAATATTTAAGTAAATTTCTTCTGAAGATTTTGTTATAGGCTTAGTTAGCTGCATTTTGCATACTTATTTCTCACAATTAAAAATCACAATCTATTAATTCATAGAGTATGTGAATTTTCTGTATGCTTAAATAGAAAGCACTGTTGTAATTTAAGCATAGTATGTTTCTTACAAACTTTCTTTTTCTTTCTTTTTGGAAAACTAAAGTGTATTTTATACTCACAAACATGCACACAACTATTTCTGTCATTATATCAGTGTCTAGATCCATGACTATCTGATCACTACATTCTTAATGATAATAAGGTCATAGCAGCTCCTGATAGGTATTAAATAAATAGCTAATATAAATAGCCAAATCTCCAAGGGTTAACTAAACTGAAGTTTTATACCAGTATTTTCTTCTGAATTCATGTTATAAGAAATCAATAAATTTGATAAAACCTTCTTCCAAAATTCTTCCTATAACGGAGTAAATTAATGTACTTAACAGATCCAAAATTAAGTGACATTCTAAGTTGGTTTCTGTAATACAATATTGTAATACAATATTTGAAGTATTATATCCTATCAATTACATTAAGAGACTAGATTTTCCTTGTAAGTCAAACATTTGAACTCTAAACATATTTTCTACATTACCTTTTGGGTCTAAATGCATTTTTTGCACGTACACTTGACAAAAACTTATCCACCATTTATACTTTTGGTCATTTTGGAAAATAGGTTCTGGATTGGGAGATGCAGAAGAAACCCAGTGATGTTTGGTCTTTGACTATTTTCTTCCAATGTCCTCGTGGAATAGTTTCAGGAGAGAGCACAGCACAGAGAACAAGGAATCTCAGGAAAGGAATCTTCTCTGCAATTTGGGAAAGTTGTTCACAAGAACATGTGCTCAGGCATCCATAAGCCAAACAATTACTTTTTAACACGCAGTAATCATGGTCTATCCTCTTGATAGCAACTTTCCCGTTTGAAAATTCTCTTATGCTGGTCTAATTCAGCTTGGGTCAGGTTCAGTTTTGCAGTTAGGAGCTTGGACAATAACATAATGATAAATATTTACTAAAAAATCTAAATTTGGTATGAAAATAGTAACTATGTTGCAAGACTGATTTGTGGTTCAAATGAGTTTATACTTATTTAATAAATTTAATAAAGTTATAAGAACAATGCTTTTAATAAATATGAACTATTATATTTTATGGGACAAGTATTGTACTAAAACTTTTGTATATATTATCTGATCTGTTATGCACAAGAATTTTTTGTGTCACCTACTATTATTATCCTGTTTAATAGATGTGAAAACTAAGGTAGAGGGAGGTTAAGTAACATATTTGTCATATAGCTAGTGTATAAAGGACCAGTAACAGCAAGATGGGAGTGATTGAGTTACTTTCTATTTGAACATAACTTAGTAGATGAAAAAGCAATCGGAAAACATCTATTTAAGCTTAATATTTTAATATTTTAAAAAAAGCATAAGTCTTTTCCACTGGTATGTGATGATCTCTTTTTAATGATATATGGGAAAGACATACATTCATTATTGTAACAGAGAAACTGGTTCAATTATCATTTATAGTGGTTTTTAAAACTCATAAACATAGTTAATATAACTTATAATTATCACCAGAATAATCAATTCAAAAAGTATATAACAGAATTGATTTGACTATAGTGACTAGTGCTGTGTTGTTATATACATTTTAGAAGTGACTTGTTTAAAAATATATTTTAGTAGAAATAGTATTGTGTGTCTAGTGTATTGGCTCATAAAAACTTAATATGTTTCTAACAGGTGATGATTCTACCCCATTTAAGTGTTTATTTTTCCATCAGATGTATTTACACACATGGGTAAACATCACAGTCAATTGGTACAGCCTGAAATCTTAGAATAATGTGGAGTCTATAAACGATCTCATTGGCAAATATTTATTATTTATTATACTAAGTATTTAAAAAATTCTTCTATACTATTTTTGTTGTTTCCTCTGAAAGCATGCTTAATTTAATTATAATCAAGCCATGTGTCTTTTTTTTTTTTTTAGTTCAGCTTAAGAAGAAATGTGTTTACATCTATATTTTACTCTTAGGCAAAAATAATTGCATACAATATACTTAACCTCCATTCTGCTTAAACATACCTTAATTTATCTTTTTAGATTTTCACAGAATACATTGCCAAAATAGATATATGGCAATGTCATATTGAAGTCATTTATTTTTTTTCTGAATGGTTGTTCCTATTTATTTATTTTATGTGTGTAGACAGAGAACAGTGATGTGTGAAGAGTTTGGTATTGTTGACATTGAAGGCAGAACAGCTCCAAGAGAGAAAGACATGAAGGAACAGAGTAAAAAGCAGCAATTTATATAGATCACATAAAATAAACTAGGCACTGTGAAACGAATTTTAGCATATATTTTTTTCTGATAAAAGCAACCCCAAACTAGAAAATGCAGGCTTGTTGCAGGATGTCTAACCTTATGAAGCTCATTGTTTTATTTGCATATTTATTGAACACTTTTTAGATATGACATATGCATATGTCCTGTCTTTGTCCATTTGGTCTGCTATAACAAAATACCACCAGTTGGGTAGTTTATAAACAACAGAAATTTATTTCTCACAGTTTTGGATGCTGAGAATTATGATATCAAGGTGCAGGCAGATTCAATGTCTGGTGAGGGCCTGCTTTTTGGTTCATAGATAATGTAGTGTGTTCTCTGTGTACTCACATGGTGAAAAGGGCAAAGCAATGCAACTCTGGGCATCCCCTCTTTTTTCTTTTTTTTCTTTTTTTTTTTTTTTTAGAGGGATTCTTGCTCTGTCACCCTGGCTGGAGTGCAGTAGCGCGATCTCAGCTCACTGCAAACTCTGCCTCCTGGGTTCCAGAGATTCTCCTGCCTCAGCCTCCTGAGTAGCTGAGATTACAAGGGCATGCCACCATGCCTGGCTAATATTTTATTTTAGGGCACTAATTCCATTAATGAGGGAAGAACTCTCAGGACCTAATCACCTTCCAAAGGCTCCACCTCCTAATATCATCACGTTAGTGATTAAGATTTCAACACATGAATTTTGGAGGGACACAAACATTCAGACCTTAGCAGATTCATTATAAACTGATTTTTTAACAATGACTGTTTTGAGAAAAGCAGAGCAGGTACCTATTCTCATTTATAAATGGAGAAACTGAAACTCTACACTGGTCACATGGAAACTAGAGTGAAATACTATTTGAGATCTCTGAGCTTAAAAAGAGACTACTATTTTATGAAGGAAAATTAGACTCTATGTTATATGCCCAATGGATAACTTAGCTGACTTTTCTCAGCAGCAAATGGCCCCATGGTAATCCATGGCAATCCAAAAACTTATTTTATTTTCCATTTGATCACCTAGATAGCCTTTAAAAACATCCTTTTCTTTCACCTTCCTCCTGTTATCACACAGGTAATCTCCTCATGGAAAGTTCTCTCACTTTATGAATGTCAGTGAGAAAGGAGGTGAAGCATTTTGTGAAGGACCCTTAGTTCTAATAGCTGCACTGCTCTGCTGGTTGAGAGTACTCTCTGGAGTTGTTCAGATTCTTCAGAGCTAAAACATTTCCTCACTTGAAATAGTCAAGGAAATACTAGCCTGCATTCACCAGCAAAAAAGATCACTGAAAGGAAGAGAACTATGCTAGAACTTACTTTTTCCAAAAATAGAAATACCATGTTCGGATACATTTTCCATTTTTCCATTTAATTTTTGTTCTCAAGAACAAACAGGGTATCTTTTTCAAGGACATATTTTATTTGTGCCCAGCACATTATTGATCATGTATAAGTATAGATTAATAAAATTGATTGTGAAATAATTAGGATGTCTGTAAATAATGAAGAAAGGATGAGCAGATCAGATCACGAAAGGGGACAATCTTCCCAGGAGGGAAGCTGCAGTCCAGTGCATGAAATTAGTGCACGGAGTGGCAACAGTTTCCTTCTGCATTCCTGATAATCACATTGTACTTACTGAAAGAGTTTGTAAATTGATTGTATCTCTAAGCTAAACAGCCTTGGAACACTAAAAACAAACCAAACTAAAACAAAGAAAATGGTGATTTTATAATTAGTATGGCCCAAAACGTTGTGAATAGGAAACTTATGTACTCTTACAGATATAAACATGCGGGGCCATTTGTTTTTTATGAGCTTCATGGGAAAATAAATTTATGTTACACTAAATACATTCTGAGAGGAAAGATTAAGTTTTGTGTTTGCTTGGATTTGCTTTAACCCGTCATTGAATATCTGTTGTATGATGTAGCCTTAATTTAAAACTCAAAGTTTCTACACATATTACATATAGTTAAAACTATGTGTAAATCACTGCACAAATATGAAGAATTATATATTTTCATGTTTTCTATCTCTTAGTATTCTTAAGGGTTTTTGTCAGAAACAGTAATTGTACATAAAATTAGGACATAATAGATGGCCCTTGAGTAAGTGTAGTGATGCATTTCTCTCCAGGGACTTTGCTAATGTCAAAGAACAGTTTATTTTTTCCCACAAATTATGTATAACTGTTTCTAATGTTGTACCATAGTGCCCCTCTTTCTGAAGAATTATTCTTTTTAAATAGGGGGAAGTGGGCCCTTAAGTATATGGAAAAAATTCTAATTTAATGTTAGAATCAACTTATAAAAAGCAGTAATTAAGTACATATCTGGATGAGTCATTTATACTTGATAGTAACAGTTTTATTATAATTTAGTATTATGAAGGGGCAGTGATCCGTTGCTCAGCACAGTAAATTGGCATATAAAAAACAATCTGTTTGGAATTTAGCATAAGAATTTAATATTATTCATTCACTCAATTTGCTTAGCTTTAAGAACTGTGTAAAAGTGCTGTTACGACTATATTACAAGTGTAAGAAACAACCTTTATCTTCAAGAAAACATATCTTTGGGGGAAGATAAAACTTAAACAAGTGAATTAATCTGGAGGAGTAAACTCCTGGATTAAATAATTCAAGGATAATTGACATAGAGAGACTGATCACTGTTGTTCAGAATTTGCATGCCCAGAGGGAAAGAAGTATGTCTTACAGGATGAAGAAGCATAAATAACAGGAGATTATTTAGCATGGATGGGCATTGGATTCTCCATCATGATAGAAAAAAAAGGAATACAGACTATGCGGAAAAATAAAATGCTATAAATGACCTCAACCAGCTCTCGTTCCCAAAATAGGAGTCATCTTAGCCATACTAAAAACTGACTTCCATAGTTAATTTTAAAGCTTTTCCAAGATTATTTCAAAACTAGTTTAAGCAAGCTGTTTCGAGATAACTATGATTTTTCTGAGTACACACTTTACATACATTGAAAAAAATTGCAATATATTACATAGAGCCTGACACAGATTAAATACTCAACAAATTATTCTCTTATTTAATCCTCACCCATCAGACTGCCACCAGATTCTTTTTCCATCTAATCTCATGTTATACAAATCTTTCTGTATTAATATTTTCCCTAATCTTTCAAATAGACACTTACAATGGTTCACAGTTTTCACATGGAGTAAATTAAAAGTCCTGAATGAGTCTTTTAAAAGGCTGAAAAAGGAAACCTATATTTTTCCACATGGCAGCTTATACTTTCCAACTCTCTTTTTTTTTTTTTCCTCATAAAACTAACATTTGGATAGTGCTTCCTTTGTGTCAGACATTCTTCTAAGCCATTTCAGAGTATTGATACATTTAGTCACTGACAATGCTGGGAAATAAGTATTCACATTCTAAAGATGAGAAGGCTAAAAAACCTGACCTGTGTCACACAGATAGCAGTAAATGGTTTAAGGCTTGGTGTAAACAATTTGTAAATCCAGAGTTTGTAAGCAGTGTCTTCCACTTGAAAAATTTTCACTGAGTTTTCTGTTAATCAAAATTTGACTTTGAAAACATATTTATTTTAATATATAATAACAATTGAATAATAATCACTTTCTTTGTATAAAAATGTCCTTGGAACTTAATTTTAAAATATTTTTTAAAAATTATTTACATTTTAATTATTTCCTACCATTATATTTATAACTGAAAATCAAATATAATAACTTAATAAAGTATTTTTTATAAAAAAATTTTACATGGTCAGATGCAGTGGCTCACACCTGTAATCCTAGCACTTTGGGAGGCCTAAGCAGGTGGATCACCTGAAGTCAGGAGTTCAAGACCAGCCTGGTCAACATGGTGAAACCCTGTCTCCACTAAAAATACCAAAATTAGCCTGGCATGGTGATGCACGCCTATAATCTCAGCTACTTGGGTGGCTGAGGCAGGAGAATAGCTTGAACCCAGGAGGCGGAGGTTGCAGAGAGCTGAGATTGTACCCCTGCATTTCAGCCTGGGTGACAGAGCGAGACTCCGTCTTAAAAAAAAAAAAAAAAGAATTCCAACAGTAGAATGAAAAGCTACTTGCATTCATATTTTCTACATACTGTTATCTTAAAAGGCCAGAAATTCTTCATATTTGAGTTTGTACCTTGTATTTTAAGAACAGAAAACACAATAGACTAGACCCTCGATAGAAACCCCAGCAATGATTTCAGAGATAGAATTACATTATTTAGGATTTCTCCATATTAAGATTTTAAGTAAAACTATAAATTAGTGTTATTTTTCACTTGTAAATATTTAAAATTACTGAACTTAGGTATTATAATTTGACATAATTTTCTGTTTGGAGTCTTTACTAAGCATCAAATAACTCTAAATGAAAGTTGTTAAGTTCAGAAAGTTTTATGTTTACAATATCTTTTGTGTTTTCTGCATTGTCAGGTAAAAGAGATTACTAATGTATTATCACATCTCCTGAAATTTACTCCAACATTAACAGGCTAATGCCAACAAATCATGGGCTAATGCTTGAGAATGAAAAATGATCTTTAACAATACATGATATATTTATTTGAATAACAATGTAGACACAGCTCTCTGTTAAGAAATTTCAGAAAGCTTTACTTCGTCTTTTTATTGCTATGAAATAGGAGGTAGATGTGAGAGGAAATATGAGAAATTTCCATTGAAATTTAGCCATTTAAATTATGTACTCTTCCTGCATCATTCAGGTAATATTTATCCTCAATCCCAAACATTTGTTTTAGTTGCTAAGAATAAAAACTTAAGGAGAGGCTCTTAGTTCTAACAGTTATGGGGATTTAAAAAAAAAGCATAGCCAAAAATATTACTTCTTAAAAAATACACTTACTTGTAGACATATAAAGTAACTTTTTTTCATATCCATATTATCTTTAAAACCTTAAAATCCTATGAAAATATGTTGATTTACTTTGTCAATGAAATGAAAGATGGAAGTTGAAGTATTTCCTTCACAGATTATAAGAATGAATAGGATCAAATAAATATGTTATAAATTAATTTCTTCAAAAGTTATGTTAATCTATCTCTGAATGTATCGGAAACAAACTGAAAACAATAATGAACATGATAAATTTAAATTGATCTACAACAAATTTTAACAGGTCAAATCGTTTTAATGTCAAAAAAAAAGGAAAGAGAAAATGGCCTGCATATATAATCTGAGATTCTACTGTAAGAATGAAGGTTACAGGCAAAAAAAAATTAAATACATCAATGAAACCTTTCCCTAATAGTGATCTATATCCTAAGACACTAACTCCATTCCATTCACTAGGTACAGATGTCATATAATTCATATTTCAGTTGCAAAGATAGCTGTACCTGAATTGATCTACTGCATTAAGAATGAGCAAGAAATACCATCAGCATCAGAACAGAGAGTCTTTGTTCAAGTCATCCCAATAGTAAGATGAAAAATGAGAAAAGAAAATACAAGGATATGTAAAGATTATTTATTTATTTATTTTTGAGACAGGAACTCTGAGTTCCTTAAACCTCTTTTTCCTTATAAATTACCCAGTCCACAGGTATGGCTTTATTAGCAGCATGATAACAGACTAATACAGAAAGCATACAATTTAATTAAAAAATAATAATGGCCGGATGCGGTGACTCACGCCTGTAATCCCAGCACTTTTGGAGGCTGAGGCGGGTGGATCACGAGGTCAGGAGTTCAAGGCCAGCCTCACCAATATGGTGAAACCTCATCTCTACTGAAAATACAGAAATTAGCCGGGTGTGGTGGTGCGCGTCTGTAGTCCCAGCTGCTCAGGAGGCTGAGGCAGGAGAATCATTTGAACCTGGGAGGTGGAGGTTGCAGTGAGTCAAGATCGCGCCACTGCACTCCAGACTGGGCTACAGAGCAAGGCTATGTCTCAATAATAATAATAATAATAATAATAATAACAGCTTTGAATATTTTTAATGTCTTAATATTTAAACATTTTCAATGATTAAAAATTTTGTTTAAGCACAGAAAATAACATTAATGCAAACATATGACCCAATACCAGAAAACTACACAACTTATTAAAAGACACTGAATGTTTGAATTGTTAAAGACTCATGCTGATTCTGGATAATACACTATATAAAGCAAAATGTATTTATAAGTTTATAAATCCCAATAAATAATCTGTTATGTTTTGAGTCTTCCAAAATTTTTCTGAACTTGATAGGGGGTGTTTTTAGAAGTCCTTCAACTGATTTTTAAGACCATAATACTGGTGTAATATTGGGCATACAGATCACTCATATAGACTAGAATGTGCAGAAACATATAAAATATATAGACAATTATTTTATGGTAAGTTACATAAAATTATTGATTAAAGAAATTGTGTGGGGGACAGCTGGCTATAAAAACAGAAGTTATATTTTAACACTTTAGCCTCAAATCATAGACCACAATACATTTTAGAAGGATTAAGGTATAATAACAAAAGGGTTAGATGACAATAAAGATTTGTATGCATATAATCTTATTGCAAAAGTGTTTTTTATTCTATGACCCACAAGCCACGTGTCATAACATAATAATTTAATGGATTTGATTACATAAAGTTGTAAGGCTAATCTATCTGAAAATACCAAAAGTGAAAAATAAAGAGAACTTGCTAAAAATTGTTAATCTTTAAAGACAGCTGTTAAAGCAAAATTTAAATAGAAAAATGGGCAAATTGCATAGACAGGCAGGCATTTCAAAGTAATGAATTAAAATAGCTGAAAATATTTAGACATTATTATGCTAACCTGTAATTTCATTAATCCAAAACATTTAAATTTAGATGTTACTTTTCCACATCAGAATGGCCAAATATTTTAAAATTATATTTTGATGTTAATGCAATATGGAGAAAAGAATCCCTCAGGTACTGTTGATGTTGGTGGGGGGGGGGGTGTTGAATTTGTACAATTTTTTGGCAATGTACATTGACAATATTTATCAAAAGCCTTTACAAAATATTTATACCATTGATCCAGAAATACTTTTTAGAATTTACCTTCAGCAAGAAAGACAGGTGCAGAGATGTATGAACAAAAATGATTTCTAAGTTCTCTAAAAGACTGCCCAGTTCTGCAAGATATTCAGCAAATAAAATGGATATGATTTATGACTGTCTGTTTATGAAAACTTGAGCAAGAGGTGGATTTTTGAACTGATTCCAAAGGATATTTCAAGTAATACAAATAGAGAATTCAGAAATATGACAGGTTTATTTTTTCCTCATTTTTGGAGATTTATGGGCAATGATAGAAATGTAGGGAAATACAAGAAATAGATATTAGAGAGCTAAAATTAACTAGTAACTTTAATTTTAACGTTTAATGTTTTTAAAGTAAAGCTTCCCCCACCCCCTCACCCCGACCCGCAACAGGCATTTCAAAGGTGTATTGTTAGGCTGGGTGCAGTGGCTCACACCTGTAATCCCAGCACTTTGGGAGGCCTAGGTGGGTGGATTTCTTGAGGTCGGGAATTCAAGACTAGCCTGGCCAACATGGTGTAACCCTGTCTCTACTAAAAAAATACAAAAATTAGCCGAGGCTAATTAGCTATGGTAGCGAGCACCTGTAATCCCAGCTACTTGGAAGGCTGAGGCAGTAGAATCGCTTGTACCTGGGAGGTGGAGGTTGCAGTGAGCTGAGATCATGCCACTCACTGAACTCCAGCCTGGGCAAAACATAAAACGAAACATAGTGTGTATTGTTAATTTTTTTTTCAGGCAGAGATTTAGTGACCAATGGCTTTACTTACTACTTTGACTCTCTTATCTTCAACTTTCATCTCCTGAGATCACCCAGGAGGCTTACATGTGTGAGGTATTTTTATCCGCTGAGCCTTCATTTAGTTGTCTAGAATACAAATCACTTTGTTTAATCAACTGTAACAGAGACTGGAAAATGCCTAGTTCTAATAACTGAAAGCAAAGAAGATGTTTGTTATCAGCTAGAAATCTCTGCCCCAATATACCCTTCTGATCACCAAATATTTTTTCACCTCTTTTCCTTTACACAAACCACTACCACATCCCATCTAAAGAAACAACGTAAAGTTCCATCAAACCAAGGTATCCAACTCAAAGCTGAAGATCCGCAGATATGCACAATTCTCTTCACCATATCTGGTGAAAAGAAGTGAAAAGAAGACAAGTTATTAATTCTCCTCTCCATCGCATACACAATACACGTGATAGAGGAGAAGTACTTCATGATAATAAATACTCCCAGTGGAATTAAACCAAGAATGGTATACACAGGGTAATCAGGGATCTGTAGCAATTATAAAAACATGCCAGGCTGGCATTACAAGTCCCCTCTGTCTTGACAAGGTTTGTTGTTCCCTGAAGAACCTGGATTCTCCTCTATTCATTCTTTTTTGCTTTCCCAAATTCTACCTTCTGTTGAGTTCAACCTAGTTAGTCATAGTCCATGACATAATTGAAGTAGGTGTCGGGGAGTATGTCCTCCATCGGGGATACATAGCTTTTATAGTCCACATTTTGCATTCAGCAAGTTTAGGTGTCTAGACGTTGTTTGAAGTTTCAAACAGTCAGACTTTTTTTTCTATCTAGACATGTGATCCTTTGACACAGCAGTTACATTAAAAATACAGAAGACTCACAATCTATTTGTCAGATTAATGTTCCTATAATCCAGCTCTAGTTTTTGAAGGCATTCTTGCCAAGCCTAATTTATTTCTTTACTTTCACTCTCCCTTAAATAGATCTGTAAATTATAAATAGCTATCCTGAGGCTATCTGCAACAATGAACCTGGGAGAGCAGGAAGTACACTCAATCTGATCTTTGTCATAGGGCTGAGTCTTAGTGGATTTTATTGCCCAGGTCTTCACTCAGTTTTATCCTTCTATAAAGAGCTAATTTTCCAAACTTTTGAGTGCCCAAATGTCTGGGTATTCTTTTGACCTTTTCACTTCTTTTTTTTAAATATATATATATATATATATATATATACATTTTTTATTATACTTTAAGTTCTAGGGTACATGTGCACAACGTGCAGGTTTGTTACATATGTATACATGCACCATGTTGGTGTGCTGCCCCCAGTAACTCGTCATTTACATTAAGTATATCTCCTAATGCTATCCCTCCCCCCTTCCCCCACCCCACGACAGGCCCAGGTGTGTGATGTTCCCCTTCCTGTGCACAAGTGTTCTCATTGTTCATTCCCACCTATGAGTGAGAACATGCAGTGTTTGGTTTTTTGTCCTTGCGATAGTTTGCTGAGAATGATGGTTTCCAGCTTCATCCATGTCCCTACAAAGGACATGGACTCATCCTTTTTTATGACTGCATAGTATTCCATGGTGTATATGTGCCACATTTTCTTAATCCAGTCTATCATTGTTGGACATTTGGGTTGGATCCAAGTCTTTGCTATTGTGAGTAGTGCCACAATAAACGTGTGTGCACGTGTCTTTATAGCAGCATGATTTATATTCCTTTGGGTATATACCCAGTAATGGGATGGCTGGGTCAAATGGTATTTCTAGTTCTAGATCCCTGAGGAATCGCCACACTGTCTTCCACAATGAAAAAATGCTCATCATCACTGGCCATCAGAGAAATGCAAATCAAAACCACAATGATATACCATCTCACACCAGTTAGAATGGCGATCATTAAAATGACCTTTTCATTTCTTCTTGAAAACTGGCCATCCTTTTCTGGGCTGATCTCTTGCCTGTAAAATCCTAGTAAATGCAGAACATGAAAGCATATTATTAATTTGTCTCTTTCCAATCACTTTCTCTAGAATCACAAGTTCCACCGGCATCTAAATCTTGATGCTGAGTATTCATCTTCCTCTATCAACAGCATTTAACAGTCTCAACCCCTGCTTTCCCACCAAAATACATTCTTCCCTTTGATCAACCTCAGTGTTGTCTCCAATATTGCTTCCTCTCTGAATGTTCTCTCCTTTTCAGTCTGCACAACTGGAAGTTCTTCCTCTTCCTGAATTTTAAATATGGAAGTTTCCAGTGGTCAGTTCTCAGACCTCTTATTTTCTCCATCTAGACACCAATGGGTGAATTAGTCAATTTCCATAGCTGTAATAACATTTATATAATGATAAGTCTCAAATTATCATTTTCATCCCCAGGCTTTCTCATGACATTATTTTAACTTGATAACAGTATAGTTTTGTTACTCACACCAAAGAAATATACAGACATACACACACATATTTTCAGATGGAGGTGAGGAGGAAGGAAAGGCCTATAGCTATACAAAATTATATATGTATATTTGCTTATCCAATCTTTTCCTTAAAATGTAAGCTCAATGGCAATAGTGATTGATATATCAAATGTTATATCCCCAGATACCTTGTATATTGTATTTGTTCACAGGATGACTGGTGTAATACACGTTAATGTATTATTTAACAGAAATTGTGTTAATTTTCAAAATAACTCATTCCAATGCAGTTATGTATTCTATGACTAAATAACACATTAAATAGAACAATATTTTCCTGTCTTTTCCAGATCCTAATGCTTTGGCTGGCCAGAATGGCCCTGACCATGCTCTCATAGGAGGAATAGTGGCCGTAGTTGTATTTGTCACGCTGTGTTCTATCTTTCTGCTTGGTCGATATCTGGCAAGGCATAAAGGTACGTTATATTTAGTCAGAGTACACAATGTGGGCAAAATATTCTAGACTAACTTCATTATAAAATATGATATCAGTGCATATATGTTTCTGTACGTGTGTAGAATAGGGAGATAGAGAGAAATGCTAAATTATTTCAGCGAATTCTTAATTATTTTACTTAAATTTAAAGTTGGATTGGCTTAGCAAAATAATGTTTAGCCAATGGCCAGATGTCATAGAGTAAGCCACTGGCTCAGAAACATAGAAAAAATATGGAAGAAAGTTTGTAATTTATATCTAGAACTGAAATCCAACTATAACTATTTGGTTGATGTTTTTGTCAGTTTGTGAACATCTGTGTAGCCATATTTAGTGAGGAAAATATATATTGTGCAACGGGCCAGGTACCACTTTATTGCTATAACCTACTTTTAAAGAAGTTTACCAAAAGAAACGGTGACAAGTTTGACATGGCCATTTTTAAGATCTTAACAAAATGTAGTCCCAGCTACTCGGGAGGCTGAGGCAGGAGAATTGCTTGAACCCGGGAGGCGGAGCTTGCGGTGAGCTGAGATCGCGCCACTGCACTCCAGCCTGGGCGAGAGAGCGAGACTCCGTCTCAGAAAAAAAAAAAAAAAAAAAAAAAATCTTAACAAAAGACCCTGTTTGCTACAGCTATAAGGTTCACATTGATTTTATCCATCATTAAAGAAGTCACAATTACTTATTACCCATTTCAGTTTGGCTCTTGCCTGTAGTAAATCAAGCCATAACTTCACCTGCAGCGTACATGAGAACGGTAAGAAAACAGTGCAACTTTAGAAGAGTCAATCGGGTAGCATATTAGGTCTCAAAAATCTGGCAAAAGTTTCTTCCTAAATAATGTAGCTTTAATGCTGGGTATTTTACCAGTCTCACAGAGCTAACATATTTTTCTTCCAATATATGCAGGAACGTATTTAACAAATGAAGCTAAAGGAGCTGAAGATGCACCAGATGCTGATACAGCCATTATCAATGCTGAAGGCAGCCAAGTCAATGCTGAAGAGAAAAAAGAGTATTTCATTTAAGATGCAGGCCAAGATTCTGAGTTTTACTACCAGGCTGAATGCTGGAGAAAACTGGCTATCATCTTTCAGAAGTCATTTCTACCATCGTCTGCTACCCTTATTAACTCCCATACTGTACTGCTATCAGTAGCCAGTGTATACCAACAATCAGCTGTTGAAAGCATCATTCTTTAATTACTGTACCATCCATAATGCAGGACATTTCTTACTGCCTAAATTTCACACCATTGCTCTTTTAACATACAGTGCTTGAATATACAGCCTTAACAATGTTAATCATCTCCTTGGATCATGATATTGAGTGGTTTTTATACATTAAAAAATGTATGCAGAGTTTTTTTCCCCCATTTTTCCCCTTTAAGTCATAGACCTTATCAGTTTGCCATTAGACAGCTTTCACAAGTAACAGGATTAGGGAAGGACATAATGTACTTAAGAATAAGTGAAGGTTAGAGGTTTACAATTAATGTTTTCTACATGTCTGTCTTCAAAGACAACATGCTTTGGAAACATATGTCCTAGAAAACATAAAATTAAAAAAAAACACTATAGTGTAGTTTTTGGGAATGTTGGAGATTATACTGGTAAAGTTGTATCGATTTGCTATTGAAATATAGTATTTGATACAGGAGCCATGTGTACGAATTGCAATCATGACATGGTATTTTCTATAATTATATAGATCTTACTATTAGGATATTGTAGCTTCATTTACCAATAAATTATTCCAAATGATTTACTGCTTTTTGAATCACAAAGATTTAATTCATTTCTCTAATTTGATTCTATAATTTATTTGCTTCATAAAGATTCACCTGCCTAAACAATATTGAAGTATCCATAGGGCACAATTTTCAGACATTTTAGTATCTGTATATAGTGCATATAATAAATCCAATTAAACATTATTTGATACATATTTAACTTTTTTGGCTGTATGTAATTCAGTCATAAGTAAGCATTTTCTAACGTCCATTATATCCCTTTAGATATTACTTAAACCAATATTATAAGTAGATAACATGTATTAGTATTTTTGTCTGTATGTCCTAGCACTGTTCAACAACAAATTTTTCTAGTTCTTGTTAATTTTTATTTGTTATACAATGGAAGCACAATGTTATAAGGAAAGGTAATTTTAAGCTAACAACCAGTGCACAGCCTCAGGTTTTAAATTACAACCACAGTTGAATAATAACCTAAAAATAAATTTTAGTTTGCTAAAAATTTACAAATTTTCATTTTGCAGTTCCAGAGCTGCTTACCTATGTTGGTTTGCCAAAAAGAAGTGTTTAAGATATGTTTTCTGTATAAATGAAATAATTCTTTATATTAAATTCCTGTCTATGCATTTTGTGAGGTACAAACTGATGAAACAGTGATAGAGAATTTCTGCCATGCTTTTAACTCCAAAGTGAAAGTCTCTTTCTCTGGATTATTTTAAAATTTTGGCGTGTTTAACCATTAAGAAATGCTGTATTCTTAAATATGACACAGTTAATCTAAAGTCTTATTATTTCTTCTAGTAAAATAAAATATTGTTAGATTAGTTCTCATTAAACTTATTATATGCTAAAGAATAAAACTCCAGTTAGATTTTAAAAAATCCCATTTACAAGCATTGCACCTTTAAGAAGAAAACAAATATGACAATATGGTAGCTATACTTGTGATGTCTGACGCATGATGGCCTATGGTTTTAAAAATAGTATTGTGGAATATATTTTTGGGGAATAAGAATGGTTGAGTGCAACATCATGTATTAATATCAAATGAAAGACAAGGGTGCTGTATCTTTGATTATTTATCAAAAAAGTATAAATCTTTTAAGGAAAATGTTAGAATTTTAAAGTTTTTTTTGATTGTTGAAGCATTTATCTTGTTGATTTCTTATAAAAGAAAAAGGACAATGTCAGTCAAGCAGCACTTTTTCAGAATATACAGAACATAAATAATATGATGTGGTTGAGTGTTAACATAATAAATCATATACAGTATGACATTTTAAGGAAATAAGTCTGCATTGATGTGATTGCATGCTTGTTTTTACAGTTCACTCCATACCATCTGTGGAAAAATGCAATAATATGTTAATATAGTATGGTAGTTTGAGAGAATCAGGTAGGTGCTACTAGACACATTGAAACTAGAATAGGTTTATAAACTGTTCATATCTTTCAATGCATAATCTTTAGAAAGACTCCACAAAGCAAAATTCATCCTGTTAGTACCAAATGGAAAGGTTCTTATTACAGAAGTAAGTTGTATAAACTGCATCATCAATTACTATTTAAAACCTAATTTCAGGATGCACTTACAAAATTGCTACTCTTCATTGATGCCGTATTTACATCCCTCTTCATTTCATCTATATTCTACTTGGCTCCAACAACTAAATTGTTGCCTAAATAACTCAATCATTATTTATAGCACTGTAAAATTAGAAATCCAAAATTGGTTGCATTTCATGATTTTTGACTCTTTTAACCCTTCAGAGTAATATAAAATCTCATTAGAACTCTTATAAAACCAGTTAGCTAAAACAACTAGATTATTATACTAGTTATAAATGCTGGTATATTATAATTTGTGGGATCTAATTAAATGTTTGCCTGTTAAATATAGTTTAATTTAAATGAGACACCATGTTCTGAACTAGAGAAAACAATATCAATGAAGTCATATTTTCATACCTTTAAAAATTATTTAATTTTCAACCAAACAAAAAATAAATTTTAAAAATTATGCTCATTTCTATTCCAACAAGTCAGAAAATAATGACATAATATTTCTAAATGAGAATGATGTCAATCTTATTGTCTGGAACATGCACACTTGTGTGCACATAGAGTCAATTTCTGTCTCTTCTAAGTGAGCACAGTAGGTAGGGAACTCAATGGAAGCAGTGTGCACACACACACACCCTTAGTAGAATATGGAGCATTATTCTTTACCAAAAGTAGCTATTCTCTGCCAGTGTACTGTTTACAGTGTAAATTGATTGTCCTCCATCAAAATCAAGTCTAAGCAGCATTTTACTTTTCTTTTCTTTTTTATTTTCCATTTTTGCGTGTTCTAGATAGGATTATTATCAAAAGTAGGAGGAAAAAGAAATGTTTGTGAGTGCAAGATTAAAGACAGAGCGCATGAGCAGAGTACCGATGGTGTGCGTGTTTGTGTGTGTGTATATGTGTGTGTATAAGAGAGAAAGAGAAATCGAAAAGAGAGAGAAATTTCAACTTGTTTTCTTTTACCAGAGAATCCAAGAAGCAGTTTAAGGAACCTGATATTGGAGTTTAATCTAGAAACTGGATGATCTCATATTGATTCAAGATGCTTAATCTTTCATTGAAACTCCACAATTAAAATAACAAATAGAGAAAGAAAACTAACTTTCCTAAATATGGCAAAGAAACTAACACCTCATTTATTTTTATTTCTTTGTAAAAATATAAATATCTCAATCAAAAGTACAGGCTCATTTGTAATTATGTACTCATGATTGTAACAGCATTGAGATTCCATATAGGCACATGTATAGCAGCTGTTTGACAGTGATGGCTCTTCCATGTAACATAGCAGTTATCGTGTAATTTAGTGCCACTTATTGCAAAGTGTTACCAAGGGGAACATTTCAAATGCCTTTTGTTTTTCTTTGGACATCAAGATAGTTTAGTGGACAACAAATATTAAATTTTACATTATGCTTTTTAATTGTGGAGAAAATGCAAAACCTCATGTCTTACCACAACTTTCCCATGGTATTGCTAATTACTTAGAGTCTCTAAAATTGCCCAATATTATTTCCCTTTGCAAATGGTAATTTCTGATAAAACAATACAAAACAAAAAAAAGCAGTAATCACAGCCAAATAAATGAAACACCTAATGAGAATTACTGTTGAGTAATGCTTTTTATTAAGTGGCACAAAGTACACACTAAAAACTATGCAAAATATAGGTAACTACAGTGTACGTACATGTAAGTATCTTGTACTTGCTGTGTATGGATGTTGGAAACCCATGTAATTATAATATGCATTTTGAATATTGGGAAAGAGGAAATCTTAGTGTAGATAATAGAATTTGTTTTGAAATATACACTGGCAATATTGAAATATACTCAGTGCAATATCTGCAGTTCTATTGCTGGATACTTAATGCAAAGGGATTTTAAAGAATTCTTCAGCAAGATCCAAGAGGTTGCTAATCTTCACCTCTCACATACTAAAGCATTCATTAAAAATACAACTAATTCAAGGACAAGTTAAGTTTTTCTTATTAATGTGACACAGTAACATTTTTATTTGGATTAGTTTTTGGTGTTATTGCAGAGAAAGAAATAACCTGAGTTTTAAATTTTGATTCATATCTCATTGAATTGGGAATTCTTCAATTTTGTTTGAAATGTGTGCATGTTTTCATAGATTGTAGCACTTTTGTTATAAGTACAAATGTATTCAATGAAAGAACATAGGGTAGTTTTAATAGTTAAAGTCACTATATCTTAATGGGAATTTTTAAACATCTTTTTCTATTCATTTTTTCCCTTTCTCTCTCTATTCTACCCCCAAACAAGCCCTTTGCACTCATACCCTTCCAAAGGCAATGGATTGAAAGTAGCAAGATAATAAAGAGAGTTAAAGGGGACAACATATAAGAATGGGTTCTCAAATCATCAGCATTTTTATGTATTGAGATTATTAATATTGAATGCAATAGTTATTGGATATAGCTGGTAAGTTCTCTGCCATGCATACTTACAATAATCCTTCTACCTCTCACTTTTAACATGGGCTATGATACTTCAATATAAATAGAGGAAATAATTATTTACCAGATATCCCAGGAAGCATTCTTATGGAACTATTATAACAGTGCACTCCCCACCCCCTGGGAAATCTCAAAAGCCAAGTTCTTCAGTGTATTCTATGGTGTATGAATCTGCATTTGTTTTTCCTTTTCTATCATTAGCTTTTCCTAAAGGCAAAATATTATAACTTTATAAGAATAGTCCTTCTCCTGCCTATTTAATATTTCAATGTTAATATAATTGTATTGATTTTTAAAAGTAATTAAAATGGCAACACTTTGCGATCCAATCTGATATTTAATTTTTAAAATGTAACAATTTCTTATAAATTCATGCTGTGTTTTAAGTAAAAATCATGTATATGAATTATTTTACCAAGTAGTATTATCTGCATGAGACAAATTTAAGTATTTTAAAAATTACTCCTTATTAATAAATAATCCTCATATAATGCACAGTATTGCCACAAATGCCCACTTCATTTTGTCTGCATAGACATATTAAGAATTTTTCAATGATGTAATTTAATTATCCTAAAAGAAATGACAGATTCTTCTGTAGGAAAAAATAAAAACATGAATATCTCAAATTATAATGGTTAATCTCTAAAATATGCTTAAAGTAAGATGTTTCTATGTTATGTGGTTATGTTATCAATAATATTTGGTTGATCTTCACATATTTTATATGCATATATATATCAAGAAGTTATATATATATAACTCAAGAAACTCAAGTTATATATATATGTCAAGAAATGTATGATTATTTTGGAGAGAATGGGCCCAAATGTGAAAAAGATGTAAAAAAAACAAAAAAAACAAAAAAAAACACTATTTTCCCCTACGAAATATACTGTATATTCCAAAAGAAGAAAAGTTAAAAGATATTTGAAGATTGCAGGGGCAAAACAAAAACCTACCAGGGCTCAGCACTTAAGCACTTTTCCCACATCCAGGGTCAAAGCAGCAGTAACTACATGGACTTTTAAGTGCGGTATGAAATGCAACATTACGCTTACAAACAGTACTGTCAAACCTCAAATGCTTTCTTTCTTCAGATGCTTTTTCATGTACATGATACTAGTAGACACTTTTCTCTTTATATTTACTGATAGTGAAAATCATACGCAATAAAATATTGATGTTTGAAGGCAGTGGTCACCAATTGGTTAAAAAAGTATGAAATGTAAACTGAATTGTTATATCTCTATCCTTTTTGCTTTTCTCTGTGTTTTTAATGTATTGAATAAATCTCATAAATAGAAAGAAAAATAATCTAGAAATTTTTCAAAGCTAGTACTCTTTCTCCTTATAAATGTACACAATTTTAATCTTTTTACAAATTTATTAACTGTACTTACTGTACTTATTGTAGATTCAATGACGCAGTTAAGTCATCACCCAAGGATTTATGAATTTGATATTACTGACCTGTTTTCTTCATATTGCATTCACATCAATATTTGTGAATTTGTTGTTTAGCTTTTCATTCAACCAAAAAATATTCCCTCAAGAAAGCTCCATTTTTATCATAAACATTTCAACATAACCAACATTAGAACAAGTCTGCCATGTTAAAAATAATTTAAAGACTTATCTCTGAAAATGGTATCCAGAAACGCAGGTGTTCCCAGTAATGTAGCTTCAAAAATAAAATGTGCTATTTATATGACATGAAATTCATAACTTTTGGAAGGGTATATTTATGACAGCATAAAAAATAAATTCTGTGCTATAAAGAAGATCCAACAAATTAACCATATAAGCACAGAAAATAGAGAAACACAGTTATTCAATCTACTCTTGTCATTAACATTTTCAAAAAACAAAATGCATATTGTAATATTTGGTACATGACACTTGCATGTTGATATGCCTATATACTTACAAAGTATTCAATGTGTACTTAGCGGAGCTTAAAATATGTCATGTACAACTCTTATAAACATTTTTACAGGGTTCCCATTTGCACTTCATCTTTCAGTAAAGTCTTGTCAGAAAAAAATTGTCTGATAAATATGGAAAAATAAAATTTGAATTTTAGTTATCTGTTGGACATTACTGAATTGTCTATTCATTTAGTACATTTTCTTAACCTTGAAAACAGACATTGAAAGATGGAACTTTCTTTTTTCCAGTGACAGGTCATTAAACCGATGGTACAAAACATACTTCTTTATGCCAAACATATTATTTTGAATACCTTTTTTTCAACTGCATACATTATCCATCCATTTTAGTTTTAGATGATGCCCATTTTCTTTGTAAATTTCTAAGTGGAAGTTTTAAAAATTAAGCATCAGTAAAATAAATGTTATCTTATTTGTACAACATTTAATCGTTATTCCTTGGAATATACGAACCTTGTAAAGTGATGACTAAGGGTCAAAAAAAGTGTTGCTGACTTAGGGAAATTTGCTTGAGAATGCCAAAATTTTAAAACTCTGTAAAGGTAATTTTACATTCACTTATGTGTGTTTACTAATGTTGAGTAGGAACAGAAGCAAAAATACCTAAACCTATTTTTTTTAACCTTCACACTCTAACCAGTATTATATATTTCAGCTACCTAAGATAATGCAATTAATCATATATCCAACCTAAGCTTCTGCCAATAAGGATTTCAGATAAGCTTTTAAATTTATGGAGGATTTTCTTTGTGTCTTTGGAAGTTCACTTACCACAAAGTATTTTATAGTCTACTTTAAATAACAGATTTTGTTACACAGGGTAAGCCAAAGGCTGTACAAGATTTAGTGTCATTGGGTCTCATATTTGTGTTAGACCATGAAATATTCCATTAAAATTTATCTGTAAATACAAGGCAAGATTTTGTATCTGGTTTATTTTATTAAATAACGTTTTATTTTATTTTTAATTCACATTTTTCCATTTAATATAAAAAAATGCCCTGCATTACAGGTTAGGAAATTTGACGCTGTATCAAAGATCAGATTCAGCACATCTGAAAGAAAATAATGGCATTTGAAGTAAAACATTCATCCACATGTGTTCTTTTTTTAAAAAAAATTACCCAAAATGCCCACTCTTATGCAGCTTTTCAACTGTATACAAATATGGAACCCATGCTTGCTAGGTAAATCCACTCTGTTTTCATAATGGCAATTCTTATTCTGGTCAAATAATGTATAGAATTGAAGGCACACTTTAAATTCTGGTTCATACAATTCACTAAAGGATATTAAGTCTAAGTGTTATTAATAATTGGATTTTGATGCCTATGAAGGCCCTTCATTGTATGATAATTCCAGGATATTGCTAATATATAACAGTATATACATTTAAACTAAGAAGTTCCAGGAAATGTATGGTTTTTTTAAAATTTCAAATCATACTTTATCTGTTTTGTAAAATTTAAGAATTTTTATCCTCTAGTGTTTTGAAACCTAGAAAACATACAAATGCCTAGAGAAAAGATTAAAGGAGAAAAACAGTTTCTCAGTTTCATTTCAAATACCACTTAGGCTGCTCTGTGTTACATGTCATTTAATCAACACATCACTATAGGCTTAGGATGAGGGTTAGGCTTAAGTTTAGGAAAAAAAAGTAGCACAACTATTGAACACCTATATTGTCATCAGTTCACCTCATGAACTTTACCAAGAACCTGAACATAGTATTTTGTGCTGATACCTCCATAACTTAGTTCTGTACTATAATTAAATTATCCTTCCAAGAATTGTTGTTTTCTTCATATTTAAGCATTCCTATGCTAAACGGAGGAATGGGGAAATTCAGTACTTTAAAAAAATTGTAATTATACAATGCATCTTATGATTTAAGCAAACAAAAAAAATTACAAATGAATGACCTGTCTTTCAACTACTGTTTATGATCTGAAGTTTGATATTTTTCTACATCGATTAAAAAAAGGTCTGACAAATAAGCACATACTTTACTGTGCTAGAATATACAGAAAATCAAATCACCTTCTTTTTTTTTTTTTTTTTTTTTGAGACCGAGTTTCATTTTGTTGCCCCACAGCCACCTGGGTTCAAGTGATTCTCGGGCCCCAGCCTCCTC
Organism: Pan troglodytes; assembly: GCF_028858775.2. Classification (NCBI taxonomy): domain Eukaryota; kingdom Metazoa; phylum Chordata; class Mammalia; order Primates; family Hominidae; genus Pan; species Pan troglodytes. Next base: position 90,370,572 of record NC_086015.1, read on the forward strand.
AGTAACTGGCATTACTGGCATGCGTCCCCATGCCTGGCTAATTTTATGTATTTTTAGTAGAGACGGGGTTTCACTATATTGGCAGGCTAGTCTTGAACTCCTGGCCTCAAGTGATCCACCTCAGCCTCCCAAAGTGCTGGGATTACAGCTATGAGCCACCGCACCCAGCCAAATCACCTTCTGAAGATTGGCCCAAACAATCAGTAGAATGGGTGACTTACTGAGAGTCCTAAAAACACATGCCTTGTACATTCTACCAAAACCTTCATTCGTTTTGTCTTTACTGATCAAAATCCTTACACAGATAGAGGATACATATAATATCAACATATGGGATATTTTACGGATCCATTGTTATGGAAGTTAGTATACAATAATAATGTAATTTAGGCACCTTTAAACTAATGAAGTATTTCTGGAAAACATCATAACCTTGGAATACTGCAACCATTTACTCTAAAATTTAAAAACATTCAACTAAGTTATATTTCAGAAATATGTCTTTTTACTTCCGAATGAAAAGAATATAAAGAAGTGAAAATTTTTGCAACCTATTGGGAGATCAAAAAGGAATTGGAAAATTCCTAAGGTAAGGTTTGTATATTTGGCAATTTTGCCAAAGAACAGAACACATTCCAATATCCTTCCAGAGAATCAGACAAGCTTTAGGGAATGTATTCTCAGATAGTTAACAAGTCCACAAATTCTGGTGGCTCCGTGACAGGAGAATTTAGGATCTAATGACTCCAATTTTTTTTACTATATAGTCTACCAATTACATATTTATTTGCTTAAAAAAGTAACTTTTCAAAGCTAGATTTGTTTCCATGAAAATATAAACCCATCAACCTTGTACCTCTTGCTATGAATTATTCACTCACCAGCTTCAGGCTATTTTCTGCTCCTAAGCAATGAATAAGATATGTATTGCCTCATATGACCCTGAAGTTCCTTCTAGGGAACCATACAAGTTATTGGCATTTAAAATCATATTTTGATTACTGGTTTTTCTGCTAATCTGGTAGAATCATAAAATAATTTGACATAAACACAGTACTTTGCTTAGAATTTGGGGCATATTTTAAGTCTAACATGAACCCTAGGCTAAGAAATTACCACCATGGCGTTGTACCAAAAATCATGTTTCCCATTTCTAGAAACACTCCTCATTCATGTTTGTCCTTCTTTCACCAACCTTCTTTCACCTACTTGTGGTCTTGGTGTTAAGATGTTGGAGTATTCCCACCGTGTGATTCTCTGCTTCTCCCAAATACCTTTTGTCTTCCCAGAGATATAAACAAAATACCATGTTTCCAATAAAAGACAATTTTGAATAAATCTTTTAAACTATCACCACATTTTACAAAAAAGAAAATTCAGGCCAAAGGTCACATGGTTATTTAGAGAAAGGCACATATTTAAGATATAAAACTAACCACTGAAGTAAATTGTCCTTCTATTATGTAATTTTGTGTCACTGGGAATATAGTTGGATTCTTCCTCTTTAATATTATTCATAGAGCATTATTAGCATCTGTCAGTGGCATAATCTTTATTGCAGGGGTCTTAGAGTCACCATTGTCAAAATTTGTAAGATTCTGAGCTTCTCTTAGTGTTCTCAGAAGTGAATGATTGAAATAAAATTGAGATATAAATTCTATTTAGTGAGTTATCTGACAGTAGGTAGGAACTGAACTAGAAATTTATTTTTTTAATGAGGGTGTGTAGAAGAGAAAGAGACAGTTTGGAAACAAGGTAATTTATTGAGGTAGAACTGAAAAACTTTCCACTAAAGCACTCTTTGGATGCTCAAGGGAAGTGTAAGGATGTTAGGGAGTACATGGTAAAAATAAGCACATTTTCCCAATTTATTGTACAAATTGATCTGGAGCTTTGGAGGCGAAGCCACTGAAATGCCACTAGGAATAATCTTGTAGCATGCTACTGTTGGTGGTCAAACCCATTACTAGCAAACTGAAGGAATAATCACATTTTGGCAAATGTATAAACTTGAATGAGTCAGACTTTTTCAAATGTGTAAAGATGAATTCATTTAAATCCAAATTTGTATAGCTCATGGCTGGCTTATATTGATGATCTTAGGCAGTCCTCTTTCTTACATAGAATGACTTGTTAGTTGAGTTGAGGCTGTAATCTTACACTTACCATGATGCCTGACTTAATGGGTAAATAACCAGTGGAGTGACACAGGACCCTGAACTCTGAGTGGGACCTCATACCTGGGGCTTAATGTTCTCCAGTGGCCATCTTGAAGTGCTTAAAATTTTATCTTTGTGTTGGTTTTGTAAGCAAAGTCTGATGGGACAACAGAGCATGTGCTGAAGGCATCTGCTTATGTTAGTTTCTTTACATATACCAATATATAGTTTCTTTCAGATATACCTATATATGTATATATGTGTGGTTCTGCCTCACACCAATTTGCCACCCAGAATAGGTTCTTAGTGACCATCTTCTCCATTCATACCTGAAGACCACTGTAACCCAAAGCACTCAGCAGAGGTATAGGGAAATTTAGATCAGGATGTGCTTGCCCCAAGTGTGGATTTGCGGGGTATGCCTGTGATGGTCTGTACAAACCGAGTATCCCTGTGCCCAGGAGAGTTCAACATTAAATAGCATATATTTACCATGCAAGAAAGAAAATAAACACCATACTACAAATGTTTTTTTCTGATCTTTGAACAAAGAGTGTCACACTACATTTGGCACTGGGCCTACCTAGGAAATTATGCAGTTGGCCCTGCTTGCCATTGGAACAATGTAACAGCAATTTATTGTTTTCAAAATCTTTAGACTAACAAATGAATATCTTAGATGTTCTAATTTAATTGGCATAGAGTAGCATATGGAATTGTAGTTTATTCCCTTTTTTTAGTTAAACATGTTGTAAATCTTTCCTTTTATTATTTCAGAAGAGACACACAAGTTACATTATGGTTCAAGATCCTAAGTCCAAAGTTACTAAGGAAATTAACATGCTCATTTTCTCTATGTTCCAACCTCTGTGAACAATAGAACTACAGAAATGAAAGATGGTAACATTCCTTTGGAAAAATCCAAACAACATACATTTAAAAAAATGTCCAACTACTGTTTTATGTACCTCAGAAAAGGGACTCTGCTAATCATTTCAGTTAATTCCTTAAGGACATCAGTTTAATGAACTACAGTGTGGGGGTGGGGGGTGCTGAGGTGAAGTCAACAATAGAGCGTAAAATGAATAGAGTAATAAATTTACAAACAAACAGTAAAAAGTGATTTATTTGCTCTTTATGATTAAATTGAGAAGCAAGTGGAAATTTATTTTGATTCCATTTCATAGTCTTTGTGTTCTTATGAGATTCTCAGCAATGAATAATCGAAACTATTATCACTGATTTTGTTGAAATGCAAATAGAATTTCACTAATTCCCACCATCAAAACACTTCAATACTTCTCACTACTGATTGAATTATATATACACATGAACATGTCAAATTTAATCCTGCCTTTCAATCCAATTTATACATATCATTTACTTTACTTTCACCCTAGCATCTAGTTTTCTTAAAAATCATGCATTCTGCAAATCCTTCATGTTTCTTCACTTATTTCTTCATTCATTCAAGAATTTATATTTGCTAGATATCAAGCCAGTCCTGTGATCTGGAGGTACAATATTGAGTAAATAGAACACTACCCTTCTTTTATAGAATATATACTCTAGGGAAGGAAACAGATGTTAGCCAAATATTCTCAAAAGTTAATACATAATTACCAGTTCTAATTAATGCGATGGACATGTATAAAATACTGTAAAGGATGCAAATAAAAAGCCTCCCTTGTGGGTGTGGCACGGTCTGAGGAGGAAGTGCTTGAATTGATATTAGAATAAATCAGTAGGTGTTAACCAGGTGAACACAGGCGGAAAATACAATCAACACAGAGGAAGCAAGAAATGTTAGGGGCTGAGGCTTGCTCTGAAAAACAGAAAGGACTCCAGAGCAGAACTACTTCGTCTTTTATCTTATATATCTATCTCATGTCATGATTTATTACATAATCAGCATTAAATATTTATTCACTGAAAACTATAAGCAATGCCCTGTATTGTGGAATATGAGTAAACTATGTAAAAGCAACTATTGACAGGGTCCACTCATAAAAACAGAAATCACGCTGAGTTTTTTTAAGTGTCAGTTATCTAGGTGAGAAAGCAAACATGGGTGGTTTACCAGAGATTACCAATATTAGAAAACTGCTATCACTCTCTGGCTGGAAAGAGGAAGAGCCCAGAAGCCCTCAGAGCTTGTTCGCTTAGCATACCTAGTGTCTAGTACTAAGTTTAGATTTCATGTATATGTGTGCATATGTATATGTGTGTGTGTATATAAACATATATACATAAACATGTGTATACATATATAAATATGTATATACATATATAAATATTTATATACATATATACACATAAACATGTATATGTTAGTGTTTTTTACATATACCTATATATGTATATATAAAAACTCTCATGGTAACAAAGAGGAGAAAGCAGAAGGGAAAGGTGCATTCATTTAACTTAATACACATTTACGGAGCAGCAGTTTTTGCTACACTCAGTACTTGATACTGGATATGTCAAGTGAACAAAATCCAGTTTCTGCTTTCAGGATGCTAATGAAAGAGAAAATGTAAAGAAGCAACCCCCGTTTACATTACTAAGGTGTGTATTCGGGTTAAGTTTAGTATGAAATAATAATCACACAGCATCTTGAGAAAACAGGGTAATGTGACATCTAGACAGAGAACAAGAGGATGAGTAGGAGTTCTCCAGGCAAAGAGAGGATTAAGAAGTGGGGGAACATTCCAGGTAGATCCCACAGCATATTCAAGGACAGGGATAAAGCATAAAGAAGATCATGGAGATTTGGGGTTACCGTTTTCACTAAGAGTGCACTGATTACAAGAAGGATGAAGAGATGAATTCAGAACAGTGAGCAGTGGCTGGATCATGCATTCTTCTCTAAGTCCGATTAAGAATTTTATACTTTGCCCTTAGAAAAATGTGTCACCAAAGTATTTCAAGGGTTAGGAGCAGCAAGGACAATTAGTATCACTGTTTTTCCTTTAATGACAGGGTCCTCCACATCTGCTGAGGAATTTCAAGATTTCAGAAGTAAAAGTATTTGAGTTCTCTACAATTTTGTTGCTTTTACCCTAAGCCAAAGCTAACTCCACCCAAAACACAGATGGAGAAATGTCCCCTCATCAAATTCTGTTTGCCTACTACTCATCAAGATAATTTTATCTTTAGAATATTAGTTTATTTTCTTCAACCACTTATATTTACATAAGTGAATTTTAGCCCCTTTTTGACAAAAACCAAAACCCTTTACAGAAGTTATCTTTGCTTAAGTCTGAGAGCATACTTATTAAGCCTCAGTATTACTCTATTCTTTGTTGAAATTGTTAAAAATTCCACAAAGTGCTAATGTATTTTTATTGAATAGAATATGGTAGAGTATAGGAATGTAGCATAAACCGAGATTTCCATTTAAAAGCAGAGATTCTGAATTCCTAAAAATTTAGAAGATGTTCAATAAATATTTGTTGAAGGGATGAATTGTCCTTTCAAACTATTTTTTTATTTTTTAAGGAAGGTGCATTAATTCATTAATTTAACAGGTGTTTATGTTGTGCTACCTATATGTCAGAAATGCTTTTAGCACGGATATAATTGTAAATAAAAAAGGAAAATAAACTTCTATTTCATGGTATTCTTTTACTGGAGACGAGATGAATAAAGATAAAGTAAAAATATCTATGTTATCAGATTACAATAAAATTACAGAAAAAATAAAACTGAAAAGTTTGCAGAAGTGTAGGGATTCAGTTTTTAATAGGTGGGTATTAAGGGCTTTACTGAGAAGATAATATTTTGACAAAGACCCAAAGGAGGAGAAAGAGTGAAGTGTGTGGTGTTCTGGGGAGAGATTATTTCAAGCTGAGAGAGCAGCAATGCAAAAACCTCAAAAGTAGGAGTATCCCAGTATGCATGAAGAAAATCAATGAGTTGCTTGGGATAAGAATGAAGAGGAAACGGAAATAAGAACCGACGAGTAATGGAATGAGAGAGGGAATACTTTTTAGGCTCTTTCAGGTTATTTTCAATACTATGACTTTTTTATAAGTCAAATTAAAATCATAGAATATTTTGAGCAGATGAAGGGTATGCTCTAACATGTTTTAACAGAATCACTCTAGATTCAGTAGTAAGAATAGACTGTGAACAGGGAAAAATGGAAGCAAGGACACTGATGAAAAGATTTTTACAATCATTCTGCCCAAACATGATGTTGATTTACCGAAGTAATAAAAGAGGAGATAGTGTATTAGTCGATTTTGAGTTTCCATAGGAGTACTTGAGGCTGGGTAATTTTAATACAAAGAAAAGAAGTTTATATTTGTATTTTTAACTCATTGTCCTGTAGACTATATGAAGCATAGTGATGGCATCCACTTCTAGTGAGGGCTTCAGGAAGCTTCTCACTTATTGTGAGACTTATTCAGTATCACAAGAATAGTACAGGAAAGACCAGCCCACATGATTCAAATACCTCCCCCGGGTCCCTCCCACAACACGTGGGAATTCTGCGAGATACAATGCAAGTAGAGATTTGGATGGGGACACAGCCAAACCATATAATTCCACCTCTGGCTCCTCCAAATCTCTCATCCTCACATTTCAAAACCAATCATGCCTTCCCAATGGTCTCCCAAAGCCTTAACTCATTTCAGCATTAACCCAAAAATACAAAGTCCAAAGTTTCACCTGAGACAATACAAATCCTTTCTGCCTATGGGCCTGTAAAATCAAAAGCAAGCTAGTTACTTTCTATATACAATGGAGGTACAAGTATTGGGTAAATACAGCCACTCCAAATTGAAGAAATTGCCAAAACAAAGGGGTTGCAGGGCCTATGCAAGTCCAAAATCCAGCTGGACAGTCAAATTTTAAAGCTCCATAATTATTTCCTTCGACTCCAGGTCTCATATCTGGGTCACGCTGATGTAACGGGTGGATTCCCATGGTCTTGGGCAGCTCTGCCCCTGTGGCTTTGCAGGGTACAACCTCCCTCCTGGCTGCTTTCACGATGTGGTGTTGAGTGTCTGTGGCTTTTCCAGGCTCACGGTGCAAGCTCTGAGTGGATCTACTACTCTGGGTTCTGAGGACGGTGGCCCTCCACTAGACAGTGCCTCAGTAAGGACTCTGTGTGGGGGCTCTGACCCCACATTTCCCTTTTGCACTACCCTAGCAGAGGTTCTCCATGAAGGAGTCACCCCTGCAGCAAACTTTTGGCTGGAAATCCAGGTGTTTCCATCTATCTTCTGAAATCTAGGTGTAGGTTCCCAAACCTCAGTTCTTGACTTCTGTGCACCCACATGCTCAATACCACGTGAGAGTTGCCAAGGCTTGGGGCTTCCACTCTCTAAAGCCACAGCCCAAGCTGTACATTGGCCTCTTTCAGCCACGACTGGAGCAGCTGGGACACAGGGCACCAAGTCCCTCAGCTGCACACAACAGAAGGACTCTGGGCCTGGTCCACGAAACCCTTTTTTTCCTGGGCCTTGGGGCCTGTGTTGGGAGGGGCTGCTGTGAATGTCTCTGACATGGCCTGGATATGTCGTGCTCTTGGTCTTGGGGATTAACAACAGGCTCCTTGCTACTTATGCAAATTTCTGCAGCCGGCTTGAATTTCTCCCCAGAAAATGGGTTTTTCTTTTCTATTGCATAGTCAGGATGTAAATTTTTCAAACTTTTGTGCTCTGCTCTCCTTATAAAACTGAATGCTTTTTAACAGTACTTAAGTCACCTTCTGATTGCTTGGCTGCTTAGACATTTCTTCCGCCAGATCGTCTTCTGCTAAATCATCTTTCTCAAGTTCAAAGTTCCACAAATCTCTAGGGTAGGGGAAAAATGCTGCCAGTCTCTTTGATAAAACTTAACAAGAGTCGCCTTTGCTCCAGTTCCCAACAAGTTCCTCATCTCTATCTGAGATCAACTCAGCCTGGACTTTATTGTCCATATCACTGTCAGCATTTCGGGAAAAGGTATTCAACAAGTCTGAAGGAAGTTCCAAACTTTCCCACATTTTTCTTCTTCTTCTGAGCCCTTCAAACTGTTTCAAACTCTGCCTGTTACCCAGTTCCCAAGTTGCTTCTACATTTTCACGTATCTTTTCAGCAGTGTCCCACTATCCCGGTACCAATTTACTGTATTAGTCCATTTCCATGCTGCTAATAAAGACAAACCTGAGACTGGAGAGAAAAAGAACTTTAATTGCACTTACACTTACAGATGTCTGGGGAGGCCTCAGAATCATGGCAGGAGGCAAGAGGCACTTCTTACATGGCAGCAAGAAAAGAAAATGAGGAGGAAGCAAAAGTAGAAACCCCTGATAAACCCAGCAGATCTTGTGAGACTTGTTCACAATCACAAGAATAGCATGGGAAAGACCAGCCCACTTGATTCAATTACCTCCCCCTGGGTCCCTCCCACAACATGTGGGAATTCTGGGAGATACTATTCAAGTTGGGATTTGGGTGGGGACACAGCGAAACCATATCAATTTATAATATCATCTTTATTCATAATAGTTAACAATGGGATATAACGCAAATGTTCAACTGATAAATGCTTGAAAAAATATATAATGCTTATATATAATATATAAGCAATATATAATATATACAATGCTTAAAAGTATTATTTATATATTTATATATCCATACAATCAAAACTACTCAATAATAACTCAATTAAAAAAAGGAATGAACTACTGGTACAGAGAAAAAATATAGATAGGTGGGTATCAGCCAATTTATGTTAAGTATAAGAAGCAGAACTATATGATACCCATTTTATTATTTTATTTATGTGCATTTCTAAAAGAGAGAAAAACCACAAACAGAACACCGGTCACTGCTTTCTCAGGGATGAGGCTGAGGAGAGGAATCACTAAAAGTGGCATAGGGGAACTTTTGGGGGTTATATACATGGTCTGTATTACAAGTATTCTTATAGTTACATAACAAAATGCATTTGTCAGTACTTGTACATTGCACATATAAAATTGATGAACTTTATTATGATGTAAGTTACATCTCAATGAAGCTGGGTAAAAATATCAGTGATAGGACAGATTATATGATTAATTGTGCTGAGATGATTTTTGTCCATACGGAAAAATGCAACTTTTTTACATCACTCCGTATTCAGAAAATAAATTTGGGGTGGATTAAAGAGGAGGGGATAATCCTACTGGGAAGACAAAACCAGAAACTTCTTCTATAATGTTTTATCGAACAGGTTGAAGAGCTGAAAGAGTGAAAGTGAGAGAGAAAGAGAGGAAATAAAAGCTCTGAAGAAAATATGATGACTATATTATCTTATCGACACCTTGAGAGCCAATCCGATAGGTATATATTATAGAATCTTTTGCTCTTTTTGTACCTAAAAATAATAAAACATAAATAAATAAAACATTTGTTATCAAAGGATAATTGTTAAGGGATAATCAATAATTATGGAATGTTATGCTAGTATAATAACTATATATTTGTGCAAATTTCTGAGAAAAAGTAGACGTACTGGGACAGATTGGATTTTTCAGCAATGACAACAGCAGTATTTTCAGTCAAATAATGCATTTCCTTTCGGAGAGAAATGAGATCTATATTTTCTCCTTTTGAATTTGGGAAGGGGCTTGTGACTGCTCCAACGCACAGAATATGAACAAACTGTGTGAATTTCAAGGCTGAGTCATATCAAATTCCTCTTGGTACTCTCACTATCTCCTGGAAAACATGCTTTAGAGTCTGGGGATTCATTTAATAATGCCATCTACCTTGAAGCTGCTATGCTGGGAGACCCAAGTAGAAATAAAGAGAGATGCCCAAGAACTCCTAGCCATTCCAGTGTCCAGACAAGTCTTCTCCATCCAGGTACTAGCATGTGAGTAAATGAGATTTCAGATGATTCTGGACCATTGGCCTCAAGCTGCCCTGGGTGACAGAGTGGAGCAGAAATAAGCTAGCCTTCTCAGGGCACCAGCCCAGACAACAGATTTGTGCACAAAACATGTTTTATACTACTAAGTTTTGGAGTTTTCTATACAGCACTAGATATCTAGGACATATGTCTGAAAATAGAAGGTAGGTAGAAAATTGAAAAGGGATAAACAATCTGTCAAATGAAACAGAATAAGCTTAGTTTTGACACCAGATTCATACAACAGTGGACATTTCATGTCTGTATCTTTAGACAATGTGTAGAACGCTGAAAAGGCACCTGGAAAAGAGGTCTGGAGGAGTTTTAAATTCTGAAGACATAGCTCAAAAATTATTTCTCTCATGGAGGCATATATGCTGCACCTTTGTGTTTTCAAGGCTCTGATCACTCACTCTTGACTAAGTTCCAGGTCATTAGGACAGAGAATCAAACAGAAGTCATAGAGGTTTTTCTTTCCACTTAAAAAATTCTATTTTCTATCATCATCTACTTACTCTCCCAAGTGCATGTCAGTAACATTAATTCTTAATTGTTCTAGGTAAATTTTATTTAGTCTCTGTAACCTCAGAGTAATTATAGTGGTGAAATTTAAATCGCTACTTGGCGCAACAGCATTCCTTTTGTTTTTTTCTCTTTTTCTGCTACCAAAATAGAAGTTGTTTAAAACAACATTTGTAAAAAACTTAATTTGGAAAATGTAATTCAACAAGTAATTGCTGAAGACCTGCTAGAACAGAAGCTATCCTGCAAACATTCATGAGAAATAAAAAGATGCTTTCCCTATAGACATAAATATCTTGTAGAGAAGGTAAGACACTTCAACATAAAAAATGGCATTCTTTAAATACATAAATTATGGAAAATTATATGGTAAATGGCACAATAACATAAAAATTCAAAATGATAATATTTGGCTGTTGAGTAAATGGAAGAGAATTTTCCATGATATCAGGCTATATATATTGACACTTTGTTGATCGACCAAAATGATATTTTAGATTAAAATAAACAGCCTGGACACATGCATAAACTTGAAGAAGCACAGAGTATAACTGGAGACACTATGTAATTTAATTTACTTAGATAAATACATGCATTGCAAGGTAAGAATATTGGATTTTATCTTTTAACAAAATTGCTTTTGATAGTTTGAGGATAGATTTGGTATGGTAAAACATTATATTTTAGAAAGTTATACTTTTATATTAAGTATAAATCAATCTGAAATTTGGAATATAAATTCAGTAGTAATGTATGTATTTTTATGAATATAGGTAGTATGTGATATCCTTTGGTTTAAGATGGTGGGCAATCATCTTGTCATTTCTTAACTGGAACCAGTAACAATAAAAACAACAATAAGTAGAAATAACAATAAAAAAACACTTAAGAAAACAAACTTTATTTTAGCCAGAATAGGGAGGCACCTATACTTCCAACCTCAATAGGTGAACGGATAGATGTGTTGAAAGAGTATGGCAGACTTTGGCCAGATGCAATAAGGAACTAGATTTTCTAAACTATATGCCACAGACCAAAAAGTAAAACCAACTTATTTTGAACAAGCAGATCAGAGTATAAAAGCTGGTTGTAGTAACCTCTTGAACTTTGATTGACAATAGTTCTGTTAAAGCAGAAGCTGGAAATTATGCAGACATTCCATCACAGCAAAAGCTACCCTGTCGTGTCACAGGTTAGAGGAGAAACTATGGATTGCAAACAGCCTTGCTGCTGCCAATATTTGTCAGCCGAAGTTAAGTAAAGTAACTTAATTATATCACACACACACAGACAACACATACGCGCACACACACACACACATGCTCACGCACACACACACACATACACACACACACACACGTATCCTCACCCTGGGGAGTCGTTTTGCCTTTCTAAACATATATTTACTTTGTTCCTTGTAATGATACTCTGCTTTTTGTTTTGTTTTGTTTTCTTTGTTTTTCATTTATATTCTCTATTTCCCAGGTAAAAGTGATTACCTCTTGGTTTCATAGGTAAGAACGAGAGTCTGTTTCCCCCAACCCCTATCTCCTATGCATAGTTATTTTTTTAGGAATGAAACTGTCACCCAACACAACGAGTAAGACTGAATTTCAGAGATTTTGGAAGTAAAAGCTAATAAGTGAAATATTTTCCCTTTCTTTTCTTTCCTCTTTTTTAAAATTTGTGAGATTGAATTTTTGTGATTTCCACATATCAGATAGTCAACTTCTGACTCTTAATAAAACAAGACTTATTTTTCTCTTGTAACCACTGTAACAAGGAAGAAAGCAAAGCCAGAGCAGACACAGTCATTAAAAGACACAGGAACCCAGGTATTCATTCTCTGTTTTCCTGTTATGCAGTCATGCCCACAAAATGGCTGCTCCCCTGCTGGCAAAAACAGGTTGAAGGTTAAGGAGCTATGGCACTGGCCCGCTCAATATTTCAGTTATTTTGGAAAAATAATATTGTATTAGTCTGTTTTTATACTGCTAATAAAGACATACCTGAGACTGGGTAATTTATAAAGAAAAGGAGATTTAATGGACTCAGTTACACATAGTTGAAGAGGCCTCACAGGTATAACAGAAAGTGAAGGAGAAGCTAAGTTACATCTTATGTGGTGGCAGGCAAGAGACCATGTGCAGGGGAACTCCCCTTCATAAAACCTTTGAATCTCATGAGACTTATTCAATATCACTAGAACAGCATGATAAAGGCCAACCCCCAGGATTCAATTACCTCCCACCAGGTCATACCCATGACATGTAGGGATTATGGGAGCTACAATTTAAGATGAGATTTGGGTGGGGAAACAGCCTAACCATATTATTCCTCCCCTGCCCCCTCCTAAATCTCATATCCTCACATTTCAAAACCAATCATGCCTTCCTGACAGTCCCTCAAATTCTTAACTCATTTCAACATTGACTCAAAAGCCCACAGTCCATGTCTCATCTGAGGCAGGGCCAGTCGCTTCTGCCTATGAGTCTGTAAAATCAAAAGCAAGTTCATTACTTTCTAGACACAATACGGGTACAGGCATTTGGTAAATACACCCCTTCCAAATGGGAGAAATTGGCCAAAACAAAAGGGCTAAAGGCCTCATGCAAGTCCAAAATCCAGCAGGGCAGTCATATCTGAAAGCTCCAAAATGATCTCCTTTGACTCCATGTCTTACATCCAGGTCACGCTGATGCAGTAGTTGGGTTCCCATGGTCTTGGCCAGCTCTGCTCCTGTGGCTTTGCAGGGTAAAGCCCTTTCCCTGGCTGCTTTCATGTGCTGGTGTTAAGTGTCTACGGCTTTTCCAGGCACACAGTGCAAGCTGTCAGTGGATATACTATTCTGGGGTCTGGAAGACAGTGGTCCTCTTCACACAGCTTTACTAGGCAGTGACTCCAGACTCTGTATGGGGGCTCCCACTGCACAGTTCCCTTCTGCACTGCCCTAGCAGAGGTTCTCCATGAGGGTTCTGCCCCTGCAGCACACCTCTACCTGAACATCCAAGCATTTCTATACACCCTTTGAAATCTAGGTGGAGGTTTCCAAACCTCAATTCTTGACTTCTGTGCACCCACAGGCCCAATACCACATGTAAGCCACCAAGGCTTGAGGCTTGCACCCTCTGAAACTATGGCCTGAGCTGTAACTTGGCTTCTTTTAGCCATAGCTGGAGCACCTGGAACACAGGGCACCGAGTCCCTAGGCTGCATAGACCAGAGGGGCCCTGGGCCCAGCACATGAAACCATTTTGTCCTCCTAGGCTTCCAGGCCTATGATGGGAAGGGCTGCTGTGAAGGTCTTTGACATGTCCTGGAGATATTTTCCCCATTGTTTTGGTGATTAACATTTGGCTCCTCATTACTTGTTCAAATTTCTGCACCCTCTTGAATTTGTTCTCAGAAAATGAGTTTTTCTTTTCTATTGCACTGTCAGTCTGCAAATTTTTTGAACTTTTATATTCTGTTTCCCTTTTAAACATAAGTTCCAATTCTAAAATGTGTCTTTGTGAAAATATAAAACTGAATGCTTTTGCCAGTGCCCAAGTAACCTCTTGAATGCTTTGCTGCTTAGAAATTTCTTCTGCCAGATACCCTAAATTATCTCTCTCCAGCTCAAAGTTCCATAAATCTCTAGGGTAGGGGAAAAATGTCATCAGTCTCTTTGCTAAAACATAGCAAGAGTCACCTTTTATTCCAGTTCCCGCCAAGTTAATTATCCCCATCTGAGACCACCTCAACCTGGACTTCATTGTCCATATCACTATCACCATTTTGGTTAAAAGCATTCAGCAAGTCTCCAGGAAGTTCCAAATTTTCCCACATCTTTCTATTCTCTTCTGAGTCCTCCAAACTGTTCCAATCTCTGCCTGTCGCCCAGCTCCAAAGTCACTTCCACATTTTCAGGTATCTTTGCAGCAGAACCCCACTACCTGGCACTAATTTACTGTACTAGTTCGTTTTCACACTGCTAATAAAGACATAGCCAAGAGTGGATAATTTATAAAGAAAAAGAGGTTTAATGGACTCACAGTTCCACATGTTTGTGGGGAGGCCTCACAATCATGGCAGAAGGTGAAGGAGGAGCTAAGTCACATCTTACATAGTGGCAGGCAAGAGACCATGTGCAGGGGAACTATCCTTTATAAAACCATCAGATCTCATGCAATTTATTTACTATCACTAGGACAGCATGGGAAAGACCCATCCCCAGGATTACCTCCCACCAGGTCCCTCCCATAACAGGTGAGAATTATGAGAGCTACAATTCGAGATGAGATTTGGGTGGGGACACAGCCAAACCATATCAAGTATCATTCCTGGATCACATCCAATAGATAACTTTTTTGCTTTATTTCAAGAACTGGCTGATATTTTCACCCATCCCTTATGGCACATGGCAGTCCTAAATCAAACCATCTTCTCTTAGTAAAGAAAATGAAGAAAAATAGATATTAGATAGTTAACTAGCATTGTCTGCCAAATTTAATGAGAGGAGTATAAAAGTCTAGAGCAACCCAAAATGGAAAGCACACAGAGGCAAACAGGGCCAAGGTTCCTCCAACTTCAAACAAGTTCTGATGATATTGTGTAAAATTCTGGCTCCTGTGTGATGGTGAGATCTATCCTGAAATTTTTGGAATATAGATAAAAATAATTCAGATAAGCCCTCAACCTAGTCTGAGTGTGTGAGTGTGTGTGTGTGATATGTTTCCACTCAAATATCATCTTGAATTGTAATATCCATAATCCCCATGTGTTGAGGGAGGGTCCTGGTGGGTGATTGGAACATGGGAACAGGTTCCCCCATGCTGTTCTGGTGATACTGAGTGAGTTCTCATGAGATATGATGGTTGTATAAATGTCTGGCATTTCCCCTGCTTGCACTTCTCTCTCCTGCTGCCACATGAAGAATGTCCTTGCTGGCTGGGTGCAGTGGTTCACACCTGTAATCCCAGCACTTTGGGAGGCCAAGGCAGGAGGATCACGAGGTCAGGAGATGAAGACCATCCTGACTAACACGGTGAAACCCTGTCTCAATAAAAATATAACAAATTTGCTGGGCATGGTGGCGAGTGCCTATAGTCCCAGCTACTCGAGAGGCTGAGGCAGGAGAATGGCATGAACCCAAGAGGTGGAGCCTGCACTGAGCTGAGATTGTGCCACTGCACTCCAGCCTGGGCAACAGAGCAAGACTCCATCTCAAAAAAAAAGAAAAAAAAAAAAAAAAAAAGAAGTCCTTTCTTCCCCTCCTACCATGATTGTAAGTTTCCTGAGGCTTCCCCAGCCATGTGGAACCATGAGTCAGCTAAATCTCTTTTATTTATAAATTACCCAGGCTTGGTCAGTTCTCTGTAGCCGTGTGAGAATGAACTAAAACAGTGTGTCTGTCTTTTTGCAAATGAAAAGGCCTAAAAACCAGAGGTGGACCCACTTTGACACTTCTGGCTACCTGAGAGTGGCATCATACCATAGGGGAGATGCTCATGAGAAAACGACAACAGATTAAAATTTAAATTGCCTATTCCTTAATCTGTTCATTACCATAACTCATTATTCTACTTTCTTCTTTAAACTACACACCAAACTTTGGCAACAAGCTTACCTAGGAAAAGTTTTCAGGTTTAATTAAAAAAATACAAAGTGAAATATAATGGGCCCTAGTCAAATACATTGAAAATGTGAAAATGGGCTTAGCACATGAAAGATATTTTGCAAACCATACTGCAAACCTCCTAAAGAGATTATAGCATAAAATAAGTGAAATATGTAGTTAAGTGAATTGTAGTTAAGTGAAATTTGTAGTTTGTATTATATCAAATAAATGGAAAACAAATTATCTCTAAGAAGTAATGTAGCAGGACAAGCCACAGACAAAACCTCTTAGACACCAAGTTGTAGAAGGAAGGGCTTTATTCAGCTGGGAGCATCAGCAAGCTACTGCCTTAAAATCCAAGCTCTCCAAGTGCAAAATTTCTGTCCCTTTAAAGGGCTCACAACACTAAAGATTTCACATGAAAGGGTAGTGATTGATTTGAGCAAGCAAGGGGTACGTGACAGGGGCTGCATGCACCAGTGGTCAGAGAAAAACAGTACAGGGCAGGGAGTTTCACAGTGTTCTTCTATACAATGTCTGAAATCTATGAATAACATTGGTTTCTAAGTCATGAGTTGATTTTTAACTACTAGGTTTAGGCCAGGCAGGCCCAGGTCCAGTTTTGGGCCTGGAGCCAGGCTGCCTGTCTTTGATTTCACTTCCTTGTTATTTTTTTTTTTTAAAAAAACAGATACTGAGTATAAAACAACATAAAACAATATGAGAGGGTCTCTCTCTTCCCTCAGTAAGATA